>NW_027362765.1:366881164-368081164 GCF_046119375.1 Phyllobates terribilis
GCTCTGTGATATGTTAGTGTAGTGGGCATGCTCTGTGATATGTCAGTGTAGTGGGCATGCTCTGTGATATGTCAGTGTAGTGGGCATGCTCTGTGATATGTCAGTGTAGTGGGCATGCTCTGTGATATGTCAGTGTAGTGGGCATGCTCTGTGATATGTCAGTGTAGTGGGCATGCTCTGTGATATGTTCAGTGTAGTGGGCATGCTCTGTGATTTGTGAGTGTAGTGGCCATGCTCTGTGCTATGTGAGTGTAGTGGCCATGCTCTGTGATATGTGAGTGTAGTGGCCATGCTCTGTGATATGTCAGTGTAGTGGGCATGCTCTGTGATATGTCAGTGTAGTGGCCATGCTCTGTGATATGTCAGTGTAGTGGCCATGCTCTGTGATATGTGAGTGTAGTGGCCATGCTCTGTGATATGTGAGTGTAGTGGCCATGCCTCTGTGATATGTCAGTGTAGTGGCCATGCTCTGTGATATGTCAGTGTAGTGGGCATGCTCTGTGATATGTCAGTGTAGTGGGCATGCTCTGTGATATGTCAGTGTAGTGGACATGCTCTGTGATATGTCAGTGTAGTGGGCATGCTCTGTGATATGTGAGTGTAGTGGCCATGCTCTGTGATATGTCAGTGTAGTGGCCATGCTCTGTGATATGTGAGTGTAGTGGGCATGCTCTGTGATATGTTAGTGTAGTGGGCATGCTCTGTGATATGTCAGTGTAGTGGCCATGCTCTGTGATATGTGAGTGCAGTGGGCATGGTCTGTGATATGTCAGTGTAGTGGCCATGCTCTGTGATATGTGAGTGTAGTGGGCATGCTCTGTGATATGTGAGTGTAGTGGGCATGCTCTGTGATATGTGAGTGTAGTGGGCATGCTCTGTGATATGTCATTGTAGTGGGCATGCTCTGTGATATGTCAGTGTAGTGGGCATGCTCTGTGATATGTCAGTGTAGTGGGCATGCTCTGTGATATGTGAGTGTAGTGGCCATGCTCTGTGATATGTGTGTGTAGTGGGCATGCTCTGTGATATGTCAGTGTAGTGGGCATGCTCTGTGATATGTCAGTGTAGTGGCCATGCTCTGTGATATGTCAGTGTAGTGGCCATGCTCTGTGATATGTCAGTGTAGTGGGCATGCTCTGTGATATGTGAGTGCAGTGGGCATGCTCTGTGATATGTCAGTGTAGTGGGCATGCTCTGTGATATGTTAGTGTAGTGGGCATGCTCTGTGATATGTCAGTGTAGTGGGCATGCTCTGTGATATGTCAGTGTAGTGGGCATGCTCTGTGATATGTGAGTGTAGTGGGCATGCTCTGTGATATGTCAGTGTAGTGGGCATGCTCTGTGATATGTCAGTGTAGTGGGCATGCTCTGTGATATGTGAGTGTAGTGGGCATGCTCTGTGATATGTGAGTGTAGTGGGCATGCTCTGTGATATGTCAGTGTAGTGGGCATGCTCTGTGATATGTGAGTGTAGTGGGCATGCTCTGTGATATGTGAGTGTAGTGGGCATGCTCTGTGATATGTGAGTGTAGTGGGCATGCTCTGTGATATGTCAGTGTAGTGGGCATGCTCTGTGATATGTGAGTGTAGTGGCCATGCTCTGTGATATGTGAGTGTAGTGGGCATGCTCTGTGATATGTCAGTGTAGTGGGCATGCTCTGTGATATGTCAGTGTAGTGGGCATGCTCTGTGATATGTGAGTGTAGTGGCCATGCTCTGTGATATGTGAGTGCAGTGGGCATGCTCTGTGATATGTGAGTGTAGTGGCCATGCTCTGTGATATGTCAGTGTAGTGGGCATGCTCTGTGATATGTGAGTGTAGTGGCCATGCTCTGTGATATGTCAGTGTAGTGGGCATGCTCTGTGATATGTCAGTGTAGTGGGCATGCTCTGTGATATGTCAGTGTAGTGGGCATGCTCTGTGATATGTTAGTGTAGTGGGCATGCTCTGTGATATGTCAGTGTAGTGGGCATGCTCTGTGATATGTCAGTGTAGTGGGCATGCTCTGTGATATGTCAGTGTAGTGGGCATGCTCTGTGATATGTGAGTGTAGTGGGCATGCTCTGTGATATGTGAGTGTAGTGGGCATGCTCTGTGATATGTCAGTGTAGTGGCCATGCTCTGTGATATGTGAGTGTAGTGGCCATGCTCTGTGATATGTCAGTGTAGTGGCCATGCTCTGTGATATGTCAGTGTAGTGGGCATGCTCTGTGATATGCGAGTGTAGTGGGCATGCTCTGTGATATGTCAGTGCAGTGGCCATGCTCTGTGATATGTCAGTGCAGTGGCCATGCTCTGTGATATGTCAGTGTAGTGGCCATGCTCTGTGATATGTCAGTGTAGTGGGCATGCTCTGTGATATGTCAGTGTAGTGGGCATGCTCTGTGATATGTCAGTGTAGTGGGCATGCTCTGTGATATGTCAGTGTAGTGGGCATGCTCTGTGATATGTCAGTGTAGTGGCCATGCTCTGTGATATGTCAGTGTAGTGGTCATGCTCTGTGATATGTGAGTGCAGTGGGCATGCTCTGTGATATGTCAGTGTAGTGGGCATGCTCTGTGATATGTCAGTGTAGTGGGCATGCTCTGTGATATGCCAGTGTAGTGGGCATGCTCTGTGATATGTGAGTGTAGTGGGCATGCTCTGTGATATGTGAGTGCAGTGGGCATGCTCTGTGATATGTCAGTGTAGTGGGCATGCTCTGTGATATGTGAGTGTAGTGGGCATGCTCTGTGATATGCGAGTGTAGTGGCCATGCTCTGTGATATGTGAGTGTAGTGGGCATGCTCTGTGATATGTGAATGTAGTGGGCATGCTCTGTGATATGTGAGTGCAGTGGGCATGCTCTGTGATATGTCAGTGTAGTGGGCATGCTCTGTGATATGTCAGTGTAGTGGGCATGCTCTGTGATATGTCAGTGTAGTGGGCATGCTCTGTGATATGTCAGTGTAGTGGGCATGCTCTGTGATATGTCAGTGTAGTGGGCATGCTCTGTGATATGCGAGTGTAGTGGGCATGCTCTGTGATATGCGAGTGTAATGGGCATGCTCTGTGATATGCGAGTGTAGAGGGCATGCTCTGTGACATGCGAGTGTAGTGGGCATGCTCTGTGATATGTCAGTGTAGTGGGCATGCTCTGTGATACGTTAGTGTAGTGGGCATGCTCTGTGATATGCGAGTGTAGTGGGCATGCTCTGTGATATGCGAGTGTAGTGGGCATGCTCTGTGATATGAAAGTGTAGTGGGCATGCTCTGTGATATGCGAGTGTAATGGGCATGCTCTGTGATATGCGAGTGTAGTGGGCATGCTCTGTGATATGCGAGTGTAGTGGGCATGCTCTGTGATATGCGAGTGTAGTGGGCATGCTCTGTGATATGTCAGTGTAGTGGGCATGCTCTGTGATATGTGAGTGCAGTGGGCATGCTCTGTGATATGTGAGTGTAGTGGGCATGCTCTGTGATATGTGAGTGAAATGGGCATGCTCTGTGATATGTGAGTGTAGTGGGCATGCTCTGTGATATGCGAGTGCAGTGGGCATGCTCTGTGATATGTCAGTGTAGTGGGCATGCTCTGTGATATGTGAGTGTAGTGGCCATGCTCTGTGATATGTGAGTGTAGTGGGCATGCTCTGTGATATGTCAGTGTAGTGGGCATGCTCTGTGATATGTGAGTGTAGTGGCCATGCTCTGTGATATGTCAGTGTAGTGGGCATGCTCTGTGATATGTCAGTGTAGTGGGCATGCTCTGTGATATGTCAGTGTAGTGGGCATGCTCTGTGATATGTCAGTGTAGTGGGCATGCTCTGTGATATGTGAGTGTAGTGGGCATGCTCTGTGATATGTCAGTGTAGTGGGCATGCTCTGTGATATGTGAGTGTAGTGGGCATGCTCTGTGATATGTGAGTGTAGTGGGCATGCTCTGTGATATGTGAGTGTAGTGGGCATGCTCTGTGATATGTCAGTGTAGTGGGCATGCTCTGTGATATGTGAGTGTAGTGGGCATGCTCTGTGATATGTGAGTGTAGTGGGCATGCTCTGTGATATGTGAGTGTAGTGGGCATGCTCTGTGATATGTGAGTGTAGTGGGCATGCTCTGTGATATGTGAGTGTAGTGGGCATGCTCTGTGATATGTGAGTGCAGTGGGCATGCTCTGTGATATGTGAGTGCAGTGGGCATGCTCTGTGATATGTGAGTGCAGTGGGCATGCTCTGTGATATGTGAGTGCAGTGGGCATGCTCTGTGATATGTGAGTGCAGTGGGCATGCTCTGTGATATGTGAGTGCAGTGGGCATGCTCTGTGATATGTGAGTGCAGTGGGCATGCTCTGTGATATGTGAGTGCAGTGGGCATGCTCTGTGATATGTGAGTGCAGTGGGCATGCTCTGTGATATGTGAGTGCAGTGGGCATGCTCTGTGATATGTGAGTGCAGTGGGCATGCTCTGTGATATGTGAGTGCAGTGGGCATGCTCTGTGATATGTGAGTGCAGTGGGCATGCTCTGTGATATGTGAGTGCAGTGGGCATGCTCTGTGATATGTGAGTGCAGTGGGCATGCTCTGTGATATGTCAGTGTAGTGGGCATGCTCTGTGATATATCAGTGTAGTGGGCATGCTCTGTGATATGTGAGTGCAGTGGGCATGCTCTGTGATATGTGAGTGTAGTGGGCATGCTCTGTGATATGTGAGTGAAGTGGCCATGCTCTGTGATATGTGAGTGAAGTGGCCATGCTCTGGGATATGTGAGTGTAGTGGGCATGCTCTGTGATACGTGAGTGTAGTGGGCATGCTCTGTGATACGTTAGTGTAGTGGGCATGCTCTGTGATATGTGAGTGCAGTGGGCATGCTCTGTGATATGTGAGTATAGTGGGCATGCTCTGTGATATGTGAGTGTAGTGGGCATGCTCTGTGATATGTGAGTGCAGTGGGTATGCTCTGTGATATGTGAGTGCAGTGGGCATGCTCTGTGATATGTGAGTGTAGTGGGCATGCTCTGTGATATGTGAGTGCAGTGGGCATGCTCTGTGATATGTGAGTGCAGTGGGCATGCTCTGTGATATGTGAGTGTAGTGGGCATGCTCTGTGATATGTGAGTGCAGTGGGCATGCTCTGTGATAAGTTAGTGTAGTGGGCATGCTCTGTGATATGTGAGTGTAGTGGGCATGCTCTGTGATATGCGGGTGTAGTGGGCATGCTCTGTGATATGCGAGTGTAGTGGGCATGCTCTGTGATACGTTAGTGTAGTGGGCATGCTCTGTGATAAGTTAGTGTAGTGGGCATGCTCTGTGATATGCGAGTGTAGTGGGCATGCTCTGTGATATGCGAGTGTAGTGGGCATGCTCTGTGATATGCGAGTGTAGTGGGCATGCTCTGTGATATGCGAGTGTAGTGGGCATGCTCTGTGATATGCGAGTGTAGTGAACATGCTCTGTGATATGCGAGTGTAATGGGCATGCTCTGTGATATGTCAGTGTAGTGGGCATGCTCTGTGATATGTGAGTGCAGTGGGCATGCTCTGTGATATGTCAGTGTAGTGGGCATGCTCTGTGATACGTTAGTGTAGTGGGCATGCTCTGTGATAAGTTAGTGTAGTGGGCATGCTCTGTGATATGTGAGTGTAGTGGGCATGCTCTGTGATATGCGAGTGTAGTGGGCATGCTCTGTGATACGTTAGTGTAGTGGGCATGCTCTGTGATAAGTTAGTGTAGTGGGCATGCTCTGTGATATGCGAGTGTAGTGGGCATGCTCTGTGATATGCGAGTGTAGTGGGCATGCTCTGTGATATGTCAGTGTAGTGGGCATGCTCTGTGATATGTCAGTGTAGTGGGCATGCTCTGTGATATGTCAGTGTAGTGGGCATGCTCTGTGATATGTGAGTGTAGTGGGCATGCTCTGTGATATGTCAGTGTAGTGGGCATGGTCTGTGATATGTGAGTGTAGTGGGCATGCTCTGTGATATGCGAGTGTAGTGGCCATGCTCTGTGATATGTGAGTGTAGTGGCCATGCTCTGTGATATGTGAGTGTAGTGGGCATGCTCTGTGATATGTGAGTGTATTGGGCATGCTCTGTGATATGTGAGTGTCGTGGGCATGCTCTGTGATTTGTCAGTGTAGTGGGCATGCTCTGTGATATGTGAGTGTAGTGGGCATGCTCTGTGATATGTGAATGTAGTGGGCATGCTCTGTGATATGTGAGTGCAGTGGGCATGCTCTGTGATATGTGAGTGTAGTGGGCATGCTCTGTGATATGTCAGTGTAGTGGGCATGCTCTGTGATATGTCAGTGTAGTGGGCATGCTCTGTGATATGTGAGTGTAGTGGGCATGCTCTGTGATATGTGAGTGTAGTGGGCATGCTCTGTGATATGTCAGTGTAGTGGGCATGCTCTGTGATATGTCAGTGTAGTGGGCATGCTCTGTGATATGTCAGTGTAGTGGGCATGCTCTGTGATATGTCAGTGTAGTGAACATGCTCTGTGATATGCGAGTGTAATGGGCATGCTCTGTGATATGTGAGTGCGGTGGGCATGCTCTGTGATATGTCAGTGTAGTGGGCATGCTCTGTGATATGTGAGTGCAGTGGGCATGCTCTGTGATATGTCAGTGTAGTGGGCATGCTCTGTGATACGTTAGTGTAGTGGGCATGCTCTGTGATAAGTTAGTGTAGTGGGCATGCTCTGTGATATGTGAGTGTAGTGGGCATGCTCTGTGATATGCGAGTGTAGTGGGCATACTCTGTGATATGCGAGTGTAGTGGGCATGCTCTGTGATACGTTAGTGTAGTGGGCATGCTCTGTGATAAGTTAGTGTAGTGGGCATGCTCTGTGATATGCGAGTGTAGTGAACATGCTCTGTGATATGCGAGTGTAATGGGCATGCTCTGTGATATGTCAGTGTAGTGGGCATGCTCTGTGATATGTCAGTGTAGTGGGCATGGTCTGTGATATGTGAGTGTAGTGGGCATGCTCTGTGATATGCGAGTGTAATGGGCATGCTCTGTGATATGTGAGTGCAGTGGGCATGCTCTGTGATATGTGAGTGCAGTGGGCATGCTCTGTGATATGTGAGTGTAGTGGGCATGCTCTGTGATATGCGAGTGTAGTGGGCATGCTCTGTGATATGTGAGTGTAGTGGGCATGCTCTGTGATATGTGAGTGTAGTGGGCATGCTCTGTGATATGCGAGTGTAGTGGCCATGCTCTGTGATATGTGAGTGTAGTGGCCATGCTCTGTGATATGCGAGTGTAGTGGCCATGCTCTGTGATATGCGAGTGTAGTGGGCATGCTCTGTGATATGCGAGTGTAGTGGCCATGCTCTGTGATATGTGAGTGTAGTGGCCATGCTCTGTGATATGTGAGTGTAGTGGGCATGCTCTGTGATATGTGAGTGTATTGGGCATGCTCTGTGATATGTGAGTGTAGTGGGCATGCTCTGTGATATGTGAGTGCAGTGGGCATGCTCTGTGATATGTGAATGTAGTGGGCATGCTCTGTGATATGTGAGTGCAGTGGGCATGCTCTGTGATATGTCAGTGTAGTGGGCATGCTCTGTGATATGTCAGTGTAGTGGGCATGCTCTGTGATATGCGAGTGTAGTGGGCATGCTCTGTGATATGCGAGTGTAATGGGCATGCTCTGTGATATGCGAGTGTAGTGGGCATGCTCTGTGACATGCGAGTGTAGTGTGCATGCTCTGTGATATGTCAGTGTAGTGGGCATGCTCTGTGATACGTTAGTGTAGTGGGCATGCTCTGTGATATGCGAGTGTAGTGGGCATGCTCTGTGATATGCGAGTGTAGTGGGCATGCTCTGTGATATGAAAGTGTAGTGGGCATGCTCTGTGATATGCGAGTGTAATGGGCATGCTCTGTGATATGCGAGTGTAGTGGGCATGCTCTGTGATATGCGAGTGTAGTGGGCATGCTCTGTGATATGCGAGTGTAGTGGGCATGCTCTGTGATGTGTGAGTGTAGTGGGCATGCTCTGTGATATGTGAGTGAAATGGGCATGCTCTGTGATATGTGAGTGTAGTGAGCATGCTCTGTGATATGTCAGTGTAGTGGGCATGCTCTGTGATATGTGAGTGCAGTGGGCATGCTCTGTGATGTGTGAGTGTAGTGGGCATGCTCTGTGATATGTGAGTGAAATGGGCATGCTCTGTGATATGTGAGTGTAGTGAGCATGCTCTGTGATATGCGAGTGTAGTGGGCATGCTCTGTGATATGCGAGTGTAGTGGGCATGCTCTGTGATATGAAAGTGTAGTGGGCATGCTCTGTGATATGCGAGTGTAATGGGCATGCTCTGTGATATGCGAGTGTAGTGGGCATGCTCTGTGATATGCGAGTGTAGTGGGCATGCTCTGTGATATGCGAGTGTAGTGGGCATGCTCTGTGATGTGTGAGTGTAGTGGGCATGCTCTGTGATATGTGAGTGAAATGGGCATGCTCTGTGATATGTGAGTGTAGTGAGCATGCTCTGTGATATGTCAGTGTAGTGGGCATGCTCTGTGATATGTGAGTGTAGTGGGCATACTCTGTGATATGTCAGTGTAGTGGGCATGCTCTGTGATATGTCAGTGTAGTGGGCATGCTCTGTGATATGTCAGTGTAGTGGGCATGCTCTGTGATATGTCAGTGTAGTGGGCATGCTCTGTGATATGTGAGTGTAGTGGGCATGCTCTGTTATATGTCAGTGTAGTGGGCATGCTCTGTGATATGTCAGTGTAGTGGGCATGCTCTGTGATATGTGAGTGTAGTGGGCATGCTCTGTGATATGTGAGTGTAGTGGGCATGCTCTGTGATATGTCAGTGTAGTGGGCATGCTCTGTGATATGTCAGTGTAGTGGGCATGCTCTGTGATATGTCAGTGTAGTGGGCATGCTCTGTGATATGTCAGTGTAGTGGGCATGCTCTGTGATATGTGAGTGTAGTGGGCATGCTCTGTGATATGTCAGTGCAGTGGGCATGCTCTGTGATATGTGAGTGTAGTGGCCATGCTCTGTGATATGTCAGTGCAGTGGGCATGCTCTGTGATATGTGAGTGTAGTGGGCATGCTCTGTGATATGTCAGTGCAGTGGGCATGCTCTGTGATATGTCAGTGTAGTGGGCATGCTCTGTGATATGTGAGTGTAGTGGCCATGCTCTGTGATATGTGAGTGTAGTGGGCATGCTCTGTGATATGTCAGTGTAGTGGGCATGCTCTGTGATATGTGAGTGTAGTGGGCATGCTCTGTGATATGTCAGTGTAGTGGGCATGCTCTGTGATATGTGAGTGCAGTGGCCATGCTCTGTGATATGTGAGTGCAGTGGGCATGCTCTGTGATATGTCAGTGTAGTGGGCATGCTCTGTGATATGTCAGTGCAGTGGGCATGCTCTGTGATATGTGAGTGTAGTGGCCATGCTCTGTGATATGTGAGTGTAGTGGGCATGCTCTGTGATATGTCAGTGTAGTGGGCATGCTCTGTGATATGTGAGTGCAGTGGGCATGCTCTGTGATATGTCAGTGTAGTGGGCATGCTCTGTGATATGTGAGTGTAGTGGGCATGCTCTGTGATATGTCAGTGTAGTGGGCATGCTCTGTGATATGTGAGTGTAGTGGCCATGCTCTGTGATATGTGAGTGCAGTGGGCATGCTCTGTGATATGTCAGTGTAGTGGCCATGCTCTGTGATATGTCAGTGTAGTGGCCATGCTCTGTGATATGTCAGTGTAGTGGCCATGCTCTGTGATATGTTAGTGTAGTGGGCATGCTCTGTGATATGTCAGTGTAGTGGGCATGCTCTGTGATATGTGAGTGCAGTGGGCATGCTCTGTTATATGTGAGTGCAGTGGGCATGCTCTGTGATATGTGAGTGTAGTGGGCATGCTCTGTGATATGTCAGTGTAGTGGGCATGCTCTGTGATATGTGAGTGTAGTGGCCATGCTCTGTGATATGTCAGTGTAGTGGGCATGCTCTGTGATATGTGAGTGTAGTGGCCATGCTCTGTGATATGTCAGTGTAGTGGGCATGCTCTGTGATATGTCAGTGTAGTGGCCATGCTCTGTGATATGTCAGTGTAGTGGCCATGCTCTGTGATATGTCAGTGTAGTGGCCATGCTCTGTGATATGTCAGTGTAGTGGGCATGCTCTGTGATATGTCAGTGTAGTGGGCATGCTCTGTGATATGTCAGTGTAGTGGCCATGCTCTGTGATATGTGAGTGCAGTGGGCATGCTCTGTGATATGTCAGTGTAGTGGGCATGCTCTGTGATATGTCAGTGTAGTGGGCATGCTCTGTGATATGTCAGTGCAGTGGGCATGCTCTGTGATATGTCAGTGTAGTGGGCATGCTCTGTGATATGTGAGTGCAGTGGGCATGCTCTGTTATATGTGAGTGCAGTGGGCATGCTCTGTGATATGTGAGTGCAGTGGGCATGCTCTGTGATGTCAGTGTAGTGGGCATGCTCTGTGATATGTGAGTGTAGTGGCCATGCTCTGTGATATGTCAGTGTAGTGGCCATGCTCTGTGATATGTTAGTGTAGTGGGCATGCTCTGTGATATGTCAGTGTAGTGGGCATGCTCTGTGATATGTCAGTGTAGTGGGCATGCTCTGTGATATGTCAGTGTAGTGGGCATGCTCTGTGATATGTCAGTGTAGTGGGCATGCTCTGTGATATGTCAGTGTAGTGGGCATGCTCTGTGATATGTTAGTGTAGTGGGCATGCTCTGTGATATGTCAGTGTAGTGGGCATGCTCTGTGATTTGTGAGTGTAGTGGCCATGCTCTGTGATATGTCAGTGTAGTGGCCATGCTCTGTGATATGTGAGTGTAGTGGGCATGCTCTGTGATATGTCAGTGTAGTGGCCATGCTCTGTGATATGTCAGTGTAGTGGCCATGCTCTGTGATATGTGAGTGTAGTGGCCATGCTCTGTGATATGTGAGTGTAGTGGCCATGCTCTGTGATATGTCAGTGTAGTGGCCATGCTCTGTGATATGTCAGTGTAGTGGGCATGCTCTGTGATATGTCAGTGTAGTGGGCATGCTCTGTGATATGTCAGTGTAGTGGACATGCTCTGTGATATGTCAGTGTAGTGGGCATGCTCTGTGATATGTGAGTGTAGTGGCCATGCTCTGTGATATGTCAGTGTAGTGGCCATGCTCTGTGATATGTGAGTGTAGTGGGCATGCTCTGTGATATGTTAGTGTAGTGGGCATGCTCTGTGATATGTCAGTGTAGTGGCCATGCTCTGTGATATGTGAGTGCAGTGGGCATGGTCTGTGATATGTCAGTGTAGTGGCCATGCTCTGTGATATGTGAGTGTAGTGGGCATGCTCTGTGATATGTGAGTGCAGTGGGCATGCTCTGTGATATGTGAGTGTAGTGGGCATGCTCTGTGATATGTCATTGTAGTGGGCATGCTCTGTGATATGTCAGTGTAGTGGGCATGCTCTGTGATATGTCAGTGTAGTGGGCATGCTCTGTGATATGTGAGTGTAGTGGCCATGCTCTGTGATATGTGTGTGTAGTGGGCATGCTCTGTGATATGTCAGTGTAGTGGGCATGCTCTGTGATATGTCAGTGTAGTGGCCATGCTCTGTGATATGTCAGTGTAGTGGCCATGCTCTGTGATATGTCAGTGTAGTGGGCATGCTCTGTGATATGTGAGTGCAGTGGGCATGCTCTGTGATATGTCAGTGTAGTGGGCATGCTCTGTGATATGTTAGTGTAGTGGGCATGCTCTGTGATATGTCAGTGTAGTGGGCATGCTCTGTGATATGTCAGTGTAGTGGGCATGCTCTGTGATATGTGAGTGTAGTGGGCATGCTCTGTGATATGTCAGTGTAGTGGGCATGCTCTGTGATATGTCAGTGTAGTGGGCATGCTCTGTGATATGTGAGTGTAGTGGGCATGCTCTGTGATATGTGAGTGTAGTGGGCATGCTCTGTGATATGTCAGTGTAGTGGGCATGCTCTGTGATATGTGAGTGTAGTGGGCATGCTCTGTGATATGTGAGTGTAGTGGGCATGCTCTGTGATATGTGAGTGTAGTGGGCATGCTCTGTGATATGTCAGTGTAGTGGGCATGCTCTGTGATATGTGAGTGTAGTGGCCATGCTCTGTGATATGTGAGTGTAGTGGGCATGCTCTGTGATATGTCAGTGTAGTGGGCATGCTCTGTGATATGTCAGTGTAGTGGGCATGCTCTGTGATATGTGAGTGTAGTGGCCATGCTCTGTGATATGTGAGTGCAGTGGGCATGCTCTGTGATATGTGAGTGTAGTGGCCATGCTCTGTGATATGTCAGTGTAGTGGGCATGCTCTGTGATATGTGAGTGTAGTGGCCATGCTCTGTGATATGTCAGTGTAGTGGGCATGCTCTGTGATATGTCAGTGTAGTGGGCATGCTCTGTGATATGTCAGTGTAGTGGGCATGCTCTGTGATATGTTAGTGTAGTGGGCATGCTCTGTGATATGTCAGTGTAGTGGGCATGCTCTGTGATATGTCAGTGTAGTGGGCATGCTCTGTGATATGTCAGTGTAGTGGGCATGCTCTGTGATATGTGAGTGTAGTGGGCATGCTCTGTGATATGTGAGTGTAGTGGGCATGCTCTGTGATATGTCAGTGTAGTGGCCATGCTCTGTGATATGTGAGTGTAGTGGCCATGCTCTGTGATATGTCAGTGTAGTGGCCATGCTCTGTGATATGTCAGTGTAGTGGGCATGCTCTGTGATATGCGAGTGTAGTGGGCATGCTCTGTGATATGTCAGTGCAGTGGCCATGCTCTGTGATATGTCAGTGCAGTGGCCATGCTCTGTGATATGTCAGTGTAGTGGCCATGCTCTGTGATATGTCAGTGTAGTGGGCATGCTCTGTGATATGTCAGTGTAGTGGGCATGCTCTGTGATATGTCAGTGTAGTGGGCATGCTCTGTGATATGTCAGTGTAGTGGGCATGCTCTGTGATATGTCAGTGTAGTGGCCATGCTCTGTGATATGTCAGTGTAGTGGTCATGCTCTGTGATATGTGAGTGCAGTGGGCATGCTCTGTGATATGTCAGTGTAGTGGGCATGCTCTGTGATATGTCAGTGTAGTGGGCATGCTCTGTGATATGCCAGTGTAGTGGGCATGCTCTGTGATATGTGAGTGTAGTGGGCATGCTCTGTGATATGTCAGTGTAGTGGGCATGCTCTGTGATATGTGAGTGCAGTGGGCATGCTCTGTGATATGTCAGTGTAGTGGGCATGCTCTGTGATATGTCAGTGTAGTGGGTATGCTCTGTGATATGTGAGTGCAGTGGGCATGCTCTGTGATATGTCAGTGTAGTGGGCATGCTCTGTGATATGTCAGTGTAGTGGGCATGCTCTGTGATATGTCAGTGTAGTGGGCATGCTCTGTGATATGTCAGTGTAGTGGGCATGCTCTGTGATATGTCAGTGTAGTGGGCATGCTCTGTGATATGTGAGTGCAGTGGGCATGCTCTGTGATATATGAGTGTAGTGGGCATGCTCTGTGATATGTCAGTGTAGTGGGCATGCTCTGTGATATGTCAGTGTAGTGGCCATGCTCTGTGATATGTCAGTGTAGTGGCCATGCTCTGTGATATGTCAGTGTAGTGGGCATGCTCTGTGATATGTCAGTGTAGTGGCCATGCTCTGTGATATGTCAGTGTAGTGGCCATGCTCTGTGATATGTCAGTGTAGTGGCCATGCTCTGTGATATGTCAGTGTAGTGGGCATGCTCTGTGATATGTCAGTGTAGTGGGCATGCTCTGTGATATGTCAGTGTAGTGGGCATGCTCTGTGATATGTGAGTGCAGTGGGCATGCTCTGTGATATGTCAGTGTAGTGGGCATGCTCTGTGATATGTCAGTGTAGTGGGTATGCTCTGTGATATGTGAGTGCAGTGGGCATGCTCTGTGATATGTCAGTGTAGTGGGCATGCTCTGTGATATGTCAGTGTAGTGGGCATGCTCTGTGATATGTCAGTGTAGTGGGCATGCTCTGTGATATGTCAGTGTAGTGGCCATGCTCTGTGATATGTCAGTGTAGTGGGCATGCTCTGTGATATGTGAGTGCAGTGGGCATGCTCTGTGATATGTGAGTGTAGTGGGCATGCTCTGTGATATGTCAGTGTAGTGGCCATGCTCTGTGATATGTGAGTGTAGTGGCCATGCTCTGTGATATGTCAGTGTAGTGGGCATGCTCTGTGATATGTCAGTGTAGTGGGCATGCTCTGTGATATGTCAGTGTAGTGGCCATGCTCTGTGATATGTCAGTGTAGTGGCCATGCTCTGTGATATGTCAGTGTAGTGGGCATGCTCTGTGATATGTCAGTGTAGTGGGCATGCTCTGTGATATGTGAGTGTAGTGGGCATGCTCTGTGATATGTCAGTGTAGTGGCCATGCTCTGTGATATGTGAGTGTAGTGGCCATGCTCTGTGATATGTCAGTGTAGTGGGCATGCTCTGTGATATGTCAGTGTAGTGGGCATGCTCTGTGATATGTCAGTGTAGTGGGCATGCTCTGTGATATGTGAGTGCAGTGGGCATGCTCTGTGATATGTGAGTGTAGTGGCCATGCTCTGTGATATGTCAGTGTAGTGGGCATGCTCTGTGATATGTGAGTGCAGTGGGCATGCTCTGTGATATGTCAGTGTAGTGGGCATGCTCTGTGATATGTCAGTGTCGTGGGCATGCTCTGTGATATGTGAGTGCAGTGGGCATGCTCTGTGATATGTCAGTGTAGTGGGCATGCTCTGTGTTATGTGAGTGCAGTGGGCATGCTCTGTGATATGTCAGTGTAGTGGCCATGCTCTGTGATATGTCAGTGTAGTGGGCATGCTCTGTGATATCTCAGTGCAGTGGGCATGCTCTGTGTTATGTGAGTGCAGTGGGCATGCTCTGTGATATCTCAGTGCAGTGGGCATGCTCTGTGATATGTCAGTGTAGTGGGCATGCTCTGTGATATGTCAGTGTAGTGGGCATGCTCTGTGATATGTGAGTGCAGTGGGCATGCTCTGTGATATGTCATTGTAGTGGGCATGCTCTGTGATATGTCAGTGTAGTGGGCATGCTCTGTGATATGTCAGTGTAGTGGGCATGCTCTGTGATATGTCAGTGTAGTGGGCATGCTCTGTGATATGTGAGTGTAGTGGGCATGCTCTGTGATATGTGAGTGTAGTGGCCATGCTCTGTGATATGTGAGTGTAGTGGCCATGCTCTGTGATATGTCAGTGTAGTGGGCATGCTCTGTGATATGTCAGTGTAGTGGCCATGCTCTGTGATATGTCAGTGTAGTGGGCATGCTCTGTGATATGTGAGTGTAGTGGCCATGCTCTGTGATATGTCAGTGTAGTGGGCATGCTCTGTGATATGTCAGTGTAGTGGGCATGCTCTGTGATATGTCAGTGTAGTGGGCATGCTCTGTGATATGTCAGTGTAGTGGGCATGCTCTGTGATATGTCAGTGTAGTGGGCATGCTCTGTGATATGTCAGTGTAGTGGGCATGCTCTGTGATATGTCAGTGTAGTGGGCATGCTCTGTGATATGTGAGTGTAGTGGCCATGCTCTGTGATATGTGAGTGTAGTGGCCATGCTCTGTGATATGTCAGTGTAGTGGGCATGCTCTGTGATATGTGAGTGTAGTGGCCATGCTCTGTGATATGTCAGTGTAGTGGCCATGCTCTGTGATATGTCAGTGTAGTGGGCATGCTCTGTGATATGTCAGTGTAGTGGGCATGCTCTGTGATATGTCAGTGTAGTGGGCATGCTCTGTGATATGTGAGTGTAGTGGGCATGCTCTGTGATATGTCAGTGTAGTGGGCATGCTCTGTGATATGTCAGTGTAGTGGGCATGCTCTGTGATATGTCAGTGTAGTGGGCATGCTCTGTGTTATGTGAGTGCAGTGGGCATGCTCTGTGATATGTCAGTGTAGTGGCCATGCTCTGTGATATGTCAGTGTAGTGGGCATGCTCTGTGATATCTCAGTGCAGTGGGCATGCTCTGTGATATGTCAGTGTAGTGGGCATGCTCTGTGATATGTCAGTGTAGTGGGCATGGTCTGTGATATGTGAGTGCAGTGGGCATGCTCTGTGATATGTCATTGTAGTGGGCATGCTCTGTGATATGTCAGTGTAGTGGGCATGCTCTGTGATATGTCAGTGTAGTGGGCATGCTCTGTGATATGTCAGTGTAGTGGGCATGCTCTGTGATATGTCAGTGTAGTGGGCATGCTCTGTGATATGTGAGTGCAGTGGCCATGCTCTGTGATATGTCAGTGTAGTGGGCATGCTCTGTGATATGTCAGTGTAGTGGGCATGCTCTGTGATATGTGAGTGTAGTGGGCATGCTCTGTGATATGTGAGTGTAGTGGCCATGCTCTGTGATATGTGAGTGTAGTGGCCATGCTCTGTGATATGTCAGTGTAGTGGGCATGCTCTGTGATATGTGAGTGTAGTGGCCATGCTCTGTGATATGTCAGTGTAGTGGGCATGCTCTGTGATATGTGAGTGTAGTGGCCATGCTCTGTGATATGTCAGTGTAGTGGGCATGCTCTGTGATATGTCAGTGTAGTGGGCATGCTCTGTGATATGTCAGTGTAGTGGGCATGCTCTGTGATATGTCAGTGTAGTGGGCATGCTCTGTGATATGTCAGTGTAGTGGGCATGCTCTGTGATATGTCAGTGTAGTGGGCATGCTCTGTGATATGTCAGTGTAGTGGGCATGCTCTGTGATATGTGAGTGTAGTGGCCATGCTCTGTGATATGTCAGTGTAGTGGGCATGCTCTGTGATATGTGAGTGTAGTGGCCATACTCTGTGATATGTGAGTGTAGTGGCCATGCTCTGTGATATGTCAGTGTAGTGGGCATGCTTTGTGATATGTCAGTGTAGTGGGCATGCTCTGTGATATGTGAGTGTAGTGGGCATGCTCTGTGATATGTCAGTGTAGTGGGCATGCTCTGTGATATGTCAGTGTAGTGGGCATGCTCTGTGATATGTGAGTGCAGTGGGCATGCTCTGTGATATGTCAGTGTAGTGGGCATGCTCTGTGATATGTGAGTGTAGTGGGCATGCTCTGTGATATGTCAGTGCAGTGGGCATGCTCTGTGATATGTCAGTGTAGTGGGCATGCTCTGTGATATGTCAGTGTAGTGGGCATGCTCTGTGATATGTCAGTGTAGTGGGCATGCTCTGTGATATGTCAGTGTAGTGGACATGCTCTGTGATATGTCAGTGTAGTGGGCATGCTCTGTGATATGTCAGTGTAGTGGCCATGCTCTGTGATATGTGAGTGTAGTGGCCATGCTCTGTGATATGTCAGTGTAGTGGGCATGCTCTGTGATATGTGAGTGTAGTGGCCATACTCTGTGATATGTGAGTGTAGTGGCCATGCTCTGTGATATGTCAGTGTAGTGGGCATGCTCTGTGATATGTCAGTGTAGTGGGCATGCTCTGTGATATGTCAGTGTAGTGGGCATGCTCTGTGATATGTCAGTGTATTGGGCATGCTCTGTGATATGTGAGTGTAGTGGGCATGCTCTGTGATATGTGAGTGTAGTGGCCATGCTCTGTGATATGTCAGTGTAGTGGGCATGCTCTGTGATATGTGAGTGTAGTGGCCATACTCTGTGATATGTCAGTGTAGTGGGCATGCTCTGTGATATGTGAGTGTAGTGGGCATGCTCTGTGATATGTCAGTGTAGTGGGCATGCTTTGTGATATGTCAGTGTAGTGGGCATGCTCTGTGATATGTCAGTGTAGTGGGCATGCTCTGTGATATGTCAGTGTAGTGGGCATGCTCTGTGATATGTGAGTGTAGTGGGCATGCTCTGTGATATGTCAGTGTAGTGGGCATGCTCTGTGATATGTCAGTGTAGTGGGCATGCTCTGTGATATGTCAGTGTAGTGGGCATGCTCTGTGATATGTGAGTGCAGTGGGCATGCTCTGTGATATGTCAGTGTAGTGGGCATGCTCTGTGATATGTGAGTGTAGTGGGCATGCTCTGTGATATGTGAGTGTAGTGGGCATGCTCTGTGATATGTCAGTGCAGTGGGCATGCTCTGTGATATGTCAGTGCAGTGGGCATGCTCTGTGATATGTCAGTGTAGTGGGCATGCTCTGTGATATGTCAGTGTAGTGGGCATGCTCTGTGATATGTCAGTGTAGTGGGCATGCTCTGTGATATGTCAGTGTAGTGGGCATGCTCTGTGATATGTCAGTGTATTGGGCATGCTCTGTGATATGTTAGTGTAGTGGGCATGCTCTGTGATATGTCAGTGTATTGGGCATGCTCTGTGATATGTCAGTGTAGTGGCCATGCTCTGTGATATGTCAGTGTAGTGGGCATGCTCTGTGATATGTCAGTGTAGTGGGCATGCTCTGTGATATGTCAGTGTAGTGGGCATGCTCTGTGATATGTCAGTGTAGTGGGCATGCTCTGTGATATGTGTAGTGGTCACAGTGCAGGGAGGGGGAGGAGGGAGCAGAAGCTGAATGGTGCTCATTACAGATGGACAAATCGGTTGTAAATGAATCAAATTTGCCATTAAGTTTTCCTACAGCACAGATTTAAAGAAATCTAAAATTTGGGGGTTTTGATTTGCAAAAATCCAGTGAAATGTTGGCCCGTCCGCTGACATTTTAGGGTATTGTAACAAAAGCAATGCACTCTTTTCCAGTTGATTCTATTATCATTGTATTTATTTAATCAAATCAATTCTCTCCAGCTGAGAGACAGCAGACATTCTGATTGATGGCAGCGGTGGTAGGCGCTCATGCTTTTTTGACAATTTGGATCAGCCCAAACTGTGCAATCTCCAGTGCTTCTTTATTTGGTCACTTTGTCTCTAGCATATTGGTAGCGGTGAGGGACTGAGGTTGGCCGGCACCAAGAATTGGCTAACAATGGTCCTGGACAACTTCATTGCACGGCATCCACCGCTCATCCAATGGTCACAGGTGGCCGGTCCCGTAGCCAATCAGCTGAAAATAATACAAAATAAAATTGTAATTATTTTCCAACAATAAACCTCTAAAGAAGATGGGAATATTCCTTTAGAGTTACATCACTGCACAAACAGAAGAAATAAGTATCTTTTTATGTCTAAAAAATTTACCAAGGAGCTCCCACCCTCTAACCGGTGTGCCAACCATACCTTACCACTGTGCAAACAGAAGTGTCCAATTTTGTTAAATGCTCACTCTAATTTCAAGAAAATGTTACAATATATCTTATCAAAGAAATCCACTCTTCTCTCTAATTATAAGCCACGTCTTCTTTTCCCTCTGCCTCCTGACCTCATCATTCATCCAAGACATAACAACCTGCCAGCACACTGAGGGATCTGATTGCAACTGCCTACAAAAGTCTACGGAGCCGAGGGGCAGAGAGACACACAAAGACATCCCGTTTTCCTGTTTCGGCTTTCCAACAAGTGTTTAATCTCACCACAGAGCTGGATTCACATCTACACCGCTCAGTATTACTGAATAATGTTCTTCTTGTTGCAGCTCCTGAATATGCGCTATGTAGGAATAGGAGAGCAGGAATCCCCCATGTCTGTATGTGCTGTGTATGGGAGACACCATAGCAGTTTGTCTCCACCCAATAGCTCAGAGACAACTGAAAATTAGAGATAAGAGCCTGCAGAGAGGAAAGCTGGGAAAAATGCAAGATACAAGTCATATAATGACCAGAAATAGTAACACACAGGACAGATCATTCTGAACAGTCACCTAAAACAACGGGTATTCTTTAAAGACTCTGGTTTCTCGACTGTGACACATACTTGACTGTATCGAATTTGAGAGATGCTATTCACCTTGCGACCACTAGGTGACCATTATACTGTATTCAGTTCATTAGGTCTACCAAGAGAGTACTTATTTTCCAAGGACAGAGAGAGCAAGAAGGCCATCAGACTGCGCCCTCCAGGACATTGACCCCAATTCTAAATATGTAATAAGACCCCCCTTCTACTAATGAGTGCCATTTATATGAAAGTCTTCTCATGTAGCAGGTATCAGACCCAAGAGCACCCACTGCAATGCACTGGATCCCCGTTATATACATCATTAGGAGCCTTGCAGAGTCTTACCAAAAATTCTGGAATAAACTTTCACCAAGTTTTTTTTTTTTTTTTAAACTTCCTTAAAAATGACAAGTCACTTAGCCACAATTACTTAACAATTGTTCTGTTTAACGCCAGGGTAATCTGACAGTATAATTGCCAAAAGGTGTCCAATTAAAGCGACAATTAAAAACATCATCGCTAAGTGAGTCACTTACGGGACTAAAAAAAAAGATTAAAAGCCGATGAATAATGTTCTAAATGACAAAAAAATTAAATTAGTAAAAATATATGTTTTTAAATATAGTTTATACAAGTTTTTCCTCTATCAGCGAGCGAAGGGTTAACTCCGTGCGGAGAACAAATGATAGGAACGCTAATGGAACCTTCTCAAACCAGAAGTCTCCTCCCTGACATTTCGTGGTATTTAATGAACATGGCTAATGGAAATCTAATTAAACCTTCCAGTCCTTTGGGTGAGGGGGTGGGGGGGCACTTTTTTTTTTATATTTTTTTTCACGGTTTTCCACCTTGTATTTGTGTAATTCTGGCTAATGGTTTACTTTTTTATTTCCTGGAGACAAGAACTCATTTAACAGAGGGTGACATCAAGCGTTTGCACCTGGAGACGCGGCGCCATAGCGAGCCAAGAAAAAAAAAAGTGAAAAAATTGAGGATGTTTTGATATCTCTCGCCCCCTGTTTACCGAGCCGCTCGCTTGGAAGTGTTGTTGAGTGCAAAGTCTTGAAGAACAGATTGTCCGTATTGCCTAACGTGCTCTCCCTTCCCTCCCTTTACCAATTAACTCCGTCCCGCAGTGTTTACAAACATAATTAGACCATCTTTCATAACTGGATCAGATCCATTTTCTGCTAAATGTTGGGGATTTATTATTATTTTTTTTTAATGAGGGAAATAAAAAAGTTTTGTTGCGGTTGCATCAATGTGGCTGAAGTTCAAGGGGAAGAGAAGAAGAAGACGTTAAATTATAACAATTAAATCCTGCTGCGGACAATGGAGGGGACAATGATGACCCTTGTATTAGAAGAATGAGCCCTCGTCGGGGGGGGGGGGGGGGGAAACGGCACTTTAAAATTAGTGTTTTCAGCATTTAGTTCTCTTCTTCCATAGTTAAAAAAAAAGATGTCTGACCCTCCACCTCTCCCAAAAACAAAAAAATAAAAAAAATACAAAAACATACAAAAAGATTACATTGCTGATCAGCGTAAGGATTTGTGCACACAGCGTCCTTTAGGCGACGGTGTACCCATTGAGTTTTTGAAGCTGAAGACAATTCAGGAAAACACTGGCGATGATTTTCTTGAAGTGACTTCTTAGTTGTGTTTTTGGCCACTTTTGCTACTTGCTTTTTTTAAAAATTGTATATATAAAGTAGCGAGTGTAAGCTGCCGGAAGAATGGTCGGTGTTACGTATCTATTCCGGATCCGTGGCTTGCTTCACTCTCCCTGGTCCACTGGACTCTGCTGTACTCCACATCGGGCTGTGCAGATAGCCCGCTGTGATCCCATGTAAGCATCAGCCTGGACCTATATAAGGCTCCCTGATACACACCCTTATGTCTTGGTAATACATTAACACTTCTTTGTTACTAGACCTTGGTTTGCTGCACACCTTTTCCTGCACTCCACCAGCCGGCCTGCGGTCTCCTTACATCCTCCGCCTACCTGTGATTTCTTGCATTCTTCCGGCCTGTGGTCTCCTTACATCCTCCGCCTACCTGTGATTTCTTGCATTCTGCCGGCCTGTGGTCTCCTTACATCCTTTGTCTACCTGTGATTTCTTGCATTCTGCCTGCCTGTGGTTTCCTGCACTCCACTAACCCACGGTCTCCTGATGTATTCAGCCTGCCAGCTGTTTCCTGATGTCCTCGGCCTGCCTGAAGTTTCTTGCACTCCACCTGCCTGTCTGCAGTTTCCTGACATCCTCTGCCTGCCTGCGTTTTCATGCACTCCGCCTTACTGTGGTTACCTCCTGCCTGCTGTTTCCTGACATCCTCTGCTTGTCTGAAATTTCTTGCACTTCACCTGCTGTTTCCTGACATCCTCTGCTTGCCTGAAGTTTCTTGCACTTCACCTGCTTGCCTGCGGTTTCCTGAACTCTGCCTGCCTGAAGTTTCTTGCACTTCACTTTCCTGCCTGCAGTTTCCTTACACTATCCACCTGCCTACAGTTTCCTTACATCCTCGGTTTGCCTGCGGTTTCCTGCACTCCATCTACCTGCAGTTTCCTCACATTCTCTGCCTGCCTGTGGTTTCCCGCACTCCACCTACATGCCTGCAGTCTCCTGTCCCTCAGCTATTCATGTCCTGTGTACCTCACCAATCTTCTGCACTAACGCCCGTGGTCCATGTGTAATGTGCCCCAGCGAGGTAGTCGTGGGCGGGCTGTAGCCCCCTCTCGCTCTGGCACCCTACAGACAATTCGTGTCCTACCTCTGATGTGTGGCTGTGTATGTGGGGCTCTCCACTTACTTCAAACCATCCGATCGCGGCTGTCTCCAGGCATTTCTCTTCTGGGCCAGGGCAACAATAAATTCAGAGGACACGAGGCTCTTAACCATAACTTGGACTTTACTTGGGGAAGAGGAATATGTACAATATTTACAGGCAGATATAATGGATAAGGCCCGACAGGTTATTATCTCTGTCACAGGCACTGGCAACATCTTCAGCCCTGGTTCCGTCTTTAAATGAAGCATCTCTGTGACTCTAATCTCTAGCCCAAGAGACTCTTCTGCAATACCAACAGTGTTCCGGATCCAATATCTCCCCCACGTCTTAGCCTGGAGTCCTATTTATCTTCCTCTGCTTCCTGCAGACTAGAAGTGCCCTGGGTCCTCAATACCTCCGTTGAGTTTCTCCGGCCGGCTAACAGGACTCTTGCGTAGGGAGACTTTTACACTGGTGATCCCACTGTCTGAGGGTATGGAGCTCCCGTCTACCCTAGCAGCCACCATATAGTCAGGCTGCCCGTACAGTTCACTGTCCTATCTCTTACTTACTCATCACTTCCTGCTTCTGGAAACTAAGCAGAGATTTTCCTAATGTGCCCACCCTCTGTGGACTGTCATCTTACTTTTTTTTGCTCAGCTCTACCATTCCTACATCTTTCAAACGTCTTTTCTTTTACTCACAGAATAGTATTATCATTTCTTGATGTCCATTATAAAACAGGAGCCGATTACTAAGTCAACCAGGTATGGACAGACATTCCTGCACTGATAGCCAGCAATGAACCATTTCATTACTATGATTACAGAGGTAACCTTCGAATTGATGCAGAACGTACAGTGATAATTCGGCAGCAATGGAGGCTGCAAAATGCTGCAGGAATTACAGACAGAGAATCTACATCAGAAATATGCTGAAATCAGTATTGGAAATGATCCTATGCTCTTTATATTATTCCCTCCAATCAAGGGTCGCAGATCTAGATAACTTTCAGAATTTGGTGGAAAAAAAACTCAAAAGAAAAAAAATTCAGGCTGAATAATCCACATAAAAAAAAAATCTACATTTTTGGAGTGGATTTTCAGATTTTTTGTGTGGAGTGTTTTTTTGCTTCAGTTCATTCAGTAGTCAAATGTGAAAATTTTATTTTCTAGTGGAAGCGTCTCAAGAATTGATATTGTTTGCTTTTACACAAGTAAAAAAAATGTGGAAAACAGAAGCACCATCTTTTCTCGTTGAAATGAATAGAAAGCTTATTCAAAGAGTATTTGAAGTGTTTTTTGCAGCAGTAACTTTGCCTCCTCCATGATTTTTTATTACCCACATAAATAAACTAGCAAGTGTAAGCCCCACGCTGAAGCTACTGTAGGTGTGAAACGTGCGTCGGGTGCAGTTTACCTGTCTGATGACGTCTTCTATGTGTCATTGTGCATTCTTATTTATATTCACATATATTTAACATCTTTCTCTATTCCTGTATAGTTTCTCTTTGGTCCATCTGCATACTATATGCTTATATTAGTGGCTTCAATGAAACAAAGAGTGAAAAATTGTACAACTGTATATACAGTGGGTGCGGAAAGTATTCAGACCCCTTTACATTTTTCACTCTTTGTTTCATTGCAGCCATTTGGTAAATTCTAAAAAGTTATTTTTTTTCTCATTAAAGTCCACTCTGCACCCCATCTTGGCTGAAAAAAAAAACAAATGTAGAAATGTTTGCAAATTTATTAAAAAAGAAAAACTGAAATATCACAAGGTGATAAGTATTCAGACCCTGTGCTCAGTATTGAGTAGAAGCCCCCTTTTGAGCTAGTACAGCCATGAATCTTCTTGGGAATGATGCAACAAGTTTTTCACACCTGGATTTGGGGATCCTCTGCCATTCTTCCTTGCAGATCCTCTCCAGTTCCGTCAGGTTGGATAGTGAATGTTGGTGGACAGCCATTTTCAGGTCTCTCCAGAGATGCTCAATTGCGTTTAGGTCAGGGCTCTGGCTGGGCCAGTCAAGAATGGCCACAGAGTTGTTCTGAAGCCACTCCAAGTCAGAGGTCCAGAGCACTCTGGAAGAGGTTTTCATCCAGGATATCTCTGTACTTGGCCGCATTCATGTTTCCTTCAATTGCAATCAGTCGTTCTGTTCCTGCAGCTAAAAAACACCCCCAAAGCATGATGCTGCCACCACCATGTTTTACTGTTGGGATTGTATTGGGCAGGTGATGAGCAGTACCTGGTTTTCTCCACACATACCGCTTAGAATTATCACCAAAAGTTCTATTTTCGTCTCATCAGACCAGAGAATCTTATTTCTCATAGTCTGGGAACCCTTCATATGTTTTTGAGAAAACTCTATGCGGGCTTTCATATGTCTTGCACTGAGTAGAGGCTTCCATCAGGCCACTCTGCCATAAAGGCCTGACTGGTGGAGGGCTGCAGTGATAGTTGACTTTGTGGAACTTTCTCCCATCTCCCTACTGCATCTCTGGAGCTCAGCCACAGTGATCTTGGGGTTCTTCTTTACCTCTCTCACCAAGGCTCTTCTCCCACGATTGCTCAGTTTGGCTGGACGGCCAGGTCTAGGAAGACTTCTAGTGGCCCCAAACTTCTTCCATTTAAGGATTATGGAGGTCTCTGTTCTCTTAGGAACCTTGAGTAATGCGGAAATTCTTTTGTAACCTTGGCCAGATCTGTTCCTTGCCACAATTCTGTCTCTGAGCTCCTTGGGCAGTTCCTTTGAGCTCATGATTCTCATTTGGTCTGACATGCACTGTGAGCTGTGAGGTCTTATATAGACAGGTGTGTGCCTTTCCAAATCAAGTCCTATCAGTTTAATTAAACACAGCTGGACTCCAATGAAGGAGTAGAACCATCTAAAGGAGGGTCACAAGGAAACGGACAGCATGTGACTTAAATATGAGTGTCTGAGCAAAGGGTCTGAGTACTTATGACCATGTGATATTTCAGTTTTTCTTTTTTAATAAATTTTCAAAAATTTCTACATTTCAGTTTTTTTCAGTCAAGATGGGGTGCAGAGTGTACTGTAATGATAAAAAAATGAACTTTTTAGAATTTACCAAAGGGCTGCAATGAAATGAAGAGTGAAAAATTTGATCCTTGTGTACATACTTGAGAGTTGATGTCAATACTCACTGGTCTGTAGCAATTTTAATGCTTTATCTTTGCATGTACTATTTTAATTATCTAATAAAACTGAATTCAAATATTTTCATAATTAGTTCCGTTTTAATGATGAGTTTTGATTTTTGCAGATAGAAGGAACCGTGAGGGGGTCAAAATTCTCCCCATTTTTTCATGCTTGATTATGGCATGGTCGGAAAAGAACTTGGTATACATAAACAATTCTCTAATATATGGGTGAATACATTTCTTGATTTTGTAATTTTCGGGAATGCTACCACTTTTTTCTACTGCTCTCTAGTTGTTGAGGTTTGTAATCCACCTTGTGGAAGCTCTATGACTGACCTTTTAGGATTTTTATTTACTGTGCTAATCCCTTTTTCTAATTTCCTTGTATGTACACAGGATAACCCATTTTTTTGTTTATTATATGGTCATTTTATAGAACAGATCTGATAATTCCATCACCTGTGCAATACTAAGGAAATCCTGAAAACATGACCTGTTGGTTGGCCTTGTGGACTGGAGTTGGGGAACCCTGTTATAGATGACCTACTGATTGTATGGGAAGATAAAAAGAGGAATTTACACAATTTATGGTATATTTAAATAACAGCCTAAATCTAAAATGTGAAGATTTCATACATAAAGATGCATACTTTCCAACATTTCTGTTAGATGCAGAGGGACATTTAGTTCAAACTTCAACCTTGCTTGGAATATTACTAGTGATGAGCGAGCACTAAAATGCTCGGGTGCTCGTTGCTTGGGTCGAGCAAATTGGAATACTCAGGTGCTCGACCCGAGCAACGAGCCCAATGTAAGTCTATGGGAAACTCGAGCATTTTTCAGGCGGCCCCTGCGGCGGTCTGCAGAGGGCCTAAAAATTGCCCAAATCGATGTGAACAGTGCTCAAATGACATGGGAACAGCATGGGGAAGACCCCTGGAAGCATCTCTGACTCCCAGATCACTGCTGTCAGCAACGTGGTCAGAGTATTACGCCACTTTTACGGACTCACAATAAAACATACAAAAACAAAACCAAAATGGATTTTCCTGGGAAACATATTAAGGAACATCCTTTCCAGGGTAATGACTTGTATATAAGGCAAAATAAATAACCAAAACCAAAAATACTCCTCCACACCTTGGGCTATGTTCACACATAACATTTTTGATGCGTTTTTGCACTTTTGCATTGCTTTCAACCAAGACAAATGCATTCACCAGGAAATGTCATTTTAACATTTTACAACCTTATCTGGCCATGTGCTGTGTGACACATCATCAGACACATGCATACAGTGCTGAAAAGACATGGGAACAGCATGGGGAAGACCTCTGGAAGCATCTCTGACTCCCAGGTCATGGCCTAAATGTGTGCCCATCATAAGTGATCCTTGGCGCATGCGAAGATGCCTCCCGCCATGAACCTGTCGTTGCAGACTTGCAACAATCACCGTCCACGTCCTTGTCCCAGTGCAGCGTTCAGTTGTCCCTACCCCATTCCTTGGAATGCAAGCGCAAGTATGCAGCCAGCCACCCACCCACCCACAGGCTGCAATACTATACTGCCAAATTTTTGACAGCTGCTTGCACTTGAAATATGGCCTTTTAAGCTCGTGGAGGCGGAAGCTTTTCACAACCTCATGCCGGCGGTGGCCGGGTGTCCATACTCGGTCCCCAGCCGCCACTATATTTCCCGGTATCACCTCCACCTTCCACAAGCACAGGTCTCACAACATTACCCATGCCCTCCCCAGTGCACTTACTGGGAAGGACCGCCTAACCACAAACACGTGGACAGGTGAATGTGGCCAGGGACGGTACGGAGCCAGTCCACAATTGTTTTGCTGACAGTTGTATTTAGCTTGGTGAAAGGACTGGCATAGAGGGAAACCGTATCTACCCTGCATGTCATTTCTCACAGGAAGTCCTGTAATGCAGCTTGTTGCAGAAGCAATGGCAGCCCGTCCAACATCAACTCGCACTTGTCGGTGGTGCTTTGACACACACACATCTTTCTTTGCGCATTTAATTTCTTGAATACAGAGCTGGACAATGGCCTGATCTGTAATGCGATTTGAGAAATAACATGCATAAGCATGGCCGATCCACATTAAAAAAGCAGCCATAGAATGTCCGGGAACCTTCCCCCACACTTTTCTTAGCCTGTGCTGCTTTTCGGCAGGGTTGGACGGGCCCACCAGAGAACCGGAGACTCCTCTGGCGGGCCCTGGTTTCTCCTTCAGGAGAGTGCATAGTGCCGAGGTGAGGCAATGATGATGATAGAGGCCACCATCTGCTTAGTTTTCTGTTACTTGGAATGCAATTGCAAGTATGCAGCCAGCCACCCACCCACCCACAGGCCGCAACACTAAACTGCCAGATTTCTGGGCAGCTTTTTGCACTTGAAATGTGGCCTTTTAAGCTCATGGAGGCGGAAGCTTTTCACAACCTCATGCAGGCGGCGGCCGGGTGTCCATACTCGGTCCCCAGCCGCCACTATATTTCCCGGTATCGCCTCCGCCTTCCACAAGCATGGGTCCCACAACATTACCCGTGCCCTCCCCAGTGCACTTACTGGGAAGGACCGCCTAACCACAAACACGTGGACAGGTGAATGTGGCCAGGGACGGTACGGAGCCAGTCTACAGCTATTTTTGCTGACAGTTGTATTTAGCTCGGTGAAAGGACAGGCATAGAGGGAAACCATATCTACCCTGGGTGTCATTTCTCCCTGGAAGTTCTCTAAAGCTGCTTGCACTTGAAATGTGGCCTTTTAGGCTTGTGGAGGCGGAAGCTTTTCACAACCACAAGCCTCATGCCTTGTGTCCATACTCGGTCCCCAGCCGTCACTATTTCTACCGGTGTTGTCTCCGTCTTCTACAAGCGCGGGTCCCTGAACATTACTGCTGGTACTTTTCTGTGGGAATTTGCTTGCCTTCTACCAGCCTGGAATATTTCCAGCAAACTATGGTACAACACTATGGTATTAGCACTTCCCCCAGTACCAGTAGCGAAGCCATCCCCAATTTCCTTCTCAGGAATTTTATTTGGTAGACTGAGTGGCTGCCCAAATACATTTTCTCACAAAGGAGCTGAAGATAGAGTGGCAGTAGGTTCAAGTTTCTCCAGCCTGTTAGATATTAGAGGGTGAATGGCAGCATATTGGATCAGTGGTTAGCACTGAAGTCTTGCAGCGCTGGGATCCTGGGTTCAAATCCCAGCAAGGACAACATCTGCAAGGACTTTGTATGTTCTCCACGTGTTTGCGTTTGTTTTCTCCTCAGTAAAAAAGCAGCCATAGAGTGTCCGGGAACCTTCCCACACACTTTTCTTAGCCAGGGCTGCTTCTCGGCAGGGTTGGACAGTCCCACCAGAGAATTCTCTGGTGTGCCTTGACTTCTACCTCAGGAGAGTACATGATAGCGCTAACTTTGCAGCAGCTATGGGGCTCTTGAGCGGGTGAGAAAGGTGAGCCCTCAGAATCAAATCCTCTGGTGGGCACAATGTTTTTCAATCTGAAATAGCTTCTCAGTGGGAGTTGTATTTAGCTCGGTGAAAGGACTGGCATAGAGGGAAACTGTATCTACCCCGGCTGTCATTTCTTCGTCACCAGGTTCCGCCCATTGTCACACACGACCATGCCTGGCTGTATATTCAGTGGTGAGAGCCACAAATCAGGCTGCTGTGTTACAGCTTTCAACAACTCTGCAGCGCTGGGTGGTTTGTCAATTAAGCATTAAGCATGATATCGTCAGCACAGCCTGTTGCCGCTTGGCCAAGGCAGTGCTGTCAGCTTGTGACTGATGTTGTCATTTCGGAGGAGGAGGTGCATGAGCTGAACAATGTGATTACATTGTTGTTAAATTGGTGACGCTGTTTTTTATACTAAAGAAAAATCCTATTGTTTTGGGGTTTTTTACGTTTTTTTAAGACAAATGCATTCACTTGGAAATGTCATTTTAACATTTTACAACCTTATCTGGCAATGGGGTGTGTGACACATCATCAGACACATCCTGTTTTATTTATGATGGAGGGACTCTGATAGTTATAAAGCCTATTTTTATAGGGACATCAGACAGCCCTTACTATTCTTAAAAGGTCAGCAGTAGGCCCTAGCTATTGTTGTAGAGCCATCAGCTGGCTATGCTTTGTTGTTCCCATTATTAACAAGTGGGTCTCCTATACTGTTATTGCGTATGCAGTGACTGCAAGGGCTGACAAAAATTTGGACACAACCCAATACCCCTTTGAAGAGACATAGAGGAGGGTCTCAGTAAAAAAAATGTTCCCATTATAAAGGAGCAGGTCTCCTAAAGTAGTAATGCCAATGCTGTGACTGCAAGGGCTGCCAAAATTTGGGGAAAACCCCACAGGACAGGGGATTGGCTTGCATGCACAACAGCGGAAGAAGCAATGATGCCACCCGCATACACTGTTCCTGGACCCTGGGGTTCGGCCCACAAAGTCGGGTGCTTTGCTGCCATGTGCCTGATCATGCTGGTGGTGGTCAGGCTGGTCGTTTTGCCACCCCTGCTGATGCTGGCCTGGCAGGTGTTGCAAATGGCCTTTTTGGGGTTATCGGCAGAGTCTTTAAAAAACAACCAGGCTCGGGAAGACCTAAGAGTTGTACTGGCAACTTCCTTTGTGTTGGTGTTACAGGGAACGGTTGCCCGCCTTCTGTCCGCGGCCACCACACTGCTTCTTCCTGCCTGTTGGGGTGCTCTGCCTCCCTCTCCCTGTGTGCTGCTGTCCTCGCTCTGCATGTCCTCCTGCCAGGTTGGGTCAGTTACTATATCATCCACCACCTTGTCTTCCCCTTCCGCACCCTGGTCCTCCTCCTGACTTTCTGGCAATTGTGTCTCATCATCGTCCACCTCTTGTGACACTTTCCCACCGTCGCCTTCGTGTGACCGTGGCTGCTCAAATATTTGGGCATCGCTACATGCGATCTCCTCTTGCCCCGCTTCAAGTGGACCGGGCGAGAGGCCCGAATCTATAAATGGAAAAGTGAACAGCTCTTCAGATTGTCCAAGTGTCGGATCAGTTGTCTCTGGGTACTCGGCATGATGGGAGGAAGGAGGATCAGGGTGAGGAATATGCGGTCCAGACTCACAGCTACTGAGACTTGACCGTGTGGAAGACAGGGTGGTGGTGGCTAAGTGACTGGAAGCATTATCTGCTATCCAACCAACAACCTTTTGACACTGCTCTGGGTTCAATAGTGGTGTGCTGCAGTCCCCTATTAATTGGGACAGGAAGGTCAGGCGAGAAGATGTGGGTGTTTGTTGTGACACAATTTTGGCTTGCCCACGGCCTTGTCCTCGGCATCTGCATGCACCATCACCATCACGTCCAGTTCCCCATCCCTTGCCACGTACCTTGCCTATTTTAAATGGAGGACAGTATCTTCCACGCTCACTACAAATGACTGAGTTTGGAGCGAACTTATATGTGATCGGTGTGATGGAGAAAACAGAGTTTTAAATACCTGGCCTGTAGGTAAGTAGTGTGAACAGCAAACTGCTGTGAATTGCTTCACTGACACACTGAAACAAATTTTTAATGGAGGCCAGAAATGGCAGTATTTTCTGACAACGTATATGTGATCCGTGTGATGGAGAAAACACAGTTTTAAATAGCTGGATTTCTAGCTCTCGAATATGGAAAGGACCTGGCTGTATTCTGCAGTGCCAACAAGCAAATGGCGCAGAAAAACGGTGTTCTCTGGATTGCTTTATAAGCCAATAATGAGGGTTAAGATCCAAAGAAAAGTATTCCTCGCCCCTGAGACCTGGGTCTTTGTATAGAAATATCTAACAGCAGCAGAAGGCAGAATTGGAATGGAGCCTCTTGTGCTATATGCACTGCAGTCTGCTATATACACTGCCTGCCTGCCTATATACACTGCCTGCCTGATATCTCTGCAGATGGATTAGTCCTCAGAAGGACTGTTTGTTGAGATGGATATGTGTAATGTGCGGTTTTTCTCACTACACTACCTAATGCACGATCAAATCTCTCCCTAACGCAGCAGCAGCAGCTCTCCCTACACTGTCTGATCCGGAGTGACTGTGATGAGCATGGCGGCGCCAGGTCAGATATAGACCTGATGACGCTGTGCGGCCAGCCAATCACTGTAATGCCACAACCAACATGGCTACTGTTAGAACCTTGCTGTTAGGTTTTTTTTCCTTTGCTGGTCACATGACCTTGTTGGCCTATTTAGTCCTGCTCCGCCCTTCTGGCTTTGCTGGACTTCATTGTATATCTACTTTCTAGCTAGCCTGTGCTCTGTATCTAACTCTGTTAGTTTGCTTGGTCTACGGACCTCTATGTTCTATCTATTTTGTTTGTTCGTCTGTCTGCTACTATTTCTGTTAGGAGGTGTCCCATATTCCTCCCAGTCCTTAGTACTTGTAGGGATTCCCTCCCCATATCTATAGGTCTCCGTACAGACTAGATTAGGACTTTAGCAGGTCTGATCGCAGGATCAGGTTCCCTGTTACATCGTAGGGATTCAGCTGAGTCCTATAGTAGGGACAGATCTCCTCTCTTTCCTTAGCTTTGGTAGCAGAACATAACAGTAAGTCCAGCCAGCAAATTCTCTAAGGAAAGATTTTTCTGTTCCATCATGGTGTCGGTTCAGGATTTGGCTCATCGCCTGCAGGGACTCTCTCTGGAGGTGGCCGAGCTCCGTCAGCACGTGAGTAACTGTCCTGGAGCACATTTCTTGGAGCCTAAGGTATGTTTGCCGGATTTATTTTTTGGTGAACACCGAGAATTTTTTTCATTTAAAAATGCTTGCTTATTGTATTTTCGTTTGAGACCTAAGTCCTCTGGGGATGAATCCCAGCGTGTAGGGTTCATAATGTCACTTTTGCGCAAAGAGCCTCAGGAGTGGGCCTTTTCTTTGCAACCTAGTGATTCATGCTTCAGATCAGTGGTGTAACGGGTCCGGGAGGCGGAACCTCTGAGCTACTATACAAGGGGGCGGCCCTTGTAAGGGAGCGGGTGGCAGTCTCCGGGTGAACGGACAGGGAGTTACGGCAAGTGATCAGGGCAGTCTCTGGGTAAGGGGTAGGTACGACCTGTGATGGCAGAACCTCCGGGTAGGCTAGCAGGCAGATGGTAGACGTGTGCTCCCAGGTGAGCAAGCGAGAGTCTCTGGAATAGCAGGTGGTCACGGCACGTGACGGCGGAACCTCCGGGCAGGCAGGCAGGTAGGTAACGGAGAAGCGCTCCCAGGTGAGCGGGCAAGAGTCTCTGAGATAGCTGGTGGTCACAGCACGTGACAACGGAGCCTCCAGGCTGGCAAGCAGGCAGGTAGCGGAGAAGCGCTCCCAGGTGAGCGGGCAAGCTGGTCCATAGACAGACTGACCGGAGTTGTAAGGCAGACCGTCGGACCTCAGGCAAGCAGGCAGGTAGCTGATGTGCGCTCCCAGGTGAGCGGACAAGTTGGTCCTTAGACAGACTGACCGGAGTTGTAAGGCAGACCGTCGGACCTCAGGCAGGCAGGCAGGTAACAAGTATTCAGGCAGGAATCAGGCAGGTAACTAGCAGGAAACTGGCAGGAAACTGGCAGGTAACTGGCAGGTAACTGGCAACGGGACCTGAGGGCTGAAGCACAGGTGAGACACAGGTGCAAACAACATTGCTCGGGCACCTCCATTTTGGAGGAGGTGCCTTAAATATGATGAAGTCCTCCGGCCATTGGCCGGGGACTCCTTAGGACGGCGCGCGCGGCCCCTTTAAGAGGAGGGGAGCGCGCGCGCCCTAAGCACAGGGGCCGGGAAGGAGCGCGCGCTGAGAGCAGAGCGGGAGGAGGACGCCGGGAAGGAGCGCGCGCCGACAGCAGAGCGGGGAGAGGACGCCGGGCACGGAACAGAGCGGTGAGGGGAGCAGCGTCCCTGCCTAGCAGAGGGCAGGGACGCCAGCGCTACAGTACCCCCCCCTTTAGGCCCCCCCTTTTTTAGGCCAGACAGAAATTTAGCTAGGATGAGAGGGGCATGGATGTTCTCCCGGGGCTCCCACGTTCTCTCCTCAGGACCAAACCCCTTCCAATCTACTAGAAAAAAGGTCTTTCCTCTTACCCTTTTGGTGGCAAGAATGTTCTCTACCTCAAACTCGTCCTCAGCAGAAACCGGAGCAGGAGGCGTACCTGTAGACTTGGAAAAAGAGTTAAACACCACAGGTTTGAGGAGAGACACATGGAAGGAGTTAGGGATCCGTAAGTTGGCCGGGAGTTTCAATTTATAGGCCACCGGGTTGATCTGACTGATGACCTCCAGTGGGCCGATGAACCGAGGCCCTAACTTATAGGAAGGGATCTTGAGCCGGACATATTTGGACGAGAGCCAGACTTTATCCCCAGGGCGGAATTGAGGAGGGTCCAGACGTTTTTTGTCAGCGTGTCTTTTCATACGCTCGGAAGACAGAAGGAGTGCGGACCGGGTACTCTCCCATATGGAGGAAAATTTGTTAACAAGAGATTCCGCAGCCGGATTGTCCGCCGAGGTGGAGACGGGAAACGGGATCCGAGGATGCTGACCGTAGACTACAAAAAACGGGGATTTGGAGGAAGACTCGCTCTCGTGATTGTTGTACGAGAATTCGGCCCATGGCAGGAGATCCACCCAGTCAGAATGGTGGGCATTAACGAAGTGCCGAAGGTAACTGGTCAGGTTCTGATTGATCCGCTCCACTTGACCATTAGACTGTGGGTGGTAAGCGGAGGAGAAGTCCAGGGTGACGTCCAGCAATTTACAAGTGGCTCTCCAGAAACGGGAAGTGAACTGTACCCCACGATCCGACACGATGTGACGGGGCAGGCCATGAAGACGGAAGATGTGGCGGATAAAGTCTTTAGCCAGCTCGGGTGCAGACGGAAGACCTGGCAGTGGAATGAAGTGAGCCATCTTGGAGAAGCGGTCAGCGACCACCCAAATGACCGTACAACCGGCAGAGACGGGTAGATCAGTAATGAAGTCCATCGCTATATGCTGCCAGGGGGCAGCAGGTACTGGCAGAGGTAGGAGGCGGCCGGCCGGCAGGTGTCTCGGAACTTTGTTGCGGGCGCAGGACACACAGGCAGAAACAAAGTCTATTACATCCTTGTGCAGGTTAGGCCACCAGTAGTGCCGGGTAATAAGCTGGAGGGTCTTTTTCTGACCGGCGTGGCCAGCTAGTTTAGACGAATGACCCCAGTGTAGGATCTTCTCCCGATCAGGTACTGGTACGAACGTCTTACCAGGAGGAAGACGATTTAGACTCACGGGAGCCACCTGCATTACTCTGGCGGGATCGATGATATGTTTCGGATCCTCCTCGAGATCAGACACCAGAAAGGACCGAGACAAGGCGTCCGCCTTGACGTTTTTGTCAGCCGGGCGAAAATGAAGGACAAAATCAAAACGAGCAAAAAACAAGGACCACCGGGCTTGGCGCGGGTTAAGTCTCTGGGCATGCTGGAGGTAAGCCAAGTTCTTGTGGTCAGTGTAAATTATTACCGGGTGAAGAGCCCCCTCGAGCAGGTAACGCCACTCCTCCAATGCCAGTTTGATGGCCAATAACTCTCGGTCTCCTATGGAATAGTTGCGCTCAGAGGAGGAGAAGAGTTTAGAGAAGAAGCCACAAGTTACCATCCTCCCGGAAGATGATTTTTGAGTAAGTACCGCTCCGGCTCCAGAGGAGGAGGCGTCAACCTCCAGGAAGAACTGTTTGTTGCCATCTGGGCGATGCAGCACCGAGGCGGAAGAGAAGGCCTGTTTAAGGGAAAGAAAGGCCTCCTCTGCTTCGGGTGGCCACTCTTTGGGATTAGTACCTTTACGGGTGAGCGCAGAAATTGGAGCCGTCCGGGAAGAGAAGTGTGGTATGAAGAGGCGGTAGTAGTTGGCGAAGCCCAGGAATCGCTGAATGGCCTTCAACCCCTCCGGTCGGGGCCATTTCTCGATGGCAGACAGTTTCTCAGGATCCATTTGTAGGCCGGTCTGAGAGATAATGTAGCCCAGAAACGGAAGCGAGGTCTGCTCAAAGAGGCACTTCTCAAATTTAGCGTAGAGATGGTTCTGCCTTAGCCTGAGCAGGACCTGACGAACGTCCCTCCGGTGAGTCTGGAGATCCGGAGAGAAGACCAAGATGTCGTCCAGGTACACTACTACGCAGGAGTAGAGAAGGTCCCGGAAGATGTCATTGACCAACTCTTGAAAGACGGCAGGAGCGTTACAGAGACCAAAGGGCATTACCAGGTATTCATAGTGGCCGTCCCGGGTGTTGAATGCCGTCTTCCATTCATCCCCCTGACGAATACGAACCAGGTTGTACGCCCCACGAAAGTCCAGTTTGGTGAAGATCCTAGCCCCCCTCAGGCGATCAAATAATTCTGGAATGAGCGGAAGGGGGTACTTATTCTTCACCGTGATCAGGTTTAGGCCTCTATAGTCTATACAGGGACGGAGAGAGCCGTCCTTCTTTTTGACGAAAAAGAAGCCTGCTCCCGCCGGGGAGGTAGATTTCCGGATGAATCCTCTGGCCAGATTCTCCTCAATATATTCGGACATTGACCGGGTCTCAGCAGCGGATAAAGGATAGATACGCCCACGGGGAGGAGTAGTACCGGGTAGCAGATCGATGGGACATTCGTATGGTCTATGTGGTGGTAATGTCTCTGCCTCCTTTTTATTAAAGACATCTGCATAAGACCAATAAGGAATCGGAAGTCCAGGTAGATTAGCTGGGGTAGGAGAGGGACGGACGGGATGGACGGGAACCAGGCAGGTTTTATGACAGTCTTGTCCCCAGCGAAGGACCTCTCCGGTTTGCCAGTCTAGCACGGGTGCATGTCTCTGGAGCCAGGGCAGACCTAGCAAGAGGGCGTGAGAGAGTCCAGGCAGAACATGAAAGGAGATACTTTCAGAATGCAGCATTCCCACCTGCAGGGTAATGGATTCGGTGATGAGTTGAATGGGGCGAGGTAAGAGGCCCCCACCCACGGCAGCGACAGACAAGGGTACAGCCAGAGGTTTGGTGGGGATGCGGTATTTCTCAACCAGGGACTGTGAAATAAGGTTCCCGGCTGCTCCAGAGTCAAGTTGGGCTAGTTCGAAATAACGGTTCTCCCCGTAGATGATCGAAACTGACAACAGCAGGGATGGAGAGGATTTATTCTTGTCTAGGTGGACCTCTCTGAGCGAACCTAGACACAGGCGTTTCCCGACCTCTCCGGGCAGGCACGGATCCGGTGCTCCTTACTGCCACAGTAGAAGCAGCTCCCCTCGGCACGGCGTGAGTCCTGACGGGTTTTGACCATCTTGGTCTGGTCGACCTGCGTAGGCTCAGGAGAGTGTACCTGGGGAGAGATGGAGGGAATGACGGGTTTCTGGAGAGTAGGAGCTAAACGTGGAATCCTTCTCTCACGGGTGACCTCTTTGGCACGCTCCTGGAACCGTAGGTCAATCCGGGTGGCAAGGGTTATTAGATCATCGAGAGAGGTAGGAATGTCCCGACCAGCAAGTTCATCTTTAATACGACCGGACAGACCCTCCCAGAAGACGGATACCAGAGCGTCGTTATCCCAGGCCAGCTCCGAGGCAAGGGTGCGGAACCGTATGGCATATTGGCCCACGGTGAGACCCTCCTGATGGAGGCGTAGCAGAGAGGATGCGTATGAGGTCTTCCGTCCGGGTTCGTCGAAGACTTTCCGGAAAGCCGAGAGAAAAGCAGGCAAGTTGGACACCAGGGGGTCTCCTCTCTCCCATAGAGGATTTAGCCAGGCCAGGGCCTCCCCGGTGAGATGGGACATGATAAAGGCAATTTTGGCCCGGTCGGAATTAAACTGATGGGACAAAAGTTCAAAGTGCAGGGTGCACTGATTTATGAAGCCCCGAGCCTGGACGGGGTCGCCTCCGAAGCGAGGAGGTGCAGAGAGCCGGGGTCCGGGGTAGGATACCATAGTATTAGTGGGCAGCGGAGCTGCCGGTTTGCAAGATATGGCACTGGCGGAGGTTGTTGGTGGATCAGACAGAGTGTTCAGGCGAGTATTAACATTCCGCAGGTGACCCAGGATGGCCTCCTGTTGGGACCTCTGACGGGACAGTTCAAGACAGAGGTCCGAGAGCGAGGGAGCTTGGGTGCCACCGGGTTCCATGGCCCGAGCAAACTGTAACGGGTCCGGGAGGCGGAACCTCTGAGCTACTATACAAGGGGGCGGCCCTTGTAAGGGAGCGGGTGGCAGTCTCCGGGTGAACGGACAGGGAGTTACGGCAAGTGATCAGGGCAGTCTCTGGGTAAGGGGTAGGTACGACCTGTGATGGCAGAACCTCCGGGTAGGCTAGCAGGCAGATGGTAGACGTGTGCTCCCAGGTGAGCAAGCGAGAGTCTCTGGAATAGCAGGTGGTCACGGCACGTGACGGCGGAACCTCCGGGCAGGCAGGCAGGTAGGTAACGGAGAAGCGCTCCCAGGTGAGCGGGCAAGAGTCTCTGAGATAGCTGGTGGTCACAGCACGTGACAACGGAGCCTCCAGGCTGGCAAGCAGGCAGGTAGCGGAGAAGCGCTCCCAGGTGAGCGGGCAAGCTGGTCCATAGACAGACTGACCGGAGTTGTAAGGCAGACCGTCGGACCTCAGGCAAGCAGGCAGGTAGCTGATGTGCGCTCCCAGGTGAGCGGACAAGTTGGTCCTTAGACAGACTGACCGGAGTTGTAAGGCAGACCGTCGGACCTCAGGCAGGCAGGCAGGTAACAAGTATTCAGGCAGGAATCAGGCAGGTAACTAGCAGGAAACTGGCAGGAAACTGGCAGGTAACTGGCAGGTAACTGGCAACGGGACCTGAGGACTGAAGCACAGGTGAGACACAGGTGCAAACAACATTGCTCGGGCACCTCCATTTTGGAGGAGGTGCCTTAAATATGATGAAGTCCTCCGGCCATTGGCCGGGGACTCCTTAGGACGGCGCGCGCGGCCCCTTTAAGAGGAGGGGAGCGCGCGCGCGCGCGCCCTAAGCACAGGGGCCGGGAAGGAGCGCGCGCTGAGAGCAGAGCGGGAGGAGGACGCCGGGAAGGAGCGCGCGCCGACAGCAGAGCGGGGAGAGGACGCCGGGCACGGAACAGAGCGGTGAGGGGAGCAGCGTCCCTGCCTAGCAGAGGGCAGGGACGCCAGCGCTACAAGTGGATAGTTTTTTTTCTGCTTTGGGACTATTATATGATGATCCTGACCGTGTCGCATCAGCTGAGACTGAGTTGAGACGTTTAAAACAAGGATCGGGTAATGTGGAAAAATATTGTACACATTTTCGTCGTTGGTCCACTCAAACAGGGTGGAACGATTCTGCTCTGAAAAGTCTATTTCTTGCTGGGCTCAGTGAAAGGGTTAAAGACCTGCTAATTGCTTATCCTACACCTGAGGATTTGCAACAGGCTATGCAATTAGCTATACGGGTGGATAGAAGACTGCGTGCTAGGGTTAATGAGAGCAAATCCTCTGCTATGTCAGTTTCTGGTTATGATAATATGTGTATTAACAGTGGTGAACCGATGGAGATTGGATCGGTGGCACCTCGCTCTCAAGAAAAAGACCGTCGTTTTTCGGAAGGCTTGTGTTTCTATTGCGGAAAATCTGGTCATTTGATTAAAGGCTGTGAGCTTCGTATGAAGAAAGAAAAAAAAATGGTCAGTCACGCCCGTATTGCCTGTTTAAATTCCAAGGGTGTATTTTTAGCTGCTTCCACGATTGCTCAGAAAAAATTGATGGAATTTCGGGTGTTTGTTGATTGCGGGTCTACACTGAATGTAATTGATGGGGGATTCGTGGAAAAACTCAATTTAAAACCTGAACCTTTATCATCCCCCATTGCTGTGGTTTCTGTGGATGGCTCCCCTTTGAAGAATATTACTCTCAAGGTCAGTGAATTTCCTCTCACTATTAATGGTGTTCACCATGAGAAATTGGATTTGGTAGTTTTGAATAACTTGCCTTCTCCAGTAATATTGGGTTTGCCCTGGTTAAAATTTCACAATCCTGTACTGGATTGGTCTACCAGTGAAATTAAATCCTGGAGCCATAAATGTTATGACAAGTGTTGTAACGGGCGTATTGCAGCTTTGGATAGGGGAGAATTGCCTGTTCCTATTCAGGATTTTTGGAGAGTTTTTTCTGAGAAGGAATCGCAGGTTTTGCCTCCCCATAGAGACTATGATTGTTCTATTGAATTTGTCCCTGGAGCGACTCTTCCTAAAAGTCGTTTATTTAATCTTACTATTCCTGAGAGGAAGGCTTTGGAGGAATACATACAGACAAGTTTGGCCGCCGGTCACATTAGGCCCTCTAAGTCTCCTGTGGCGGTTGGATTTTTTTTTGTAAAAAAAAAAGATGGCGGTTTACGTCCTTGTCTGGATTTTCGTGAGATTAACAAAATTACGGTACGCAATCCTTACCCACTGCCATTGATTCCTGATCTGTTTAACCAGTTATTGGGGGCCAAGTGGTTCTCTAAAATTGACCTTAAGGGGGCATACAATCTGTTGCGCATGAAGGAGGGTGATGAATGGAAGACTGCTTTTAACACTCCTGTGGGTCATTTTGAGAATCTGGTTATGCCTTTTGGTCTTACTAATGCTCCTGCATTTTTTCAGAATCTGATTAATGACATCCTTAGACCTTTGATCGGTAAAAATGTGGTTGTGTATTTGGATGACATTTTGATTTATTCGCCAGATCTGGAGTCTCATTGGCGGAGCGTGCGTGAGGTATTACAGTTATTAATGGACAATTCGCTTTTTGCTAAGCTGGAGAAATGCGAGTTCGCTGTACAGAGAATTAGTTTTTTGGGCTACATTATCTCCAGTGAAGGTTTTGAGATGGATCCGGTTAAGGTTCAGGCTGTACAGGAATGGCCTAGGCCTATTGGTTTGAAATCGATACAGAGGTTTTTGGGTTTCGCCAATTACTATAGAAAGTTCATAAAAAATTTTTCTAGTATTGTCAAACCTCTGACTGATCTCACCAGGAAAGGTGCTGATGCGGTTCAGTGGTCTTCTGAGGCCATTGAAGCTTTTGTGTATCTCAAGGAGAGGTTCACCTCTGCTCCCATCCTTATGCAGCCTGATGTTACTAGGCCGTTTTTGGTTGAGGTTGATGCTTCCTCTGTGGGGGTTGGCGCAGTATTGTCTCAGGATAACGGGGATGGATTACATCCCTGTGCCTTTTTTTCAAAAAATTTTTCGGAGACTGAATTGAATTACGATATTGGTAATCGGGAATTATTGGCTATTAAACTCGCATTTGAACACTGGCGCCACTTCTTGGAAGGTGCGGAATTTCCCGTTCAGGTTCTTACGGATCATAAAAATCTGATATATCTTGATGCTGCCAAGCGCCTGAATGCCCGTCAGGCTAGGTGGGCACTGTTTTTCTCGCGGTTTAATTTCTCCGTTACTTACATCCCTGGTACTAAGAATGTTAAGGCGGATGCCTTGTCTCGCAGTTTTTCTCCCATAGTCGGTGCTGAGAAAGAGGAAAACATTTTACAAGAAGGTGTTGTGATAGCTGCTTTAGACTCCGTTTTGGAAGATGAGATTCTTAAAGCTCAGGAGAATGCCCCATCTAACACTCCTCATGGGAGGTTGTTTGTGCCTGGGACCTTTAGGAGAGATTTGTTTGTTAAGTGTCACGAATCTCGGTTGGCAGGTCATCCCGGAATCTCTGAGACCAAGAGACTGGTGGGTCGCAGTTTTTGGTGGCCTGGATGGCAGAAGGAAGTCATTAAGTGGGTGCGCCAATGTACTATATGTGCTAGATCTAAGTCCTCACATACTCCTGCTGCGGGGTTGCTTTGTCCTTTGGAGGTCCCCAGTGCTCCTTGGACACATTTGGCTATGGACTTTATAACTGACCTTCCCCCCTCTGAGGGTTTTACTGTCATCTGGGTGGTCGTGGACCGTTTTAGCAAGATGTGTCACTTGGTTCCCTTCGTCAAACTGCCCTGCGCTAAAACTCTCGCTAAGGCCTTTGTCAAGGAAATTGTCAGACTTCATGGCGTTCCTACTGACATTGTTTCTGATAGGGGTCCTCAGTTCGTGGCTCGTTTTTGGCGTGCCTTTTGTGACAGGTTGGGAATTCATTTGTCGTTTTCGTCCGGATATCATCCTGAATCTAATGGCCAGACAGAAAGGAAAAACCAGGATGTTGAGCAGTTCTTGCGTTGTTTTGTGGCAGACAATCAAGAGGTGTGGTCTGAGTTTTTGCCACTTGCCGAATTTGCTCTGAACAATCATACATCTTCTTCTGCTGGTTGTTCGCCTTTTTTTTGTTGTTCTGGGAGACATCCGTCGTTTGGGTCGTTCTCCAAGTTGGGATCTGCCGTGCCTGAGGAGGAGAATTTTTCCGGTGATTTGGAAAGAGTTTGGACGGATGTGCGTGGTAATCTTCAGGAGGCCAACAGAAAATCTAAAGACTACTTTGATAGGAAACGACAGGAGGTTTTGTTCGCTGTTGGTGACATGGTTTGGTTGTCCTCTAGGAATCTGCGGTTGAGGATTCCTTCTAAGAAATTGGGTCCCAAGTTTGTAGGGCCCTTTAAGGTGCTTCAGGTTGTCAACCAATCTGCTGTTAGGTTGGAGGTTCCTACCTCCTGGAGAATTAATCCGGTCTTTCATGTCTCTCTGTTAAAAAAAGCTGTTGTGTCGGATGGTGACGCCTATGCCTCTGTTCCTCCGGTGGTGGAGGACGGGGAATATGAAATTTCTCGCATCCTTGACTCTAGACGGTATAGAGGTAGTTTGCAGTATCTTGTGGCCTGGAAAGGTTTCGGACCCGAGGATAACTCTTGGGTGAGGTCAGATGATGTTTCCGCGTCCAGACTTATCAGAGCGTTTCACAGGAGATTTCCTGATAAGCCTGGTCCTAGGGGATCCGGAGGATCCTCTTAGAAGGGGGGGTACTGTTAGAACCTTGCTGTTAGGTTTTTTTTCCTTTGCTGGTCACATGACCTTGTTGGCCTATTTAGTCCTGCTCCGCCCTTCTGGCTTTGCTGGACTTCATTGTATATCTACTTTCTAGCTAGCCTGTGCTCTGTATCTAACTCTGTTAGTTTGCTTGGTCTACGGACCTCTATGTTCTATCTATTTTGTTTGTTCGTCTGTCTGCTACTATTTCTGTTAGGAGGTGTCCCATATTCCTCCCAGTCCTTAGTACTTGTAGGGATTCCCTCCCCATATCTATAGGTCTCCGTACAGACTAGATTAGGACTTTAGCAGGTCTGATCGCAGGATCAGGTTCCCTGTTACATCGTAGGGATTCAGCTGAGTCCTATAGTAGGGACAGATCTCCTCTCTTTCCTTAGCTTTGGTAGCAGAACATAACAGCTACGGCATTACAGTGCATGGCAGGCAATCCCTGCATGTTCATTGGCTCTGTAAAGAGCGCCAAACATGCAGGGAGGGGACCCGAATTCCCGCCGAGCAACCCCGGAAATACTCGCCGAGCTTGTCGAGCACCATGATGCTCGGGCGAGTACCGAGTAGTGGCGAGCACATTTGCTCATCACTAAATATTACTAGTGATGAGCGAGAATGTTTTGTTAACCCTTTCGCTGAGTATACTCGGCCGAGCACCGAGTATTTATAGGGTGCTCGTGCTTTAAGTTTTCGTCGCTCTGTGAACATGATTTGCGACTGTTTGACAGATTTATTACATGTGAGGAATGCCTGTTTTTCCAGCATTCCTCACATGTATTAAATCTGTCAAACAGTCGAAAATCATGTTCACGGAGCGACGAAAACTTAAAGCACGAGCACCCTATAAATACTCGGTGCTCGGCCGAGTATACTCAGCGAAAGGTTTAACAAAACATTCTCGCTCATCACTAAATATTACCCAGCTCTCCAAGTAACATATCTGGGCTATCCTGAACACCTAAGGAGTGTTGGTGCCAGGTTTACACAAACTGTGCCCCTTTTGGTCTGGACTCTGGAGACCTTGAATTGGAAAGGATTGACTCTCAAAAAATATGGACAGCCCATTTGGGAAAGTTGGCAGGTATGAAGATGCTGTTAATGTTCTAGACTTGACCCTATATGATGACTAAGATGGAAAATAAATAAATAAATCCACAAAAGGTAATTGCTTTTCTGTAAAATGCAAGTAGGAAATACCATTTATATATATACATGCTGTGGTGCAGTGTTATTTACGGCAACATAACCTATATATTGCAGGCATGGAGTAGGCACAGGAGTTTTACATTTGCCATCTGCCAGCTGTAACATACTGTAGAGCTGGGCTCCTGCTGTATGTGTGATCCATTTAACTCCTTACATGCCCAAGTCAATAGTGTCCATGGCAAGAAAGGAGTTTGGCAGAAGGAGAGCTCTCCCTCAGTTACCCCATAGTACAATTGCTGCTGTGAGATACTGCAAGAGGCTGCATATCAGTAAAATACTGAGAGGCAGGTATAATACACTGAGCTAATACAATGCAATGTATTATATATGCGATCACATGGTGTTGGCAGCGGATCATTCAGGATACTGTCAAAGCTTGTTGACAACAGAACAAAGCTTTAATTAGCTATAAACAGGTACAGATATGATCGGCTTTGTGGAATCAGGAATATAGATATCTTAAGTGTCTCTGTGCAGCATCAGCACTCTGTGCAGCATCAGCACTCTGTGCAGCATCAGCACTCTGTGCAGCATCAGCAGGCTGCTTCTCCTCTCATGCACAGACGCAGGAAACTGAACACAGTCACATGGTCTTTTTTGTGTGTGAGCCTCTGGGAGTTTTTTTTTTTTTTTTTTTTAACTTTATAGACAATACACAGACCTAGCAATAGAACATTTACATACACAGGAATGGAGTTGTTGCACTAAACATATTCCAACACATGGTCACTTGTGGGACTAATAAATATTGTAAAAATATATATATTTTTAAGTTTAAATTTTTTTTTTGTAAAATATCCTAAAATTCTCAGTTTAAACAGTAAAATATAGTTTATTTTGGCAAAAAAAAAATGGTGGTTATATTTGAGTACTTCGCTCTGAGCAGCCAAATACAATAATGAGGTGCTGCTGAAGAGATGTAGAATGTATTTTCTTTGCTGGAGATAGACTCCCTCCTCATGCTGCACAGACTTGTTTTAGATAGATCCAAATCAGGTGGAACGTCACACAATTTTAGGATAGATAAAAAACAAGATGAGTAGGAAAAATGAAAGATTGTATGGTGTATGTTTGCAGCTTAGTCAAAGGGAGGATTGAGGCACCCAATGTGTATATATCCAGTATGTGCCCTCCTTTACCTTTCCATGAATATTATTAAGAAATACAAATAATGCAATACAATCCAACACAATATTATGACGTTAGCAAAATCCTCAACAGGCTGCAGTGCACTTCACAACCACTGGGTGGCCACACATAGACATATAAACATCACTCAATAGAGTATCACAAAATCCTGTATTTTCAAAGCTGGTCATGAAAGGAAGCCGAGTTGGTAGAAATTGCTGCCATCAGTGGAAGAGTCTTAGGAGCATATTACAAGGCATCAGGTGTTTTGTAATTTCTTTAATGCACATTATTAGTGAATCTGGTTTCCTCTGCAGTCTCGGGTTCTGCGGGCCTGACAGCGCGTCTCAGCATTAGGCAGCTTATAACAAGTCCTCTTCTGAAAGTAAAGTCTTCCCTTTGGTCTCGTTAAATGTCATGTTGTTCCCCGGTAAATGCCTTCTCGTACCCTGCGGAGAAGATCCCGATATGCACGAGATTTTTTTTTCTCTGTTAAGAATGAGGAGCAATTTCTAAATACATGTGAGAGCATTAATGTCTGTCCCAGGTGAGCGCACTAAATCTCCCACATCAAAAGTACCCTCAGAAGGCAAATTATCCCGTCCTCCTGCTACAAGAGGCAATAAAAGCCACAGCTGACCTATTTTCTCCTGATTCTCAAATTGCCGTTAAATTAGTTCATATTGAGTCGTCCTCCTGCTGGAGCCACAAGTGACATTGTGAGAGTCCCAGCGCTAATTACTATTATTTTACAACTGGGCTGGAATTTCGAGCACTAGAGCCGGGAAATATATAAGCACATATACACGTCTACAGATGTAGCTGAGATCAGTTACCATTATAATATAGGGGGTTTCCTATAGAATTGTCAAGGTCAGCGGTGTATAGCCAATGGCGGCACTCCATGCAGCTGCTCTGTGGTTGCCGAATATCCCCCTCACCGCCTTCCATCCACCCATTGCTCCCATCACCCGCCGCGTATGTGGGGTACACATCAGATCTTGTATAGAGCAGACGTTTGCTCTCCGTACTCAATGGTTGACAGCGCTTTTGCACAGCAGATACCCTCCTACCTGGTAATTTCTGGTTGCAGCAGTTTAACCGCTTAGATGCTATGATGAAAAGTGACTACTGCATCTAATCTGTTAGAAAAGGGGAGTCTCAGCTTTGTTTTCTCCATTGGGCCACTGCAAAACGATATTGTCATTGCAGCTGGGGTTCTTTGGGGGTCCGAATCAGACCTTTATCATGGCGGCTCGAGATTTCTAGATATGCACTTGGCCACGGCACATGAAAATTCAGCTGGGGCACATATCAGTGTAGCACTACAAGAACATGTAATGCATTGATAAATTATTTTTGAGGAAACGGCATGGATCTCAACACTCCGCAAAATCCACGTGTGGACTCTCCGCAGACCCTCATTCACATGTTTGTCAATGTTGTATAAAAAATAAATTAATTAACACATTATAATCTATGTCTCTTTTGATGTGTCCCCATCCAAAAAATAAAAGGCATGTCTGGGTTTGGTCCTATTTGCAGATCAAATTTGTCCATTCAACTGAATGGTTCCGCGAAAACAATTGTGAATAGTTGCAACGAGAAGCTTGAAAAACCCCTGATGTTTTTATTTTGTATACAAGAAAATCAGAGGTAAAAATGATCAGACGGATGCGAAACATTTCAAAGAGGATCCAGCGCTCTGAAGAAAATTATTCCTTTTTTGCATATGATAAAAATCAATCAATCCAACCTAATGCCAGTTCTAATTTTGGTTACACAGACAGCACGATGACCAATGGAAGACAATTTGCTGGTGCACAGGAGCACCTTTTGGCATTGACCATGATAGGACTTGCTTCTATGGTGCCAATGGCACAAAGCATTTGTCTGTGTGGAAAAGTGTTAATCTGAACTGTGCCGTGTGCCATTCTTGGTGCGCACCGACAAAATACAACCTAAAAATACACTTGTAATACACTAAGCCTATGAGGCTGGAAAAGTTGACCTTTTGAGGAAAAAGAGTCCATCTACGATAATTTACTAAAACTACATAGTAACCGGCACACCATCCGTGACGTAGGGGGCAGAATATGCCGGTGGAGGGAGACTTATTATTCCTACACCTCTACGCATGTGGTTTTCCACAGTGCTTCCATAAAGCTCCCTCATGATCCGTGCTCTCATTGTGTTACCAGCTTGGTGACACAGATTTAGGCTTTATGTTCCTTGAAAACTAATTTTATGGGCTGTTAATTAGAACTGGATGTGGAAGATTAAAATTCAGCAGGTAAACAGTGGTGGAAATAAATCGGTCAATGGAACCTCAATGACTAACGACAAGGTCTACTGGGTCTTTACTTGTATTATGCAGTTTGGTGTCTCCATTCAGGAGAAGATTCTGGATCTTCAGCAGAGATGTTTTCTCCCTTAATAATACAATGTACAGAAGATGTAAGGTGGAGGGTACAAAAGCACTTGGTCCAAAAAGAGACCTTCTCTTTACTAGCAGAGATTTGGTCTCTGTCGTTGGCATTGAAAGACATAACTTGAAGCTTCGGAAAATCCATAAAAAAGTAACCACCATTGATAATTCTATTGTATTTCTGGGGCACATGACCTTTTTACGGGAAATAATTACCGTTGGGTCTCCTCATTTGCCTATAGCTATTTCCCTGGATGACATGATTTTCCTAAGTCTTAATTCAGATTTACAAGGGCAGAATTCTGCCCATAACAAGTATTGATTGATGATATAACCAAGTCGTTCATGCAAATTTTACACAATGAAAACTGTTTTGGCAAAATTAAGTTTGATCTACATACAGTTTGCAAGTCAAACCAAGATGATGGAGGATATACTGTATCCAGAGTAAGCAGAGATCAACTTCATCATCTTGTGTTTTAATCTGGATTAAAAGTAGCAAGAGTCATAGAGAAATATTCAAACCAAACAAAGTATCAGACCAAGAAAAGCAGAACAGTGGAGTCAACAAAGCCAAGATGCGGAGCCAGTAGGAAGCAAAATATTTTTATACAGAGATTTCCAAGATGATGATATTACTTGATCAAAGGACAAAAAGACATATACAATGACAATAAATCCATTGTCAGGCCACTCACCTGTCCTGGCTGCAGCACTGGGCTTTGCTTATTATGGTTTGCTCCCTCTGATGTCATCATCCAAGGCCTTTCAAGGCCGTCTCAGTAGGCTGCATGCTGCCTGAGTATTCAGGTAGTTCTGCAATCTAGTAGTGCACATGCCTTCCAGAAGTAAAGCCTCACTTTTCAATTGACTCTGCCCAAGTTAGTTGTCGAATTACTTGTTTTCAGAAAATCCCGACTTCCATCCACCAACCAGCTTCTACTGCCAAACTCGGCCCAGTTATTCTTGATGGTAGCACCCCAATCTCTGCTAAATCAAGATACCCGATCCCTAACTCATCTCAGCTGTTCAGGGTGTTGTCCACTTCTTAAACTCTGCTATCAAGGTACCTGATAACCAGCTCTTCTCTGCTAATCTTGGTGCTCTTTGCACCTTCTGCTCTGCTGTTCCTTTATGTTACTGTACTCCTGCAATGAGGTACCAGATTCAAGTTTTCTGTTCCTGTACTGTCCACTAGTGTTGATCGAGTATGCCTCATTAACCCTTTCGGCGAGCATGCTCAGGTGCTCGCCGAGTATTTTGGCGTGCTCGGCGTTTCATTCATTGTCGCTGAGCCTGCAAGTGTCACAGCTGTTAAACTGCCTTGAGACATGCAGAGATCGCGTGTTCGTCAGGCTATCTCTGCATGTGTCACAGCTGTCTAACAGCCTAGACACTTGCAGGGGCGGCGACAATGAATGAAATGCAGAGCATGCTAAAATACTCGGTGAGCACCCGAGCGTGCTCGCCGAAAGGGTTAATGAGGCATACTCGATCAACATTTCTGTCCACCCATTTGGCTCTGCGACATATAGTACTTCCAGTTCTGAAAATTCACCTGCAATCCTGCATATCCAGCTCTATTGGCCCTTGCTATTCCATGTCCAATCTGACAAGTCCAGCTCTGCTGCATCAATGCCTCCAGTCCACGCTGCTCATCCTGACCTATGGCTTAGTGAATCCACCTCACCAGGTGAGCCAATAACTTATCAATTGACCAGAATAAAGACATAAATGAGAGACCAAGTCCAGAACCATTGGGCCACGAAGAAGTGAAACTGAAGTTCTGAGAAGTCACCAAAACAAATTGTCTAGAAAACTAGTCATTAGATGCTGAGTGCCTTAATCATGGACCCCTAATAATAACATTCTTGTGTCTCAATGATAATGGGAGTTCTAGTTAGGCAAAAACTGGGAAGACTCAGAGTACAACTTGTTTGAGTGGGTAAAGTTGTGTTTGAGGACCGACTGCTGGGATTCCCAGTGATCCTGAAAATGGGGCTTTGTAATTCAAGGACCGACTTCTACAGAGCTCCATCCTGAATGAAGCGTTGGTCACACGCTCAGCCTTTGCTCCATTCATTGTCTATGGGACTGCCTGAAATGGCAGAGCGCCACAGGGCCTGGTCCTCAGGTTCCAGAGACACATTCATGAGTGGTAACCAAGTTAAACCCTACCCGGTGGATATGGTAAAACTTATTTTTTTTTGGGGGGGGGGAACCCCTTAAGTCCTCCCCACCAAACCCTCCTGAGTGCTCCAAACCACATCAAACTGACTTGGACCACCCAAGTTTTGGGTGGATCCATTCTTGGCCCTGAACATCTTAGAAATAACCAGGATTGTTCTATAAAAAATGGGAATTTTGTCATCTGTGATCTCAATGTGCTGACAAGACTGTGCACCTTGAAGCTAAACTCTTGAAGCAGATTACTCTGGGCAAGAGCAGTATTTGGACGCTCCCAATGAAGCACCTCCCAATTCCTCCAGAAGTCATTACCTCAGTCGCTTACATGCAATATAACAGACAGTTGGAGCAGCTTTTATTGCGACAGTGTGCCCCTTTCCATAATGACCAGGTTGCACATTCACTACGTCCGTCCATGCATGCACCTTGTAAAAAATCAGTTGATTATGGTAGCGATAAAGGAATTATTAAGGACACGTTTCAAGTTCTATTTAATGTTTTTTTTTTTTTTCCGAAGCGAAAGTAGAAACTTTGAAACAAAAGTTAGTGAAATGGGAGCACCTTCTGCCTTCAGCTCTCGCTGCTGACTGTTCATTCCTGTAACTGAATTATTAATCCAAGCAGAATGTGTGACGGAGCGTGCAGTCATGTTTCCCAATTCACAAATCTGAAATGACAAATAGGTGCACTTACAAAGAATGCTACCTCAGCCGGGATTTCACCGGGGGCTAAATATATCTCACCAAATCAGGCGGCATCAGAAAGTCATCTATTTCTTCTGCTGCAAAAATCATCGTTGTGATGCAGAAATTCCCTCGGGGGCGTAACAGGAGGAGCTGGGAGGAATGATCGACTGTTTTTTTTTTGCAGGCAAGAAAAAAAAAAATATCTTGGGGCTCATTGATGCTTCTCTTCTGAAGTTTATTCTCGGTATTCTCTGCCATAATCACCCCCGAGTGTAACAAGTCCACGTGTCACTTATAGCAATAGTGTCTGCTCGGCACATGAGCTGTGTGGCTCAATAGGGCACCGGGGCCTGGGTGTGACTCTGCACCCTCTATAGAAATATCCCTATAACCACTGCTTAAAGGGGTTGTCCAAGATTAGAAACACCAGGGAGACACAGGCTGCTCAGCCTCATTCAAATCAATCTAGATCAGCTGCAATATCAGAAAACATTTTTGGCAGAAAGCAGCCATCTCGAAGAGTAGTTGGGCAGGGACATACATCTATAAGTTCCCAACCTCCAAATTTATGATACACAGAGAACTTGTTGCTTTCTTTACATATAGAAATGTTAGAGTTGGAAAGGACCTCCAGGAGTAGAGGAGTAAAGGAGGATAATTTCTTCACGTGATCTAGACTCTATTCTTCTCTTAATACATCTCAGAACTGTGCTTGCCTTTTTTGCTGCTGCATCACACTGTTGACTCATGTGCAGTCTGTGATCTATTAGTATACCCAAGTCTTTTTCACACTTGCTGTTGCTTAATTCTATTCCTCCCATTCTGTACATGTAATTTTTATTTTTCTTGCCCAGATGTAGAATCTTGCATTTTTCCATTAAATACCATTCTATTAGTTGCTGCCCATTGTTCAAGCTTATCTAGATCCTTCTGAATCTTACTCTGTCTTCTCTAGTGTTAGCTATCCCTCCTAGCTTTGCATTGTCCCTTCATTTCCCCTATCAAGATCATTTATAAAAATGTTGAACAACACTGGGGCCAGGACAGAGCCTTACATGAAACGCTTTTCCAACTGGATGTGCAACCATTTATGACCACTCTTGGAGTACGATCACTGAGCCAGTTATGAATCCACCTAACTGTAGCCTTGTCAATCCCATTTTTTTCAATAAGGATGGCATGAGATACTTTATCAAATGCTTTGCTGAAGTTGAGATATACTATATCTACCAATCTTCCCTGATCCACCCAGTCAGTGATTCCATCATAGAAGGAAATTAGATTAGTTTGGCATGACTTGTTTGCTACAAACCGATGCTGAAATAGGTAACAACTCTAGAAATGAAGGAAGGAAGGAAGTCCTGTTATATCCTTTTCTTCCCTTTATTCATCCTGAGTTGTCCTCATTGTTGGCGCGGGACTGGCCACCCCCCGTCCTCATTGATGCCACTTACAGGAATAGCTTATTCTGTTCTGCAGCTTTTTCATCCTGACTTCCTCTCGTCTTATGTGGACGCGCTCTCTCCCGTGCACTGCGGTGCCCTGGTGGCATCGCGGCCTGTGCGTCGTTGGCCGGGTGATGGGGGGATGACGTTGTTCCTCCTCCTCATCCCGCGGGCTGCACGCCGGGCCGCGCCGTCACGGGGGGCGCGGCATCGCGGGAGATTGCGCGCCGATTGGTGCTTTACACATCTCACTCACATAAATAGGATCCATTATGAAGTATAACCACGCCTCCTGACGAAGCTGAGGCGAAACGCGCGTCGAGGCGTCAGACAGGCTCCTTTTGCTAGTCCCCAGCCACTGGGTAGTTTCTTTATGGTCTGCTTGGATATGCCAGGTCGACTGCTATTATAGGTCCCCGGTCTCTTATCGTGACCGTAGGTACTTATACTGCGATTAACGAGCAGACTATATCACTATCACCAGGTGATCACTTGATATTCATTGACACCTGGTGTTATGAGCCCCATTATGGAGCATTAATTTTGTATAATTATCTTGCTGCTCATTCTGTTATCTCTACCCATAGTTTGACTTTTATTGTGGTCGCTTTACCTAATATTATTACATCATTAGTGAACTATCATTTATTTATGCCTGGGGACTATATTTTTATGGCCCTGTTGTTGTGTATTGGGACTATTATATCTTGCTTTCCTTACTGTTCTAGCTACTTTCTCCCCATTACCTATTATGTAATGTTTATATAGTAAAATATTTTCTGAATAAAAGTATATTTTTTATATATCTCCGATGTGTCCTGGGTATCCATTTTATCTCTTTTTGGGTATATTTCTACTTATATAGTGATCTCGTGATACCTAGTAGACGTTAGTGTGGTTTTGTTGTTTATCTATTTGGAGATGGCATCTCACCTTGTGTGATTTGTCCTTGGTTAGGCTGTTTCTAGACATGAGGCAGAGTTACATCCAAAACTGTATCAGGAATCTGGGGCTATGAATGAGCTCATGTTCGAAGATTTTTCTTAATGGAGATTCGTGCCATTTCAGCCTCTGTTGACTGGATAGCATGTACAGATAAAGCTATAGAGGAGCAGCTTGTCAGTCACCCCCAGGTCCTTGTGTATAAAGGGTCCAAAGACCTATCAGGCACAATGAAAGCTTTGAGTGCTATAGATAAAGGGCCTCTCTTACAGATTTTACATTTGGACCAGGAGATGAGAAGTTATACAGTTCAGCGACTCTACCATTGTATATAGCACATGCCACTGTGTCCAATGATTGTCTGCAGCGCTATTAATGTGATGTCGCTGCTGCAGCTGATTAACAGGCATACAGGCAGATTTGGACTCCGGGAGGGTGAGTAACAGCTGAGTTTGTTTTTTTCTTGACTTTCTGAGCCTTTGGAGCAATAGTCGTGGAATGGTATAAAGAAGTCAATATGGCGGGAAGGCTGCAGGGATCTCTACATAATACTCGCGCCAACCTCTGCTTTAGTTTTTTAAACATCTCAAAGCAATTTATGAATTAAGTAAAGATTCTCAACAAAGTAACAGAGAGGGGGAGATCTCCAAGAGAAGAGAATTACGGCAAAGAATGGATGGACACAAGAATCTCCTGTTTTAGCGGGTTGTCCAGGCAATGTAATGGGTGATATCATGTGTCATACTAGTTTTTTTTATTACTGTCTATATTTCGGTTTGCCTGGATATAAAATCTAATTATCAAGAAATCATTTTTCCTTTGGAGACTGGATAGAAATATTCATTCAAGTATGGACTTCAAAATGCTCCAAAACCTGCTGCAAACTAAGTAGGTTCCCATACACATTAAGTAGTTGTCCACTTCCGCCAAAATTGGCAGCAGTTCTAACAAAACAACGTATATAGAGCTCAATATATCAACAGAGTTGGTTTCTGCCTTCTGTGTCTACCAGTAGTAAGACACGTAGAGCAGAGGGGACTGCGCAATAAAAGTGGGCACCTTATTACGATGACAGGTTAAGCATCCTAGGACATTAACGCTCGGTGTTTATGCTGCATTGCTCTGGGGTCAATATCTGACTCCTTTGATCTGCTTGGGAAAGAAGTGGGATAAGAAGTTTAACAAGAACCTTTTCTTCCGATTATAAACCGCTGGTGAACGAACCGTAGGATCCTCCGAGGAGCCAAGGTGTGGGCACAACTGCTCCATCTGCAACCCATAAATACACATTATAGAGAGGAAGGAGTGTGGATCGTTTCTATAGGTGATATATACACAACTCCTGGCACATAATATCAGTGTCTTTGTGCATGGATTAGTCTCAGATCGGAGTGATGTTCCTGTTGCAGTAATAAGTAGGACTTGTCTGCAGGGACCGGTGACACGGAGAGGAATGAGACAATGTCCCTGCTGAATGTTATCTAATGTATAGAAGCTCCATATGTATGAGGGCTGCGCTCGGAGGACGGGCGCTTATCCCACCACTGTATCTCTCCATAATCCCCGCGCCTCCTTTATCCTTCTCCATCTCCTTGAGAAGGAGCTAGTCCAGTAAATTGAATTGTAATGGCGTGCAATCTATTTCAATTTAAAAGCAATATAACAAAATGGGAAGCATTATCTTACATGAAGTAGGAACTTGGCTTTCCGAGAAGGGAGCAGAAAGCAGGTCACCATGCAGACATCTTCTAATCTTAATTTATCTCCCTCACAGACTGATTTGTGACATGAGAAAATACCGGCGCATTACTGCAAACTCCTTAATAATTCACGATCGGAGCGATGATTCTCAGCGCTTTATACTCCGGTATCTGGAGGAGACGGCAGACGCAACCGGGTGTCATTCAACGTCCGTGACTCTTAGTGTCATTCAACAGAGGGAGATGACGAGGAATGGAGTCCCCGGAAGATCTCTATGCCGGGATCGGAGAGGTCAAGGCAACCAAATCTGACTTATTGTCACTTATCCCAAAGTAAAGAGAGAGGATGCAAAACTGGATTGACTCCATATTGGATTTCAGTTTTGCAAAGTCTCATTGTCCCCGGACGGGTTTTCAAAGTTTATTTTGCCTGAAATGTTCCAGTGTAAAACATACACGGCTTCAATAACGCCATAGATCAACTATGGTCTGCACAAATCTGCAGCCAGGACCCATTTAAGTTTGCCATATATTCCTCATTCACATGCATGCTCATTTCAGCCAAATGTGCATGTGATTGACGTCTCCGGAAGAGGCTTACTGATGTAGAAAAGCACAAGGTAGCAACTGAGACGATCTATGGAGCAGTCCGAGGACTTTTATGGGCCAAGCGGTAGGTTTTCATGATGCCTTTATGTGTTTTGCATATCACTTTTTTTGCATAATTTGGGGGACGTCTGGCTAGCGAAAAATACAAGGAAAATTTTATTCTTAGACTTCTCTTTCTTTATGAGGTTATTTTTATATGACTTGGTTAGTTATACTAAAAATGTTGTTTTTTTTATTCCTTCTTTCAATTGTTGAAAAATTGTTTGAATTTTTTGAATTTTTTTTTTTACATTTTTAAAACATTTTTTTTTTTTTAATTTTCATTTTTCTTTAGTATCTTTAAAGGACTTGGACCTGTGATCATTTTATTGCTTGCACTTAATTTTATGCTGCAGGATACAATACACATCATGCTCCCCTATGAAGCCTGGTCCATGGCTGTTCTTCATAGGAGTACCAAGATGGCAGCAACGGTTGCTTTCAGCAGGTCATTGAATGCCAAGACATCCATCCCAGTGACAGCCCACGTACTAATATGTCATGTAGCTGAAAAAAAGTGTCTTTCTGGACATCTAATAAGCCAGCTGTAAATGGAATCCGTCAACAGATTTTGGTATGTAATCTGGCATCAGCATGATATAGGGTCTGAGACCCTGAATCCAGCGATGTGTCACTTAGCTTACTGGGTTCAGCAGTTGTGAAACAATAACAGTTTTCTCTGCTGAAGATCTAGCAGAGCTCGGAATGCTGAGCCCTGTATAACCCCACCCTAATCACTGATTGGCCGCTTCCTGGTTACAATGTATATTCAGAGAAAACTGGTGGTGGAGATGTGGTTGGACCAGGAGGCATGCGACAGCTAGTCCAGTATTGATAATCTCCTGCTAATAAAACACTGATTTTTTTAAGCAGCAAAACAGTAAGTGGAACATCGTGGGAATCAAAGTCTCTGCTAGGGATGAGCTGACCCATGGATGTTCGGGTTCATCGGGTTCGTCAGGTTTGATCGAACTTTAATCCAAAGTTTGGTTCTGGTACCAGAACTCTACCCGAACTTGAATCCAAACCTGATAAATGGGGACCCAAACTTTGGCGCTGTAAAAGGTCTTTCTCCGGGTTTGGATTTCAGAAAGGTGAGAGCTAAAATATACAGATTTTTTACAAACATTCAGCATAGAGGAAGGAACTTTGTAATCAGGGCCGATGTGCCGCTCTCCATGGTCCTGAAACCTTTCCGAGAGCTTCCGATAATTGTCCGCTGCACTTTATCATAAAAAGCAATTGAAAAGCTCCGAAAGAAACCTCCCAGGATCCGACATTGTGCAGCGAAATAATGAAGCTACAGAAATCCCCAATTGAAAGCATTTTTATCCCTTTTCAGAAACTCCCATTTCCAGGCGGTAATTGCTTTTAGGCAGCGCTCCCCCGCTTTGTGGGAAGAAAGAGGAACGGGAAAATGACAAGTCGATGGGACGCAGGGTTTGTATGTCAGCACAAATGCAGCTAAACAGCTAAAAGGATTTTCTTATGTACTTAGCATCTGGGTTTCGCTGAGTCTGAGGTGAAACAAAGACCCCCGGCTCCTTGACATCAAACGCTGCATTCTAGATCAATGGAAAGATGATCAGACGGAACCTGGAGGAGGACATAAACCATTCCGGGCTATGAAAGCTCATCCCGCATTGTAGACGTAAGCGAACTATTTGTTATAAGTGAATATAACTATGTAAGATTTGTAATAATCTACATTTAATGGCCAACAGAATGTGCTCCTGCAGAACCTCTTTGAGAAATAGAGCCGGCCATTCATGTCTATATGAATCTACATATGTCAGGACGGTGAATCTCAGCTTCTGTTAAACAAAAAAAAATTTGAGTATAACATCTGTTCTAGCCACCGAGTATGTGACACAGCTTCTGCAGAACCTCTTTGAGAAATGGAGCCGACCATTGATGTCAATCACTGCTTCACTGCACAAAAGAGGAGGTGAAACCACATATGTCAGGATGATGAATCGCAGTTTCTGTTAAATAAAAAATCTGAGTACACAATATGTTCGGATTGAATACAAGATACAGCTTCTGCAGAAACACTTTAAAAAGTTCTTGTCGCTTTCAGAAAAAGCTGTTGTGTGTATATGAGGAGTAACACTATTTCTGGCCATTATATAACTTGTAATCTGGATTTTTGACCTCTTTTTCACTTTGTAGTCTCTTATTTCTAACATGCAGTTGTCTCTGAGCTGGTGGGTGCAGACCAGCCGATATTTTGTCTCCCATACACAGCACACACAGACATGAGGGATTCTTGCTCTCCGGGCTCTTTGTAGCAATTCTTTAGAAGCAGCAACATCATAGAGGACATTATACATCAGAACTGAGCAGTGTAGGTGTGAATCCAGCTCTGGAGTGAGATAAAACAGTTACTAGAAAGTAGCACCGTCAGTGTATGTCTGTATCATTTACTCTCCTTTCTCTTCTTCTTTTTCTCCATAGATTTCAATAGGCAGCTGTTATCAGGCATTATAATGAGCTGGAAGTCTTTCTTGTGTTGACTAAAGTGGATTTAATGAATGATGAGTTCAGGAGGAAAGAGGATGAGAAGAAGTGACTCCATAAGTGGAGAGCGCCCATATTTCCCTGATAAAATATAATGGACAGTGTCTGAAGTTCACTTGCACTACTGATTTATGCAAAGTTCATTGGTCACTTGTAATTATTCAAGAAATTTAAGGAGAACTTGTAGGCAGGATTGAATAGTAAAGTAAAATATGGTGATAATGAAAATTTAATGCAGATTGAATTGATACATTTTTTGAAGAAATCCGTGTTCTGTTCTCGTTCTTCAGTAATCACTGGTTGAGGTTATCTGCTAGTGAGGCACAAGGGCATCGGGGCTGCACACTGCACTTAGTCTTCTCCTGCCAGTCGGGGTATTCACCGGCCCCTTCACCAACCTCCAGTCTTTGAGTGACAGGTCACTACTTTTTCAGTGACCTGCATCCTCTGGCCAAAATCTCTTGCCGGGGCCACAATTGTTGTCGGCGGCACATGCGCACAATGATTTCTTGGCTCAATGTGGCAGTTACAGCGCATGTTCATCCCCTGGGCAATGATGGCGCCTACATGAGATTTTTGGCCAAAGGAGGCAGGTCACCCCTTTATAGAGTACTTTAACTTGTGGCTTTCCACCTGTAGCAAAATGTCTACTCCAACTACTATATGTAAAAATGGCTGTAAGTGCAGCCCTGTCCCCTCACCAGTGTTTCATACTAGAAATATTACAGATGTGTCCACTTTTTTTTTTACATCTTATGTTATCAAATTCATAAATGATTGTTGCGGCACGCCAGCAAAACCCTCTACAGGCTGCAGTTCACATTGCAACCACTGGGTGTGCACACAAACCACATACCTAACCAGAGCATCTCCCAACAGAGTATCACAAAATGATGTTTTTATTTGCAGCTTGTTATACTTTATCACTCATCTCAGAAAAACAAAAGCAAGACTCATTTGTAGAGCGGCCCTGCGCCAGGTTTCTGGAAAGATATTACTGTCTAGACCCAAAGAGCCTCACTGGTCGGCAGCTAACCGTGGAGATTGTCCGGCAAAAAGAGAAATAGCTTGTTTCTTTCTTCTTTTTGAGCTCATTTTTTTATTGTAAGATTATAAAACATGACAAATGACGAGAAGGACGCAGCCTCGTTTTCCAAACTCAAACAATTTACTTGTTATTGACTGAAGCTCCGAATGTGGCGACCACAGCGAGCGGCCATAATACATGACGTACAATGGCTGGCGGGACTAACTAAGCCTTTCTTCTGAAAATCTCTCTGACCTTCCTGCCTCGTTTCCTATGGTTCTTATTATCAACATTAAAGAATGTTCATTTTATGTCTGCAACATTCAGAAAATGTATAGATGAGCGCAAACCACGAATGCACAAATCTGCAAACGTTATACGCATGAACTCTACTATTGTGACACAAGTAAAAATGAGATTCTTAGTGCACATTGTTGTGAAAATGTGTGAACCCATCAGTCAGGGATCACTTTTAGATGGGATCCTAAACCTAACGGGGGGGGGGAATATATCAAGGCCGTGTTTCTTCTTAGTTTAAAAAGTTAGAAATTTTGATGCACTCTCTTTTTGTGCAAAAAAAAAAGGGCAACGTTTTGCTATTAAACTCATTTGAATTGCAACTTTTTTTTTCAGTTGCAAACTCACTTCTGTCAGAGGATAGAGTAAACTCAGCCGCACCAAGAGGTGTTAAATTTACTGATGCACCAAATTTATCAAACATCCTGCAACACTTTTTTTTTACCATTTATGTGAATGAGAAAACCTCCCTTTAGGCAAATGTCATTTTGTTTTCCACATGTTAGAAAAATAGTTATGTCAATTCTTCAGTAAATTGTGCAAAAACGTGCATTTTAACTGTGATTTTTATCATGTTTCTTACAAGTTTATGTGAGTTTTAAGCACTCCTTATTTTTACAACCCATATTATAATTAAAAACCACGCGGAAAAAAAGTGTAAAGAAAACAAACATTTGTCCTTATAAAACTATACAAAAAGATGTGTTGATTTTAGACGTGAATTTCACAACCGGAATCTAACGCACTCGGGGAAAAAATGTGACTTGTATCGATGCGTTTTCTCATTCAAATGAATGGCAAATTTGTTTCTTGAGGGAAATGGCGCCAAAAACCTTGCAACAAAAATATCCATGTAGACCCTGAGACTACAGCCACACATCCATTACACACCATCATCTGTGAACCCATAGAGGTTTACTGATCCCTATCTATAAATGGATCCATGTGTCCGATCCCCGAACCTCAGAGCAGATCCGTTTTCTAGATCAGACTCGGCCACTAAAGTCTATGGAGATTGGTTAAACGTGGATGAAAATTGGAAACCTTCCTTTGTTCTTCAGGGTTCTATCTGTTCCTAAGGAAGCTTTTTTTTCCCGCTCTAAACCTGTGTATATGTGTTTATACTTCAGTGTCAGTGTGGTAATATCCTCACCTACCACTGTCTTCTCCAGTGTCCAGCTCTGTTCTGCTCCTCTTCTCAGTGACGTCACCGCTCTGCAGACTCTGCGGATCACGTTGCGCTCTGCGTAACCCAGAAGTGACTGTTACTTTGTAAGTCTATGAGGCTTCAGAACAAGGCTCAGTACGAGGCGCCATAGGTTCACATTATAAAAGAGACTTCCGACTCACGCATAGAGTGTAGGGCGAGCCGGAGAGTCGGAAGAGCGAAGAGCGGTGATGTCACCGAGAAGAGGAGCTGAACAGCGCTGGACACAGGGGAAGATTGTGAGCGTATCAACACACTGCAGTACATGTACAGATACACAGATTTATGGGGAAAAAAAGTTCATGGGAGGATTCTTAAATTTCGGACTGTCTACTGCCTTCAGTTTTTAAAAATGGATGAGAAAAAAACAGATGCAAAATGGAGGAGAGACAGATGACATATGGTCTGTTTTACACGGATATAGAAATAGACACAGGGGTAGTAATGAGTGGACTCCTGGAAGTCCAGGTTCTGCTACCTGACCCAAACGTTTTTTTTCCAAAGTTCAGTTCTGTTACCAGAACTGTACCCGACCTTGAACCAGAACCCAAACCCCATTGAGAACTCCAAACTTTGCAACAAACATCCGGGGAAAGTCCGCGTTTGGCATTTAGCACCGGACACGAACTGTCCGGTACAAATGCCAAACTTTTACGTTTGGGTTCGTTCATCTCTACATGGCAGATCAAAAATAAGGAGTTTTCTGGTGGAAACCACTTTAAGAAATTAAGTTTTTTTAGAGGAGTTTTTTTTTTATTTTTGAAGTGATTTTAAAAAGTTTTTTCAAGCATTTTTTGGAGAGATTTTTTTTTCCAAAACTTTATTTTTTCCAGCCTTTTGATTGGCCACTGCTTAGTTTAGAGCGAATTCCATCAGGAGACACTTGAAAGAAACGACGAGCACTCTCTATTCTCCCATCGGGCGCCTTAAACTGATCAAACCCGTGTAGCGCCCACCATCTATAATGCATAGCTCCCGAATCAATTATATAGCACGTTCAATACGGAGATTTATTAGAAGAGGAGAGATCGGCGAGCTGACGAAACCCGCGCTGCCTTTCACCTTCACATTCCAATCTGGAAGAAAAGTACATTATTATTCCATGTTCATCCGGACGGGAGGGGGTGGAGGCGGTGTCGGTGCGCGGCGCTGGCTGAATAGTCAGATATTAGTGCGGTTAATAAATAAAACATCCGCATGGATTGCTGAATTGGCTTTTACGAGAGATTAGGGAAGCCTGTCCGGACAGGGATGTAATTAGTAATGCCGCCATCAGTAGTATCTCATCACTGACCAGTCCTGAGTATATGCGCCAGTCTCCAGTAATGTCCCATCTCATCAAATCAAAAAATGACACCCCAAAACCAGAATACATGGTGGGGTGATCAAACCATGACCACTACAGTTGTAATTAAAATTAGTGTTTATTATACAACACAATTAACAATGTTAAAATACACAAAGCAAAGTACCTCAGTTATGAGGGACAACAATTAGCTATGCCCTATTAACAATTGTAGCTCTAGAGATCAAGATACAGCTAAATACGTCTAATTGGAAGAGTTCATAAATATAATAAATAATAGCTCAAGTGGCATAAATCAGCAAACTACCAGTCCAATAACTGACATATAGAAATCATTCACATACTCATTTAATCCATATGGTAATAACTACTATGGGATCCACGGACTGAATACAATAAAGTGCAAGGTGCAAACAGTACCAGTATAGGATAGAAAAATTCTCAAAACCAAATACAATTGGTACGGCCAAGAAATTTGGACCCTAGAAAAAATAGAATGCAGCACTCTAGCAATCAGTTGTCTGTGAATACCCAGAAATAGCCATACATTACCTGTGATAATGGAAGAGCTCAGTTTAGGGCATGCACGCGTCCCTCAACCCCAACGCGCGTTTCGTGAACACTTCCGCAGATGCCCCCTACAACTGTAGTGGTCATGGTTTGATTACCCCACTATGTATTCTGGATTTTGGGGTGTCATTTTTTGATTTGATGTACTGATTATGACTGTATTTATTTTGGACCCATTGATTTACATAATGCCCCATCTCATGTAGCAGCAATGCCCCTCCTTGTGCCCTCATACAGTAGTAATGCCCAATAGTAATGTCATCAATGGCTTTTATGCACCAGACCTGGTAAAAAAAAACCTCAATCAACCCTATTTTATCACTAAAGCCATGTGCATGCGATATAAGCTGCACCTGCACATTTGCATCATAATAATTTATTATTATACATAATTTGCAAGAAATACTTCATAGGAGTACGATGTCTGACTGTGCAAGGAATTTACTTTGACCTCTCAAAACTCTGAGAAGCATCGGGGGTATAGAAGGAATAACCCATTTATGTGCAAGTACGTCAAAAGTCGTTTTCCTCCGCATCTTTCTCCGCACATGATGGCTGTTTTAATCAACCATCATCTGTCTTTAACAGCCACGAGGGGATCGGTGCTCCATCTGAAGTTGTTAACCTGTTAAATGCAGCTGTCAATCTCTGACAGAGACGCTTAGCACATGCCAGCAGGGGGCATTTCATTCCACGCTCCCATCGGCGCACCCGTGACGTGATCGTGGGGCACCGATGGGTTGCCATGAATGCTGGGGGTATGCTGGTGCCTGTCATTGCGAGCCTCCTGTGAAGCTTCATAGGAGATCGTGTTTTTTTTACTATATATATCTGTGCTGATGCTCTGCTATGTATAGTATGAGCGATCAGATGATCGCAGCTTCAAGTCCCCTAAGGGGACTATTAAATACAGTAAAAAGTGGGGAAAAAAAAGTTTTTAAAAATATGAAAAAAAAAAAAAAAAACAACGAAAGATCAAAGCTCCCCCCCTTTGCCCCATTGAAAATAAATTAATCCAATCAGTAAACAGCGTAATGAAAAAAAAAAAAAAATCAAAACTCCAAAAATGACATTGCAATAAAATGCAATTAAAACACTGTATCTACCCCAAAATGGTATCAGTAAAAACATCAGCTGAAGGCACAAAAAATAAGCCCTCACCCGGCCCCTAGATCCCGTAAAATGAAAACGCTATGGATCTCGGAAAATGGCGACAAAAGCAAAAAAAAATTCTTACAAATTTCCGTTTCTCCCCCCCCCCACACACACACTTAAATAAAAAATTATGCATGTTTGGTATCTACATGCTTATACTGACCTGGGGAATCATATTGACAGGTCAGATTTACTATATAGTGAACATCGTACATAAAAAAAAACAAAAAAACAATTGTTGAATTGCACTATTTTTGCAAATTACTCACATTTGGAATTGTTTTCCTGTTTTCCAGTACATCGCATGATAAAATGAATGGTGTCAATCAAAAGTACAACTCGTCCTGCAAACATAAGGCTATGAGAACGGAAAAATAAAAAAAAAGTTATGGCTCTTAGAAAAGGGGAGGAAAAAACGAAAAAAAAAAAAAAAAAACGGAAAGTCGCACGAGAGTGAAGAGGTTAAAAAAAGGAGGTAGAGCATGTGAGCTTAATTTTGTATATCGGAAGGCGCCATGAAGCTGTTCTGATTTGGTCAGAGCATAAAGATGCTTAAAAGTAGAAGCCGAATCTTTGCCCAGAGTAAAGGAAAGCGAGAACTTCTCATCTCGATGTCAGAGGAGGTCAAAGACGATTAGGAAGCTATTTCATCCCTTGATATGAAAATAACAGCCGGCGGAATGTCCAGCAATGTCTGTAAGTCTTTCTAGGGTTCAAAACTGGCTTCTACAAGGAGCAAAAAAAATGTCATGTCAATTAATCTACTATGTATAATACATCTGTTGTGTAGAATTGTGGATCTCGGGTCAGTAGAACTTCCGGGAGCGGTGCTACAATTGGCTTTGTACTTGTAGTATATATTAGTATTAGCTTTTGGGCAGGTGCAGACAAGTGTATATTCTCTCACAATCTGATCACACTCTGGTCGCACTAGGACAGAACATATGGTCGTCTGCACCTGCCCTTATATTGTTAGTTTACCTTAACTGTTATTTTAGATGACTGTCCAGAATAACATGTCCCGTGTATACATGGTGGATAACATTATGTCCAGCCATTGCAGTCATCTTATTCTACATTTTTTCCCCATATTTTTCCTCGGCAGGCTCTTGCTCTGATTTTAAGTTGTCTCTGGGCTAGTAGGTGTAACTAGCTGCTATGATGTCTTCCTCCCACAGTACACACAGACATTAGGGATTCCTGCTCTCCTCTCTCTTACTATTAAATGTTCAGAAGCGGCATCAGTATAGAGGATATTATACAGCAGTACTGAGCAGAGTAGCTGTGAATCCAGCTCTACTGATGACATGCAACAGCATGTAGGATATTATACAACAGTACTGAGCTGTGTAGCTGAGAAGACAGCTCTGTAGTGAGGAAAAAAACAACTTACTAAAAAGCATCCATGCAAGGCATCACGTTATAAATCAGTGCTGAGCAGCGTAGCTGTGAATCTGGCTCTACTGATAACATGCAGCAGCATAGAGGACATTATACAGCACTACTGAGCTGTGTAGCTGTGAAGACAGCTCTGTAGTGATATAAAACAACTTACTAGAAAGCATCCATGCAAGGCATCACGTTATAAATCAGTGCTGAGCAGCGTAGCTGTGAATCTGGCTCTACTGATAACATGCAGCAGCATAGAGGACATTATACAGCACTACTGAGCTGTGTAGCTGTGAAGACAGCTCTGTAGTGAGATAAAACAACTTACTAGAAAGCATCCATTCAAGGCTTGACATTATAAATCAATGCTGAGCAGTGTAGCTGTGAATCTCGCTACGTGTGACATCAAATACTTACTAGAAAGCTGCAACAGCATGGAGAATATTAAACAGCAGTACTAACCTGAGAATCCAGCTCTGGGGTGAGATAATACAACTTACTAGAAAGTATTAATGGTGTGCATAACATTATATATCAGCATACATACTGAGCAGTGTAACTGAGAATCCAGCTCTGTGGTTAGCTAAAATACTTACTAGAAAGCATCAACAGAATCCGTGGCATTATACATCAGTACTGAGCAGTGTGGCAGTGAATCCAACTCTGTTGTGAGATAACATACTTTCTAGGTAATTGGTATGTTTGAGCTATTGATCATGATATTTGAGAAGATTACAATGATTATGGCGGTAATATACCATTTACCCTTAACACATGGGAGTAAAATTGGCTTAATGTCTGTGACGATAGGGAAAATATATATTCTTGTACCGTGTTAGCCAGTAGATAGAAAAATATTTCGATTTGAGAGTCCTCAGTGGTTGATACCTTTTAATGGCTAACTGAAAAGATGGTAACAAATTGCAAGCTTTCGAGACAACTCAGGTCTCTTCATCAGGAATTTGTTACCACCATCTTTTCAGTTAGCCATTAAAAGGTATCAACCACTGAGGACTCTCAAATCGAAATATTTTTCTGTCTGTGACGAAAAATCAAAGATAGAAAAATCCCCAAGAAAAGAACCTCTCTGGTGATATTCTTAGAACGGATGGGAGGTGGTCATTGTAGGCTGAAGATGGAAAAAAGCTGAAAAGCCTGGAAAGCTTTAATTAAGGTTATGATGAGACAGCTGAAAGGTTTGCTGAGCGTGCACACTGCGCCTTGTCTACAAGCACATTATATAGATGGATAATTCTGCATAAAGCGAGACTTATAATAGATCAGAAGGTGAAGCTGTAACAAGGGTCTCCGTCTTCCCATATCTACTTCCTGCCCTCTTTTTCCATTCGTTTCCCCTCAGGTAAGAAACACGTTGGTGGAAGGATCATTGTCATTTAATCATCGAGGTTTATTTCAGACTTGCAATTCTTCTTTAATGCCCTGGATCGCTCTGCCGGGGCGCCTTTGTCCTTTTCATATTGCTTCAATGTTCCACTTGACATGAGTTAATAAAATAACACTTTAATGCCCGAGGTTCTCTTCTTCAATCCTCAGATGTTCTGAGTCACTGGGGCATCAAACTTTAGATGAAAAATGGAAAAGAAAGAAATCTATACCTGCCGTGATGGAAGAATTAGCATGTGCAAATCACCAGGACGGTCCAAAAATAGCAAAAACCAGAAGAAAAATGATCATGACATGATGACGAGGAAATATTCACATTTCATTAGAGATTACAGGGGATAAGCAGAGAAAAAACTGTGCAAAACCTCTGCGCCTTTACTAAATAAAATGTTAGCTAAACTATTGTAAACAGGGGGCAGTATTATAGTAGTTATATTCTTGTACATAGGGGGCAGTATTATAGTAGTTATATTCTTGTACATAGGGGGCAGTATTATAGTAGTTATATTCTTGTACATAGGGGTCAGTATTATAGTAGTTATATTCTTGTACATAGGGGTCAGTATTATAGTAGTTATATTCTTGTACATAGGGGCAGTATTATAGTAGTTATATTCTAGTACATAGGAGCAGTATTATAGTAGTTATATTCTTGTACATAGGGGCAGTATTATAGTAGTTATAATCTTGTACATAGGGAGCAGTATTATAGTAGTTATATTCTTGTACACAGGAGCAGTATTATAGTAGTTATATTCTTGTACATAGGGGCAGTATTATAGTAGTTATATTCTTGTACATAGGGGGCAGTATTATAGTAGTTATATTCTTGTACATAGGGGTCAGTATTATAGTAGTTATATTCTTGTACATAGGGGGCAGTATTATAGTAGTTATATTCTAGTACATAGGGGCAGTATTATAGTAGATATATTCTTGTACATAGGAGCAGTATTATAGTAGTTATACTCTTGTACACAGGAGCAGTATTATAGTAGTTATATTCTTGTACATAGGAGGCAGTATTATAGTAGTTATATTCTTGTACATAGGAGCAGTAATATAGTAGTTATATTCCTGTACATAGGGGAAGTATTATAGTAGTTATATTCTTGTACATAGGGAGCAGTATTATAGTAGTTATATTCTTGTACATAGGGGGCAGTATTATAGTAGTTATATTCTTGTACATAGGAGCAGTATTACAGTAGTTATATTCCTGTACATAGGAGCAGTATTATAGTAGTTATATTCTTGTACATAGGAGCAGTATTATAGTAGTTATATTCTTGTACATAGGGAGCAGTATTATAGTAGTTATATTCTTGTACATAGGAGCAGTATTATAGTAGTTATATTCTTGTACATAGGGAGCAGTATTATAGTAGTTATATTCTTGTACATAGGGAGCAGTATTATAGTAGCTATATTCTTGTACATAGGAGCAGTATTATAGTAGTTATATTCTTGTACATAGGGGGCAGTATTATAGTAGTTATATTCTTGTACATAGGAAGCAGTATTATAGTAGTTATATTCTTGTACATAGGAGCAGTATTATAGTAGTTATATTCTTGTACACAGGGAGTAGTATTATAGCAGTTATATTCTTGTACATAGGAGCAGTATTATAGTAGTTATATTCTTGTACATAGGTGCAGTATTATAGTAGTTATATTCTTGTACATAGGAGCAGTATTATAGTAGTTATATTCTTGTACATAGGAGCAGTATTATAGTAGTTATATTCTTGTACACAGGAGCAGTATTATAGTAGTTATATTCTTGTACATAGGAGCAGTATTATAGTAGTTATATTCTTGTACATAGGAGCAGTATTATAGTAGTTATATTCTTGTACATAGGAGCAGTATTATAGTAGTTATATTCTTGTACATAGGGGCAGTATTATAGTAGTTGTATTCTTGTACATAGGAGCAGTATTATAGTAGTTATATTCTTGTACATAGGAGCAATATTATAGTAGTTATATCCTTGTACATAGGATCAGTATTATAGCAGTTATATTCTTGTAAACAGGAGCAGTATTATAGTAGTTATATTCTTGTACATAGGGGGCAGTATTATAGTAGTTTTGTTCTTGAACATAGGGAGCAGTATTATAGTAGTTATATTCTTGTACATAGGAGCAGTATTATAGTAGTTATATTCTTGTACATAGGGAGCAGTATTATAGTAGTTATATTCTTGTACATAGGGAGCAGTATTATAGTAGTTATATTCTTGTACATAGGAGCAGTATTATAGTAGTTATATTCTTGTACATAGGAGCAGTATTATGGTAGTTATATCCTTGTACATAGGAGCAGTATTATAGTAGTTATATCCTTGTACATAGGATCAGTATTATAGCAGTTATATTCTTGTACATAGGAGCAGTATTATAGTAGTTATATTCTTGTACATAGGTGCAGTATTATAGTAGTTATATTCTTGTACATAGGAGCAGTATTATAGTAGTTATATTCTTGTACATAGGAGCAGTATTATAGTAGTTATATTCTTGTACATAGGAGCAGTATTATAGTAGTTATATTCTTGTACATAGGAGCAGTATTATAGTAGTTATATTCTAGTACATAGGAGCAGTATTATAGTAGTTATATTCTTGTACACAGGAGCAGTATTATAGTAGTTATATTCTTGTACATAGGAGCAGTATTATAGTAGTTATATTCTTGTACATAGGAGCAGTATTATAGTAGTTATATTCTTGTACATAGGAGCAGTATTATAGTAGTTATATTCTTGTACATAGGGGGCAGTATTATAGTAGTTATATTCTTGTACATAGGAGCAGTATTATAGTAGTTATATTCTTGTACATAGGAGCAATATTATAGTAGTTATATCCTTGTACATAGGATCAGTATTATAGCAGTTATATTCTTGTACATAGGAGCAGTATTATAGTAGTTATATTCTTGTACATAGGGAGCAGTATTATAGTAGTTATATTCTTGTACATAGGGAGCACTATTATAGTAGTTATATTCTTGTACATAGGAGCAGTATTATAGTAGTTATATTCTTGTACATAGGGGGCAGTATTATAGTAGTTATATTCTTGTACATAGGAAGCAGTATTATAGTAGTTATATTCTTGTACATAGGAGCAGTATTACAGTAGTTATATTCTTGTACACAGGGAGTAGTATTATAGCAGTTATATTCTTGTACATAGGAGCAGTATTATAGTAGTTATATTCTTGTACATAGGTGCAGTATTATAGTAGTTATATTCTTGTACATAGGAGCAGTATTATAGTAGTTATATTCTTGTACATAGGAGCAGTATTATAGTAGTTATATTCTTGTACACAGGAGCAGTATTATAGTAGTTATATTCTTGTACATAGGAGCAGTATTATAGTAGTTATATTCTTGTACATAGGAGCAGTATTATAGTAGTTATATTCTTGTACATAGGAGCAGTATTATAGTAGTTATATTCTTGTACATAGGGGCAGTATTATAGTAGTTGTATTCTTGTACATAGGAGCAGTATTATAGTAGTTATATTCTTGTACATAGGAGCAATATTATAGTAGTTATATCCTTGTACATAGGATCAGTATTATAGCAGTTATATTCTTGTAAATAGGAGCAGTATTATAGTAGTTATATTCTTGTACATAGGGGCAGTATTATAGTAGTTGTATTCTTGTACATAGGAGCAGTATTATAGTAGTTATATTCTTGTACACAGGGAGTAGTATTATAGCAGTTATATTCTTGTACATAGGAGCAGTATTATAGTAGTTATATTCTTGTACATAGGAGCAGTATTATAGTAGTTATATTCTTGTACACAGGAGCAGTATTATAGTAGTTATATTCTTGTACATAGGAGCAGTATTATAGTAGTTATATTCTTGTACATAGGTGCAGTATTATAGTAGTTATATTCTTGTACATAGGAGCAGTATTATAGTAGTTATATTCTTGTACATAGGTGCAGTATTATAGTAGTTATATTCTTGTACATAGGAGCAGTATTATAGTAGTTATATTCTTGTACATAGGAGCAGTATTATAGTAGTTATATTCTTGTACACAGGAGCAGTATTATAGTAGTTATATTCTTGTACATAGGAGCAGTATTATAGTAGTTATATTCTTGTACATAGGAGCAGTATTATAGTAGTTATATTCTTGTACATAGGAGCAGTATTATAGTAGTTATATTCTTGTACATAGGGGCAGTATTATAGTAGTTGTATTCTTGTACATAGGAGCAGTATTATAGTAGTTATATTCTTGTACATAGGAGCAATATTATAGTAGTTATATCCTTGTACATAGGATCAGTATTATAGCAGTTATATTCTTGTAAACAGGAGCAGTATTATAGTAGTTATATTCTTGTACATAGGGGGCAGTATTATAGTAGTTATGTTCTTGTACATAGGGAGCAGTATTATAGTAGTTATATTCTTGTACATAGGAGCAGTATTATAGTAGTTATATTCTTGTACATAGGGAGCAGTATTATAGTAGTTATATTCTTGTACATAGGGAGCAGTATTATAGTAGTTATATTCTTGTACATAGGAGCAGTATTATAGTAGTTATATTCTTGTACATAGGAGCAGTATTATGGTAGTTATATCCTTGTACATAGGAGCAGTATTATAGTAGTTATATCCTTGTACATAGGATCAGTATTATAGCAGTTATATTCTTGTACATAGGAGCAGTATTATAGTAGTTATATTCTTGTACATAGGTGCAGTATTATAGTAGTTATATTCTTGTACATAGGAGCAGTATTATAGTAGTTATATTCTTGTACATAGGAGCAGTATTATAGTAGTTATATTCTTGTACACAGGAGCAGTATTATAGTAGTTATATTCTTGTACATAGGAGCAGTATTATAGTAGTTATATTCTTGTACATAGGAGCAGTATTATAGTAGTTATATTCTTGTACATAGGAGCAGTATTATAGTAGTTATATTCTTGTACATAGGGGGCAGTATTATAGTAGTTATATTCTTGTACATAGGAGCAGTATTATAGTAGTTATATTCTTGTACATAGGAGCAATATTATAGTAGTTATATCCTTGTACATAGGATCAGTATTATAGCAGTTATATTCTTGTACATAGGAGCAGTATTATAGTAGTTATATTCTTGTACATAGGGAGCAGTATTATAGTAGTTATATTATTGTACATAGGGAGCAGTATTATAGTAGTTATATTCTTGTACATAGGGAGCAGTATTATAGTAGTTATATTATTGTACATAGGGAGCAGTATTATAGTAGTTATATTCTTGTACATAGGAGCAGTATTATAGTAGTTATATTCTTGTACATAGGGGGCAGTATTATAGTAGTTATATTCTTGTACATAGGAAGCAGTATTATAGTAGTTATATTCTTGTACATAGGAGCAGTATTACAGTAGTTATATTCTTGTACACAGGGAGTAGTATTATAGCAGTTATATTCTTGTACATAGGAGCAGTATTATAGTAGTTATATTCTTGTACATAGGTGCAGTATTATAGTAGTTATATTCTTGTACATAGGAGCAGTATTATAGTAGTTATATTCTTGTACATAGGAGCAGTATTATAGTAGTTATATTCTTGTACACAGGAGCAGTATTATAGTAGTTATATTCTTGTACATAGGAGCAGTATTATAGTAGTTATATTCTTGTACACAGGAGCAGTATTATAGTAGTTATATTCTTGTACATAGGAGAAGTATTATAGTAGTTATATTCTTGTACATAGGAGCAGTATTATAGTAGTTATATTCTTGTACATAGGAGCAGTATTATAGTAGTTATATTCTTGTACATAGGGGCAGTATTATAGTAGTTGTATTCTTGTACATAGGAGCAGTATTATAGTAGTTATATTCTTGTACATAGGAGCAATATTATAGTAGTTATATCCTTGTACATAGGATCAGTATTATAGCAGTTATATTCTTGTAAATAGGAGCAGTATTATAGTAGTTATATTCTTGTACATAGGGGGCAGTATTATAGTAGTTATGTTCTTGTACATAGGGAGCAGTATTATAGTAGTTATATTCTTGTACATAGGAGCAGTATTATAGTAGTTATATTCTTGTACATAGGGAGCAGTATTATAGTAGTTATATTCTTGTACATAGGGAGCAGTATTATAGTAGTTATATTCTTGTACATAGGAGCAGTATTATAGCAGTTATATTCTTGTACATAGGAGCAGTATTATAGTAGTTATATTCTTGTACACAGGGAGTAGTATTATAGCAGTTATATTCTTGTAAACAGGAGCAGTATTATAGTAGTTATATTCTTGTACATAGGGGGCAGTATTATAGTAGTTATGTTCTTGTACATAGGGAGCAGTATTATAGTAGTTATATTCTTGTACATAGGAGCAGTATTATAGTAGTTATATTCTTGTACATAGGGAGCAGTATTATAGTAGTTATATTCTTGTACATAGGGAGCAGTATTATAGTAGTTATATTCTTGTACATAGGAGCAGTATTATAGTAGTTATATTCTTGTACATAGGAGCAGTATTATGGTAGTTATATCCTTGTACATAGGAGCAGTATTATAGTAGTTATATCCTTGTACATAGGATCAGTATTATAGCAGTTATATTCTTGTACATAGGAGCAGTATTATAGTAGTTATATTCTTGTACATAGGTGCAGTATTATAGTAGTTATATTCTTGTACATAGGAGCAGTATTATAGTAGTTATATTCTTGTACATAGGAGCAGTATTATAGTAGTTATATTCTTGTACACAGGAGCAGTATTATAGTAGTTATATTCTTGTACATAGGAGCAGTATTATAGTAGTTATATTCTTGTACATAGGAGCAGTATTATAGTAGTTATATTCTTGTACATAGGAGCAGTATTATAGTAGTTATATTCTTGTACATAGGGGGCAGTATTATAGTAGTTATATTCTTGTACATAGGAGCAGTATTATAGTAGTTATATTCTTGTACATAGGAGCAATATTATAGTAGTTATATCCTTGTACATAGGATCAGTATTATAGCAGTTATATTCTTGTACATAGGAGCAGTATTATAGTAGTTATATTCTTGTACATAGGGAGCAGTATTATAGTAGTTATATTATTGTACATAGGGAGCAGTATTATAGTAGTTATATTCTTGTACATAGGAGCAGTATTATAGTAGTTATATTCTTGTACATAGGGGGCAGTATTATAGTAGTTATATTCTTGTACATAGGAAGCAGTATTATAGTAGTTATATTCTTGTACATAGGAGCAGTATTACAGTAGTTATATTCTTGTACACAGGGAGTAGTATTATAGCAGTTATATTCTTGTACATAGGAGCAGTATTATAGTAGTTATATTCTTGTACATAGGTGCAGTATTATAGTAGTTATATTCTTGTACATAGGAGCAGTATTATAGTAGTTATATTCTTGTACATAGGAGCAGTATTATAGTAGTTATATTCTTGTACACAGGAGCAGTATTATAGTAGTTATATTCTTGTACATAGGAGCAGTATTATAGTAGTTATATTCTTGTACATAGGAGCAGTATTATAGTAGTTATATTCTTGTACATAGGAGCAGTATTATAGTAGTTATATTCTTGTACATAGGGGCAGTATTATAGTAGTTGTATTCTTGTACATAGGAGCAGTATTATAGTAGTTATATTCTTGTACATAGGAGCAATATTATAGTAGTTATATCCTTGTACATAGGATCAGTATTATAGCAGTTATATTCTTGTAAATAGGAGCAGTATTATAGTAGTTATATTCTTGTACATAGGGGGCAGTATTATAGTAGTTATGTTCTTGTACATAGGGAGCAGTATTATAGTAGTTATATTCTTGTACATAGGAGCAGTATTATAGTAGTTATATTCTTGTACATAGGGAGCAGTATTGTAGTAGTTATATTCTTGTACATAGGGAGCAGTATTATAGTAGTTATATTCTTGTACATAGGAGCAGTATTATAGTAGTTATATTCTTGTACATAGGAGCAGTATTATGGTAGTTATATCCTTGTACATAGGAGCAGTATTATAGTAGTTATATCCTTGTACATAGGATCAGTATTATAGCAGTTATATTCTTGTACATAGGAGCAGTATTATAGTAGTTATATTCTTGTACATAGGTGCAGTATTATAGTAGTTATATTCTTGTACATAGGAGCAGTATTATAGTAGTTATATTCTTGTACATAGGAGCAGTATTATAGTAGTTATATTCTTGTACACAGGAGCAGTATTATAGTAGTTATATTCTTGTACATAGGAGCAGTATTATAGTAGTTATGTTCTTGTACATAGGGGGCAGTATTATAGTAGTTATATTCTTCTACATAGGAGCAGTATTATAGTAGTTATATTCTTGTACATAGGGGGCAGTATTATAGTAGTTATATTCTTGCACATAGGGGCAGTATTATAGTAGTTATGTTCTTGTACATAGGAGCAGTATTATAGTAGTTATATTCTTGTACATAGGAGCCGTATTATAGTAGTTATATTCTTGTACATAGGGGGCAGTATTATAGTAGTTATATTCTTGTACATAGTGGGCAGCATTATAGTAGTTATATTCTTGTACATAGGGGCAGTATTATAGTAGTTATATTCTTGTACATAGGAGCAGTATTATAGTAGTTATATTCTTGTACATAGGAGCAGTTTTATAGTAGTTATATTCTTGTACATAGGGGCAGTATTATAGTAGCTATATTCTTGTACATAGGAGCAGTATTATAGTAGTTATATTCTTGTACATAGGAGCAGTATTATAGTAGTTATATTCTTGTACATAGGAGCAGTTTTATAGTAGTTATATTCTTGTACATAGGGGCAGTATGATAGTAGTTATATTCTTGTACATAGGAGCAGTATTATAGTAGTTATATTCTTGTACATAGGAGCAGTATTATAGTAGTTATATTCTTGTACATAGGGGGCAGTATTATAGTAGTTATATTCTTGTACATAGGAGCAATATTATAGTAGTTATATCCTTGTACATAGGATCAGTATTATAGCAGTTATATTCTTGTACATAGGAGCAGTATTATAGTAGTTATATTCTTGTACATAGGGGGCAGTATTATAGTAGTTATGTTCTTGTACATAGGAGCAGTATTATAGTAGTTATATTCTTGTACATAGGAGCAGTATTATAGTAGTTATATTCTTCTACATAGGAGCAGTATTATAGTAGTTATATTCTTGTATATAGGGAGCAGTATTATAGTAGTTATATTATTGTACATAGGGGCAGTATTATAGTAGTTATATGCTTCTACAAAGGAGCAGTATTATAGTAGTTATATTCTTGTACATAGGGGGCATATGATAGTAGTTATATTCTTGCACATAGGGGCAGTATTATAGTAGTTATGTTCTTGTACATAGGAGCAGTATTATAGTAGTTATATTCTTGTACAAAGGAGCCATATTATAGTAGTTATATTCTTGTACATAGGAGCAGTTTTATAGTAGTTATATTCTTGTACATAGGGGCAGTATTATAGTAGCTATATTCTTGTACATAGGAGCAGTATTATAGTAGTTATATTCTTGTACATAGGAGCAGTATTATAGTAGTTATATTCTTGTACATAGGGGCAGTATTATAGTAGCTATATTCTTGTACATAGAAGCAGTATTATAGTAGTTATATTCTTGTACATAGGAGCAGTATTATAGTAGTTATATTCTTGTACATAGGTGCAGTATTATAGTAGTTATATTCTTGTACATAGGAGCAGTATTATAGTAGTTATATTCTTGTACATAGGAGCAGTTTTATAGTAGTTATATTCTTGTACATAGGGGCAGTATTATAGTAGCTATATTCTTGTACATAGGAGCAGTATTATAGTAGTTATATTCTTGTACATAGGAGCAGTATTATAGTAGTTATATTCTTGTACATAGGTGCAGTATTATAGTAGTTATATTCTTGTACATAGGTGCAGTATTATAGTAGTTATATTCTTGTACATAGGAGCAGTATTATAGTAGTTATATTCTTGTACATAGGAGCAGTATTATAGTACTTATATTCTTGTACACAGGAGCAGTATTATAGTAGTTATATTCTTGTACATAGGAGCAGTATTATAGTAGTTATATTCTTGTACATAGGAGCAGTATTATAGTACTTATATTCTTGTACAAAGGAGCTGTATTATAGTAGTTATATTCTTGTACATAGGGGCAGTATTATTGTAGTTATATTCTTGTACATAGGAGCAGTATTATAGTAGTTATATTCTTGTACATAGGAGCAATATTATAGTAGTTATATCCTTGTACATAGGATCAGTATTATAGCAGTTATATTCTTGTACATAGGAGCAGTATTATAGTAGTTATATTCTTGTACATAGGGGCAGTATTATAGTAGTTATATTCTTGTACATAGGAGCAGTATTATAGTAGTTATATTCTTGTACATAGGAGCAATATTATAGTAGTTATATCCTTGTACATAGGATCAGTATTATAGCAGTTATATTCTTGTACATAGGAGCAGTATTATAGTAGTTATGTTCTTGTACATAGGGAGCAGTATTATAGTAGTTATATTCTTGTACATAGGAGCAGTATTATAGTAGTTATATTCTTGTACACAGGAGCAGTATTATAGTAGTTATATTCTTCTACATAGGAGCAGTATTATAGTAGTTATATTCTTGTATATAGGGAGCAGTATTATAGTAGATATATTATTGTACATAGGGGGCAGTATTATAGTAGTTATATTCTTCTACATAGGAGCAGTATTATAGTAGTTATATTCTTGTACATAGGGGGCAGTATTATAGTAGTTATATTCTTGCACATAGGGGCAGTATTATAGTAGTTATGTTCTTGTACATAGGAGCAGTATTATAGTAGTTATATTCTTGTACATAGGAGCCGTATTATAGTAGTTATATTCTTGTACATAGGGGGCAGTATTATAGTAGTTATATTCTTGTACATAGTGGGCAGCATTATAGTAGTTATATTCTTGTACATAGGGGCAGTATTATAGTAGTTATATTCTTGTACATAGGAGCAGTATTATAGTAGTTATATTCTTGTACATAGGAGCAGTTTTATAGTAGTTATATTCTTGTACATAGGGGCAGTATTATAGTAGCTATATTCTTGTACATAGGAGCAGTATTATAGTAGTTATATTCTTGTACATAGGAGCAGTATTATAGTAGTTATATTCTTGTACATAGGAGCAGTTTTATAGTAGTTATATTCTTGTACATAGGGGCAGTATTATAGTAGTTATATTCTTGTACATAGGGACAGTATTATAGTAGTTATATTCTTGTATGTAACATACCTGGCGACGTCCTTGCATAGTGGTCCATCTCCCACTGTGCAAGAGCGCGCACTTGATCTCCTGTCCAGAATGTCTCTCTGGCTTCCCTCCTTGCTGTCTGTTTGTCTGTTTTGGCTGCATAGGGCGACGCCCGCTGAACTTCCTGTTTCTTGTACCTGCTGCGGACACGCCCCTGTTGCACCTTCAGCCTATTGCTGTCCATCTTTGGGTATTTATACCACCTTCTTCCTCAGGATGGCGCCTGAGCATTGTTTCTTGTCAGTTGGCTTTTTTGTCTCTGACATGCCAGGTCCTATCCTGTTTTCCTGCCTGTTTTCCAGTTCTGTGTCTGAACTGTGGTCTGTTCTTGTGAACACGCTTCTTGCCTGTTCTTTCGCCTTCTAGGGGCTGTATTCCTAGATCTGCCTGTCTGTGCCTTGCGGTATCTGTTCCCGTCTGAACAGAGTCCTGTTTGTGTCTCTGCCTTGCGGTATCTGTTCCCGTCTGAACAGAGTCCTGTTTGTGTCCCTGCCTTGCGGTATCTGTTCCCGTCTGAACAGAGTCCTGTTTGTGTCTCTGCCTTGCAGTATCTGTTCCCGTCTGAACAGAGTCCTGTTTGTGTCTCTGCCTTGCGGTATCTGTTCCCGTCTGAACAGAGTCCTGTTTGTGTCTCTGCCTTGCGGTATCTGTTCCCGTCTGAACAGAGTCCTGTTTGTGTCCCTGTCTTGCGGTATCTGTTCCCGTCTGAACAGAGTCCTGTTTGTGTTCCTGCCTTGCGGTATCTGTTCCCTTCTGAACAGAGTCCTGTTTGTGTTCCTGCCTTGCTGTCTCTGTTCCCGTTCATCTGTTCCCTGTTGTCTGTGCCTCGTTTTTACTTTAACCTTGTCTCCCTTTTCCCTCTATGTCTGTTTTCTGCGTCTTTCTGCAGAGTCTGAACCCGCTCCTAAATTCCTTCTCGTCGTCTCTGTACCTCTGTTGTGAATTTAGTGTACGCTCGCTACTTCTATGTAAGTACTGTGCGTGCTTCTGGTTCTGCCTTTCCTTCTCCGTCTGTTCTTTGTGAACAGAGTCCTATCCCCTTGCCTTGTTTACCGCTCTGCGGTGTCCGCTCTGCTCCTGCTTAGCTTGCCGCTCTTGCGGTTTCTGCTCTGCTCCTGCCTTGTTTACCGCTCTGCGGTGTCCGCTCTGCTCCTGCTTAGCTTGCCGCTCTTGCGGTTTCTGCTCTGCTCCTGCCTTGTTTACCGCTCTGCGGTGTCCGCTCTGCTCCTGCTTAGCTTGCCGCTCTTGCGGTTTCTGCTCTGCTCCTGCCTTGTTTACCGCTCTGCGGTGTCCGCTCTGCTCCTGCTTAGCTTGCCGCTCTTGCGGTTTTCACTCTGCTCTTGCCTTGCTTGCCGCTCCTGCGGTTTCTGCTCTGCTCTTATCTTGCTTACTGCTTCTGCGGTTTCCGCCCTGCCCTGCTTCTGCCCGCTGCTCCGGCAGTCCTGTCCTGCCCTGCTTGTGCTCGCTGCTCCTGCAGCCCCGTCCTGCTCTGTTCTTGCCCACCGCTTCGGGCGTTCCCTCTCTGCTGTGGTTGTCTACCACATCTGCGGTTCTGTGACCCAGTCTGTACTGGGTCTTAACCTCTCTGTGCTCCAGCCCGTCCTTTCGGCCAGTACCTCCCTGCCTGCATACTCACCTGTATCCACCCATCTGCATACCTGCCGTGTTTGCTTACATCCACCAGTCTGTGCAAGCCTAACCTGCCGGTTCCAGTAATCCCAGTGTGGGTCAACCCCCGTGTCCGGAGTTTGACCTGGAGTAGCACCTGGTCCCTCTGCCCGGTTTCTCCCTGGTGCACTGGCGTCGTATGCCGTCGTGCCACCTTGGTCGGATCGGCCAGATACTTAGTCACGCCCCTCCAGGCACTCTCCGGTCCATGGTCCAGTGGAACCACAACACCCGCACACGCCAGTCAGTCCGGGCATGTGCATAACATTGTACATAGGGAACAGTATTATAGTAGTTATATTCTTGTACATAGGAGCAGTATTATAGTAGTTATATTCTTGTACAGAGGGACAGTATTATAGTAGTTATATTCTTGTATATAGGGGCAGTATTATAGTAGTTATATTCTTGTACATAGGTGCAGTATTATAGTAGTTATATTCTTGTACATAGGAGCAGTATTATAGTAGTTATATTCTTGTACATAGGAGCAGTATTATAGTAGTTATATTCTTGTACACAGGAGCAGTATTATAGTAGTTATATTCTAGTACATAGGAGCAGTATTATAGTAGTTATATTCTTGTACATAGGAGCAATATTATAGTAGTTATATCCTTGTACATAGGATCAGTATTATAGCAGTTATATTCTTGTACATAGGAGCAGTATTATAGTAGTTATATTCTTGTACATAGGGGCAGTATTATAGTAGTTATATTCTTGTACATAGGAGCAGTATTATAGTAGTTATATTCTTGTACATAGAAGAAATATTATAGTAGTTATATCCTTGTACATAGGATCAGTATTATAGCAGTTATATTCTTGTACATAGGAGCAGTATTATAGTAGTTATGTTCTTGTACATAGGGAGCAGTATTATAGTAGTTATATTCTTGTACATAGGAGCAGTATTATAGTAGTTATATTCTTGTACACAGGAGCAGTATTATAGTAGTTATATTCTTCTACATAGGAGCAGTATTATAGTAGTTATATTCTTGTATATAGGGAGCAGTATTATAGTAGATATATTATTGTACATAGGGGGCAGTATTATAGTAGTTATATTCTTCTACATAGGAGCAGTATTATAGTAGTTATATTCTTGTACTTAGGGGGCAGTATTATAGTAGTTATATTCTTGCACATAGGGGCAGTATTATAGTAGTTATGTTCTTGTACATAGGAGCAGTATTATAGTAGTTATATTCTTGTACATAGGAGCCGTATTATAGTAGTTATATTCTTGTACATAGGGGGCAGTATTATAGTAGTTATATTCTTGTACATAGTGGGCAGCATTATAGTAGTTATATTCTTGTACATAGTGGCAGTATTATAGTAGTTATATTCTTGTATATAGGAGCAGTATTATAGTAGTTATATTCTTGTACATAGGAGCAGTTTTATAGTAGTTATATTCTTGTACATAGGGGCAGTATTATAGTAGCTATATTCTTGTACATAGGAGCAGTATTATAGTAGTTATATTCTTGTACATAGGAGCAGTATTATAGTAGTTATATTCTTGTACATAGGAGCAGTTTTATAGTAGTTATATTCTTGTACATAGGGGCAGTATTATAGTAGCTATATTCTTGTACATAGGAGCAGTATTATAGTAGTTATATTCTTGTACATAGGGAGCAGTATTATAGTAGTTATATTCTTGTACATAGGAGGCAGTATTATAATAGTTGTATTCTTGTACATAGGGGCAGTATTATAGTAGTTATATTCTTGTAGAAAGGGGGCAGTATTATAGTAGTTATATTCTTGTACATAGGGGCAGTATTATAGTAGTTATATTCTTGTAGAAAGGGGGCAGAATTATAGTAGTTATATTCTTGTACATAGGGGCAGTATTATAGTAGTTATATTCTTGTATATAGTAGCAATATTATAGTAGTTATATTCTTGTACATAGGTGGCAGTATTATAGTAGTTATATTATTGTACATAGGGGGCAGTATTATAACTACTATAATACTGCCTCCTATGTACAAGACTATAACTACTATAATGCTGCCTCCTATGTTCAAGAATATAACTACTATAATAATGCCCTCTATGTACAAGAATATAACTACTATAATACTGCCCCTATGTACAAAAATATAACTACTATGATAATGCCTCCTATGTACAAGAATATAACTACTATAATACTGCTCCTATGTACAAGAATATAACTACTATAATACTGCCCCCTATGTACCAGAATATCACTACTATAATACTGCCCCTATGTACAAGACTATAACTACTATAATACTGCCCTCTATGTACAAGAATATAACTACTATAATACTGCTCCTATGTACAAGAATATAAACACTAAAATTCTGCTCCTATGTGCAAGAATATAACTACTATAATACTGCTCCTATGTACAAGAATATAAAAAAACACTAAAATTCTGCTCCTATGTGCAAGAATATAACTTCTATAATACTGCTCCTATGTACAAGAATATAACTACTACAATACTGCTCCTATGTGCAAGAATATAACTACTATAATACTGCCCCCTATGTACAAGAATATAACTACTATAATACTGCCACCTATGTACAAGAATATAACTACTATAATATTGCTCCTATATACAAGAATATAACTACTATAATACTGCCCCTATGTACAAGAATATAACTACTATAATACTGCCCCCTGTGTGCAACAATATAACTACTATAATACTGCCCCTATGTACAAGAATATAACTACTATAATACTGCCCCCTATGTACAAGAATATAACTACTATAATACTGCTCCTATGTACAAGAATATAACTACTATAATACTGCTCCTATGTACAAGAATATAACTACTATAATACTGCTCTTATGTACAAGAATATAACTACTATACTACTGCCCCTATGTACTAGAATATAACTACTATAATACTGCTTCCTTTCTACTAGAATATAACTACTATAATGCTGCTCCTATGTACAAGAATATAACTACTATAATACTGCTCCTATGTACAAGAATATAACTACTATAATACTGCTCCTATGTACAAGAATATAACTACTATAATACTGCTCCTATGTACAAGAATATAACTACTATACTACTGCCCCTATGTACTAGAATATAACTACTATAATACTGCCCCCTTTCTTCTAGAATATAACTACTATAATACTGCTCCTATGTACAAGAATATAACTACTATAATACTGCTCCTATGTACAAGAATATAGCTACTATAATACTGCCCCTATGTACAAGAATATAACTACTATAATACTGCCCCTTGAACATAGGAGGCAGTATTATAGTAGTTATAGTCTTGTACATAGGAGGCAGTATTATCGAAGTTATATTCTTGTACATAGGGGCAGTATTATAGTAGTTATATTCTGTACATTGGAGCAGTATTATAGTAGTTATATTCTTGTACATAGGGACAGTATTATAGTAGTTATATTCTTGTACATAGGAGCAGTATTATAGTAGTTATATTCTTGTACATAGGAGCAGTATTATAGTAGTTATATTCTTGTACATAGGAGCAGTATTATAGTAGTTATATTCTTGTACATAGGGGGCAGTATTATAGTAGTTATATTCTTGTACATAGGAGCAGTATTATAGTAGTTATATTCTTGTACATAGGGGCAGTATTATAGTAGTTATATTCTTGTACATAGGAGCAGTATTATAGTAGTTATATTCATGTACATTGGAGCAGTATTATAGTAGTTATATTCTTGTACATAGGGGCTGTACCACTACAACTAACCTTTGCTGTATACTGGGTTTACATTGCATGCACAGATATTGCTATTGCCCTGTCTCTCTAAATGCAATAGATGTAATAGACTCCCCTCCTATTTGAGCATATAGTGCAATTTAATTTAATACCAAAATAATTATGTAGGTGCAGATTATACTGCCTCCATCTCTCCAGGTCAATGTTTTAAGCTCAGATATTCTACTATCCTTTCTCTATACATGAAGGATCAGTAGCGTTGTGACTCCCTACCTAACTAAGTACATTGTGGAATAAAATGTAACATCATATTACTAATGTAGGTGCAGTTTGGATTGTGTTTCCAGGTTGATGTTATAGGCACAGATAGTACTACCTCCTTTTCTCTTTTCACCCAAGAAATCAAATGTTTTGCTGTGTTCACCATTGTAATATAGACACAAAATATCAGTACTAGTGGTTAGAGCTGTAGCCTCCATATTCTTGCTTTTTTTGCATACGGAGCCTTTGTAAATTGGAAACTTGCAGGAATAGGATGTGATAGAATGTAATAGACATCCGATAAGGCTGAATTATTGAAAAACAGGAAGGCTTCCTTGTAAAGCAGCGGGGGGGATAATGCGCGTGACCATGCTGGAGGCAAATTTGAGTAAAAAGAAAAATCTGTAAATGTGCCGTAATGTGGCACATGGTTAAAGGAAGTCGTTTGGTCCGCACTGTCATGGCTGTAGCAGATTAATTTGTTTTGTCGGTTTTGCTCCTTTTCATTAGTTTTGACCCTTTTCTATGTAGATATTCTGTATGATTCTCAATAACAGATGGAGACCTGTCTCCTTCGCCCGGATGATAGATGCACCGGCCGCAGACTTCCATTCACTTATCTGGCCTCTTCATTTGTAACTATGTAATAAGTGCCCTATCTATGAGTAATATGAAGGATGATGTTTTTCCTCAAAATAAAAATTACTTACATTTCATTATCCTTCTGGCTTAATCCATTCGCTTTTGTGTTTTGCAGTCTCCATGATGAAATAAATGAATGTTATTGTTTTTTTCTCCCCCCGTAAGTCTGCCTATATTGCAGAATCTCTTTATTTTCTCCTGGTATGACTGTATGAAGATTGAGTTAATGTAGCGGAATAATTGGAAAGATCCGTCAGGAGAGCTGCACCATATAGCAATTTAGCTTTTTTTTTTAAAAAGAAAATTCTACAATTGCATAAAATGAAAGGAGCATATGCCGATTCAGTAATAGCGGCTGTAGGATTTGGTGTGATAACTGGATTCCAGCTCTTCACCTCGTATTGTGTGTGTTTTATCGGAAAATGCAGATTTCAGCTCTTACCCCCAATACAATGAACTGGGTATATTATATGTATAAAGCACAGGTTCATTTATAAGTGTTCTTTGTAAATATTTATCAGGAATGTATCTGCATGTGAGATGTTAGCAATCGCCTTTTAATTGTAGCCGGCAGGAATCGCTACGTCCACCGGTGCTCCGGTCTTTTTAACGTCTATGGGAGGGGAATGTATCATTTGTTTTGCACCTGTTTTTGGGTGCATTTTGTGTTTATTTATAGTTTTTAGAACCATTTATGAAACTTGTCTAAAAAAGTCACTCCAGTAAGGCTATGTGCCTACGTTGCATTTATGAAGCAGAAAATTTCTGCTGCATAAATGCAAGTCCTCTCCCGGAAAAACGCATGCGGAATTCCGCACGCGTTTATCGCGCATTTTTCGCGCGTTTATCACGCGTTTTCCACATGCGGAATTGCCTTGCGTTTTTTATGCATTGGACTAAGGCAATTCCGCTTGCGGAAACGCAAAATTAAATGACATGCTGCGGATTTTTGAACGCGGCATAAACGCTGCGGAAAAATCTGCAGCATGTGCATAGAACTTGCGGAATCCCATTGGGGACCATGGGGTGCGGATATACATGCGTTTTTCAAGCGTTTACGCTGCGGAAATTCCGCAGCATATACGCTTGAAAAATGCTACGTGGGCACACAGCCTAAGAGGGTGGCGCAAACAGTGGAAGAACATGTCTACAGATTAGTGTAATATCTTAAGATGCACCAAAAAACTTACAGCACTTTGATACATTTGGAGTGAAAAATGGAAACACAAGCAAAAATTACTACAAAAATCCTCCTTGAAAAAAATCCCTCTGCACTATATTTCCTTTTAAACAATGGAATTACTTTTGTTTCTCTTCGGGTCTGTGGCTTTTTAGGAGCATTTGTTCTTACAAGAGAAAACTCTCTGGTAAGGGGCAGAGATAAAAAGCCACTCTGTTCATTTGCTGAAGAGGAAAGGGGTCTACACAGGCCAAATGAGACTTTACAACATTTATTCTGACTGTTCTCTTGCTCACCTTATTAGTTGCTATAAATGATGTTGGCATCAACTTCTTCTCTGCCCTAGACCACCAGGGATGTTACTGTTATCCACCTACTGCCCTAGATGGCCAGGGATGTCACTGTTATCCACCTACTGCCCTAGACCACCAGGGATGTTACTGTTATCCACTTACTGCCCTAGACGGCTAAGGATGTTAGTGTTATCCACCTACTGCCCTAGACCACCAGGGATGTTACTGTTATCCACCTACTGCCCTAGACCACCAGGGATGTTACTGTTATCCACCTACTGCCCTAGATGGCCAGGGATGTTACTGTTATCCACCTACTGCCCTAGATGGCCAGGGATGTTACTGTTATCCACCTACTGCCCTAGACCACCAGGGATGTTACTGTTATCCACCTACTGCCCTAGTAGGCCAGGGATATTACTGTTATCCACCTACTGCCCCAGACCACCAGGGATGTTACTGTTATCCACCTACTGCCCTAGATGGCCAGGGATGTTACTGTTATCCACCTACTGCCCTAGACCACCAGGGATGTTACTGTTATCCACCTACTGCCCTAGACGGCCAGGGATGTTACTGTTATCCACCTACTGCCCTAGACGGCCAGGGATGTTACTGTTATCCACCTACTGCTCTAGACCACCAGGGATGTTACTGTTATCCACCTACTGCCCTAGACCACCAGGGATGTTACTGTTATCCACCTACTGCCCTAGACCACCAGGGATGTTACTGTTATCCACCTACTGCCCTAGACGGCCAGGGATGTTACTGTTATCCACCTACTGCCCTAGACGGCCAGGGAAGTTACTGTTATCCACCTACTGCCCTAGACCACCAGGGATGTTACTGTTATCCACCTACTGCCCTAGACCACCAGGGATGTTACTGTTATCCACCTACTGCCCTAGACGGCCAGGGATGTTACTGTTATCCACCTACTGCCCTAGACCACCAGAGATGTTACTGTTATCCATCTACTGCCCTAGACCACCAGGGATGTTACTGTTATCGACTTACTGCCCTAGACGGCCAGGGATGTTACTGTTATCCACCTACTGCCCTAGACCACCAGGGTTGTTACTGTTATCCACCTACTGCCCTAGATGGCCAGGGATGTTACTGTTATCCACCTACTGACCTAGACCACCAGGGATGTTACTGTTATCCACCTACTGCCCTAGATGGCCAGGGATGTTACTGTTATCCACCTACTGACCTAGACCACCAGGGATGTTACTGTTATCCACCTACTGCCCTAGATGGCCAGGGATGTTACTGTTATCCACCTGCTGACCTAGACCACCAGGGATGTTACTGTTATCCACCTACTGCCCTAGACCACCAGGGATGTTACTGTTATCCACCTACTGCCCTAGACCACCAGGGTTGTTACTGTTATCCACCTACTGCCCTAGACGGCCAGGGAAGTTACTGTTATCCACCTACTGACCTAGACCACCAGGGATGTTACTGTTATCCACCTACTGCCCTAGACGGCCAGGGATGTTACTGTTATCCACCTACTGCCCTAGACCACCAGGGATGTTACTGTTATCCACCTACTGCCCTAGATGGCCAGGGATGTTACTGTTATCCACCTACTGCCCTAGACCACCAGGGATGTTACTGTTATCCACCTACTGCCCTAGACCACCAGGGATGTTACTGTTATCCACCTTCTGCCCTAGACGGCCAGGGATGTTACTGTTATCCACCTACTGCCCTAGACAGCCAGGGAAGTTACTGTTATCCACCTACTGACCTAGACCACCAGGAATGTTACTGTTATCCACCTACTGCCCTAGATGGCCAGGGATGTTACTGTTATCCACCTACTGCCCTAGACCACCAGGGATGTTACTGTTATCCACCTACTGCCCTAGACGGCCAGGGATGTTACTGTTATCCACCTACTGCCCTAGACCACCAGGGATGTTACTGTTATCCACCTACTGCCCTAGACGGCCAGGGATGTTACTGTTATCCACCTACTGCCCTAGACCACCAGAGATGTTACTGTTATCCATCTACTGCCCTAGACCACCAGGGATGTTACTGTTATCCACTTACTGCCCTAGATGGCCAGGGATGTTACTGTTATCCACCTACTGCCCTAGATGGCCAGGGATGTTACTGTTATCCACCTACTGCCCTAGACCACCAGGGTTGTTACTGTTATCCACCTACTGCCCTAGATGGCCAGGGATGTTACTGTTATCCACCTACTGACCTAGACCACCAGGGATGTTACTGTTATCCACCTACTGCCCTAGATGGCCAGGGATGTCACTGTTATCCACCTACTGCCCTAGACCACCAGGGATGTTACTGTTATCCACTTACTGCCCTAGATGGCCAGGGATGTCACTGTTATCCACCTACTGCCCTAGACCACCAGGGATGTTACTGTTATCCACCTACTGCCCTAGACCACCAGGGATGTTACTGTTATCCACCTACTGCCCTAGATGGCCAGGGATGTTACTGTTATCCACCTACTGCCCTAGATGGCCAGGGATGTTACTGTTATCCACCTACTGCCCTAGACCACCAGGGATGTTACTGTTATCCACCTACTGCCCTAGTAGGCCAGGGATATTACTGTTATCCACCTACTGCCCCAGAACACCAGGGATGTTACTGTTATCCACCTACTGCCCTAGATGGCCAGGGATGTTACTGTTATCCACCTACTGCCCTAGACCACCAGGGATGTTACTGTTATCCACCTACTGCCCTAGACGGCCAGGGATGTTACTGTTATCCACCTACTGCCCTAGACGGCCAGGGATGTTACTGTTATCCACCTACTGCTCTAGACCACCAGGGATGTTACTGTTATCCACCTACTGCCCTAGACCACCAGGGATGTTACTGTTATCCACCTACTGCCCTAGACCACCAGGGATGTTACTGTTATCCACCTACTGCCCTAGACGGCCAGGGATGTTACTGTTATCCACCTACTGCCCTAGACGGCCAGGGAAGTTACTGTTATCCACCTACTGCCCTAGACCACCAGGGATGTTACTGTTATCCACCTACTGCCCTAGACCACCAGGGATGTTACTGTTATCCACCTACTGCCCTAGACGGCCAGGGATGTTACTGTTATCCACCTACTGCCCTAGACCACCAGAGATGTTACTGTTATCCATCTACTGCCCTAGACCACCAGGGATGTTACTGTTATCCACTTACTGCCCTAGACGGCCAGGGATGTTACTGTTATCCACCTACTGCCCTAGACCACCAGGGTTGTTACTGTTATCCACCTACTGCCCTAGATGGCCAGGGATGTTACTGTTATCCACCTACTGACCTAGACCACCAGGGATGTTACTGTTATCCACCTACTGCCCTAGATGGCCAGGGATGTTACTGTTATCCACCTACTGACCTAGACCACCAGGGATGTTACTGTTATCCACCTACTGCCCTAGATGGCCAGGGATGTTACTGTTATCCACCTGCTGACCTAGACCACCAGGGATGTTACTGTTATCCACCTACTGCCCTAGACCACCAGGGATGTTACTGTTATCCACCTACTGCCCTAGACCACCAGGGTTGTTACTGTTATCCACCTACTGCCCTAGACGGCCAGGGAAGTTACTGTTATCCACCTACTGACCTAGACCACCAGGGATGTTACTGTTATCCACCTACTGCCCTAGACGGCCAGGGATGTTACTGTTATCCACCTACTGCCCTAGATCACCAGGGATGTTACTGTTATCCACCTACTGCCCTAGATGGCCAGGGATGTTACTGTTATCCACCTACTGCCCTAGACCACCAGGGATGTTACTGTTATCCACCTACTGCCCTAGACCACCAGGGATGTTACTGTTATCCACCTTCTGCCCTAGACGGCCAGGGATGTTACTGTTATCCACCTACTGCCCTAGACAGCCAGGGAAGTTACTGTTATCCACCTACTGACCTAGACCACCAGGAATGTTACTGTTATCCACCTACTGCCCTAGATGGCCAGGGATGTTACTGTTATCCACCTACTGCCCTAGACCACCAGGGATGTTACTGTTATCCACCTACTGCCCTAGACGGCCAGGGATGTTACTGTTATCCACCTACTGCCCTAGACCACCAGGGATGTTACTGTTATCCACTTACTGCCCTAGATGGCCAGGGATGTCACTGTTATCCACCTACTGCCCTAGACCACCAGGGATGTTACTGTTATCCACCTACTGCCCTAGACCACCAGGGATGTTACTGTTATCCACCTACTGCCCTAGATGGCCAGGGATGTTACTGTTATCCACCTACTGCCCTAGATGGCCAGGGATGTTACTGTTATCCACCTACTGCCCTAGACCACCAGGGATGTTACTGTTATCCACCTACTGCCCTAGTAGGCCAGGGATATTACTGTTATCCACCTACTGCCCCAGAACACCAGGGATGTTACTGTTATCCACCTACTGCCCTAGATGGCCAGGGATGTTACTGTTATCCACCTACTGCCCTAGACCACCAGGGATGTTACTGTTATCCACCTACTGCCCTAGACGGCCAGGGATGTTACTGTTATCCACCTACTGCCCTAGACGGCCAGGGATGTTACTGTTATCCACCTACTGCTCTAGACCACCAGGGATGTTACTGTTATCCACCTACTGCCCTAGACCACCAGGGATGTTACTGTTATCCACCTACTGCCCTAGACCACCAGGGATGTTACTGTTATCCACCTACTGCCCTAGACGGCCAGGGATGTTACTGTTATCCACCTACTGCCCTAGACGGCCAGGGAAGTTACTGTTATCCACCTACTGCCCTAGACCACCAGGGATGTTACTGTTATCCACCTACTGCCCTAGACCACCAGGGATGTTACTGTTATCCACCTACTGCCCTAGACGGCCAGGGATGTTACTGTTATCCACCTACTGCCCTAGACCACCAGAGATGTTACTGTTATCCATCTACTGCCCTAGACCACCAGGGATGTTACTGTTATCCACTTACTGCCCTAGACGGCCAGGGATGTTACTGTTATCCACCTACTGCCCTAGACCACCAGGGTTGTTACTGTTATCCACCTACTGCCCTAGATGGCCAGGGATGTTACTGTTATCCACCTACTGACCTAGACCACCAGGGATGTTACTGTTATCCACCTACTGCCCTAGATGGCCAGGGATGTTACTGTTATCCACCTACTGACCTAGACCACCAGGGATGTTACTGTTATCCACCTACTGCCCTAGATGGCCAGGGATGTTACTGTTATCCACCTGCTGACCTAGATCACCAGGGATGTTACTGTTATCCACCTACTGCCCTAGACCACCAGGGATGTTACTGTTATCCACCTTCTGCCCTAGACGGCCAGGGATGTTACTGTTATCCACCTACTGCCCTAGACAGCCAGGGAAGTTACTGTTATCCACCTACTGACCTAGACCACCAGGAATGTTACTGTTATCCACCTACTGCCCTAGATGGCCAGGGATGTTACTGTTATCCACCTACTGCCCTAGACCACCAGGGATGTTACTGTTATCCACCTACTGCCCTAGACGGCCAGGGATGTTACTGTTATCCACCTACTGCCCTAGACCACCAGGGATGTTACTGTTATCCACCTACTGCCCTAGACGGCCAGGGATGTTACTGTTATCCACCTACTGCCCTAGACCACCAGAGATGTTACTGTTATCCATCTACTGCCCTAGACCACCAGGGATGTTACTGTTATCCACTTACTGCCCTAGATGGCCAGGGATGTTACTGTTATCCACCTACTGCCCTAGATGGCCAGGGATGTTACTGTTATCCACCTACTGCCCTAGACCACCAGGGTTGTTACTGTTATCCACCTACTGCCCTAGATGGCCAGGGATGTTACTGTTATCCACCTACTGACCTAGACCACCAGGGATGTTACTGTTATCCACCTACTGCCCTAGATGGCCAGGGATGTTACTGTTATCCACCTACTGACCTAGACCACCAGGGATGTTACTGTTATCCACCTACTGCCCTAGATGGCCAGGGATGTTACTGTTATCCACCTGCTGACCTAGACCACCAGGGATGTTACTGTTATCCACCTACTGCCCTAGACCACCAGGGATGTTACTGTTATCCACCTACTGCCCTAGACCACCAGGGTTGTTACTGTTATCCACCTACTGCCCTAGACGGCCAGGGAAGTTACTGTTATCCACCTACTGACCTAGACCACCAGGGATGTTACTGTTATCCATCTACTGCCCTAGACGGCCAGGGATGTTACTGTTATCCACCTACTGCCCTAGACCACCAGGGATGTTACTGTTATCCACCTACTGCCCTAGATGGCCAGGGATGTTACTGTTATCCACCTACTGCCCTAGACCACCAGGGTTGTTACTGTTATCCACCTACTGCCCTAGACGGCCAGGGATGTTACTGTTATCCACCTACTGCCCTAGACCACCAGGGATGTTACTGTTATCCACCTACTGCCCTAGACGGCCAGGGATGTTACTGTTATCCACCTACTGCCCTAGACCACCAGAGATGTTACTGTTATCCACCTACTGCCCTAGATGGCCAGGGATGTTACTGTTATCCACCTACTGCCCTAGACCACCAGGGATGTTACTGTTATCCACTTACTGCCCTAGACGGCCAGGGATGTTACTGTTATTCACCTACTGCCCTAGACCACCAGGGATGTTACTGTTATCCACCTACTGCCCTAGATGGCCAGGGATGTTACTGTTATCCACCTGCTGACCTAGACCACCAAGGATGTTACTGTTATCCTCCTACTGCCCTAGACCACCAGGGATGTTACTGTTATCCACCTACTGCCCTAGACCACCAGGGATGTTACTGTTATCCACCTACTGCCCTAGACCACCAGGGATGTTACTGTTATCCACTTACTGCCCTAGACGGCCAGGGATGTTACTGTTATCCACCTACTGCCCTAGACCACCAGGGATGTTACTGTTATCCACTTACTGCCCTAGACGGCCAGGGATGTTACTGTTATTCACCTACTGCCCTAGACCACCAGGGATGTTACTGTTATCCACCTACTGCCCTAGATGGCCAGGGATGTTACTGTTATCCACCTGCTGACCTAGACCACCAAGGATGTTACTGTTATCCATCTACTGCCCTAGACCACCAGGGTTGTTACTGTTATCCACCTACTGCCCTAGATGGCCAGGGATGTTACTGTTATCCACCTACTGACCTAGACCACCAGGGATGTTACTGTTATCCACCTACTGCCCTAGATGGCCAGGGATGTTACTGTTATCCACCTACTGCCCTAGATGGCCAGGGATGTTACTGTTATCCACCTACTGCTCTAGACCACCAGGGATGTTACTGTTATCCACTTACTGCCCTAGACGGCCAGGGATGTTACTGTTATCCACCTACTGCCCTAGACCACCAGGGATGTTACTATTATCCACCTACTGCCCTAGACCACCAGGGTTGTTACTGTTATCCACCTACTGCCCTAGATGGCCAGGGATGTTACTGTTATCCACCTACTGACCTAGACCACCAGGGATGTTACTGTTATCCACCTACTGCCCTAGATGGCCAGGGATGTTACTGTTATCCACCTACTGCTCTAGACCACCAGGGATGTTACTGTTATCCACCTACTGCCCTAGACGGCCAGGGATGTTACTGTTATCTACCTACTGCCCTAGATGGCCAGGGATGTTACTGTTATCCACCTACTGCTCTAGACCACCAGGGATGTTACTGTTATCCACCTACTGCCCTAGACCACCAGGGATGTTACTGTTATCCACCTACTGCCCTAGACGGCCAGGGATGTTACTGTTATCTACCTACTGCCCTAGATGGCCAGGGATGTTACTGTTATCCACCTACTGCTCTAGACCACCAGGGATGTTACTGTTATCCACCTACTGCCCTAGACCACCAGGGATGTTACTGTTATCCACCTACTGCCCTAGACGGCCAGGGATGTTACTAGTAACCACTAACTGTCCTACAACACGAGGGATGTTATTATCCACCCATTGCTCTAGACCACCAGGGACGTTAATATTAACCTCCCATTGTCCGACAACACCACCCATTGCCATAGACTACCAAAGATATTACTATTTTCCACTTATTGCTCTACACAATCATATAAGTTACTATTATCCATCCATTGCCCTAGACCACCAGGGATGTTATTATTATCCACCCACTGCCCTAGATTACCAGTGATGTTACTATTGCAGGCAATCTCTGCATGTGTCACAGCTGTCAAACAGCTGTGACACTCGCAGGTGTGGCGACATTAAAAGAAATGCCGAGCATGCCAAAATACTCGGCGAGCACGCTCGATCATCACTACCAGTGATGTTACTATTGCAGGCAATCTCTGCATGTGTCACAGCTGTCAAACAGCCGTGACACTCGCAGGCGCGGCGACATTAAAAGAAATGCCGAGCACGCCAAAATACTCGGCGGGCTGGGGTTAATAGAGCACGCTCGATCATCACTACCAGGGATGTTACTATTATCCACTGATTGACATGAACTTCCAGAAATGTTACTATTAACCATTTATTGCCCTAGACCAGCAGAGATATTACTATCACCCACTGATTGCACCAGACTACCAGGGATCTTACTATTATCCACCCAGTGTCAGACCACAAGGTATGATACTGTTATCCACCCATTGCCCTACACCACCAATGATGTTATCATTATTGTTCTAGTTAACCAGGGATTTTACCATTAACCTATTCATTGAAAACATGTAAATTGTTGCAACACAAATTATAAAAGCCAAATAGATTAATTAAATCATCATTAAAAATACTTGTAAGACTTCAAGGCGCAGCTCACAGTCACTTGTGGGGACCCCTGAGTGACAGTAAAAGTCTCATCATACCATGGAATAAACCAATGGCTTCGCATCTACTTCCCCAGTGATTGGCGCAGGCTTTTGGTCAGAGAAGGAGCTAGGAACTTCTGGACTCCAATTCATCATTTTTAACAGACTCCCCCCATTTTTATAAATGGTACCTTCTTTTGGGGTACAGAAGCATTTTGGACCCCGTGGGCTCCAGGGCTCGAGTGTTAATACTCCAATACATCTGCAGTCGCTGACATTGGAATTTGTCTGTTTATTCTGCACTTTAGTCAAAGCAGATTGGGGGGGGGGGGGTGCGTTCTCATTTTTGCTCTCCATAAATGTTTTCAAGGGCATCGGTCTAGCACCAAGAGACAATATCTACCTGCTATACACACCAGCGCATGATGACCACATTGCAAAGCAATCCAAGAGTCAAGTGATTGTTGATGGAGAGCGCTATAATGAGTTGTCCTCCTAATGAGGGGGAGACCTCTGACCTTTGGGGACACCTTGTCTTAATAAACAATCTACTCAGGGAGGATTGTATGGTCTGAATGAGTAATAAGCTGATGTAAGTCAGGGACGTGAGCTTCCAGGAGCTGAATACATGGGAAAACAAGTCATTATCTCCACGGTCAGCGCTGACTTTGAAGCAGAAGGCTGTGTATGTAAATCATCAAGAATTCATTAGTGCCCAGGTCTCAGCACTGTGATGCTGCATTATAACTGCGGAGGCTTCTCAGACCTCCAGGTACAGAAACAATGGAGGCCTACAGCTTTACATATCCTGTATGTTCATACATGAGCGAGCAATGTAATCTGATGGAAACAGAATTTGCTACACTCTTTCACCAGACATGTCATAAGGATTAAAGAGACATTCCATATTTATAATAGTTACTGTACAGTTCAATGCAACTGGCAACATTGTATCACTGCAGAAAATTAAAAAGGGAAACTAACATTCCAGAGCATCTTTAGTGTTATTGCAGCACATGAATCATTTACTGAATATCCCAGCAAATTGGGAGGTTTCTATCGAATTTAAATGGGAGGGTGGTCTAGATAAGAAAGTTCTGAGTACATTTGAGGGGATGTATTATCAAGAACAGAGAAAAGCTACTTACTGAATCTGGAGGACCCAACACACACAAGTGTTGGACTGACAGCCCACTGATTCCAGTTGATAATTTGTAATACTTTATTTCCCCTGTGGAGGTGCTGCAGGGAAATCAATCACTGAACTCCAAATTAAAGTCTAGCTTCCAGGAAGGATGAGAGACTTTACCATCAATTTACTGTCACCCTTTAAAAGGAAGGTATTACCTTAATATTTTTCACTCATTTGAACCAGATATTGATAATTAGTGATGAGCGAGCATGCTCGCTACTGCTCGGTGCTTGCCCGAGTATCTCACTGCTCGAGATGCTCTGCCCTCACCAAGTATTTCCGGGTTGGTCGGGCGGGAGCTCGGGTCCTCTCTCGGCATGTTTGGCGCTCTTTACAGAGCCAATGAACATGCAGGGATTGCCTGCCATGCACTGTAATGCCATAGCCATGTTGGTTGTGGCATTACAGTGATTGGCTGGCCGCACAGCGTCATCGGGTCTATATCTGACCTGGCGCCGCCATGCTCGTCACAGTCACTCCGGATCAGACAGTATAGGGAGAGGTGCTGCTGTGTCAGGGAGAGATTTGATCGTGCATTAGGTAGTGTAGTGAGAAAAACCGCACATTACACATATCCATCCTAACAAACAGTCCTTCTGAGGACTAATCCATCTGCAGAGATATCAGGCAGGCAGTGTATATAGGCCGGCAGGCAGTGTATATAGCAGACTGCAGTGCATATAGCACAAGAGGCTCCATTCCAATTCTGCCTTCTGCTGCTGTTAGATATTTCTATACAAAGGTCCAGGTCTCAGGGGCGAGGAATACTTTTCTTTGGATCTTAATCCTCATTATTTGCTTATAAAGCAATCCAGAGAACACCGTTTTTTCTGCGCCATTTGCTTGTTGGCACTGCAGAATACAGCCAGGTCCTTTCCATATTACAGCGCTAGAAATCCAGCTATTTAAGGCTAAGTGCCCACGTTGCGGAAATGAAGCATATTTTTTACGCTTCTCCCTGGCAGTAAAATCGCATGCGGATTTTACATGCGGCTTTTCCGCCAGGTAGAAGCGTTTGTGAAGCGTCTTTGCAGCATTTCCACATGCGGGTTATCAAGCGCTTTTCCAAGCGATTTTAGCATCACTTGGAAAAGTGCTTGACAACTTGTTCACACTATATAAATCCATGCAACCGGCATGAATTTATATAGTGTGACCAAGTAATAGGTAAAAAAAAGAATAAGAATGGTGGAAAAAAAAAAAAAAAAAGTTTATACTCACCTTCCGATGTCTTCCCGGTGTTTTGTCTGCTCCGTCCGGTGTCTTGCACTGCTTGCGGTAGTGTGAAGGACCTGCGGTGACGTCGTTGAGCCATGTGATGCGTCACATGACTCAGTGACATCATGGCAGGTCCTTCACATCAACGCGAACATTGCAAGACACCGTCCCGGAGCAGACAAAACACAGGGAAGACATCGGAAGGTGAGTATAAACTTTTTTTGTTCCTTTAAATTCTTTTTTTTACAGTTTTCTATGGTACCCAGGTCTGGATGAGAGTCTCCTCTCCTCCAGACTTGGGTACCATCCGCACATTGAAAAGCATATAATCCGTGAGTACAAATGTACTGACACGGATTATGTGCGTCTCAATGCAAGTTAATAGCAGCGATTACGCTGCGTGTCCGCAAAATTAATGGACATGCTGCGGATTTTTGAGCGCAGCATAAATGCTGCGGAAAAATCCGCAACATGGGCATTGAAAGTGCGGCTTCTCATTGGGGACCATGGGGAGCGGATTACCAAGCGTTTCCCAAGGGTTTATGCTGCGGAAATTCCGCAGCATAAACGCTTGTAAAACGCTACGTGGGCACACAGCCTAAAACTGTGTTTTCTCCGTCACACGGATCACATATACGTTGTCAGAAAATACTGCCATTTCTGGCCTCCATTAAAAATTTCCTTTAGTGTGTCAGTGAAGCAATTCACAGCAGTTTGCTGGTTAAACTACTTACCTACAGGCCAGGTATTTAAAACTCTGTTTTCTCTATCACACGGATCACATATAATTTTGCTCCAAACTCAGTCATTTGTAGTGAGCGTGGAAGATACTATCCTCCATTTAAAATGGGCAAGGCACGTGGCAAGGGACGGGGAACTGGACATGATGGTAATGGTGCATGCAGAGGCTGAGAACAAGGCTGCGGGCAAGCCGAAATTGTGCCACAACAAACACCCACATCTTCTCGCCTGACCTTCCTGTCCCAATTTCTAGGGGAAAGCAGCACACCACTATTGAACCCAGATCAGTGTCAAAAGGTTGTTGGTTGGATAGCGGATAATGCTTCCAGTCACTTAGCCACCACCACCACCCCGTCTTCCACACCGTCAAGTCTCAGTAGCCGTGAGCCTGGACCGCATATTCCTCACCCTGATCCTCCTTCCTCCCACCATACCGAGTACCCAGAGACAACTGATCCCACACTTGGACACTCTCACGAGCTGTTCACTTTTCCATTTATAGATTCGGGCCTCTCGCTCGGTCCACTTGAAGCGGGGCAAGAGAAGATCGCATGTAGCGATGCCCAAATATTTGAGCAGCTACGGTCACACGAAGGCGATGGTGGGAAAGTGTCACAGGAGGTGGATGATGAGACACAATTGCCAGAAAGTCAGGAGGAGGACCAGGGTGCGGAAGTGGAAGACGAGGTGGTGGATGATATACTAACTGACCCAACCTGGCAGGAGGACATGCAGAGCAAGGACAGCAGCACACAGGGGGAGGGAGGCAGAGCACCCCAACAGGCAGGAAGAAGCGGGGTGGTGGCCACAGATAGAAGGCAGGCAACCGTTCCCCGTAACACCAACACGAAGGAAGTTGCCAGTACAACTGTTAGGTCTTCCCGAGTCTGGTTGTTTTTTAAAGACTCTGCCGATAACCCCAAAAAGGCCATTTGCAACACCTGCCAGGCCACTGACACGCCCCCAGGGCCCTAGAGTACTCAGCAGCCGGGCCTTATGGCTGCTTTTGGGGGAGATCATCACAGTGGCTGGCCCGGTCCGTGACCCAGGGCGGTCAGTGCAAAAAGGGGGATATATTTATAGGGGATTTGTCGTGACGCCACCTGTGGTGTCTGGTGAAGATCACCAGCGCTGCAACAGTCCTCTGAGGCAGATGGTAGGGCAGCTTGTGATGGAATGGCTACCCACAGGTGGAGCGGGCCTCAGGGCAGCGTGGGTGATGTATTGGATGGCGGTGCAGGGGAGAGAAAGCAGGACGGTCCCGGAGGAAGGACGGACACTCACACGGGGGTAAGCTTCAGTACCTTTACTGGTGATGCTGCTGGCACGGTCCAGGGTACTCCAGGTGAAGGGCGCACTTCTGGAATCTCCCCAGTGAGCGGGTATAGGGCCTCCTGATCCGTTGCTTATTTCTCTAAGCTTCTGGCCTGCCTGAAGCTGGGCCTAGCTTTGTTACTCTCTCTCTGCACCTGCTGACCTGGTGGTAGATCACTCTCCCTGGACGCTGGGACCTCCGTGACTCCTAGCCCCGGTACTTTAGTCAGTGTTTGGTGAACCTGGGACATGTAGTTCTCCAGGGGTTCCGGTGGATCCTACTGGGTACAAGGAGTCCCTGTAGGTGCGAACCCGGTGTCCGGTATATAAATCGGGGTGAGCTTACTATGCTCATCTGCCCCCTTAGCTTCACTCTCCTTTTTCTCTCGCCTTCGGCCACACTCGGGGCCCTCACTACTTGGCAGCAGGCATGCTGCGTCTTCACTGCTTCTTCCACTGTTGTGCATGCAAGCCAATCCCCTGTCTATGGTGCATGCGAAGATGCCTCCTACCCTGCACCTGTCGTTGCACACTCTCAAGTAGCAGCATCAGGAAGCACGTCCATGTCCTTGTCCCAGTGCAGCGTTCAGTTGTCCATACCCCAGTCCTTGGAAGGCAAGCGCAAATATGCAGCCAACGCCAACAGGCCACACTACTAAATTCTCACATTTCACAACTGCTTGCACTCGAAATGTTGCCTTTTAGGCTTGTGGAGACGGAAGCTTTCCGCAACCTGATGGTGGCGGCCGTCCCTCGGTACTCGGTCCCTAGCCGCCACTATGTCTCCCAGTGTGCCGTCCCTGCCTTACACAAGCATGTGTCCCAAAACATTAGCCATGCTCTCAACAACGCAGTTACCGGTAAAGTCCACCTAACCACGGACACGTGGACAAGTGCTTGTGGGCAGGGACGGTACATCTCGCTGACAGCACACTGGGTTAACATAGTGGAAGCCGGGACCCAGTCGGACCTTGGGACAAAACATGTCCTCCCGACACCAAGGATTGCGGGCCCTAGGTCAATCAGGGTTACCCCCACAGTCTACAGCTCCTGCACCTCATCCTCCTCAGCCTCCTCCTCCTCTTCAGCCTCCATCTCCGAAATGACCACATTAGTCACAAGCTGGAAGCACTGCAGCACTGCCTCGGCCAAGCGCCAACAGGCTGTGCTGAAGCTAATATGTTTAGGTGAAAAAACGCACATTTCTGAAGCGTTGTGGACTGCTCTGAAAGAGCAGGCAGATCTGTGGCTCACAGCACTGAACCTACAGCCAGGCATGGTTGTGTGTGACAATGGCCGGAACCTGGTGGCGGCTCTAAGGCGAGACGAGCTCACACAAGTACCATGCCTGGCCCATGTGCTAAACCTCACGGTTCAGCGGTTTCTCAAATCCTACCCGGAGCTTGTTAAAGTACGCCGCCTGTGTGCCCATTTTAGAAAGTCAGCTACAGCTTCCGCCGCCCTTGCCGTGTTTCAGCAGCGTTTGCAGCTTTCGGCTCACAGACTGGTGTGTGATGTCCCCACGCGTAGGAACTCTACACTGCAGATATTGGGAAGGATTTGTGAGCAGAAGAGGGCAGTTGTTTAGTGTCAGCATCAACAAGGCCGTCGGTATTCAGTTCAGACTCCACACATAAGACCTCAGGAGTGGACATGGATGTCAGACATATGTACCATCCTCCAAAACTTTGAGGACTCAACCAAGATGGTGAGCGGCGATGAGTCTGACGCCATAATTAGCCTCACCATCCAGCTTCTCTGTCTTCTGAAACACTCTCTGCTCACAATCAAAGATGATGCATTGCAGGCGGAGCACGATGAGATGGAGCAAGGAACCATACAGGGTGATTACACACAGCCAAGCCTCATCTCATCCCAACGTGGATTGGGTGACAATGAGGAAGAGGAGGAGGAGGAAGGACAGGAGCTAGTTTCATGCACTATAGACGGTACTACGTGCACAGCTGTCATACCGTCTGTTCAGCGTGGATGGCCAGAGGACAGAAAGGAGGAGGAGATCATGGTCAGTCATCCTCTTGGTGAGGACACGGAATTCTTGCCTGTTAGTAGTCTGGCATGCATGGCTGAGTTTATGTTATGCTGCCTTTCCCATGACCCTCGCATTCTCAAAATTTTGGGTGACAGTCATTACTGGTTGGTGACACTTCTAGACCCACGCTACAAGGAGAACTTTATATCTCTTATTCCTGAGGCGGACAGGTCTACAAAAATGGGGCAGTACCAGAAGGCCCTTGTTGCGGAACTATTAAAAAAATTCCCATCTGAAAACACTGGCGGCAGAGGGCACACTTCGTACAACCAAGGAGTACAGGCGAGAGAAACACAACTTCAATCCAGCAGAGGCAGGGGAACACTGTCAAAGTTCTGGGAGAGTTTTCTCAGCCCCTCCCATCGCACAGGCCCTGAGGCGCGGGGTACTCTCACAAGGAGTGCAAAGTTTGGGAAGATGCTGAGGGAGTACCTTGCCGACCGTACCAATGTCCTCCGTGATTCCTCTGTGCCTTATAAATATTGGGTATCCAAGCTAGATATGTGGAATGAACTGGCTCTCTATGCCTTGGAGGTCCTGGCCTGCCCTGCCGCCAGCGTTTTATCAGAGCGGGTTTTTAGTGCCGCTGGTGGAATTATAACTGATAAGTGCATCCGCCTGTCAACTGAAAATGCTGACAGGCTGACTCTTATAAAAATGAACAAGGGCTGGATTGGGCCAGACTTCTCAACACCACCGAATGATAGCAGCGTAACATAAACTCAAATCCAGTGTCTTTTTTTGGGAGGTGTATTCCCATGCACCTTTTCACACCCACACATGGGTATACGCTTCTTGATTTTGGCTATTTGCTCTTGTCCTCCTCCTTCTCCTCATCCTCCACCACCATATCACCAGGGTGACCGTGGTCCATGATGCAACACCCACATAATTTTTTTAAAGGGTGTTTATGATGCCCGTAAAAACAATTTTTTATACAGTATGTTCATGTATACCCCCCAGGGGTAAATGTTTGTCAGCCCATACACTTAGTGCATGGGCATTACAAGTATAGGAGGCTTGCTCCTTTCTAATGGGAACATTTTTTATGAAGCCCTCCTCCATGTCTCTTCCAAGGGGCATTGAAGTGCCTCCAAATTTTAGGCAGCCTTTCTAATGGGAATTTGTCGTTACTGTGGCCCTGCTCTATGTGTCTTTAACTTCTTAGTGGAGTTTTTCCTAAAATTAGTCAGCCGTTGGACTCACTGCATACCCTATAACTGTAGAGCAGACCCTCTCCTTTCTAATGGGAACATGTCGTACCTTGTTACTGTGGCCCTGCTCTATGTGTCTTTAACTTCTTAGTGGAGTTTTTCCTAAAATTAGTCAGCCGTTGGACTCATTGCATACCCTATAACTGTAGAGCAGACCCTCTCCTTTCTAATGGGAACATGTCGTACCTTGTTACTGTGGCCCTGCTCTATGTGTCTTTAAATTCTTAGTGGGGTTTTTCCCAAATTTTGGCAGCCCTTGCAGTCACAACATGGGCATTACCACTATAGGAGACCTATTCCTTTATAATGGGAACATTTTTTTTACTGAGACCCTCCTCTATGTCTCTTCAAAGGGGTATTGGGTTGCATCCAAATTTTTAACAGCCCTTGCAGTCACTGGATACGCAATAACAGTATAGGAAACCCACTTGTCAATAATGGGAACAACAAAGCAAAGCTCTCTAACAATAGCTAGGGCCGACTGCTGGCCTTTTAAGAATAGTAAGGGCTGTCTGATGTCCTTATAAAAATAGGCTTTATGATTTTCAGAGTCCCTCCATCATAAATAAAAAGGATGTGTCTGATGATGTGTCACACACCACATTGCCAGATAAGGTTGTAAAATGTTAAAATTACATTTCCCGGTGAATGCATTTGCCTTAAAAAATAACGTAAAAAAAGCAAAACAATAGGATCTTTCTTTAGTATAAAAAACAGCGTCACCAATTTAACCTCAATGTAATCACATTGTTCAGCTCATGCACCTCCTCCTCCATCTCCGAAATGACCACATCAGTCACAAGCTGACAGCACTGCAGCACTGCCTTGGCCAAGCGGCAACAGGCTGTGCTGAAGCTAACATGCCTAATGCTTAATTGACAAACTGCCCAGCGCTGCAGAGTTGTTGAAAGCTGTAACACAGCAGCCTGATCTGTGGCTCTCACCGCTGAACATACAGCCAGGCATGGTCGTGTGTGACAATGGGCGGAACCTGGTGACGGAGAAATGACAGCCGGGGTAGATACGGTTTCCCTCTATGCCAGTCCTTTCACCGAGCTAAATACAACTCTCAGCAAAAAAAGCTGTGGACTGGCTCCGTACCGTCCCTGGCTACATTCACCTGTCCACGTGTTTGTGGTTAGGCGGTCCTTCCCAGTAAGTGCACTGGGGAGGGCACGGGTAATGTTGTGGGACCCGTGCTTGTGGAAGATGGAGGCAATGCCGGGAAATATAGTGGCGGTTGGGGACCAAGTATGGACATCCGGCCGCCGCCAGCATGAGGTTGTGAAAAGCTTCCGCCTCCACGAGCCTAAACGGCCACATTTCAAGTACAAGCAGCTGACAAAAATTTGGCACTATAGTATTGCAGCCTGTGGGTGGGTGGATGGCTGGCTGCATACTTGCGCTTGCATTCCAAGGAATGGGGTAGGGACAACTGAACGCTACACTGGGACAAGGACATGGACAATGATTGTTGCAAGTCTGCAACGACAGGTTCATGTCGGGAGGCATCTTGGCATGCTCCAAGGATCACTTATGATGGGCACACTTTTAGGCAGTGATCTGGGAGTCAGAGATGCTTCCAGGGGTCTTCCCCATGCTGTCCCCATGTCATTTGAGCGCTGTTCCCATCGATTTGGGCAATTTTTAGGCCTCTGCAGACAGCCGGGGGGAGCCGCCTGAAAAATGCTTGAGTTTCCCATAGACTTACATTGGACTCGTTGCTTGGGTCGAGCACCCGAGAATTCCAATGTGCTCGACCCGAGCAACGAGTACCCGAGCATTTTAGTGCTCGCTCATCATTATTGATAATTATTATTCAGTTTCTAATAATCTAATAGTAATCAGCATTAATAGAAGAGTGTCATAGAAAAAAGGACATAAGTAGCAATAGACAGGAGACTCACTGACTTGTATGGGACAGTGCTGTGGGCATGCTCTGTGACCTGTGCAGAGATTATTGTGTAGGTGGAAGGAGGAGGTGAGTGTTGTGGGCATGCTCTAATATGTGCAGTTATCAATATGCATTGAGGAGAATTGTGAGGATCATATACACACTGCTGTAAGCAAGTGTTGTGGGCATCCTATATTACCGGTATAGAAATTCTTGTGCAGGGAGGAGGTGAGCTGTGACATCACCTGTTGTGAATGGTGGATCTTGTGTTATCTACTGTATATAGCGATGTTATCAGCCACTGTAGAGGAGGAGGAGGTGAGCTGTGACATCACCTATTGTGAATGGTGGATCCTGTGTTATCTACTGTATATAGAGGTGTTATTAGTCATTTTACAGGAGGAGGAGGTGAGCTGTGATATCACTTATTGTGAATAGTGGATCCTGTGTTATCTACTTTATATAGAGGTGTTATCAGTTATTGTACAGGAGGAGGAGGTGACCTGTGACATCACCTATTGCGAATGGTGGATCCTGTGTTATCTACTGTATATAGAGGTGTTATCAGTTATTGTACAGGAGGAGGAGTTGAGCTGTGACATCACCTATTGTGAATGGTGGATCCTGTGTTATCTGCTGTGTATAGAAATGTTATCAGTCATTGTACAGGAGTAGGAGGAGGAGGTGAGCTGTGACATCAAATGGGAAGATTTTACATTTTTTGGTGTACAGCTCATTGCCTATGTAACTGACCACCCTGCAGTTTCAGAGTGGCTTATTATCTAGATAACGAGCGTGCACGGCTTATAAGCTCTATGATCTAAAATCTGCTTATGCTTTTCTAAATCTGGCAGGATTTCTGGATGTGACGTCCTCAGTCCCTCTGCGCTTCGCTCAGGTTGCAAAGGTAAAGCTGCACCTTTGAGCTTCATGGGAGAGCGCACAGTTTGTGCCAGTGGTGCGACTATGGCGCCAGCCCGAACTGCCAATCTTCAGTAGCACATCATCCCTTGTAAAGAAGGAAGCCGGGAGGCTTCTCTTGAAGAAAAGAACAACCCTTTAAAGAGCTTGTCCACTTCTGTACACAATGCCCAAATCCATTTAAACGGTAGAAATAAGGTTTTTATGTAATTCCCATCTGTTGTGATTCTTGCCTGTGAGCGGCGCTATTGCTGACTGCTCACTGGGGATCATGTGACCCGCCTGCATCCGCTGATGTCACGTCAAGTTTCGCTTGCAGCAGGGTGTGACCCAGTGACGCGCTACCCCCTGATTGATAGGCTGTGGAGGGGGGGGGGGTTTCGATAACACAGGCGATAGCGCCGCTCACAGGCAAGAATCACAACAGATGGTAATTACAAAAAAAACTTATTTCTACCGTTTAAATCGATTTGGGCATTCTGTACAGTAGTGGACAAGCTCTTTAAAGATTTGTTCTTTTCTTCAAGAGAAGCCTCCCGGCTTCCTTCTTTACAAGGGATGATGTGCTACTGAAGATTGACAGTTCGGGCTGGCGCCATAGTCGCACCACTGGCACAAACTGTGCGCTCTTCTACCATTTAAATCGATCGGGTGTGTCAGGTGTGACAGACAGTCGTCCTGGATCCGGCTGTAGAAGGTCATTGCGCTTGGCTCTGCAGCCACCTTCTTGATCTTTTCATCTCTGTAGTGTAGTGATATCCTTCTCCCTCTAGGACCTAGCAGTGACCTCCACCTTCTGCTGCTGATTGACACACCCTTGCTGGATGTTTAAATACCTTCAGTCTCTCCAGAGAGTCAATAGCTCTATTTTCCTCTGTCCTGTCTTGAAGTACTAATAGTCGGCTAGTGTCTTCTTGGAATTCCCTTTGAGGATAGTTGACGTGAACTTTCTGGCGTCTTCTCTAGTTAAGTGTTTCCCTTGTCTGTTTACCTTGTTGTCTTTAGGTGCAGTGGAGGCTGACTAGTGCTCATCCCGTCCCATCCCTATCTAGGGCCTATCACTAGGGGTAGTCAGGGCTTAGGGTCTTGCTTGGCAGGTGTGGAACCTATTTAGGGACATTAGGGGAGCCAGGGTGACTGTCAGATCTGCCTAGGGGTCACAACTCTACCTTTCCCTAGTGTTTGGGCTTCCTCCCCCTCTTACCGTTGTTGTGCACTTATTCTTTCCCTCACCTGGCGTGACAGGCACTTTCTTTATAGTAGTAGACAACCTCTTTAAGAAAGACAACAGGTAGCTTAGCGTGCTACTCCATGTTGTAGTGAATTACAGTCCTCCAGCAGGCGCTCTCTGGAGACTGGAGGCCCCTTGTGGGTAACTGTTTTTGTTTTGTATCCCTCACTAATCTTAATATACATTTGTATCTTCGGCTGTTTGTCCTTCTGTTTTGCTCCCTATACAATATGCTATACAATAACGCTATACAATAATACTATATAATAACCCTATACAATAACACTATACAATAACCCTATACAATAACCCTATACAATAACCCTATACAATAACCCTATACAATAACGCTATACAACAACACTATACGACAACGCTATACAATAACACTATGTGATAACGCTATAAAATAACGCTATACAATAACGCTATACAATAACGCTACACAATAACGCTATGCAATAACGCTATACAATAACGCTACACAATAACGCTACACAATAACGCTATACAATAACGCTACACAATAACGCTACACAATAACGCTACACAATAACGCTATACAATAACGCTACACAATAACACTACATAATAACACTATACAATAATGCTACACAATAACGCTACACAATAACGCTACACAATAACGCTATACAATAACGCTACACAATAACACTACATAATAACACTATACAATAACGCTACTCAATAACGCTACACAATAACGCTACACAATAACGCTATACAATAACGCTATACAATAACGCTACACAATAACGCTATACAATAACGCTACACAATAACGCTATACAATAACACTACATAATAACACTATACAATAACGCTACTCAATAACGCTACTCAATAACGCTACACAATAACACTACATAATAACACTATACAATAACGCTATACAATAACGCTACACAATAACACTACATAATAACACTATACAATAACGCTACTCAATAACGCTACACAATAACGCTACATAGTAACACTATACAATAACGCTGCACAATAACGCTACACAATAACACTACATAATAACACTATACAATAACGCTACACAATAATGCTACACAATAACGCTACACAATAACGCTATACAATAACGCTACACAATAACGCTACACAATAACGCTATACAATAACGCTACACAATAACGCTATACAATAACGCTATACAATAACACTATACAATAACACTATACAATAACCCTATACAATAACACTATACAATAACACTATACAATTACACTATACAATAACACTATACAATAACCCTATACAATAACACTATACAATAACACTATATAATAACGCTATATAATAACACTATACAATAACATTATATAACACAATAGACACCAGAAAATCTCCAACAGGACGCGGCTTTATTCTTTTCCTATTTGGAGATCAATAGGAGTTTTTACAATCATTAGACACATTCATAAAGTGATCAATAGAAATATAATAACCCGGGCGTACATATTTATTGGAGGACGGCCTAGGAGCCGCGGGATTTACAGTGTTGTCTAGTAAATTAGATTTCCCTTTAAGCGATCTTTTCTGATTCACTTCCCTGGAAATCTTGTATCTTTATTTTGCTTCTGAAAGTGAAGTTTTATTACAAGTATTAGAGAATCTCAGGAGTCACAGGGACTGTGGGGCCGGGCTGATATTAAAATCCATTTATTTATATTTTATTTATTTATTTTTGGTATTTTCTTTTACTTCTAATGTTTTTCCTCTGCTGCGCGCTGAGATAAAATCATATAGGATCAGAAAGTAACAATCCCCAATGTGCCGGTGTATTAGAGGATGATACAATGGCCCAGACGCTAACACAGCAATGCACCCACATACAACCCCTGGCAAAAATTATGGAATCACCGGGCCCAGAGGATGTTCATTCAGTTGTTTAAGGAAAAAATTATTGAATAACCCTGTAAATTTTCAATTCCAAAACAAACACCTGCATCAAATTAGATCTGCGCGTTAGTCTGCATCTAAAAAGGAGTGATCACACCTTGGAGGTCTGTTGCACCAAGTGGACTGACATGAATCATGGCTCCAACACGAGAGATGTCAATTGAAACAAAGGAGAGGATTATCAAACTCTTAAAAGAAGGTAAATCATCACGCAATGTTGCAAAAGATGTTGGTTGTTCACAGTCAGCTGTGTCTAAAATCTGGACCAAATACAAACAACATGGGAAGGTTGTTAAAGGCAAACATACTGGTAGACCAAGGAAGACATCAAAGCGTCAAGACCGGAAACTTAAAGCAATATGTCTCCAAAACAGGAAATGCAAAACAAAACAAATGAGGAACAAATGGGAGGAAACTGGAGTAAATGTCTGTGACCGAACTGTAAGAACCCGCTAAAGGAAATGGGATTTACATACAGAAAAGCTAAACATAAGCCATCATTAACACCTAAACAGAAAAAAACAAGGTTACAATGGGCTAAGGAAAAGAAATTGTGGACTGTGGATGACTGGATGAAAGTCATATTCAGTGATGAATCGCGAATCTGCATTGGGCAAGGTGATGATGCTGGAACTTTTGTTTGGTGCCGTTCCAATGAGATTTATAAAGATGACTGCATGAAGAGAACATGAAAATCTCCACAGTCATTGATGATATGGGGCTGCATGTCAGGTAAAGGCCCTGGGAAGATGGCTGTCATTACATCTTCAATAAAGGCCCAAGTTTCCATTGATATTTTGGACAGTTTTCTTATCCCATCAATTGAAAGGATGTTTGGGGATGATGACATCATTTTTCCAGATGATAATGCATCCTGCCATAGAGCAAAAACTGTGAAAACATTCCTTGAAAGAAGACACATAAGGTCAATGTCATGGCCTGCAAATAGTCCGGATCTCAATCCAATTGAAAATCTTTGGTGGAAGTTGAAGAAAATGATCCATGACAAGGCTCCAACCTGCAAAGCTGATCTGGCAACAGAAATCAGAGAAAGTTGGAGCCAGATTGATGAAGAGTACTGTTTGCCACTCATTAAGTCCATGCCTCAGAGACTGCAAGCTGTTATTAAAGCCATAGGTGGTGCAACAAAATACTAGTGATGTATTGGAGTGTTCTTTTGTGTGTTTGTTTTCCATAATTTTTTCCTCAGAATTGAGTGATTCCATAATTTTTTCCCTCTGCTTGGTCTGAAAAAAATTACCCTTACTGAGTACCACATTTTTAATCTTGATTTCTTTTAGTGTTTCTTAAAGCCATAAAGTTGCCATTTGAAATGACTTTAGTTTTGTGCCATGTCTGTGATTGGCTTTTTTTCAACAACATTAAACAACTGAATAAACATCCTCCGAGCCCGGTGATTCCATAATTTTTGCCAGGGGTTGTATAAAGAGCCACAAAAGACAACCTTAGTTGTAGGCGAGTTTGGAGCAGCCAGTTGCCTGTAGGGGCTATTTCTTATAGGATGGTTCATGCATAACCCATTACTGTGGATCTCATTGGTGAGATGTCCCCTGTCTACAATGAATGCAACAAAGTTTATGATACACATAAAAGTGGAAGCAAAATATTCTGCATAGATGGAGGGCGGCCCTCATAGTCATCTCCGCTGATGAGTACAAGGAGCCCCCATCTGATATCATAGAATCATAGAATCATAGAATGGTAGAGTTGGAAGGGACCTCCTGGGTCATCTGGTCCAACCCCCTGCTCAAAGCAGGATTCACTAAATCATCTCAGACAGATGTCTGTCCAGCCTCTGTTTGAAGACGTCCATTGAAGGGGAACTCACCACCTCTAGTGGCAGCCTGTTCCACTCATTAATCACCCTAAGTGTCAAAAAGTTTTTTCTAATATCTAATCTGTGTCTCCTCCCATTTAGTTTCATCCCATTGCTTCTAGTCTTTCCTTGTGCAAATGAGAATAAAGATGATCCTTCTACAATGTGACAGCCCTTGACATATTTGTAGACAGCTATTAAGTCTCCTCTCAGTCTTCTTTTTTGCAAGCTAAACATTCCCAAATCCTGCAACCGTTCCTCATAGGACATGGTTTGCAGACCAGTCACCATTCTGGTCGCTCTTCTCTGAACTTGCTCCAGTTTGTCTATGTCTTTTTTAAAATGTGGTGCCCAAAACTGTACACAGTATTCCAGTATTCTACAAATATGTCAAGGGCTGTCACATTGTAGAAGGATCATCTTTATTCTCATTTGCACAAGGAAAGACTAGAAGCAATGGGATGAAACTAAATGGGAGGAGACACAGATTAGATATTAGAAAAAACTTTTTGACAGTTAGGGTGATTAATGAGTGGAACAGGCTGCCACGAGAGGTGGTGAGTTCCCCTTCAATGGACGTCTTCAAACAGAGGCTGGACAGACATCTGTCTGAGATGATCTAGTGAATCCTGCTTTGAGCAGGGGGTTGGACCAGATGACCCAGGAGGTCCCTTCCAACTCTACCATTCTATGATTCTATGATTCTAACCCTCGGCTGTAAGACGTTTTAGGGCTTGTTCACATGTAGCGTTTTTGCTGTATTTTTTCAGTGCTCATTTGTGTCTAAAAAGTGCAGTGTTTTCCAGTAGCAGCAAAATAAATGAGATTTCTAATATCTCATCCACAGGGCACTTTTTTTCCTTGTGTTTTTTCTGAGTCGCTGTACATTTTTTCTTTAAACCAAACCAATTCTTTCAGCTTTTTTGCAAAATTTTTTTACCCTTTCAAATTAGTGCATAAAAGAATGCATCAAAATAAAATAAAAATGTGATTAAAAAAATACTGCAAACAAGCACTGGGTGAACACACACTAAGGTCAAAAATGGTTTTCAGTCTCTAGATGATTATCAGAATGTTAGGCTGTGTTCACACATTGCATTTTTATGTTATGCAAATTTTCAGATGTGATTCCAGAAATCTCATGCACACACCGTGGTTTTTGATTGATCGGTATTTTGTGCTTTGCATGTTTTATTGCAGAATAGAGCACGTCACTTCTTTCAGCATTTTTCTGCGTTTTTGCAGCGTTTCTCACCCATTGAAAGTGATAGGTAGTGAAAAAACACTGAACCAACGCCTAGTGTGAACATAGCTATCAGTTTTTGCTGCCTTTTTAGTGAAAAAAAGCAAGTACAACAGTATGTGAAACTCATTTATTTTTGTGATTTTGCCATCTTGTCATGGTCACCTGAAATGACAGCTTGGATTAGAATAGTTTACTGTGTACACATCACTAATTTAATTAAACATTGGCTGACTTAGGTGTGAGATTGAACAATACTTGTGGTCCAGGGAGGTGTAAAATTGAACAATGCCCTGAGCAACTCAATGACAGACCCCATAGTGTGAAGATAAATAGTGTCCTACAAATTCAATGCACTGCCAATTCCTTAGGTAAACTATTCCTGAACAATTCACCTTCCCCCACAGTTACATTTGAAATTCTGGTTAATATTGTTTCACATATGTCTTGTATTGGTGACCTGTGTTCATGTTTTTGTGGTGGAAGCAAAGCTGAACTTTGGGATCCTGAAAAATGCACCAAAAAACCGCACCAAAACCAGGTTTTTCTGCTGAAAAAACGCAATGTGTGAACATAGCCTTAAACGAAAAATATATCTTTGTACCATGTTAGCCAGTAGATAGAAAAATAATAAGATTTGAGAGTCCTCAGTGGTTGATACCTTTTAATGGCTAACTGAAAAGATTAAAAGGTATCAACCACTGAGGACTCTCAAATCATAATATTTTTTTACCAGAATGTCAAAATACATTGACACCAATAATAGATGGAAACATAAAGGGCCGATTAATTACTCCATTTGTGCCTATTTTTCCTCTACTTTCTCCTGTTTAAAGGCTGTTCTTTTTTTGCGTCAAATTCTTCTTTTAAGCTGTGCCTATCTTGAAGTCTGTTTTCTATTTATATGTCTGTTTTTTACTCCATTCGCCGTTGTGAGAGGTGATTTTTGGAATTCAGATATTTGCCGGTGATTCATTATTTGCAACTTTTGAAAAAGTTGTGATTTTTTTTGTGCAGATGTGCTCCATTCCTCGCCTAGAGAAATTTTACTGTACGCAATGCATATTTTTTTCTCAAGTGTCAGAGATGTGTGCTACATTTTTTAACAAATTATGACATTTTTGTTTTGCTCTAAAAAGGTGCCAAAAAATGTAAAAGATAAAATATATAGAGTATTTTTGATTTTGTACTGTTCATGAACCTGTGCGTGCGATTGTTCAAGAATTTGGCGCAAAATTATGATATCAAAGACAAAAAAGAAGTGACTTAAAAAAAAAAAAAAGCTTCAAATGATGAATCAGACCCAAAGTATTTTATAAAGTTGCTGAATGCTTTGCAGCAGAATACAAGCAATAGTTCCATGTTATCAGCATTTTTTAGGCTACAGAGAAGATAATCTGTCAACAGGATTACTGCTACCTGCACGATAACATTAATAAATATAATTTTCAGAAGTGATAAGTGCTTGAGCTTGTTACATTAGATTCAGAATGTGATTAAAAGCTCTTATAAAAGCCAAATGTATAATATTTTGGGTTCACATTGATTCTTTGTAGCGAGCTGCGTCTCCTCTTCCCCAGCATTCCTATCATTCCGCTCTCCTCTCCTTTCATCATAGACGCTTTGTTAAAAGATGGAAGATACATAATTATACAGTATGACTTTTTGATCTCCGCTCGGTCTATGTACCCAGTCCAGAGAAGAAAGTGATATCTACATCTCAAGGCGACCAGGAAAGAGCAGACACAAAGGGGACGTCTGCAACAAACAGCTTCATACCGGTAAGATGTAGGGTCCTTTCAATGGGGGAATCCAAGGTATTAAGGGAGATGGTGCATTCAGGAGAAGCCTCTTGGCTCGGCCGGGAGTAAGGAATGTAGAAAGCGACTCATCCCGATAATGTTTTGCTTCCTTAACGGAACGTTCATGAAAGTCAAACATCAAGGCCGAGCGAGTCTGTCCGGTGCGGCCCTTTACAGCAGGCGCATTGTGAACTGACCTTTCAAAAATCAACCAAGTCTGGCGACAACTTACTGAATGGAGTCGTGGAAACATTCGACACATTAATTCGCAACCTTGGAAGCTTCTACTACAAAGCCGGGACCCTGGCAAAAGGTTAACGGCACAAGGCCCCCTGAAGAGCGCTGGTCTTCGCATCGCAGGCACAGTGGGAGATAGAGGAACTCAGAAGCTCGTTTCAAAACCTTCTTTCTTCAACCTTATCATTGGCTTGAAAGGCTCAGATACAAGCTCTGCCCGGCTTTCATATGAATCTTTCTTCTCCCTCTTTCTCAGATGTTCCCTCTTTCCCAGCAAACGACTTTTATTCTCGATTTTATTTTTGTGCATAAAGGAAATATATATTTTTATGCAAAGCATCTGTTTTTTTTCTTCTGTCTTTCTTATATTTAGCACACAGTTTGTAAGAAAAATGGAGCAATTAAAACTTTGTTTCCATAGATACTGCTGGGTCTGTGGTGCCACGTACAGCTGTATGGCAAAGTATTGCAAACGTGGAATAAGCTCCTGATTAGAGATGAGCGAACCCGAACTTAAGAGTTCGAGTTTCGTACTGGACAGTCAGTGTCCGGTGCTTAACGCCGAACAGTGACTTCTCCCGGAAGTCAGTTCAATGTTCAGAGTTCCGGGGGAAATTCTGTTGCAAATAGAGAATATTTTCCAGCTCAAAAGTTCGGGTCCCCATTGTTTTCAGTGGGGTTCGGGTTCAAGTTCAGGTACAGTTCTCTTTGGAATAAAGTTTGGGTCGGGTACCAGAACCTGAACTTCCATGGGTTCCCTCATCCCTACTCCTGATCTGAGCTTGTCAATCTTTGGGTTGGAGACTAGTTCATAGTCACAGGGTAGCTGGTAAATATATGATCTCTAGGGGTCCGACTGCTGAGACTCCAGTAGAGCCTAGAATGATGCTCCCAAAGTCTCCGGTATGAATGGAGCGATAGTGGACGACCCCAACCCTATAGACATACAATGAAGCTGTGGCCTCACATGCTCACTGTGGCTCCATTCCAACAGAAGGCTTTGGAACCCCCATTCTTGTATTTTTTTGGCAAAACATATGAGACAACCCCTTTAATCACATTTGGGGAGTAGTACCGTGCTCGTTATGGTCCCACAAGAGCCTCTTCATTCTTGTTAGAGTAAAAATGTCCTTTAAGAAGCAAATGACATCTAGGGCAGAATTATCTTTACATACTGATGTAGCAGTGCAGGATCAATCATTTATCTGTTTGTCGTTCACAATTACTTTGTATTGAAACCGCTCCTTACATTTAATATACGCAGCTCCTATAGAATCCTTGGTTTCAGACTTGATACAATAATCTTTCAGTCTTTTATCAGTTTCCTTTTCAACTGTCTCTAAAGTGGAAAGAAATGGAGCAAAGAGAACAGAGCAGCACGCGACTGCAGGATCAGACTACACATGGTATGTTTGCAGTCTGTAACATCATGGACCCCCCTAGACCACATGAAATTACACATGAAGAACATTGCAGGACTGGGACATTTACTTCATGGCCGTCAGCAACATTACCCCTGGTCAGTAGAGTAGAGAGCTCAGGCTATCTATATCCCGGTGCTCCACATCACCGCCATTATAAACTGTATTTATACTAAGTCAAAGTCTTAAAGATGCATTACTATCGTCTGCAGCACAAAAGGAGGCACTAATACAGAATGGAGCACATAAGGAGGAGCTATTGCAGTGTGAAGCACATAGGGAGGCACTATTACTGTGCGGAGCACATACGGAGGCACTATTACTGTGCGGAGCATAAAGGGAGGCATTATTACTGTGTGGAGCACATACGGAGGCACTATTACTGTGTGGAGCACATAGGGAGGCATTATTACTGTGTGGAGCACATAGGGAGGCACTATTACTGTGCGGAGCATAAAGGGAGGCATTATTACTGTGTGGAGCACATAGGGAGGCATTATTACTGTGTGGAGCACATAGGGAGGCACTATTACTGTGCGGAGCATAAAGGGAGGCATTATTACTGTGTGGAGCACATAGAGAGGCAGTATTACTGTGTGGAGCACATAGGGAGGTACTATTACTGTGTGGAGCACATAGAGAGGCACTATTACTGTGTGGAGCACATAAAGAGGCACCATTACTGTGTGGAGTACATAGGGAGGCACTATTACTGTGCGGAGCACATAGGGAGGTACTATTACTGTGCGGAGCACATAGGGAGGCACTATTACTGTGCGGAGCACATAGGGAGGCACTATTACTGTGCGGAGCACATAGGGAGGCACTATTACTGTGTGGAGCACATAGGGAGGCACTATTACTGTGCGGAGCACATAGGGAGGCACTATTACTGTGCGGAGCACATAGGGAGGTACTATTACTGTGTGGAGCACATAGGGAGGCAGTATTACTGTGTGGAGCACATAGGGAGGCACTATTACTGTGGGGAGCACATAGGGAGGCAATATTACTGTGCAGAGAACACAGGGAGGCACTATTACTGTGGGGAGCACATTGGGAGGCACTATTACTGTGCAGAGAACATAGGGAGGTATTATTTCTGTGCAGAGAACATAGGAAGGCACTATTACTGTGCGGAGAACATAGGGAGGCACTATTACTGTGGGGAGCACATAGGGAGGCACTATTACTGTGTAGAGAACATAGGGAGGCACTATTACTGTGCGGAGCATATAGGGAGGCGCTATTACTGTGTAGAGAACATAGGAAGGCACTATTACTTTGCGGAGAACATAGGGAGGCACTATTACTGTGCGAAGCACATAGGGAGGCGCTATTACTATGCGGAGCAAATAGGGAGGCACTATTACTGTGGGGAGCACATAGGGAGGCAATATTACTGTGCAGAGAACATAGGGAGGCACTATTACTGTGGGGAGCACATTGGGAGGCACTATTACTGTGCAGAGAACATAGGGAGGTACTATTTCTGTGCAGAGAACATAGGAAGGCACTATTACTGTGCGGAGAACATAGGGAGGCACTATTACTGTGGGGAGCACATAGGGAGGCACTATTACTGTGTAGAGAACATAGGGAGGCACTATTACTGTGTAGAGAACATAGGAAGGCACTATTATGACTCGCTCCCTGGGCCAGTGCTGTAGTGCGGCGCGCGTGCGCGCGGGGATACCCGGAGCTGGATCCGATGGGGGTAGTAGTCTTCTTGTGGCGGTGACCCGGTCCGTGCCCAGGGTGTCAAACTAAGTGGCAGTTATTGGTGTGATGGTATTAGTGTCCGACTACGCCACCCGTTGAATGCGGCTATGAAGCCGCCGCTGCAGGGCAGTCCGCTGAGGCCGGTGGTACGGATGTGCAGCGTGGATGGTATAACCCCCAACGGGAGGGGTATAGCCTCAGGGCAGCTGATGAAGCAGGAATAGATGATAGTGGTAGTGGTGGTGTGACAAGGAAGCTCAGAGACGTGCAATTGCAGTTTTCACAGCTTTACTCACAGTTCAGTTCTTTATCAGGTCCCTTGTGTACAGCTAGGACCACCCGAGCCGTGCTGCGTCCACCAGGTGCGGGACTCGGCCAACTCCCAGGCAGTTCCAGAGCGTGGTCCTGAGCTCCCCTCTCTTCCTTTCTACTGGCCGTCCCCACCAGGGATCCACCTTTGTCCGGCTCCCTCGGGCCTTCTGGTGGTGAAACCTTTCCCGGCTTCCCTGACCCTATACGTGGTTTGCCTTCCTGGTGGATATGGCGAGGGGTCGCGCCAAAACTTGTCCACGACCTCCGGTTCCTGGCTGAGGATATTTGGCCTCCACCAGTTTGGGATCCGGTACCCTGTTCTGCCAACCCTTCACCCGTTAGCTCGTGGGATCTCAGGGTTCCCTCTTCTCTTGCGTCTCTGGGCCTCTCTTGGTGTTCCTGTTTCTCCTTCTTCTTCCTTCTCTCTCTCTCTCAGGCCTCCTCTCCAGGCCTGGCTCTGGAGCTGGGCCCAGACTGAGCCACAGCTCCCTGTCAGCCCTCTCTGGCTGAGCTCCTCTCTAGACTGACCCGGACTGGACCCTGATCTAAGATGGTGCCCACCTTTTATACTCCCTTCTGACACCCGAGCCCAGGTGACTAGCACCCAATGGGCTCCTACCTATGCCCAGAGTCCCTCCCCTCTCTGCTCCTACACCACTGGGATGTTCCTCCCCCCCTCCCCACTCCAGCCAGGGACAGAAGCTGTCGTACCTGCACATCTATCTGGTGGGAGTACCGTTGGTCTGTCCCCCGGAAATGGGGTGAGTGTAGTGCATGCAGCTAACTGAGCTCAGTTCCACACTCCATCCTTACCCGGGAGTGGAATACCACACCTCTGGTTCGAGGTGCAATACCCCTGTAGCAGCCGAGTCCTCGGGGTGCTACATTCCCCCCTGGTAAATCACAGCACGTCCTCGGGCTGAAACAGAGCAAAACAATATAAAACATGCAATAATTTTAAAGTGTACACTTGCATGTAAGACATATCAACTATGAACTCATCCCTTTATGGGAGGTACTCTGTTCTTCTTAACGTTACAGGTATAAAACATTACGGAAACATTATCAGACTTTCTGCACACACTTATAAAATACCATTAACTCTTTTAGCATCATATAAAACTTTTTCATATAAAACATTCTTGACCAACACGTTCTTGATCTCTGGCCACCGTGCAACTTGTGACCAGGTAAAGTGCAACAGTCACTAATTTCGTGATAGAAAAACAGTTCTTATAAAACCAGTAGGGGGCGCTTTAAGAAGCGCAACTATTTACAAGGTGACCGCTCTCAGTCCTCGGCCAGTGGGGATAAGGGAGTGGCTGCTCACAGTCCTCAGCCTGATTAGGGAATAGGGCACACAGGTAACAGTCCCTTTAATAACTCGACTCTAGTCCCAACGGGGACCACACTCCAATTAGCAGCAATCCTTGTACCCCGACGGGTAACTATATACAGTTCTTTGTTCATGCTACTTCCCTTCAGTAGCTATGTCCTCTCCGTGCTCTCTCCTGAGGGTAGTCTTCAGACCCGTCCGGGTCCTCTTGGTCTTCCTCATACTGCAACTCCTCCTCAGTCAGCCGGTGTACGTGAAGGGCGTACGGTCCTTTAGCACACTGATGTCGGGTGAAGGCGACCACATCACCCGGGTAGAGGTCACGTCCGCGGTGTCCCTCCGGCAGGTGGCTCTCGACATCCCTGCGGGTGACAAAGACGTCGCCGGGGGTTCGGTGATCCCGGATAAAGCCCCAGCCGTTCTCCAGTTGAAACTTTATTACGGTCCCGGTGGTGCGGGGGCCGTGGGCCGTACGGGGGTTTCGTCGGGCCCGGCGTTTCTGCTCCGCGCTTTGGGCCTGCAGCTGTTCCTCGAGGATCCGCCTCTCTCGCCGTTCTCTCCCAAAGACCTCCAGCTGTTGACGGCAGCACTCCTCCCGCCGGGCTGCGGCCGCCCGGGTCTCCTTGGTGAATCCCATGAGGTCCTCACCGGTGGGATCCCATGCGAATTGGGCGTCTTCCAACGGGAGCGGGACAATTTTGGCGGGTGCCGGTGCCGGGATCAGAGGCTCACACAGGGGCCGTTCCCTCCGGAGTCGGGGGTTGATGTACTCCGGTGGCCACACGAAGGGCAGCCCGTCCGGGCTAGTATGCTGCGCAAAGAGATCTTCGCCCAGGGGCAGCACTGTGGAGGTCGAGGGCGCTGTGGGGGCAGCGGCGCCCGGAGGTACCCGGCCTTGCGTCCAGGCCGGAGGCATCCTCTTTGGGTCCAGATATGGCACCTTTGGGGAGGAGGGCGCTGTGGGGGCAGCGGCGCCCGGATGCACCAGGCCTTGCGACCAGGCCGGCGGCACAGTGGAGGTAGAGGGCGCTGTGGAGACCGCGGCGCCCGGGGGTACTCGGCCTTGCGACCAGGCCGGTGGCACTTCCTGTTTTGCCGCGCTCAGGGTCAAGGGGCATGGCGTAACAGAGGGCGTGACCGCGGCTCCTGCCGCTTGAGGCCTAGTTGGGAGCGTCGGCGGTGCGGCAACGGGCACGGGGAGTATGACTTCGGGCTCTGCAACGGGGAGCTGGGGCAGGCTTACGACTACTGGGCACGGGGTGATGACGTCCCCATTACCTGCTTCCTTCCTTGCAGCTCCCTCCGCGGCGTCGTCTCCGGCCTTCGTCCCTCCTGCACCATCCTCAGGGGCAGACATGCCCCACGTTGCGGGTGGCGTCCTCTGCTGGCGGGTTCCAGCCTGCTGGGCCATCTCCCTCCTCCATTCGGCCAGTGCTTCCTGCTGTACTCGGGCCATCTTCTGGGCCAAGGCCTCCAGCGCGGTCTGTGCACGCTCCCGATCTCTGGGGAGTTGTGCCAGGATCTCCACCAGGCCTTCTGGGGTGGCGGCCTGCAACAGGCTCCGAACCACGGGGTCGGTGCTGCTCGACTCTTCCTCCATCCCCGGGTGCGATCTGTCCAGACTCCTCCAGGCCGCACCCATCTTCTCAGCTTTATTCTCTATCCGCCCCCATTGGGAGTGGTCCCGGGGCATCTTAGTGACAGTCAGTTTCAGGGGCAGACCCCCCACTCTGATGGACATCTCCATTATTGTAGTCTCGGCTGGTGGGGGCGGTCTCTTCCTTTGGCGCCACTCTGGGGCCATGCCCACGATGGGAGGTGGTCTCTTGCCACCCTCTGGCACGCCCATAATGGCGTCCGCTCTGCCAGGGCGGGAAACCTTCTCAGATGGCGGGAATCGTCTCCTGATGGCGGGAAACTCCGCGGATGGCGGGTAAAGGCTGCAAATGGCGGGCAAACGGCGGGAAACGACTCCGGACGGCGTCCGATGGCGGGAACCCTCCGGAATTGGCGGGAGACTTCTTTTTGAGGTACATGTTAACTTTCCTTCAGGCACGCAGTACCCGGTGGTTGCGGGCACGAAATCCTGCCGACTACGCCAAATTTGACTCGCCCCCTGGGCCATGTTGCAGTGCGGCGCACGTGTGCGCGGGGATACCCGGAGCCGGATCCGATGGGGGTAGTAGTCTTCTTGTGGCGGTGACCCGGTCCGTGCCCAGGGTGTCAAACTAAGTGGCAGTGATTGGTGTGATGGTATTAGTGTCCGACTACGCCACCCGTTGAATGCGGCTATGAAGCCGCCGCTGCAGGGCAGTCCGCTGAGGCCGGTGGTACGGATGTGCAGCGTGGATGGTATAACCCCCAACGGGAGGGGTATAGCCTCAGGGCAGCTGATGAAGCAGGAATAGATGATAGTGGTAGTGGTGGTGTGACAAGGAAGCTCAGAGACGTGCAATTGCAGTTTTCACAGCTTTACTCACAGTTCAGTTCTTTATCAGGTCCCTTGTGTACAGCTAGGACCACCCGAGCCGTGCTGCGTCCACCAGGTGCGGGACTCGGCCAACTCCCAGGCAGTTCCAGAGCGTGGTCCTGAGCTCCCCTCTCTTCCTTTCTACTGGCCGTCCCCACCAGGGATCCACCTTTGTCCGGCTCCCTCGGGCCTTCTGGTGGTGAAACCTTTCCCGGCTTCCCTGACCCTATACGTGGTTTGCCTTCCTGGTGGATATGGCGAGGGTATTTGGCCTCCACCAGTTTGGGATCCGGTACCCTGTTCTGCCAACCCTTCACCCGTTAGCTCGTGGGATCTCAGGGTTCCCTCTTCTCTTGCGTCTCTGGGCCTCTCTTGGTGTTCCTGTTTCTCCTTCTTCTTCCTTCTCTCTCTCTCTCAGGCCTCCTCTCCAGGCCTGGCTCTGGAGCTGGGCCCAGACTGAGCCACAGCTCCCTGTCAGCCCTCTCTGGCTGAGCTCCTCTCTAGACTGACCCGGACTGGACCCTGATCTAAGATGATGCCCACCTTTTATACTCCCTTCTGACACCCGAGCCCAGGTGACTAGCACCCAATGGGCTCCTACCTATGCCCAGAGTCCCTCCCCTCTCTGCTCCTACACCACTGGGATGTTCCTCCCCCCCTCCCCACTCCAGCCAGGGACAGAAGCTGTCGTACCTGCACATCTATCTGGTGGGAGTACCGTTGGTCTGTCCCCCGGAAATGGGGTGAGTGTAGTGCATGCAGCTAACTGAGCTCAGTTCCACACTCCATCCTTACCCGGGAGTGGAATACCACACCTCTGGTTCGAGGTGCAATACCCCTGTAGCAGCCGAGTCCTCGGGGTGCTACATTCCCCCCTGGTAAATCACAGCACGTCCTCGGGCTGAAACAGAGCAAAACAATATAAAACATGCAATAATTTTAAAGTGTACACTTGCATGTAAGACATATCAACTATGAACTCATCCCTTTATGGGAGGTACTCTGTTCTTCTTAACGTTACAGGTATAAAACATTACGGAAACATTATCAGACTTTCTGCACACACTTATAAAATACCATTAACTCTTTTAGCATCATATAAAACTTTTTCATATAAAACATTCTTGACCAACACGTTCTTGATCTCTGGCCACCGTGCAACTTGTGACCAGGTAAAGTGCAACAGTCACTAATTTCGTGATAGAAAAACAGTTCTTATAAAACCAGTAGGGGGCGCTTTAAGAAGCGCAACTATTTACAAGGTGACCGCTCTCAGTCCTCGGCCAGTGGGGATAAGGGAGTGGCTGCTCACAGTCCTCAGCCTGATTAGGGAATAGGGCACACAGGTAACAGTCCCTTTAATAACTCGACTCTAGTCCCAACGGGGACCACACTCCAATTAGCAGCAATCCTTGTACCCCGACGGGTAACTATATACAGTTCTTTGTTCATGCTACTTCCCTTCAGTAGCTATGTCCTCTCCGTGCTCTCTCCTGAGGGTAGTCTTCAGACCCGTCCGGGTCCTCTTGGTCTTCCTCATACTGCAACTCCTCCTCAGTCAGCCGGTGTACGTGAAGGGCGTACGGTCCTTTAGCACACTGATGCCGGGTGAAGGCGACCACATCACCCGGGTAGAGGTCACGTCCGCGGTGTCCCTCCGGCAGGTGGCTCTCGACATCCCTGCGGGTGACAAAGACGTCGCCGGGGGTTCGGTGATCCCGGATAAAGCCCCAGCCGTTCTCCAGTTGAAACTTTATTACGGTCCCGGTGGTGCGGGGGCCGTGGGCCGTATGGGGGTTTCGTCGGGCCCGGCGTTTCTGCTCCGCGCTTTGGGCCTGCAGCTGTTCCTCGCGGATCCGCCTCTCTCGCCGTTCTCTCCCAAAGACCTCCAGCTGTTGACGGCAGCACTCCTCCCGCCGGGCTGCGGCCGCCCGGGTCTCCTTGGTGAATCCCATGAGGTCCTCACCGGTGGGATCCCATGCGAATTGGGCGTCTTCCAACGGGAGCGGGACAATTTTGGCGGGTGCCGGTGCCGGGATCAGAGGCTCACACAGGGGCCGTTCCCTCCGGAGTCGGGGGTTGATGTACTCCGGTGGCCACACGAAGGGCAGCCCGTCCGGGCTAGTATGCTGCGCAAAGAGATCTTCGCCCAGGGGCAGCACTGTGGAGGTTGAGGGCGCTGTGGGGGCAGCGGCGCCCGGAGGTACCCGGCCTTGCGTCCAGGCCGGAGGCATCCTCTTTGGGTCCAGGTATGGCACCTTTGGGGAGGAGGGCGCTGTGGGGGCAGCGACGCCCGGATGCACCAGGCCTTGCGACCAGGCCGGCGGCACAGTGGAGGTAGAGGGCGCTGTGGAGACCGCGGTGCCCGGGGGTACTCGGCCTTGCGACCAGGCCGGTGGCACTTCCTGTTTTGCCGCGCTCAGGGTCAAGGGGCATGGCGTAACAGAGGGCGTGACCGCGGCTCCTGCCGCTTGAGGCCTAGTTGGGAGCGTCGGCGGTGCGGCAACGGGCACGGGGAGTATGACTTCGGGCTCTGCAACGGGGAGCTGGGGCAGGCTTACGACTACTGGGCACAGGGTGATGACGTCCCCATTACCTGCTTCCTTCCTTGCAGCTCCCTCCGCGGCGTCGTCTCCGGCCTTCGTCCCTCCTGCACCATCCTCAGGGGCAGACAAGCCCCACGTTGCGGGTGGCGTCCTCTGCTGGCGGGTTCCAGCCTGCTGGGCCATCTCCCTCCTCCATTCGGCCAGTGCTTCCTGCTGTACTCGGGCCATCTTCCGGGCCAAGGCCTCCAGCGCGGTCTGTGCACGCTCCCGATCTCTGGGGAGTTGTGCCAGGATCTCCACCAGGCCTTCTGGGGTGGCGGCCTGCAACAGGCTCCGAACCACGGGGTCGGTGCTGCTCGACTCTTCCTCCATCCCCGGGTGCGATCTGTCCAGACTCCTCCAGGCCGCACCCATCTTCTCAGCTTTATTCCCTATCCGCCCCCATTGGGAGTGGTCCCGGGGCATCTTAGTGACAGTCAGTTTCAGGGGCAGACCCCCCACTCTGATGGACATCTCCATTATTGTAGTCTCGGCTGGTGGGGGCGGTCTCTTCCTTTGGCGCCACTCTGGGGCCATGCCCACGATGGGAGGTGGTCTCTTGCCACCCTCTGGCACGCCCATAATGGCGTCCGCTCTGCCAGGGCGGGAAACCTTCTCAGATGGCGGGAATCGTCTCCTGATGGCGGGAAACTCCGCGGATGGCGGGTAAAGGCTGCAAATGGCGGGCAAACGGCGGGAAACGACTCCGGACGGCGTCCGATGGCGGGAACCCTCCGGAATTGGCGGGAGACTTCTTTTTGAGGTACATGTTAACTTTCCTTCAGGCACGCAGTACCCGGTGGTTGCGGGCACGAAATCCTGCCGACTACGCCAAAGTTGACTCGCCCCCTGGGCCATGTTGCAGTGCGGCGCACGTGTGCGCGGGGATACCCGGAGCCGGATCCGATGGGGGTAGTAGTCTTCTTGTGGCGGTGACCCGGTCCGTGCCCAGGGTGTCAAACTAAGTGGCAGTTATTGGTGTGATGGTATTAGTGTCCGACTACGCCACCCGTTGAATGCGGCTATGAAGCCGCCGCTGCAGGGCAGTCCGCTGAGGCCGGTGGTACGGATGTGCAGCGTGGATGGTATAACCCCCAACGGGAGGGGTATAGCCTCAGGGCAGCTGATGAAGCAGGAATAGATGATAGTGGTAGTGGTGGTGTGACAAGGAAGCTCAGAGACGTGCATTTGCAGTTTTCACAGCTTTACTCACAGTTCAGTTCTTTATCAGGTCCCTTGTGTACAGCTAGGACCACCCGAGCCGTGCTGCGTCCACCAGGTGCGGGACTCAGCCAACTCCCAGGCAGTTCCAGAGCGTGGTCCTGAGCTCCCCTCTCTTCCTTTCTACTGGCCGTCCCCACCAGGGATCCACCTTTGTCCGGCTCCCTCGGGCCTTCTGGTGGTGAAACCTTTCCCGGCTTCCCTGACCCTATACGTGGTTTGCCTTCCTGGTGGATATGGCGAGGGGTCGCGCCAAAACTAGTCCACGACCTCCGGTTCCTGGCTGAGGATATTTGGCCTCCACCAGTTTGGGATCCGGTACCCTGTTCTGCCAACCCTTCACCCGTTAGCTCGTGGGATCTCAGGGTTCCCTCTTCTCTTGCGTCTCTGGGCCTCTCTTGGTGTTCCTGTTTCTCCTTCTTCTTCCTTCTCTCTCTCTCAGGCCTCCTCTCCAGGCCTGGCTCTGGAGCTGGGCCCAGACTGAGCCACAGCTCCCTGTCAGCCCTCTCTGGCTGAGCTCCTCTCTAGACTGACCCGGACTGGACCCTGATCTAAGATGGTGCCCACCTTTTATACTCCCTTCTGACACCCGAGCCCAGGTGACTAGCACCCAATGGGCTCCTACCTATGCCCAGAGTCCCTCCCCTCTCTGCTCCTACACCACTGGGATGTTCCTCCCCCCCTCCCCACTCCAGCCAGGGACAGAAGCTGTCATACCTGCACATCTATCTGGTGGGAGTACCGTTGGTCTGTCCCCCGGAAATGGGGTGAGTGTAGTGCATGCAGCTAACTGAGCTCAGTTCCACACTCCATCCTTACCCGGGAGTGGAATACCACACCTCTGGTTCGAGGTGCAATACCCCTGTAGCAGCCAAGTCCTCGGGGTGCTACAATTACTTTGCGGAGAACATAGGGAGGCACTATTACTGTGCGGAGAACATAGGGAGGCACTATTACTGTGGGGAGCACATAGGGAGGCACTATTACTGTGTAGAGAACATAGGGAGGCACTATTACTGTGTAGAGAACATAGGAAGGCACTATTACTTTGCGGAGAACATAGGGAGGCACTATTACTGTGCGGAGAACATAGGGAGGCACTATTACTGTGCGGAGAACATAGGGAGGCGCTATTACTGTGCGGAGAACATAGGGAGGCACTATTACTGTGTGGAGTACATAGGGAGGCACTATTACTGTGTAGAGAACATAGGAAGGCACTATTACTTTGCGGAGAACATAGGGAGGCACTATTACTGTGCGGAGAACATAGGGAGGCACTATTACTGTGCGGAGAACATAGGGAGGCACTATTACTGTGCGGAGAACATAGGGAGGCACTATTACTGCGTGGAGAACATAGGGAGGCACTATTACTGTGTGGAGCATAAAGGGAGGCATTATTACTGTGTGGAGCACATAGGGAGGCACTACTACTGTGCGGAGCATAAAGGGAGGCATTATTACTGTGTGGAGCACATAGAGAGGCATTATTACTGTGCGGAGCACATACGGAGGCACTATTACAGTGTTGAGCACATAGGGAGGCGCTATTACTGTGTGGAGCACATAAAGAGGCACTATTACTGTGTGGAGTATAAAGGGAGATACTATTACTGTGATGAGCACATAGAAAGGCACTTTTACTGTATGGAGCACACAGGGAGGCATTATTACTGTGCGAAGCACATAGGGAGGCACTATTACTGTGTGGAGCACATAGGGAGGCACTATTACAGTGCGGAGCACATAGCGAGGCAGTATTACTGTGTGGAGCACATACGGAGGCACTATTACTGTGTGGAGCACATAGGGAGGCGCTATTACTGTGTGAAGCACATAGGGAGGCACTATTACTGTGCGCAGCATAAAGGGAGGCACTATTACTGTGTGGAGCACATACGGAGGCACTATTACTGTGGGGAGCACATAGGGTGGTGCTATTACTGTGTGGAGCACATAGAGAGGCACTATTACTGTGTGGAGCACATAGGGAGGCACTGTTACTGTGTGGAGTATAAAGGGAGATACTATTACTGTGATGACCACATAGGGAGGCACTATTACTGTATGGAGCACACAGGGAGGCACTATTACTGTGCGGAGCACATAGGGAGGCAGTATTACTGTGCAGAGCACATGCGGAGGCACTATTACTGTGTGGAGCACATAGGGAGGCAGTATTACTGTGCAGAGCACATACGGAGGCACTATTACTGTGTGGAGCACATACGGAGACACTATTACTGTGCAGAGCACATACGGAGGCACTATTACTGTGTGGAGCACATACGGAGGCACTATTACTGTGCGGAGCACATACGGAGGCACTATTACTGTGCGGAGTATAAAGGGAGATACTATTACTGTGATGAGCACATAGAAAGGCACTTTTACTGTATGGATCACACAGGGAGGCATTATTACTGTACGAAGCACATAGGGAGGCACTATTACTGTGCGGAGAACATAGGGAGGCACTATTACTGCGTGGAGCACATAGGGAGGCACTATTACTGTGAGGAGCACATACGGAGGCACTATTACTGTGTGGAGCACATACGGAGGCACTATTACTGTGCAGAGCACATACAAAGGCACTATTACTGTGTGGAGCACATAGAGAGGCATTATTACTGTGCGGAGCACATACGGAGGCACTATTACAGTGTTGAGCATATAGGGAGGCACTATTACTGTGTGGAGCACATAAAGAGGCATTATTACTGTGTGGAGTATAAAGGGAGATACTATTACTGTGATGAGCACATAGAAAGGCACTTTTACTGTATGGAGCACACAGGGAGGCATTATTACTGTACGAAGCACATATGGAGGCATTATTACTGTGTGGAGCACATAGGGAGGCACTATTACTGTGCAGAGCACATAGGGAGGCAGCATTACTGTGTGGAGCACATACGGAGGCACTATTACTGTGTGGAGCACATAGGGAGGCGCTATTATTGTGTGAAGCACATAGGGAGGCACTATTACTGTGCGGAGCATAAAGGGAGGCACTATTACTGTGTGGAGCACATACGGAGGCACTATTACTGTGGGGAGCACATAGGGAGGTGCTATTACTGTGTGGAGCACATAGGTAGGCACTATTACTGTGTGGAGCACATAGGGAGGCACTATTACTGTGTGGAGTATAAAGGGAGATACTATTACTGTGATTAGCACATAGTGAGGCACTATTACTGTATGGAGCACACATGGGAGGCACTATTACTGTGCGGAGCACATAGGGAGGAAGTATTACTGTGCAGAGCACATACGGAGGCACTATTACTGTGTGGAGCACAGAGGGAGGCAGTATTACTGTGCAGAGCACATATGGAGGCACTATTACTGTGTGGAGCACATACGGAGGCACTATTACTGTGCAGAGCACATACGGAGGCACTATTACTGTGTGGAGCACATAAGGAGGCACTATTACTGTGCGGAGCACATACGGAGGCACTATTACTGTGCGGAGCACATACGGAGGCACTATTACTGTGTAGAGCACATACGGAGGCACTATTACTGTGCAGAGCACATACGGAGGCACTATTACTGTGTGGAGCACATATGGAGGCACTATTACTGTGCGGAGCACATACGGAGGCACTATTACTGTGCGGAGCACATACGGAGGCACTATTACTGTGTGGAGCACATAAGGAGGCACTATTACTGTGAGGAGCACATAGGGAGGCACTATTACTGTGAGGAGCACATACCGAGGCACTATTACTGTGTGGAGCACATACGGAGGCACTATTACTGTGCAGAGCACATACGAAGGCACTATCACTGTGTGGAGCACATACGGAGGCACTATTACTGTGTGGAGCACATAGGGAGGTACTATTACTGTGCGGAGCACATACGGAGGCACTATTACTGTGCAGAGCACATACGGAGGCACTATTACTGTGCAGAGCACATACGGAGGCACTATTACTGTGCGGAGCACATAGGGAGGCACTATTTCTGTGAGGAGCACATACGGAGGCACTATTACTGTGTGGAGCACATACGGAGGTACTATTACTGTGCAGAGCACATACGGAGGCACTGTTACTGTGTGGAGCACATATGGAGGCACTATTACTGTGCAGAGCACATACGGAGGCACTATTACTGTGTGGAGCACATAGGGAGGCACTATTAATGTGTGGAGCACATAGGGAGGCACTATTACTGTGACGAGCACATATGGAGGCACTATTACTGTGAGGAGCACATATGGAGGCACTACTACAGTGTGAAACACATAGGGAGGGAATATTACTGTGCATTACACATAGGAAGGCTTTAATACTGTGCTAAGCATAAAGGGAGGCACTAACACTGTGCGAAACACATAGGGAGGCTTTAATACTGTACGGATTATATAGGGAGGCACTATTACTGTGCGGAGCATAAAAGGAAGGCACTATTACTGTGTGGAGCACAGAGGTAGGCACTATTACTGGGTGGAGCACATAGGAAGGCACTATTACTGTGCAGAGCACATAGGGAGGCATTATTACTGTATGGAGCACATAGGGAGGCACTATTACTGTGTGGAGCACATAGGGAGGCATTATTACTGTGTGGAGCACATACGGAGGCACTATTACTGTGCGGAGCACATACGGAGGCACTATTACTGTGCGGAGCACATACGGAGGCACTATTACTGTGTGGAGCACATACGGAGGCACTATTACTGTGCAGAGCACATGCGGAGGCACTATTACTGTGTGGAGCACATATGGAGGCACTATTACTGTGCGGAGCACATACGGAGGCACTATTACTGTGCGGAGCACATACGGAGGCACTATTACTGTGTGGAGCACATAGGGAGGCACTATTACTGTGAGGAGCACATAGGGAGGCACTATTACTGTGAGGAGCACATACCGAGGCACTATTACTGTGTGGAGCACATACGGAGGCACTATTACTGTGCAGAGCACATACGAAGGCACTATCACTGTGTGGAGCACATACGGAGGCACTATTACTGTGTGGAGCACATAGGGAGGTACTATTACTGTGCGGAGCACATACGGAGGCACTATTACTGTGCAGAGCACATACGGAGGCACTATTACTGTGCAGAGCACATACGGAGGCACTATTACTGTGCGGAGCACATAGGGAGGCACTATTTCTGTGAGGAGCACATACGGAGGCACTATTACTGTGTGGAGCACATACGGAGGTACTATTACTGTGCAGAGCACATACGGAGGCACTATTACTGTGTGGAGCACATATGGAGGCACTATTACTGTGCAGAGCACATACGGAGGCACTATTACTGTGTGGAGCACATAGGGAGGCACTATTAATGTGTGGAGCACATAGGGAGGCACTATTACTGTGACGAGCACATATGGAGGCACTATTACTGTGAGGAGCACATATGGAGGCACTACTACAGTGTGAAACACATAGGGAGGGAATATTACTGTGCATTACACATAGGAAGGCTTTAATACTGTGCGAAGCATAAAGGGAGGCACTAACACTGTGCGAAACACATAGGGAGGCTTTAATACTGTACGGATTATATAGGGAGGCACTATTACTGTGCGGAGCATAAAAGGAAGGCACTATTACTGTGTGGAGCACAGAGGTAGGCACTATTACTGGGTGGAGCACATAGGAAGGCACTATTACTGTGCAGAGCACATAGGGAGGCATTATTACTGTATGGAGCACATAGGGAGGCACTATTACTGTGTGGAGCACATAGGGAGGCATTATTACTGTGTGGAGCACATACGGAGGCACTATTACTGTGCGGAGCATAAAGGGAGGCACTATTACTGTGTGGAGCACATACGGAGGCACTACTACTGGGTGGAGCACATAGGGAGGCACTATTACTGTGCGGAGCACATAGGGAGGCGCTATTACTGTGTGGAGCCCCTAGGGAGGCATTATTATAGTGTGGAGCACATAGTGAGGCACTATTACTGTGCGTAAAACATATCGAGGCTTTAATACTGAGTGGAGCATAAAGGGAGGCACTCTTACTGTGTGGAGCACATAGGGAGGCACTAATACTGTGTGTAGCACGTAGGGAGGCTTTATTACTGAGCGGTGCATCTAGGGAGGCACTATTACTGTGCGCAGCATAAAGGATGACACTATTACTGTGCGTAACAGATAGGGAGGCTTTAATTTTATTTATTATTTGTCATTATAGCGCCATTTATTCCATGGCGCTTTACATGTGAAAAAGGGGTATACATACAAGAACAATTACAATAATCTTGAACACAATGTGACAGCGACTGGTACAGGAGGAGCGAGGACCCTGCCCGCGAGGGCTCACAATCTACAAGGGATGGGTGAGGATACAGTAGGTGAGGGTAGAGCTGGTCGTGCAGCGGTATGGTGGAGCGGTGGTTACTGTAGGTTGTAGGCTTGTCGGAAGAGATGGGTCTTCAGGTTCCTTTTGAAGGTTTCCACGGTAGGCGAGAGTCTGATACGTTGGGGTAGAGAGTTCCAGAGTAGGGGGGATGCACGGGAGAAATCTTGTATGCGATTGTGGGAGGAGGAGATAAGAGGGGAGTAGAGAAGAAGATCTTGTGAGGATCGGAGGTTGCGTGCAGGTAAGTACCGGGAGACTACTTCAGAGATATATGGAGGAGACAGGTTGTGGGTGGCTTTGTATGTCATGGTTAGGGTTTTGAACTGGAGTCTCTGAGCAATGGGGAGCCAGTGAAGGGATTGGCGGAGCGAGGGGAGAAGCCAGGGAATAGCGGGGAGACAGGTGGATTAGTCAGACAGCAGAGTTTAGGATAGATTGAAGGGGTGCGAGAGTGTTAGAGGGGAGGCCACAGAGCAGGAGGTTGCAGTAGTCAAGGCGGGAGATGATGAGGGCGTGCACTAGTGTTTTTGCAGATTCATGGTTGAGGAATGTGCGGATCTGGGAGATATTTTTGAGTTGGAGTCGGCAGGAAATGGAAAGGGCTTGGATATGTGGTTTGAAGGAGAGTTCAGAGTCCAGGGTTACCCCAAGGCAGCGAGCTTGAGGGACTGGGGAGAGTGGGCAGTCATTGACGTTGATAGATAGGTCAGTTGGTGGGGTTGAATGAGATGGTAGAAAGATGATGAATTCTGTTTTGTCCATGTTAAGTTTTAGAAATCTGGCAGAGAAGAAGGATGAAATAGCGGATAGACATTGTGGGATTTTGGTTAGTAAGGAGGTGATATCGGTTCCAGAGAGGCGGAGCATAAAGGGAGGCACCACTACTGTACGGAGCACATAGGGAGGCACTATTACTGTGTGGAGCACATAGGGAGGCACTATTACTGTGCAGAGCACATACGGAGGCACTATTACTGTGTGGAGCACATAGGGAGGCGCTATTACTGTGTGGAGCACATATGGGGTACTATTACTGTGTGGAGCACATAGGGAGGCTCTTTTATTGTGTGGAGCGTATACGGAGGACACTATTACTGTGCGGAGCACATAGGGGGTACTATTTCTGTGCGGAGCCCATAGGGAGGCACTATTACTGTGCGGAGCACATAGGGAGGTACTATTACTATGTGGAGCACATAGGGAGGCACTATTACTGTGTGGAGTACATAGGGAGGCACTATTACTGTGTGGAGCACATAGCGTTTCACTAATACTGTGTGAAGCACATAGGGAGTCTCTATTGCTGTGTGGAGCACATAGGGAGTCTCTATTACCGTGTGAAGGACATTATCTTCGATAAGAAGGAGGCGTAGACGCCATCATCACACAGGCCGTATGACTGCCCTATAGATCTTCTTCCTTGTTCTTCTCCTCCTCCTATCCCTTCGCTCAAGCAGAGACCCAAGCCATGCGTGAATATATCATAGACCCTTGCCAGGGGATATATCCGGAAGTCATCCTCCCCAGCTAGAGCAGGATTCTTCTTTGTTAAAAAGAAGTACGGCTCACTCTGCCCTGTTTTGACTATAGGGGTCTCAACCAGATAACAATCAAGAATCCTCTGCCCCTCATCTCAGAGTTGTTTGATCATCTCAGTGGTTCCAGAGTCTTTACTAAACTTGATCTGTGGGGATCATATAACCTGCTCTGAATACACCAGGGGAAGACTGCCTTCAACACCTGGGATGGCCATTATGAGTATCGCGGAGTGGTGTTTAGGCTCTGCAATGCTCCAGCAATCTTCAAAGAAATGGTAAACGATAACTTCTGGGATCTTCTCTACTCTTGTAGTGGTTTATCTGGATGACATTCTGGTGTTCTCCCCCTGATCTGGCCACACACAGGAGGGATGTCCACCAGGTCTTGCTGAAGATTGATGAAGAACCTTTTGTATGAAAAATTTGAGAAGTGCATCTTTGAGCAAATCTCTCTTCCCTTCTTAGGATACATCATCTCTGAAACCGGAGGATGGATCCCGAGAAGTGTCTGCCGTCCTGAAGTGGCCTCGTCCTGATGGTCTTAAAGCTATCCAGTGTTCTTTTGGGATTCGCAAATTACTACCGCCAGTTCATTCCACATTTCTCTTCTCGGACTGCTCCAATTTCTGCCCTGACCCATAAGGAAGCTAACCCTAAGGTATGGATTCCAGAGGCTAAAAGCGCCTTTTCTTCCTTAAAGGGGTAGTCCCATCTCCAAGATCCTATCCCAATATGTAGTAGGTATAATAATAATAATATTAGCAAATACCTCCAATTAGAAATGTAGTATAGTTTTCCTGATTCGCTGTGTCTCTTTCCTAATGTGTAGGGCATTCCAGGGCCTTAGGTATCCATGGTTACGTCCACTGATACAGTGACAGTTATCTAGCTGCCAGTGGTCGTAACCATGGATACCTAAGGTCCCGCAATACCTGCACATGAAGTAAGTGACATAGCGAATCAAAATACTATACTAGATTTCTAATAGAAGGTATTTGCTAATATTATTATTATTACACCTACTACATATTGGGATAGGATCTTGGAGATGGGAATAGCCCTTTAAAACAGGCCTTCTCTTCAGCTCCAGTGCTGCATCGACCTGACAGTAGTAAACAATTCTTTTTGGAGGTGAATGCTTCCTCCTCTGGGGCCGGAGCCGTTTTCACTCAGAAATCTCCTATGGGGCGTATAGGGACCTGCGGTTTCTTTTCCAAAGCCTTATTGGCTTCAGAACGCAACTACTCGATAGGTGATCGAGAACTGTTGGCAATTACATTGACTTTGGAGGAGTGGCGCTTTCTACTTAAAGGAGCGATTCAACCTGTAATTATCTACTGTATATGGACCACAGGAACTTAGCCTATCTGCAGTCTGCACAGGGCCTAAATCCGCATCAAGCCATGTGGTCTTTGTTCTACGCTCGCTTTGATTTTGTTCTCCATTTCCAACCGGCAGAAAAGAAAATCAAAGCTGATGCGCTTTTTCAGGTCCTTTCTGTCTTCTGACCAGGAGGAGGAGGCTCAGAACATCACTGAATACTCCAAGATGCTGACTGTCACTCCGTTGGACTAGTCTCGGGTCCCATCTGGAAAGACCTTCGTCGCTGAACCGGACAGGAAGCAGGTTCTTCACTGGGGTCACTCGTCTAAATTGACTGGTCAACCGGACAGAAGAAAACAGCTCTTCGCATTTCACGGCATTATTGGTGACCATCACTGAGCAAACATATTGCGGATTTCGTCTCGGCCTGCCCCTCCTGTGCCCAGAATAAGACTCCGAAACAGCTTCCAACCTTTCTGTTACTTCCCTTGCCAATGCCATCAGCTCCCTGGCAGCACATCACAATGGCCTTCATTACTGATCTTCCAGTATTGGCCGGATGAACCATCATCTGGGTAGTTGTGGATCGTTTCTCTAAGATGGCCCATTTTACTCTGCTGTCCGGTGTCCTGTCTGCTCCTTCTGGAGGGCTACCTGCTAACTATTAAATGTCACCTTGGACTTCTCTTCAGCCTACCATGCACAGTCCAATGGCCAGCTAGAGCGAGTCAACCAAATCCCGACCAACTGCGGTACTTCGTCAATGCTCACCACAGTAATTGGGCCGAACTCCTGCCTTGTGATGAATTCTCCTGCAATAACCATGCAAGCAAGTCCTCAGCTAAATCTCCGCTTTTTGTTGTGTTGGGTCAACACCCCAATATTCCATTCCCTGTGGCTACATCCCTGCGGCTGAAACTCTCACTAAGGGCTTCTCCAGAATTTGGGAAGATACCAAGGCCACATTGGTGAAGTCTTCTGAATGGATCCCCAACTCCCCATGTGTCTCTCCTCATGCCTGTTATCTTAAACTCCTTCTTCTAGGACCTGGGTACCACTCCTGCTCCAGTCAATTCTGAAGATGTCTTTAAGGTAGAGAATATTATGGCTACTATGAGGGTAAGAGGAAGAACCTTTTTTCTAATAGATTGGAAGGGGTTCGGTCCTGAGGAGCGGTCGCTGGAGCCCAAACAGAACATTTATGCCCCTCTCTCCTGGAGAGATTGCTTGTGGGCTTTGAAGAAGCGGGGGCATAAAGGGGGAGGGGTGCTGTAGCTTCGGTGTTCCTGCACGTTTCCCATCCTCCTCTCCCCTGGCAGGGACACCAACTTACTCACCGCCCCAGCCCTCGGCGAGCACGTCTTCTTCCTGCTCCTGCTTCTCGGGGTCTGCGCATGCCTGGCAGATCCCAGGGTGCTATTTCTGTATGAATGTGTCCAGTTGTACACCGTGTAGGAAATCAAAACACCACAGCTCCATGTGTAGTGGCCATTCTCGGTACTGTGGCTTAGCTTCAATTGAAGTGAATATGATCTGAGCTGCAGGACCTAACAACAGTGGCTACACAGTATACAGAGTGGTGTTGTTCTGTCTCTATGCACAGTAAATGTAATATCACATCAGGAGTTGCCAACAGCTTATTGTTGGGTGCCCAACCCCCACCGATTTGATACTGATGAAAGTTGTCGAATCACGGAATCCAAATTTTTTTTAAGCTAATATGTGCTTTATTGTAGTACACAACACCCTATACATTTTTTTTTGTTTTTGCCTTTCGTTCCTCCTGAATTTCACTTCACTCCCTGCATCAACTCTGTTTACCCGCAGCTCTACCAAACTTGACAATTCCCTGTGCTTTATTATCCCACCTCACAACCAGAGCTGACACCGCCTGGCCTCAGTGTTCAGCCCCGCCCTCTGCACACTTATTGGCTATCAGTTTCTGCCCCAGCACTGACCTCTGTCATCACTGCAGTATTGGAAATAACAGAGCAGTGTCCTCATCTGCATCTGTGAAAGTACCACAATCACTGCACTCCAAATATATACATACAGTCATATGAAAAAGTTTGGGCACCCCTATTAATCTTAAGCTTAATGTTCTATAAAAATTGGTGTTTTTGCAACAGCTATTTCAGTTTGATATATGTAATAACTGTTGGATACAGTAATGTTTCTGCCTTGAAATGAGGTTCATTGTACTAACAGAAAATGTGCAATCTGCATTCAAACAAAATTTGACAGGTGCATAAGTATGGGCACCTCACCAGAAAAGTGACATTAATAGTTAGTAGATCCTCCTTTTGCAAAAATAACAGCCTCTAGTCGCTTCCTGTAGCTTTTAATGAGTTCCTGGATCCTGGATGAAGGTATTTTTGACCATTCCTCTTTACAAAACAATTCCAGTTCAGTTAAGTTTGATGGTCGTCGAGCATGGACAGCCCTCTTCAAATGATCCCACAGATGTTCAATGATATTCAGGTCTGGGGACTGGGATGGCCATTCCAGAACATTGTAGTTGTTCCTCTGCATGAATGCCTGAGTAGATTTGGAGCGGTGTTTTGGATCATTGTCTTTCTGAAAGATCCATCCACTTTGTAACTTCATATTTATCACTGATTCTTGAACACTATTGTCAAGAATCTGCTGATACTGAGTGGAATCCATGCGTCCCTCAACTTTAACAAGATTCCCAGTGCCAGCATTGACCACACAGCCCCAAAGCATGATGGAACCTCCACCAAATTTTACTGTGGGTAGCAAGTGTTTTTCTTGGAATGCTGTGTTTTTTTGCCACCATGCATAACGCCTTTTTGTATGACCAAATAACTCAATCTTGATTTCATCAGTCCACAGGACCTTCTTCCAAAAAGAAATTGGCTTCTCCAAATGTGCATTTGCATACCTCAGCCAACTCTGTTTGTGGCGTGCTTGCAGAAACGGCTTCTTTCGCATCACTCTCCCATACAGCTTCTCCTTGTGCAAAGTGCCTTGTATAGTTGACCGATGCACAGTGACACCATCTGCAGCAAGTTGATGCTGCAGCTCTCAGGAGGTGGTCTGAGGATTGTCCTTGACTGATCTCACCATTCTTCTTCTCTGCCTTTCTGATGTTTTTCTTGGCCTGCCACTTCTGGCCTTAACAAGAACTGTCGCTGTGTTCTTCCATTTCCTTACTATGTTCCTCACAGTGGAAACTGACAGGTTAAATCTCTGAGACAGCTTTTTGTATGCTTCCCCTGAACAACTATGTTGAATAATCTTTGTTTTCAGATCATTTGACAGTTGTTTTGAGGAGCACATGATGCCACTCTTCAGAGGAGATTCAAACAGGAGAACAACTTGCAAGTGGCCACTTTAAGTAGCTTTTCTCATGATTGCATACACCTGGCTATAAAGTTCAAAGCTCCATGAGGTTACAAAACCAAAAAAAGTGCTTTAGTAAGTCAGTAAAAATTAGGTAGGAGTATTTAAAACAAGAAAATGATAAGGGTGCCCATACTTATGCACCTTTCAAATTTTGTTTGAATGCAGATTGCACATTTTCTGTTAGTACAATAAACGTCATTTCAAGGCAGAAACATTACTGTGTCCAACAGTTATTACATATATCAAACTGAAATAGCTGTTGCAAAAACACCAATTTTTATAAAACATTAAGCTTAAGATTAATAGGGGTGCCCAAACTTTTTCATATGACTGTATATACCACATAATACACCTCAGCTGCTGCAGAACCTCAGTATATAGTGATGTGTGGATGGATTGATGAGGGATGGATAGATGGATGAGAGAGGGGTGGATGAGAAAAGTATGGATGAGGGAAAGATGGATGGATGAGAGAGGGATTGATGGATGAGAGATGGACGGCTGAGAAAGGTATGGATGGGGTGGGAGGGATGGATGAGAGAGGGATGAATGGATGAGGGAGGGATGAATGGATGAGGAATGGATGGATAAGGGAGAAAGGGATGATGAGAGAGGGATGGATAGATGAGGGAGGGATGGCTGAATGAGGGAGGGATGGATGAATATGGGAGGGAGGGATGGATGGATGAGAGAGGGATGGATGAGGGAGAGAGGGATGGATGAGAGAGTAATGGGTGAGGGATGGATGGATGAGAGTGGGAGGGATGAGGGAGAGATGGATGGATGAGAGAGGGATTGACGTATGAGAGAGGGATGGCTGAGAAAGGTATGAATGGGGTGGGAGGGAAGGATGAGAGAGGGATGAATGGATGAGGAAGGGATGAATGGATGAGCGATGATAAGGGAGAAAGGGATGAATGAGAGAGGGATGGATAGATGAGGGAGGGATGGATGAATGAGGAAGGGATGGATGGATGAAAGAGGGATGGATGAAAGAGAGATACAGTACAGACCAAAAGTTTGGACACACCTTCTCATTTAAAGATTTTTCTGTATTTTCATGAGTTTGAAAATTGTACATTCACACCGAAGGCATCAAAACTATGAATTAACACATGTGGAATTATATATACTTAACAAAAAAGTGTGAAACAACTGAAAATATGTATTTTATTCTAGGTTCGTCAAAGTAACCACCTTTTGCTTTGATGACTGCTTTGCACACTCTTGGCATTCTCTTGATGAGCTTCAAGAGGTAGTCACCGGAAATGGTTTTCACTTCACAGGTGTGCCCTGTCAGGTTTAATAAGTGGGATTTCTTGCCTTATAAATGGGGTTGGGACCATCAGTTGTGTTGTGCAGAAGTCAGGTGGATACACAGCTGATAGTCCTACTGAATAGACTGTTAGAATTTGTATTATGGCAAGAAAAAAGCAGTTAAGTAAAGAAAAACGAGTGGCCATCATTACTTTAAGAAATGATGGTCAGTCAGTGCGAAAAATTGGGCAAACTTTGAAAGTGTCCCCAAGTGCAGTTGCAAAAACCACCAAGCGCTACAAAGAAACTGGCTCACATGAGGACCGCCCCAGGAAAGGAAGACCAAGAGTCACCTCTGCTTCTGAGGATAAGTTTATCCGAGTCACCAGCCTCTGAAATCGCAGGTTAACAGCAGCTCAGATTAGAGACCAGGTCAATGCCACACAGAGTTCTAGCAGCAGACACATCTCTACAACAACTGTTAAGAGGAGACTTTGTGCAGCAGGCCTTCATGGTAAAATAGCTGCTAGGAAACCACTGCTAAGGACAGGCAACAAGCAGAAGAGACAAATTTGGGCTAAAGAACACAAGGAATGGACATTAGACCAGTGGAAATCTGTGCTTTGGTCTGATGAGTCCTAATTTGAGATCTTTGGTTCCAACCACCGTGTCTTTGTGCGACGCAGAAAAGGTGAACGGATGGATTCTATACATGCCTGGTTCCCACTGTGAAGCATGGAGGAGGAGGTGTGATGGTGTGGGGGGGCTTTGCTGGTGACACTGTTGGGGATTTATTCAAAATTCAAAGCATACTGAACCAGCATGGCTACCACAGCATCTTGCAGCGGCATGCTATTCCATCCAGTTTGCGTTTAGTTGGACCATCATTTATTTTTCAACAGGACAATGACCCCAAACACACCTCCAGACTGTGTAAGGGCTATTTGACCAAGGAGAGTGATGGGGTGCTACGCCAGATGACCTGGCCTCCACAGTCACCAGACCTGAACCCAATCGAGATGGTTTGGGGTGAGCTGGACCGCAGAATGAAGATAAAAGGGCCAACAAGTGCTAAGTGACTCGCTCCCTGGGCCATGGGGTACTCGAAACCGGGTCTTCTGGTGTACGGTGCTGATGGGGGTAGTAGTGGCAACCCGGTCCCGTGGCTCAGGGTGGTCAGACCAATGTTGTGGCAGCCTATTTATAGATTTGTGAATGTCCAACTACGACACCCGTGGATTGCGGTCAGGGATAACCGCCGCTGCTAGGCAGACCGCTGAGGCTGGTGTTGGTGTGCAGCTCAAGGGTAGGATAACTCCCCACGGGAGGATTGTGGCCTTAGAGCAGTGTAGGTGGATGCTGGGGGTGATAGTGCCGGCCGCAATAGTAAAAGTTCAGAGCCCGTTTCAAAACATTTCTGGGTCTTTATTGTAGATGTTATTAATGACCCAACAGTAGTACCGGTTAGGAATGGGCCTGGGTGTCTGAGAGCATTCGGGGGAGCCCCACCGGTCAGTGTGAGTGTGTAGGCCTGCCGTTCTCTTTATGCTCTTTCTGACTATCCCCCTCTTCGTGGTGTAATAGCCCACGTCCCTGAGCTTGCCGTGTACTTCTCGTCTGTATGGCTTGCGACTCAGGCCTTGGGTACCTTTTGCTTTCTCCTCGCTGTACTGGTCCCTCTGTGTGGCGGAGCCTCCAGGCTTCTTAGGCCAAGGGACCTGAAATCCCTCGCGGGTTGGTTCTTTGTTGCTGGGAATGATAACCCGGACAGCCTCAGACCCCAATGTCCGGTTAGATTGATTGTCTGCCAGGACCGGCTCTCGTCGCCTCTGTCCCTGGCTTGCAGTCTCTCCTCTGCCTCCCGGACTCCTCAGGTGCTGCTGACCTGTCCCTTCCTCTAAAAAACCCTTCTGGTCACTTCAGAAGTGGGTTCTGGTCTCTCTAACAATGCCCCAGTTCCAGCTTTTATAGGGCAGCCAGCTCCCCCTACTGGCCTGGGACAGGAGGTGCTGCATGCTATTTGTCCCTAACCAGGGAACCTCCCTCTTGCTCTCAGATGCAGATTAATCACATTTGTGGCAACCAGGCCTGGGGTGCCACACTAAGCATCTCTGGGAACTCCTTCAAGAGTGTTGGAAGACCATTTCCGGTGACTACCTCTTGAAGCTCATCAAGAGAATGCCAAGAGTGTGCAAAGCCGTCATCAAAGCAAAAGGTGGCTACTTTGAAGAACCTAGCATATAAAACATATTTTCAGTTGTATCACACTTTTTTGTTAAGTATATAATTCCACATGTGTTAATTCATAGTTTTGATGCCTTCAGTGTGAATGTATAATTTTCAAAGTCATGAAAATACAGAAAAATCTTTAAATGAGAAGGTGTGTCCAAACTTTTGCTCTGTACTGTATATGGATGAAAGAAGGATGGATAAGAGAGGAAGGGATGAAGAAGGGATGGATGGATAGATGAGGGAGGGATGGAGAGATGAGGGAGAGAGGGATGGATGAGAGAGTAATGGGTGAGGGATGGATGGATGAGGGAGGGAGGGATGAGGGAGAGATGGATGGATGAGGGAATAATGGATGTATGAGAGAAGGATGATGGATGAGAGGGATGGCTGAGGGAGGGATGGATGAGAAAGGGATAGATGGATGAGAGAGGGATGAGAAAGGGATGAATAGATGTATGAGGGAGGGATGGAAGGAAGATGGAGGGATGGATGGAAGAGGGAGGGATGGATGGATGAGAGAGGGATGGATGAGGGAGGGATGGATGGATGAGGGAGGGATGTATGTATGAGCGAGGGAGGGATGGATGAGAGAGGGATTGATGAATGAGGGAGGATGGATGGATGAGAGAGATTGGATGGATGAGGGATTTATGGATGAGGGAGGGAGGGATGATGAGCAAGGGATAGATAAGGGAGGGATGGATGAGGGTGGGATGGATGGATGAGGAAGGGATGGATGAGGGAGGAATGGATGGATGAGAGAGGGATGGATGAGAGAGGGATGGATGAGGGAGGGATGGATGGATGAGAGAGGGATGGATGAGGGAGGGATGGATGAGGGATGGATGGATGAGAGAGGGATGGATGGATGAGAGAGGGATGGATGCATGAGGGAGGGATGGAAGAGGGATAGATGGATGGATGGATGAGAGAGGGATGGATGAGGGAGGGATGGATGAGGGATGGATGGATGAGAGAGGGATGGATGGATGAGAGGGATGGATGGATGAGGGAGGGATTGATGAATGAGAGAGGGATTTATGAGGGAGGGATGAATGGATAAGCAAGGGATGGATGGATGAGGGAGGGATGGATGAGAGGGATGGATGGATGAGAGAGGGATGGATGGATGAGAGAGGGAGGGATGAATGAGGGTGGGATGGATGAGGGAGGAATGGATGGATGAGAGAGGGATGAGTGGATGAGAGAGGGATGGGTGGATGAGAGAGGGATGGATGAGGGAGGGATGAATGGGGGTGGGATGGATGAGGGAGGGATGGATGGATTAGAGAGGGATGAATGGAGGGATGGATGAGGGAGGGATGGATGGATGAGAGAGGGATGGATGTATGAGAGAGGGATGAATGGATGAGAGAGGGATGAATGGATGAGGGAGGGAATGATGAATAAGAGAGGGATGGATGGATGAGGGAGGGATGGATGGATGAGGGAGGAATGGATGGATGAGAGAGGGATGGGTGGATGAGCGAGGGATCAATGGTGGAATGGATGAGGGAGGGATGGATGAATGAGGGATGAAAGGATGGATGAGGGAGGGATGTTTCAGGGAGTGAGGAAGCAGAGGGATGGATGAGAGAGGGAGGGATGTATGAGGGAGGGAGGGATAAATGAATGGATCAGAAAGGGAGGGATGGATGAATGAGGGAGAGATGGATGGATGAGGGAGGATAGATGGATGAGAGAGTATGGATGGGTAAGGGAGGGATGGATGGATGAGGGAGGGATGGATGAGAGAGGGATGGATGAGAGGGATGGATGAAAGAGGGCTGAATGGGTGAGCGAGGGATGGATGAGGGAGGGATGAATGGATGAGCGAGGGAGGGATGGATGGATGAGGGAGGGATGAATGAGGGTGGGGTGGATGGAAGAAGAAGGGATGGATGAGGGAGGAAAATGAATGGAAGAGAGAGGGAGGGATGGATGAGAGAGGGATGGATGAGAGAAGGATGGATGAGAGAGGGATGGATGAATGAGGAATGGATGAAAGAGGGATGGATGAAAGAGGGATGGATGAGGGAGGGATGGATGAGAGAGGGAGGGATGGAAGGATGAGAGAGGGATGGATGGGTGAGAGAGGGTTTGATGGATGAGAGAGGAATGGATGAGAGAGGGATGGATAGATGAGGGATGGATGGATGAGGGAGGGATCAATGTATGAGGGAGGGAGGGATGGATGAGAGAGGGATGGATGGATGGATGAGGGAGGGATCAATGTATGAGGGAGGGATGGATGGATGAGAGAGGGATAGATGGAGGGATGGGTGAGGGAGGGATGGATTGATGAGGGAGGAATGGATGGATGAGAGGGATGGATGAGGGATGGATGAGAGAGGGATGGATGGATGAGAGAGGGATGGATGGATGAGGGAGGGATGGATGGATAAGGGAGAGAGGGATGGATGGATGAGGGAGGGATGGATGAGAGGGATGGATGAGGGAGGGGTGGATGAGGGGATGGATGGATGGATGAGGGAGGGATGGATGAATGAGATAGGGATGGATGGATGAGGGAGGGATGGATGGATGAGAGAGGGATGGATGGATGGGAGAGGGATGGATGGATGGGAGAGGGATGGATGAGGGAGGGATGGATGAGCAAGGAATGGATGAGAGAGGGATGGATGAGGGAGGGATGAGTGAGGGTGGGAGGGATGAATGAGGGTGGGGTGGATGGATAAGGGAGGAATAGATGGATGAGAGAGGAATGGATGGATGAGAGAGGGATGGGTGGATGAGAGAGGGATGGATGAGGGAGGGAGGAATAGATGAATGGATGAAGAGATGGATGGATGGATGGATGAGGGAGAGAGGGATAGATGGATGAGGGAGAGAGTGATGGATGGATGAGAGAGGGATGGATAGATGAGGGAGGGATGGATGAGAGAGGGATGGATGAGGGAGGGATGAATGTGACGCGCCCCCTGGGCCAGTGTTGTTAGGGGGATACCCGGAGCCGGATCAGATGGGGGTTGTAGTCTCCGAGTGGCTGTGACCCGGTCCGTGCCCAGGGTGTCAAGCTCAGTGTGTGGCAGTCTTTACAGATGTTATTAGTTCTTAGTGTCGACTACGCCACCCGTTGATTTGCGGTCAAAAGGCCGCCGCTGCAGCAGGGTCCGCTGAGGCTGATGGTAGATGTGCAGCTGTGGTAGTATAACCCCCAACGGGAGGGGTATAGCCTCAGGGGGTCAGGTGTAGAGGATGGTGGTTGTGGTGGAGGTGCAGTGTGGATGGTAAAAAGACTCAGAGTCGGGCTGTGCAGTTCAGGGTTTTTACTTACTGCTGTTCTTGTGGTCACTCTGGCCTTGAGTGACCGCCCGAGCCGCGCTGCGTCCACCAGGTCCTGGACTCGGCCAACCCCCAAGCAATTCTGGAGCGTGGTCCTGAGCTCCCTTTCTGACTGTCCTTTCTACTGGCCTTCCTCACCAGGGGTCCACTTATATCCGGCTCCCTCGGGCCTCTTGGTGGGTGCACCTCTTCGGGGTTCCCTGACCCTATGCCTGGTGTGCCTTCTTAGTGGACTTAGTGAGGGGCTGCTCCACATGTAATGTCGCAGCCTCCGGTTCTTAGCTGAGGGTTGTTTCTCTCCTCCACTAATTTGGGATCCGGTTCCCTTGCGTGCCAACCCTTCACCCTTCTGTTCTAATTCTGGGTTCTTGGGGTTCCTTCTTCTCCCCCTCTGGGTCCTTCTCTTCTCCTCTCTCTCTCTTCAGGCTCTCCTGGACCTCTCTACAAAAAGACTGACTGACTGACTGACCCTGATCTAAGATGGTTCCCACCTTATATACTCCCTCTATGTGTGAGCTCAGGTGACCAGCACCCAATGAGCTCCTAGCATTACCCAGACTGCTCCCCCTATCTGCCCCTACACTACTGGGATGTTCCACCCCCCCTCCCACTCCAGCCAGGAACAGACACTGTCGTACCTGCACATATACCTAGTGGGAGTACCATCGGTCTGTCCCTCGTAAATGGGATGTATGTAGTGTATGCAGCTAACTGAGCTCAGTTCCACACTCCATCCTTACCCGGGAGTGGAATATCACACCTCTGGGTTGAGGTGCAATACCCCTGTAGCAGCCGAACCCTCAGGGTGCTACAAATGTATGAGCGAGGGCTGTATGGATGAGGGAGGAATGGATGAGAGAGGGAGGGATGGATGAGAGAGGGATGGATGAGGGAGGGAGGGATGAATGAGGGTGGGATGGATGGTGAGATGGATGGATGAATGAGGGAGAAATGGATGAATGAGAGAGGGATGTATGAATGAGAGAGGAATGGATGGATGAGAGAGGGATGGATGGATGAGAGAGGGATGGATGGAGGGAGGGATGGATGAGGTAGGGATGGATGGATGAGAGAGGGATGGATGGATGAGGGAGACATGGATGGATGAGAAAGGGATGGGTGGATGAGAAAGGGATGGATGGATGAGAGAGGAATGAATGGATGAGGGAGGGATCAATGTATGAGGGAGGGATGGATGAGAGTCGGATGATAGATGGATGAGGGATGTATGAGGGATGTATGTATGAGGGATGTATGTATGAGGGAGGGATGGATGAGGGAGGATGGAAGGATGAGAGAGTATGGATGGATTAGGGAGGGATGGATGAGGGAGAGATGGATGGATGAGGGATGGATGGATGGATGGATGAGGGAGGTATGGATGTATGAGGGAGAGATGGATGGATGAGAGAGGGATGGATGAGAGGGATGGATGAGGGAGGGATGAATAGTTGAGCGAGGGATGGATGAGGGAGGGATGAATGGATGAGCAAGGGATGGATGAGGGAGCGATGAATGGATGAGAGAGGGATGGATGAGGGAGGGATGAATGAGGGTGGGGTGGATGGAAGAGGAAGGGATGGATGAGGGAGGAATGGATGGATGAGAGAGGGAGGGATGGATGAGAGAGGAATGGATGGGAGAGGGAGGGATGGATGGATGAGAGAGGGATTGATGGGTGAGAGAGGGATGGATGGGTGAGGGAGGGATGGATGGATGAGAAAGGGTTGGAGGGATGGATGGATGAGGGATGGATGGATGAGGGAGGGTTGAATGAGGGTGGGATGGATGGATAAGGGAGGAATGGATGGATTGATGAGGGAGGAATGGATGGATGAGGGAGGAATGTATGGATGAGAGGGATGGATGGAGGGATGTATGAGGGAGAAATGGACACATGAGAGATGGAGGGATGGACGGATGAGAGAGGGATGGATGAGGGAGGGATGGATGGATGAGAGAGGGATGGATAGATGAGAGAGGGATGGGTGGATAATCAACTAAGTCATTCCCCTGCTGCCTGTCACTGTGAGCTGCACTGGAGGCTGGAGCAGGAGGCAGGGGGAGGATCTGGCAGAGACTGGGGGTGGTGTCTGCTGTGACATCACCGACTAGTCTTTGCCAGACTGGTAAACTCTAGTTTGGGAGTGAGCGGCTCCTCCAGAATCAGGAGAGAGCTGCTCACATGACTAGGCGTGCTATCTAGGACACCATGCAGAATGCTAACAGGGAGTATATTACAAACTGTCGGCATTCTGCAGCCTAGGTACACACACAAATTATACAGAAAGCTGATCATCACCAATAGGTAAATCGTGGATAATCCATATAATGGGTCTGTAGATATAATTGATCTTAATAAGTGTTTTTTAATGTCAGACACCTATATAAAGATCTTCCCACGTTTTCAGAGAAGTCAGATCTCCATAAAGTGAAAAACATTTTCAAAAACTAGAAGATAATGTCTGTTTCTTGCCAACACTGAAACTATTACCGGGATCATCTGAGACGTCGGGAAGTATCTGGAGGCCACTTGAAGAAGTTTTTGTGATCTTGACTCTGTGAAAAATGTAGTGGTGTTTTAGTCAAGTGCACTTGCTTTGGCAATGGATTTGATATTAAGAGTGAGAGGTCATTTTCTGGAGTAGTTTCTAAGGATATTGTACTTTTGTATATATAACTCACTTAACCATTTAATCACCAGACACAATATCAATGCTGCGACGACCAAGACATTTATTCCAGTCTTTTCAAATCCCATCTTAGTAAGTGATTGCATAATACTAGGATACTCTATCGAAGAGTGCAAGGAGTTCAACCCATGGCACCTTCAGTGATCCTGATAATGAGGAAAAACCTCATCGTTTTTCATCCACACAGGAGTCTTCTAAATCATCTACTGCATGTAGTGACGTAGCGCTGAAGCTTTTGTTTCTAGAAAGCCATGATGACAGTGGTTCTTGACCCCTGGAAGCCATTATGGTGGTGCTACTTGACTTCAGGAAGTCATGAAAGAAGCAGCTATTGACTTTAGGTAGCCATAATAATGCAAGCACTTAAATTTAACAAGCCATGATGATGTAAACTCTTGACCTAAGAAAGTCATAATGATTGAAGCTGTTGACTTGAACAAGTCATATTGATGGAAGCTCTTGCGGCAATTGACTCTAGGAAGCCATGACCAAGGCTGTCCTTGATCTCATGAAACCATGATGAAGGAACTTCATGACTTTAGAAAAGTATAATGATGGAAGTTTATAAAGTTCATTCAAGAATCCATGATCATAGAAGTTCGTAAAGAACATCACTTTTGGAAGTGATGCTAGTGGAAATATTTGCCCTAAGAAGCCATGAGGGAGGCATCTCTTAACAAACTACGATGATGGAAACTCTTAAAGTAGCCGATTCTAGGAAGACATTGTAAAGACGGACCTTGACTTTAGGAAGCCATGATCATGGAACCTCATGAATCTGTTTACCTAAGGAAGCCATGACAAAGGCCGTCCTTAACTAAGTAGAAAGGCAGCATCCAAGCTTGGGTGAAGTAAACAAATCTTCTTTTATTCTGCCAAATACAGGATAAAAGAAGATTTGTTTACTTCACCCAAGCTTGGACGCTGTCTTTCTACTTAGTTTACAGCAATTTCTTCCAAGTAAGCTCCTTGGAGTTTTGGACGCTGCGTCTTCCTGTGGGTATGATGACTCAGTTTTCCGGAGTGTCCTAGATGAGTGCTGTAGGCAAATTTCTACATTTTGAAAGGCTGTTCTTAATCTCGGGAAACCATGACTAAGAAATCTTTTGACTTTAGGTAGGTATAATGATGAAAGTTCATAAACTGCTTGACTTCAATAATCTATGATCAAGTTCTTAAATAACATGACTTTAGGAAGCAACGATAATGGAAGCTTTTGGAGCATTTGACTTTAGAAAGCCATGATGAAAGCGCCCATTGACTGTAGGCAGCCTTGACTGTAGAAAACTATGATGATAGAAACTCTTGAAGCAGTTGATTTTCAGAAGACATTGTAAAGGCAGACCTTGACTTTAGAAAGCCATGATCATGGAAGGTCATACATCTCTTTACTTTTGGAAACTATAATCATGGAAGTTCTTGATGAACTTGACAATATAAAGCCATAATAATGGAGATTTTTGAAGCATTTGACTTTTAGGAATGCCAAAAGGGATTCCGCTGTTGAGTAAAGAAAGCCATGATGATGGAAATTATGGGAGCTGTTGAACCTATGAAACCAGGAAGGATGCAGCGCTTGACTTTAGGAAGTCATGGTAGTAGAAGATATTGACTGCAGGAAGCCATTAGTTTGGAAACAATTGAAGAACTTAACTTTATAAAGGCATAATGTGGGCAGGCCTTGATTGCAGGAAACCATAATTATGGAAGATCATAAACCTCTTGATCATAGAAAGCCATAATCATGGGAGATGTTGGAGAACTCTATAATAGAAAGCCATGATAATGGACATTTTAAAAGCAGTTGACCCCGGGAAACTATAAATTATGCAGCTCTTTTCTTTAGGAAGCCATGATAATGGAAGCTCTTTACTGTAAGAAGCCATTATAGTGAAAACTCTTGAATCATTTACTCAAGGAAGCCATGATAAAGGGAGACCTTGACTTTAGGAAGCCATGATGATTGAAGATCATAAACTTCTTGGCCATAGCAAGCAATAATAATAGAAGCTCTTGAGTGATTTGCCTATAGAAAGCCATGTTTGATGCAGTTTACCTTAGGATGCCATAATGGATGCAACTCTTAACTTTAGGAAGCCATGACAATGGAAGATTTTGAAGTTCTTGTCTGTAGGAGTTAATTATGGTGGAAAGTATTAAACCACTTGACTAGCATACAAGGTAGACCATGGCTCAAGGAATCTCTGTGGTGAAGGTAATCATTGACTACAAGAAGTCACTGTAGTCAAAACTTTTGAAGCACTTGATTCAAGGAAGCCATGATACCTTGACTATAGGAATCCATGATGATGAAATATCTTGAAGCTTTTGTCTCTAGGAAGCAACACAAATGTCCGCTCTTGACTCTAAGAAGCCATGATGGAAGCAGCTATAGCTAATAGCAGTTCATCCCAAGGAAGGAATCTCTATTAGCTTAAAAAGATGACCATACGGGTAGCAAGATTTAAATTGGACACGACCCGTGAGATTACACCTATAATTTTTCATCACCGTCTCATTATGTCACACATGAAAATCTATTTTCCTTGGCATCTCATAATTTGAAATATTAAGATTGCAATTTTGAGGCCAATTAATATGTACGATATTAAAAAGGCAGAGCTGGGAACAACGTCATTGTCCCTGGGACAGAAATAGCCGCTCTCGTTTCCAGACAGAGACGGCAGCATTAGTGTGTAGCCTGGGGAGAAGAGCTGTTATGTGCAATGTTCTCAGCTGTCTGCTGGTCCTGATGTGACTCCCCTACGGGGTCACCAGTGGAGCAGACCCCCTTCAATAAAATCTACTGTGTCCGAGTCCTATGATCTGTGATAGGATTTCCCATTCGGCGTGCAGCGGGAGCAAATCACAAACCATTGTGAAGTGTTGGAGAAATGGAAGCTATGTGGGCGTCTTCTGATCACAAATGATTGCATAATTCATTAAATACCTCTTTTCATTTTAGTTTCCACTTATCATCCTCAAATAGTTACTGAAGGCTGAGAATTATAAAATATTAAACATCCACGTGACTTGTCATATCCACATGCTAATAAAATATCTTCGAAACACCACTCACTTTAGCATCCATACAAAGCATCCATACCTGAATCCATACACAGCATCCATACCTGAAACCATACACAGCATCCATACCTGAATCCATACACAGCATCCATACCTGAATCCATACACAGCATCCATACCTGAAAACATACACAGCATCCATACCTGAATCCATACACACCATCCACACCTGTATCCATACAGAGCATCCATACCTGAAACCATACACAGCATCCATACCTGAAACCATACACAGCATCCATACCTGAATCCACACACAGCATCCATAAATTAATCCATACACAGCCTCCATACCTGAATCCATACACAGCATACATACCTGAATCCACACACAGCATCCATACCTGTATCCATACACAGCATCCATACCTGAATCCATACACAGCATACATACCTGAATCCACACACAGCATCCATACCTGTATCCATACACAGCATCCATACCTGAATCCATACACAGCATCCATACCTGTATCCATACACAGCATCCATACCTGAAACCATACACAGCATCCATACCTGTATCCATACACAGCATCCATACCTGTATCCATACACAGCATCCATACCTGAAACCATACACAGCATCCATACCTGAATCCATACACAGCATACATACCTGTATCCATACACAGCATCCATACCTGTATCCATACACAGCATCCATACCTGAAACCATACACAGCATCCATACCTGAATCCATACACAGCATACATACCTGTATCCATACACAGCATCCATACCTGAATCCATACACAGCATACATACCTGAATCCATACACAGCATCCATACCTGAATCCATACACAGCATCCATACCTGTATCCATACACAACAACCATACCTGAAACCATACACAGCATTCATACCTGAATGCATACACGGCATCCATACCTGAATCCATACACAGCATACATACCTGAATCCATACACAGCCTCCATACCTGTATCCATACACAGCATCCATACCTGAATCCATACACAGCATCCATACCTGAATCCATACACAGCATACATACCTGAATCCATACACAGCCTCCATACCTGTATCCATACACAGCATCCATACCTGAATCCATACACAGCATACATACCTGAATCCATACACAGCCTCCATACCTGTATCCATACACAGCATCCATACCTGAATCCATACACAGCATACATACCTGAATCCATACACAGCCTCCATACCTGTATCCATACACAGCATCCATACCTGAATCCATACACAGCATACATACCTGAATCCATACACAGCATCCATACCAGAATCCATACACAGCCTCCATACCTGTATCCATACACAACAACCATACCTGAATCCATACACAGCATTCATACCTGAATCCATACACAGCATTCATACCTGAATCCATACACAGCATCCATACCTGTATCCATACAGAGCATCCATACCTGTATCCATACAGAGCATCCATACCTGTATCCATACAGAGCATCCATACCTGTATCCATACAGAGCATCCCTACCTGTAGACATACACAACAACCATACCTGAATCCATACACAGCATCCATACCTGTATCCATACAGAGCATCCATACCTGTATCCATACAGAGCATCCATACCTGTATCCATACAGAGCATCCATACCTGTAGACATACACAACAACCATACCTGAATCCATACACAGTATCCATAAATGAATCCATACACAGCCTCCATACCTGTATTCATACACAGCATCCATACCTGAAACCATACACAGCATCCATAAATGAATCCATTCACAGCCTCCATACCTGAATCCATACACAGCATACATACCTGAATCCATACACAGCATCCATACCTGAATCCACACACAGCATCCATACCTGTATCCATACACAGCATCCATACCTGTATCCATACACAGCATCCATACCTGAATCCATGCACAGCCTCCATACCTGTATCCATACACAGCATCCATACCTGAATCCATACACAGCATACATACCTGAATCCATACACAGCATCCATACACAACCACCATACCTAAATCCATACACAGCATCCATACCTGAATCCATACACAGCATCCATACCTGAATCCATACACAGCATCCATACCTGTATCCATACACAACAACCATACCTGTATCCATACACAGCATCCATACCTGAATCCATACACAGCATCCATACCTGTATCCATACACAGCATCCATACCTGTATCCATACACAGCATCCATACCTGTATCCATACACAGCATCCATACCTGAATCCATACACAGCATCCATACCTGAATCCATACACAGCATCCATACCTGAATCCATACACAGCATCCATACCTGTATCCATACACAGCATCCATACCTGAATCCATACACAGCATACATACCTGAATCCATACACAGCATACATACCTGAATCCATACACAGCCTCCATACCTGTATCCATACACAACAACCATACCTGAATCCATACACAGCATCCATACCTGAATCCATACACAGCATCCATACCTGTATCCATACAGAGCATCCATACCTGTATCCATACACAACAACCATACCTGAATCCATACACAGCATCCATAAATGAATCCATACACAGCCTCCATACCTGTATCCATACACAGCGTCCATACCTGAAACCATACACAGTATCCATACCTGAATCCACACACAGCATCTATACCTGAATCCATACACAGCATCCATACCTGAATCCATACACAACATCGATTCCTGAATCCACACACAGCATCCATACCTGTATCCATACACAGCATCCATACCTGAATCCATACACAGCATCCATACCTGAATCCATACACAGCAAACATACCTGAATCCATACACAGCCTCCATACCTGTATCCATACACAACCACCATACCTGAATCCATACACAGCATCCATACCTGAATCCATACACAGCATCCATACCTGAATGCATACACAGCATCCATACCTGTATCCATACACAACAACCATACCTGTATCCATATACAGCATCCATACCTGAATCCATACACAACAACCATACCTGTATCCATACACAGCATCCATACCTGTATCCATACACAGCATCCATACCTGTATCCATACACAACAACCATACCTGAATCCATACACAGCATCCATACCTGTATCCATACACAACAACCATACCTGTATCCATACACAGCATACATACCTGAATCCATACACAGCCTCCATAACTGTATCCATAAACAACCACCATACCTGAATCCATACACAGCATCCATACCTGAATCCATACACAGCATCCATACCTGAATCCATACACAGCATCCATACCTGTATCCATACACAACAACCATACCTGTATCCATACACAGCATCCATACCTGAATCCATACACAGCATCCATACCTGTATCCATACACAGCATCCATACCTGTATCCATACACAGCATCCATACCTGTATCCATACACAGCATCCATACCTGTATCCATACACAGCATCCATACCTGAATCCATACACAGCATCCATACCTGAATCCATACACAGCATCCATACCTGAAACCATACACAGCATCCATACCTGAATCCATACACAGCATCCATACCTGTATCCACACACAGCATCCATACCTGTATCCATACACAGCATCCATACCTGAATCCATACACAGCATCCATACCTGAAACCATACACAGCATCCATATCTGAATCCATACACAGCATCCATACCTGAATCCATACACAGCATTCATACCTGAATCCATACACAACAACCATACCTGAATCCATACACAGCATTCATACCTGAATCCATACACAACATCCATACCTGAATCCATACACAGCATCCATACCTGTATCCATACACAGCATCTATACCTGCATCCATACACAACATCCATACCTGAAACCATACATAGCATCCATACCTGAATCCATACACAGCATCCATACCTGAATCCATACACAGCATCCATACCTGAATCCATACACAGCATCCATACCTGAATCCATACACAGCCTCCATACCTGTATCCATACACAACCACCATACCTGAATCCATACACAGCATCCATACCTGAATCCATACACAGCATCCATACCTGAATCCATACACAGCATCCATACCTGAATCCATACACAGCATCCATACCTGTATCCATACACAACAACCATACCTGTATCCATGCACAGCATCCATACCTGAATCCTTACACAACAACCATACCTGTATCCATACACAGCATCCATACCTGTATCCATACACAGCATCCATACCTGTATCCATACACAACAACCATACCTGAATCCATACACAGCATCCATACCTGTATCCATACACAACAACCATAGCTGTATCCATACACAGCATACATACCTGAATCCATACACAGCCTCCATACCTGTATCCATACACAACCACCATACCTGAATCCATACACAGCATCCATACCTGAATCCATACACAGCATCCATACATGTATCCATACACAGCATCCATACCTGTATCCATACACAGCATCCATACCTGAATCCATACACAGCATCCATACCTGTATCCATACACAGCATCCATACGTGTATCCATACACAGCATCCATACCTGTATCCATACACAGCATCCATACCTGTATCCATACACAGCATCCATACCTGAATCCATACACAGTATACATACCTGAATCCATACACAGCCTCCATACCTGTATCCATACACAACAACCATACCTGAATCCATACACAGCATCCATATCTGAATCCATACACAGGATTCATACCTGAATCCATACACAGCATCCATACCTGAATCCATACACAGCATTCATACCTGAATCCATACACAGCATTCATACCTGAATCCATACACAGCATCCATACCTGAATCCATACACAGCATCCATACCTGAATCCATACACAGCATACATACCTGAATCCATACACAGCCTTCATACCTGTATCAATACACAGCATCCATACCTGAATCCATACACAGCATCCATACCTGAATCCATACACAGCATTCATACCTGAATCCATACACAGCATCCATACCTGAATCCATACACAGCATCCATACCTGTATCCATACAGAGCATCCATACCTGTATCCATACACAAAAACCATACCTGAATCCATACACAGCATCCATAAATGAATCCATACACAGCCTCCATACCTGTATCCATACACAGCATCCATACCTGAAACCATACACAGCATCCATACCTGAATCCACACACAGCATGCATAAATGAATCCATACACAGCCTCCATACCTGAATCCATACACAGCATACATACCTGAATCCATGCACACCATCCATACCTGAATCCACACACAGCATCCATACCTGTATCCATACACAGCATCCATACCTGAATCCATACACAGCATCCATACCTGTATCCATACACAACCATACCTGTATCCATACACAGCATCCATACCTGAAACCATACACAGCATCCATACCTGAATCCATACACAGCATACATACCTGTATCCATACACAGCATCCATACCTGAAACCATACACAGCATCCATACCTGTATCCATACACAGCATCCATACCTGTATCCATACACATCATCCATACCTGAATCCATACACAGCATACATACCTGAATCCATACACAGCCTCCATACCTGTATCCATACACAGCATCCATACCTGAATCCATACACAGCATACATACCCGAATCCATACACAGCCTCCATACCTGTATCCATACACAGCATCCATACCAGAATCCATACACAGCATACATACCTGAATCCATACACAGCATCCATACCTGAATCCATACACAGCATCCATACCTGTATCCATACACAACAACCATACCTGAATCCATACACAGCATTCATACCTGATTCCATACACAGCATCCATACCTGAATCCACACACAGCATACATACCTGAATCCATACACAGCCTCCATACCTGTATCCATACACAGCATCCATACCTGAATCCATACACAGCATCCATACCTGAATCCATACACAGCATCCATACCTGTATCCATACACAACAACCATACCTGAATCCATACACATCATTCATACCTGAATCCATACACAGCATCCATACCTGAATCCATACACAGCATCCATACCTGTATCCATACAGAGCATCCATACCTGTATCCATACAGAGCATCCATACCTGTAGACATACACAACAACCATACCTGAATCCATACACAGTATCCATAAATGAATCCATACACAGCCTCCATACCTGTATTCATACACAGCATCTATACCTGAAACCATACACAGCATCCATAAATGAATCCATTCACAGCCTCCATACCTGAATCCATACACAGCATACATACCTGAATCCATACACAGCATCCATACCTGAATCCACACACAGCATCCATACCTGTATCCATACACAGCATCCATACCTGTATCCATACACAGCATCCATACCTGAATCCATGCACAGCCTCCATACCTGTATCCATATCCATACACAGCATCCATACCTGAATCCATACACAGCATACATACCTGAATCCATACACAGCATCCATACACAACCACCATACCTAAATCCATACACAGCATCCATACCTGAATCCATACACAGCATCCATACCTGAATCCATACACAGCATCCATACCTGTATCCATACACAACAACCATACCTGTATCCATACACAGCATCCATACCTGAATCCATACACAGCATCCATACCTGTATCCATACACAGCATCCATACCTGTATCCATACACAGCATCCATACCTGTATCCATACACAGCATCCATACCTGAATCCATACACAGCATACATACCTGAATCCATACACAGCATCCATACCTGAATCCATACACAGCATCCATACCTGTATCCATACACAGCATCCATACCTGAATCCATACACAGCATACATACCTGAATCCATACACAGCATACATACCTGAATCCATACACAGCCTCCATACCTGTATCCATACACAACAACCATACCTGAATCCATACACAGCATCCATACCTGAATCCATACACAGCATCCATACCTGTATCCATACAGAGCATCCATACCTGTATCCATACACAACAACCATACCTGAATCCATACACAGCATCCATAAATGAATCCATACACAGCCTCCATACCTGTATCCATACACAGCGTCCATACCTAAAACCATACACAGTATCCATACCTGAATCCACACACAGCATCTATACCTGAATCCATACACAGCATCCATACCTGAATCCATACACAACATCCATTCCTGAATCCACACACAGCATCCATACCTGTATCCATACACAGCATCCATACCTGAATCCATACACAGCATCCATACCTGAATCCATACCTGAATCCATATAGAGCATCCATACCTGAATCCATACACAGCATCCATACCTGTATCCATACACAGCATCCATACCTGAATCCATACACAGCATCCATACCTGAATCCATACACAGCAAACATACCTGAATCCATACACAGCCTCCATACCTGTATCCATACACAACCACCATACCTGAATCCATACACAGCATCCATACCTGAATCCATACACAGCATCCATACCTGAATGCATACACAGCATCCATACCTGTATCCATACACAACAACCATACCTGTATCCATACACAGCATCCATACCTGAATCCATACACAACAACCATACCTGTATCCATACACAGCATCCATACCTGTATCCATACACAGCATCCATACCTGTATCCATACACAACAACCATACCTGAATCCATACACAGCATCCATACCTGTATCCATACACAACAACCATACCTGTATCCATACACAGCATACATACCTGAATCCATACACAGCCTCCATAACTGTATCCATAAACAACCACCATACCTGAATCCATACACAGCATCCATACCTGAATCCATACACAGCATCCATACCTGAATCCATACACAGCATCCATACCTGTATCCATACACAACAACCATACCTGTATCCATACACAGCATCCATACCTGAATCCATACACAGCATCCATACCTGTATCCATACACAGCATCCATACCTGAATCCATACACAGCATCCATACCTGAATCCATACACAGCATCCATACCTGAATCCATACACAGCATCCATACCTGAATCCATACACAGCATCCATACCTGAAACCATACACAGCATCCATACCTGAATCCATACACAGCATCCATACCTGTATCCACACACAGCATCCATACCTGTATCCATACACAGCATCCATACCTGAATCCATACACAGCATCCATACCTGAAACCATACACAGCATCCATACCTGAATCCATACACAGCATCCATACCTGAATCCATACACAGCATTCATACCTGAATCCATACACAGCATTCATACCTGAATCCATACACAACAACCATACCTGAATCCATACACAGCATTCATACCTGAATCCATACACAGCATCCATACCTGAATCCATACACAGCATCCATACCTGTATCCATACACAGCATCTATACCTGCATCCATACACAACATCCATACCTGAAACCATACATAGCATCCATACCTGAATCCATACACAGCATCCATACCTGAATCCATACACAGCATCCATACCTGAATCCATACACAGCATCCATACCTGAATCCATACACAGCATCCATACCTGTATCCATACACAACCACCATACCTGAATCCATACACAGCATCCATACCTGAATCCATACACAGCATCCATACCTGAATCCATACACAGCATCCATACCTGAATCCATACACAGCATCCATACCTGTATCCATACACAACAACCATACCTGTATCCATGCACAGCATCCATACCTGAATCCTTACACAACAACCATACCTGTATCCATACACAGCATCCATACCTGTATCCATACACAGCATCCATACCTGTATCCATACACAACAACCATACCTGAATCCATGCACAGCATCCATACCTGTATCCATACACAACAACCATACCTGTATCCATACACAGCATACATACCTGAATCCATACACAGCCTCCATACCTGTATCCATACACAGCCTCCATACCTGTATCCATACACAACAACCATACCTGAATCCATACACAGCATCCATATCTGAATCCATACACAGCATTCATACCTGAATCCATACACAGCATCCATACCTGAATCCATACACAGCATTCATACCTGAATCCATACACAGCATTCATACCTGAATCCATACACAGCATCCATACCTGAATCCATACACAGCATCCATACCTGAATCCATACACAGCCTCCATACCTGTATCCATACACAGCATCCATACCTGAATCCATACACAGCATCCATACCTGAATCCATACACAGCATTCATACCTGAATCCATACACAGCATCCATACCTGAATCCATACACAGCATCCATACCTGTATCCATACAGAGCATCCATACCTGTATCCGTACACAACAACCATACCTGAATCCATACACAGCATCCATAAATGAATCCATACACAGCCTCCATACCTGTATCCATACACAGCATCCATACCTGAAACCATACACAGCATCCATACCTGAATCCACACACAGCATGCATAAATGAATCCATACACAGCCTCCATACCTGAATCCATACACAGCATACATACCTGAATCCATGCACACCATCCATACCTGAATCCACACACAGCATCCATACCTGTATCCATACACAGCATCCATACCTGAATCCATACACAGCATCCATACCTGTATCCATACACAACCATACCTGTATCCATACACAGCATCCATACCTGAAACCATACACAGCATCCATATCTGAATCCATACACAGCATACATACCTGTATCCATACACAGCATCCATACCTGAAACCATATACAGCATCCATACCTGTATCCATACACAGCATCCATACCTGTATCCATACACATCATCCATACCTGAATCCATACACAGCATACATACCTGAATCCATACACAGCCTCCATACCTGTATCCATACACAGCATCCATACCTGAATCCATACACAGCATACAAACCCGAATCCATACACAGCCTCCATACCTGTATCCATACACAGCTTCCATACCAGAATCCATACACAGCATACATACCTGAATCCATACACAGCATCCATACCTGAATCCATACAGAGCATCCATACCTGTATCCATACACAACAACCATACCTGAATCCATACACAGCATTCATACCTGATTCCATACACAGCATCCATACCTGAATCCACACATAGCATACATACCTGAATCCATACACAGCCTCCATACCTGTATCCATACACAGCATCCATACCTGAATCCATACACAGCATACATACCTGAATCCATACACAGCCTCCATACCTGTATCCATACACAGCATCCATACCTGAATCCATACACAGCATACATACCTGAATCCATACACAGCCTCCATACCTGTATCCATACACAGCATCCATACCTGAATCCATACACAGCATACATACCTGAATCCATACACAGCCTCCATACCTGTATCCATACACAGCATCCATACCTGAATCCATACACAGCATACATACCTGAATCCATACACAGCATCCATACCAGAATCCATACACAGCCTCCATACCTCTATCCATACACAACAACCATACCTGAATCCATACACAGCATTCATACCTGAATCCATACACAGCATCCATACCTGAATCCATACACAGCATCCATACCTGTATCCATACAGAGCATCCATACCTGTAGACATACAGAGCATCCATACCTGTAGACATACACAACAACCATACCTGAATCCATACACAGCATCCATACCTGTATCCATACAGAGCAACCATACCTGTATCCATACAGAGCATCCATACCTGTAGACATACACAGCAGCCATACCTGAATCCATGCACAGCATCCATACCTCTATCCATACACAACAACCATACCTGTATCCATACACAGCATACATACCTGAATCCATACACAGCATCCATACCTGAATCCATACACAGCATCCATACCTGTATCCATACACAACAACCATACCTGTATCCATACACAGCATCCATCCATACCTGAATCCATACACAGCATCCATACCTGTATCCATACACAGCATCCATACCTGTATCCATACACAGCATCCATACCTGTATCCATACACAGCATCCATACCTGTATCCATACACAGCATCCATACCTGAATCCATACACAGCATCCATACCTGAATCCATACACAGCATCCATACCTGAAACCATACACAGCATCCATACCTGAATCCATACACAGCATCCATACCTGTATCCACACACAGCATCCATACCTGTATCCATACACAGCATCCATACCTGAATCCATACACAGCATCCATACCTGAAACCATACACAGCATCCATACCTGAAACCATACACAGCATACATACCTGAATCCATACACAGCCTCCATACCTGTATCCATACACAGCATCCATACCTGAATCCATACACAGCATACATACCTGAATCCATACACAGCCTCCATACCTGTATCCATACACAGCATCCATACCTGAATCCATACACAGCATACATACCTGAATCCATACACAGCCTCCATACCTGTATCCATACACAGCATCCATACCTGAATCCATACACAGCATACATACCTGAATCCATACACAGCATCCATACCAGAATCCATACACAGCCTCCATACCTCTATCCATACACAACAACCATACCTGAATCCATACACAGCATTCATACCTGAATCCATACACAGCATCCATACCTGAATCCATACACAGCATCCATACCTGTATCCATACAGAGCATCCATACCTGTAGACATACAGAGCATCCATACCTGTAGACATACACAACAACCATACCTGAATCCATACACAGCATCCATACCTGTATCCATACAGAGCAACCATACCTGTATCCATACAGAGCATCCATACCTGTAGACATACACAGCAGCCATACCTGAATCCATGCACAGCATCCATACCTCTATCCATACACAACAACCATACCTGTATCCATACACAGCATACATACCTGAATCCATACACAGCATCCATACCTGAATCCATACACAGCATCCATACCTGTATCCATACACAACAACCATACCTGTATCCATACACAGCATCCATCCATACCTGAATCCATACACAGCATCCATACCTGTATCCATACACAGCATCCATACCTGTATCCACACACAGCATCCATACCTGTATCCATACACAGCATCCATACCTGAATCCATACACAGCATCCATACCTGAAATCATACACAGCATCCATACCTGAAACCATACACAGCATCTATACCTGAAACCATACACAGCATCCATACCTGAATCCATACACAGCATCCATACCTGTATCCATACACAGCATCCATACCTGAATCCATACACAACAACCATACCTGAATCCATACACAGCATTCATACCTGAATCCATACACAACATCCATACCTGAATCCATACACAGCATCCATACCTGTATCCATACACAGCATCTATACCTGCATCCATACACAACATCCATACCTGAAACCATACATAGCATCCATACCTGAATCCATACACAGCATCCATACCTGAATCCATACACAGCATCCATACCTGAATCCATACACAGCATCCATACCTGAATCCATACACATCCTCCATACCTGTATCCATTCACAACCACCATACCTGAATCCATACACAGCATCCATACCTGAATCCATACACAGCATCCATACCTGAATCCATACACAGCATCCATACCTGTATCCATACACAACAACCATACCTGTATCCATACACAGCATCCATTCCTGAATCCTTACACAACAACCATACCTGTAATCATACACAGCATCCATACCTGTATCCATACACCGCATCCATACCTGTATCCATACACAACAACCATACCTGAATCCATACACAGCATCCATACCTGAATCCATACACAACAACCATACCTGTATCCATACACAGCATACATACCTGAATCCATACACAGCCTCCATACCTGTATCCATACACAACCACCATACCTGAATCCATACACAGCATCCATACCTGAATCCATACACAGCATCCATACCTGTATCCATACACAACAACCATACCTGTATCCATACACAGCATCCATACCTGAATCCATACACAGCATCCATACCTGTATCCATACACAGCATCCATACCTGTATCCATACACAGCATCCATACCTGTATCCATGCACAGCATCCATACCTGTATCCATACACAGCATCCATACCTGAATCCATACACAGCATACATACCTGAATCCATACACAGCCTCCATACCTGTATCCATACACAACAACCATACCTGAATCCATACACAGCATCCATACCTGAATCCATACACAGCAATCATACCTGAATCCATACACAGCATCCATACCTGAATCCATACACAGCATTCATACCTGAATCCATACACAGCATTCATACCTGAATCCATATACAGCATCCATACCTGAATCCATACACAGCATCCATACCTGAATCCATACACAGCATACATACCTGAATCCATACACAGCCTCCATACCTGTATCCATACACAGCATCCATACCTGAATCCATACACAGGATCCATACCTGAATCCATACACAGCATTCATACCTGAATCCATACACAGCATCCATACCTGTATCCATACAGAGCATCCATGCCTGTATCCATACACAACAACCATACCTGAATCCATACACAGCATCATTAAATGAATCCATACACAGCCTCCATACCTCTATCCATACACAGCATCCATACCTGAAACCATACACAGCATCCATACCTGAATCCACACACAGCCTCCATACCTGAATCCATACACAGCATACATACCTGAATCCATGCACACCATCCATACCTGAATCCACACACAGCATCCATACCTGTATCCATACACAGCATCCATACCTGAATCCATACACAGCATCCATACCTGTATCCATACACAACCATACCTGTATCAATACACAGCATCCATACCTGAAATCATACACAGCATCCATACCTGAATCCATACACAGCATACATACCTGTATCCATACACAGCATCCATACCTGAAACCATACACAGCATCCATACCTGTATCCATACACAGCATCCATACCTGTATCCATACACAGCATCCATACCTGAATCCATACACAGCATACATACCTGAATCCATACACAGCCTCCATACCTGTATCCATACACAGCATCCATACCTGAATCCATACACAGCATACATACCCGAATCCATACACAGCCTCCATACCTGTATCCATACACAGCATCCACACCTGAATCCATACACAGCATACATACCTGAATCCATACACAGCATCCATACCTGAATCCATACACAGCATCCATACCTGTATCCATACACAACAACCATACCTGAATCCATACACAGCATTCATACCTGAATCCATACACAGCATCCATACCTGAATCCATACACAGCATACATACCTGAATCCATACACAGCCTCCATACCTGTATCCATACACAGCATCCATACCTGAATCCATACACAGCATACATACCTGAATCCATACACAGCCTCCATACCTGTATCCATACACAGCATCCATACCTGAATCCATACACAGCATACATACCTGAATCCATACACAGCCTCCATACCTGTATCCATACACAGCATCCATACCTGAATCCATACACAGCATACATACCTGAATCCATACACAGCCTCCATACCTGTATCCATACACATCATCCATACCTGAATCCATACACAGCATACATACCTGAATCCATACACAGCATTCATACCAGAATCCATACACAGCCTCCATACCTGTATTCATACACAACAACCATACCTGAATCCATACACAGCATTTATACCTGAATCCATACACAGCATCCATACCTGAATCCATACACAGCATCCATACCTGTATCCATACAGAGCATCCATACCTGTAGACATACAGAGCATCCATACCTGTAGACAAACACAACAACCATTCCTGAATCCATACACAGCATCCATACCTGTATCCATACAGAGCATCCATACCTGTATCCATACAGAGTATCCATACCTGTATCCATACAGAGCATCCATACCTGTAGACATACGCAACAACCATACCTGAATCCATACACAGCATCCATAAATGAATCCATACACAGCCTCCATACCTTTATCCATACACAGCATCCATACCTGAAACCATACACAGCATCCATACCTGAATCCACACACAGCATCCATAAATGAATCCATACACAGCCTCCATACCTGAATCCATACATAGCATACATACCTGAATCCATACACAGCATCCATACCTGAATCCACACTCAGCATCCATACCTGTATCCATACACAACATCCATACCTGTATCCATACACAGCATCCATACCTGAATCCATGCACAGCCTCCATACCTGTATCCATACACAGCATCCATACCTGAATCCATAAACAGCATACATACCTGAATTCATACACAGCATCCATACCTGTATCCATACACAACCACCATACCTAAATCCATACACAGCATCCATACCTGAATCCATACACAGCATCCATACCTGAATCCATACACAGCATCCATACCTGTATCCATACACAACAACCATACCTGTATCCATACACAGCATCCATACCTGAATCCATACACAGCATCCATACCTGTATCCATACACAGCATCCATACCTGTATCCATACACAGCATCCATACCTGTATCCATACACAGCATCCATACCTGTATCCATACACAGCATCCATACCTGTATCAATACACAGCATCCATACCTGTATCCATACACAGCATCCATACCTGAATCCATACACAGCATACATACCTGAATCCATACACAGCCTCCATACCTGTATCCATACACAACAACCATACCTGAATCCATACACAGCATCCATACCTGAATCCATACACAGCAATCATACCTGAATCCATACACAGCATCCATACCTGAATCCATACACAGCATCCATACCTGTATCCATACACAACCATACCTGTATTAATACACAGCATCTATACCTGAAATCATACACAGCATCCATACCTGAATCCATACACAGCATACATACCTGTATCCATACACAGCATCCATACCTGAAACCATACACAGCATCCATACCTGTATCCATACACAGCATCCATACCTGTATCCATACAGAGCATCCATACCTGAATCCATACACAGCTTACATACCTGAATCCATACACAGCCTCCATACCTGTATCCATACACAGCATCCATACCTGAATCCATACACAGCATACATACCCGAATCCATACACAGCCTCCATACCTGTATCCATACACAGCATCCATACCTGAATCCATACACAGCATACATACCTGAATCCATACACAGCATCTATACCTGAATCCATACACAGCATCCATACCTGTATCCATACACAACAACCATACCTGAATCCATACACAGCATTCATACCTTTATCCATACACAGCATCCATACCTGAATCCATACACAGCATACATACCTGAATCCATACACAGCCTCCATACCTGTATCCATACACAGCATCCATACCTGAATCCATACACAGCATACATACCTGAATCCATACACAGCCTCCATACCTGTATCCATACACAGCATCCATACCTGAATCCATACACAGCATACATACCTGAATCCATACACAGCATCCATACCAGAATCCATACACAGCCTCCATACCTGTATCCATACACAACAACCATACCTGAATCCATACACAGCATTCATACCTGAATCCATACACAGCATCCATACCTGAATCCATACACAGCATCCATACCTGTATCCATACAGAGCATCCATACCTGTAGACATACAGAGCATCCATACCTGTAGACATACACAACAACCATACCTGAATCCATACACAGCATCCATACCTGTATCCATACAGAGCATCCATACCTGTATCCTTACAGAGAATCCATACCTGTATCCATACAGAGCATCCATACCTGTAGACATACACAACAACCATACCTGAATCCATACACAGCATCCATAAATGAATCCATACACAGCCTCCATACCTGTATCCATACACAGCATCCATACCTGAAACCATACACAGCATCCATACCTGAATCCACACACAGCATCCATAAATGAATCCATACACAGCCTCCATACCTGAATCCATACACAGCATACATACCTGAATCCATACACAGCATCCATACCTGAATCCACACACAGCATCCATACCTGTATCCATACACAGCATCCATACCTGTATCCATACACAGCATCCATACCTGAATCCATGCACAGCCTCCATACCTGTATCCATACACAGCATCCATACCTGAATCCATACACAGCATACATACCTGAATTCATACACAGCATCCATACCTGTATCCATACACAACCACCATACCTAAATCCATACACAGCATCCATACCTGAATCCATACACAGCATCCATACCTGAAACCATACACAGCATCCATACCTGTATCCATACACAACAACCATACCTGTATCCATACACAGCATCCATACCTGTATCCATACACAGCATCCATACCTGTATCCATACACAGCATCCATACCTGTATCCATACACAGCATCCATACCTGAATCCATACACAGCATACATACCTGAATCCATACACAGCATCCATACCTGAATCCATACACAGCATCCATACCTGTATCCATACACAGCATCCATACCTGAATCCATACACAGCATCCATTCCTGTATCCATACACAGCATCCATACCTGTATCTATACACAGCATCCATACCTGTATCCATACACAGCATCCATACCTGAATCCATACACAGCATACATACCTGAATCCATACACAGCATCCATACCTGTATCCATACACAGCATCCATACCTGAATCCATACACAGCATACATACCTGAATCCATACACAGCATACATACCTGAATCCATACACAGCCTCCATACCTGTATCCATACACAACAACCATACCTGAATCCATACACAGCATTCATACCTGAATCCATACACAGCATCCAGACCTGAATCCATACAAGGCATCCATACCTGCATCCATACAGAGCATCCATACCTGTATCCATACACAACAACCATACCTGAATCTATACACAGCATCCATAAATGAATCCATACACAGCCTCCATACCTGTATCCATACACAGCATCCATACCTGAAACCATACACAGCATCCATACCTGAATCCACACACAGCATCTATACCTGAATCCATACACAGCATCCATACCTGAATCCATACACAGCATCCATACCTGAATCCATACACAACATCCATACCTGAATCCACACACAGCATCCATACCTGTATCCATACACAGCATCCATACCTGAATTCATACACAGCATCCATACCTGAATCCATACACAGCATCCATACCTGTATCCATACACAGGATCCATACCTGAATCCATACACAGCATCCATACCTGAATCCATTCACAGCAGACATACCTGAATCCATACACAGCCTCCATACCTGTATCCATACACAACCACCATACCTGAATCCATACACAGCATCCATACCTGAATCCATACACAGCATCCATACCTGTATCCATACACAGCATCCATACCTGTATCCATACACAACAACTATACCTGAATCCATACACAGCATCCATATCTGAATCCATACACAACAACCATACCTGTATCCATACACAGCATCCATACCTGTATCCATACACAGCATCCATACCTGTATCCATACACAACAACCATACCTGAATACATACACAGCATCCATACCTGTATCCATACACAACAACCATACCTGTATCCATACACAGCATACATACCTGAATCCATACACAGCCTCCATACCTGTATCCATACACAACCACCATACCTGAATACATACACAGCATCCATACCTGAATCCATACACAGCATCCATACCTGAATCCATACACAGCATCCATACCTGTATCCATACACAACAACCATACCTGTATCCATACACAGCATCCATACCTGAATCCATACACAGCATCCATACCTGTATCCATACACAGCATCCATACCTGTATCCAAACAGAGCATCCATACCTGAATCCATACACAGCATCCATACCTGTATCCATACACAACAACCATACCTGAATCCATACACAGCATCCATACCTGAATCCATACACAGCATTCATACCTGAATCCTTACACAGCATCCATACCTGTATCCATACACAGCATTCATACCTGAATCCATACACAGCATTCATACCTGAATCCATACACAGCATCCTTCCGTGAATCCATACACAGCATCCATACCTGAATCCATACACTGCATCCATACCTGAATCCATACACAGCATCCATACCTGAATCCATACACAGCATCCATACCTGTATCCATACAGAGCATCCATACCTGTATCCATACACATACCTGAATCCATGCACAGCATCCATACCTGTATCCATACACAGCATCCATGCCTGAAACCATACACAGCATCCATACCTGAATCCATACACAGCCTCCATACCTGTATCCATACACAGCATTCATACCTGAATCCATACACAGCATACATACCTGAATCCATACACAGCCTCCATACCTGTATCCATACACAACAACCATACCTGAATCCATACACAGCATTCATACCTGAATCCATACACAGCATCCATACCTGAATCCATACACAGCATCCATACCTGTATCCATACAGAGCATCCATACCTGTATCCATACACAACAACCATACCTGAATCCATACACAGCATCCATAAATGAATCCGTAAATGAATCCATACACAGCCTCTGTATGTATCCAGCACACAGCATCCATACCTGAATCCATACACAGTATCCATGCCTGTATCCATACAGAGCATCCATACCTGTAGACATACACAACAACCATACCTGAATCCATACACAGCATCCATAAATGAATCCATACACAGCCTCCATACCTGTATCCATACACAGCATACATACCTGAATCCATACACAACATCCATACCTGAATCCACACACAGCATCCATACCTGTATCCATACACAGCATCCATACCTGTATCCATACACAGCATCCATACCTGAATCCATGCACAGCCTCCATACCTGTATCCATACACAGCATCCATACCTGAATCCATACACAGCATACATACCTGAATCCATACACAGCATCCATACCTGTATCCATACACAGCATCCATACCTGTATCCATACACAGCATCCATACCTGTATCCATACACAACAACCATACCTGTATCCATACACAGCATACATACCTGAATCCATACACAGCATACATACCTGAATCCATACACAGCATCCATACCTGAATCCATACACAGCATCCATACCTGTTTCCATACACAACCACCATACCTGAATCCATACACAGCATCCATACCTGAATCCATACACAGCATCCATACCTGAATCCATACACAGCATCCATACCTGTATCCATACACAACAACCATACCTGTATCCATACACAGCATCCATACCTGAATCCATACACAGCATCCATACCTGTATCCATACACAGCATCCATACCTGTATCCATACACAGCATCCATACCTGAATCCATACACAGCATCCATACCTGAATCCATACACAGCATACATACCTGAATCCATACACAGCATCCATACCTGTATCCATACACAGCATCCATACCTGAATCCATACACAGCGTACATACCTGAATCCATACACAGCATCCATACCTGAATCCATACACAGCATCCATACCTGTATCCATACACAACAACCATACCTGAATCCACACACAGCATCCATACCTGAATCCATACACAGCATCCATACCTGTATCCATACACAGCATCCATACCTGAATCCATACACAACATCCATACTTGTATCCATACACAGCATCCATACCTGTATCCATACACAGCATCCATACCTGAATCCATACACAGCATCCATACCTGAATCCATACACAGCATCCATACCTGTATCCATACACAGCATCCATTCCTGAATCCATACACAGCATACATACCTGAATCCATACACAGCATACATACCTGAATCCATACACAACAACCGTACCTGAATCCATACACAGCATTCATACCTGAATCCATACACAGCATTCATACCTGAATCCATACACAGCATTCATACCTGAATCCATACACAGCATTCATACCTGAATCCATACACAGCATCCATACCTGAATCCATACACAGCATTCATACCTGAATCCATACACAGCATTCATACCTGTATCCATACACAACAACCATACCTGAATCCATACACAGCATCGATACCTGTATCCATACACAGCATTCATACCTGAATCCATACACAGCATCCATACCTAAATCCATACACAGCATCCATACCTGTATCCATACAGAGCATCCATACCTGTATCCATACACAACAACCATACCTGAATCCATACACAGCATCGATACCTGTATCCATACACAGCATTCATACCTGAATCCATACACAGCATCCATACCTAAATCCATACACAGCATTCATACCTGTATCCATACACAACAACCATACCTGAATCCATACACAGCATCCATAAATGAATCCATACACAGCATCCATACCTGTATCCATACACAGCATCCATACCTGAATCCACACACAGCTTCTATACCTGAATCCATACACAGCATACATACCTGAATCCATACACAGCATCCATACCTGAATCCATACACAGCATCCATACCTGAATCCACACACAGCATCTATACCTGAATCCATACACAGCATCCATACCTGAATCCATGCACAGCATCCATACCTGAATCCACACACAGCATCTATACCTGAATCCATACACAGCATCCATACCTGAATCCATACACAGCATACATACCTGAATCCATACACAGCATCCATACCTGAATCCATACACAGCAGCCATACCTGAATCCATACACAGCATCCATACCTGAATCCACACACAGCATCTATACCTGAATCCATACACAGCATCCATACCTGAATCCATACACAGCATTCATACCTGAATCCATACACAGCATTCATACCTGAATCCATACACAGCATCCATACCTGTATCCATACACAGCATCCATACCTGAATCCATACACAGCATCCATACCTGAATCCATACACAGCATCCATACCTGAATCCATACACAGCATCCATACCTGAATCCACACACAGCATCTATACCTGAATCCATACACAGCATCCATACCTGAATCCATACACAGCATTCATACCAGAATCCATACACAGCATTCATACCTGAATCCATACACAGCATCCATACCTGAATCCATACACAGCATTCATACCTGAATCCATACACAGCATTCATACCTGTATCCATACACAGCATCCATACCTGAATCCATACACAGCATTCATACCTGAATCCATACACAGCATTCATACCTGAATCCATACACAGCATCCATACCTGTATCCATACAGAGCATCCATACCTGTATCCATACACAACAACCATACCTGAATCCATACACAGCATCCATACCTGTATCCATACACAGCATCCATACCTGAATCCATACACAGCATCCATACCTGTATCCATACAGAGCATCCATACCTGTATCCATACACAACAACCATACCTGAATCCATACACAGCATCCATACCTGTATCCATACACAGCATCCATACCTGAATCCATACACAGCATCCATACCTAAATCCATACACAGCATCCATACCTGTATCCATACAGAGCATCCATACCTGTATCCATACACAACAACCATACCTGAATCCATACACAGCATCCATAAATGAATCCATACACAGCATCCATACCTGTATCCATACACAGCATCCATACCTGAATCCATACACAGCATCCATACCTGAATCCATACACAGCATCCATACCTGAATCCATACACAACAACCATACCTGAATCCATACACAGCATCCATAAATGAATCCATACACAGCATCCATACCTGTATCCATACACAGCATCCATACCTGAATCCATACACAGCATCCATACCTGAATCCACACACAGCATCTATACCTGAATCCACACACAGCATCTATACCTGAATCCGTAGACAGCATCCATACATGAATCCACACACAGCATCTATACCTGAATCCATAGACAGCATCCATACCTGAATCCACACACAGCATCTATACCTGAATCCATACACAGCATCCATACCTGAATCCATACACAGCATCCATACCTGTATCCATACACAGCATCCATACCTGCATCCATACACAGCATACATACCTGAATCCATACACAGCATACATACCTGAATCCATACACAGCATCCATACCTGAATCCACACACAGCATCCATACCTGTATCCATACACAGCATCCATACCTGCATCCATACACAGCATACATACCTGAATCCATACACAGCATACATACCTGAATCCATACACAGCATCCATACCTGAATCCACACACAGCATCCATACCTGAATCCATACACAGCATACATACCTGAATCCATACACAGCCTCCATACCTGTATCCATACACAGCATCCATACCTGTATCCATACAGAGCATCTATACCTGTATCCATACACAGCATCCATACCTGAATCCACACACAGCATCTATACCTGAATCCACACACAGCATCTATACCTGAATCCGTAGACAGCATCTATACCTGAATCCATAGACAGCATCCATACCTGTATCCATACACAGCATCCATACCTGTATCCATACACAGCATCTATACCTGTATCCATACACAGCATCTATACCTGAATCCACACACAGCATCTATACCTGAATCCATACACAGCATCCATACCTGAATCCATACACAGCATACATACCTGAATCCATACACAGCATACATACCTGAATCCATACACAGCATCCATACCTGAATCCACACGCAGCATCCATAACTGAATCCATACACAGCATACATACCTGAATCCATACACAGCCTCCATACCTGTATCCATACACAGCATCCATACCTGTATCCATACGCAGCATCTATACCTGTATCCATACACAGCATCCATACCTGTATCCATACACAGCATCCATACCTGAATCCATACACAGCATCCATACCTGAATCCATACACAGCATCCATACCTGAATCCATACACAGCATCCATACCTGAATCCATACACAGCATCCATACCTGAATCCATACACAGCATCCATACCTGAATCCACACACAGCATCTATACCTGAATCCACACACAGCATCTATACCTGAATCCATACACAGCCTCCATACCTGTATCCATACACAGCATCCATACCTGAATCCATACACAGCATCCATACCTGAATCCATACACAGCATCCATACCTGAATCCATACACAGCATCCATACCTGAATCCACACACAGCATCTATACCTGAATCCACACACAGCATCTATACCTGAATCCATACACAGCATCCATACCTGTATCCATACACAGCATCTATACCTGAATCCATAGACAGCATCCATACCTGAATCCACACACAGCATCTATACCTGAATCCGTAGACAGCATCCATACCTGAATCCACACACAGCATCTATACCTGAATCCATACACAGCATCCATACCTGAATCCATACACAGCATCCATACCTGAATCCATAGACAGCATCCATACCTGAATCCACACACAGCATCTATACCTGAATCCATACACAGCATCCATACCTGTATCCATACACAACATCCATACCTGTATCCATACACAGCATCCATACCTGAATCCACACACAGCATCTATACCTGAATCCACACACAGCATCTATACCTGCATCCATACACAGCATACATACCTGAATCCATCCACAGCATACATACCTGAATCCATACACAGCATACATACCTGAATCCATACACAGCATCCATACCTGAATCCACACACAGCATCCATACCTGAATCCATACACAGCATACATACCTGAATCCATACACAGCCTCCATACCTGTATCCATACACAGCATCCATACCTGTATCCATACACAGCATCTATACCTGTATCCATACACAGCATCCATACCTGAATCCACACACAGCATCCATACCTGTATCCATACACAGCATCCATACCTGAATCCATACACAGCATACATACCTGAATCCATACTCAGCCTCCAAACCTGTATCCATACACAGCATCCATACCTGTATCCATACACAGCATCTATACCTGTATCCATACACAGCATCCATACCTGAATCCACACACAGCATCTATACCTGAATCCATACACAGCATCCATACCTGAATCCATACACAGCATCCATACCTGAATCCATACACAGCATACATACCTGAATCCATACACAGCATACATACCTGAATCCATACACAGCATCCATACCTGTATCCATACACAGCATCCATACCTGTATCCATACACAGCATCCATACCTGTATCCATACACAACAACCATACCTGTATCCATACACAGCATACATACCTGAATCCATACACAGCATACATACCTGAATCCATACACAGCATCCATACCTGAATCCATACACAGCATCCATACCTGTTTCCATACACAACCACCATACCTGAATCCATACACAGCATCCATACCTGAATCCATACACAGCATCCATACCTGAATCCATACACAGCATCCATACCTGTATCCATACACAACAACCATACCTGTATCCATACACAGCATCCATACCTGAATCCATACACAGCATCCATACCTGTATCCATACACAGCATCCATACCTGTATCCATACACAGCATCCATACCTGAATCCATACACAGCATTCATACCTGAATCCATACACAGCATACATACCTGAATCCATACACAGCATCCATACCTGTATCCATACACAGCATCCATACCTGAATCCATACACAGCATACATACCTGAATCCATACACAGCATCCATACCTGAATCCATACACAGCATCCATACCTGTATCCATACACAACAACCATACCTGAATCCATACACAGCATCCATACCTGAATCCATACACAGCATCCATACCTGTATCCATACACAGCATCCATACCTGAATCCATACACAACATCCATACTTGTATCCATACACAGCATCCATACCTGTATCCATACACAGCATCCATACCTGAATCCATACACAGCATCCATACCTGAATCCATACACAGCATCCATACCTGTATCCATACACAGCATCCATTCCTGAATCCATACACAGCATACATACCTGAATCCATACACAACAACCGTACCTGAATCCAAACACAGCATTCATACCTGAATCCATACACAGCATTCATACCTGAATCCATACACAGCATTCATACCTGAATCCATACACAGCATTCATACCTGAATCCATACACAGCATTCATACCTGAATCCATACACAGCATTCATACCTGAATCCATACACAGCATTCATACCTGTATCCATACAGAGCATCCATACCTGTATCCATACACAACAACCATACCTGAATCCATACACAGCATCGATACCTGTATCCATACAGAGCATTCATACCTGAATCCATACACAGCATCCATACCTAAATCCATACACAGCATCCATACCTGTATCCATACAGAGCATCCATACCTGTATCCATACACAACAACCATACCTGAATCCATACACAGCATCCATAAATGAATCCATACACAGCATCCATACCTGTATCCATACACAGCATCCATACCTGAATCCATACACAGCATCCATACCTGAATCCACACACAGCATCTATACCTGAATCCATACACAGCATCCATACCTGAATCCATACACAGCATACATACCTGAATCCATACACAGCATCCATACCTGAATCCATACACAGCATCCATACCTGAATCCACACACAGCATCTATACCTGAATCCATACACAGCATCCATACCTGAATCCACACACAGCATCTATACCTGAATCCATACACAGCATCCATACCTGAATCCATACACAGCATTCATACCTGAATCCATACACAGCATTCATACCTGAATCCATACACAGCATCCATACCTGAATCCATACACAGCATCCATACCTGAATCCATACACAGCATACATACCTGAATCCATACACAGCATCCATACCTGTATCCATACACAGCATCCATACCTGAATCGATACACAGCATTCATACCTGAATCCATACACAGCATTCATACCTGAATCCATACACAGCATCCATACCTGAATCCATACACAGCATCCATACCTGTATCCATACAGAGCATCCATACCTGTATCCATACACAACAACCATACCTGAATCCATACACAGCATCCATAAATGAATCCATACACAGCATCCATACCTGTATCCATACACAGCATCCATACCTGAATCCATACACAGCATCCATACCTAAATCCATACACAGCATCCATACCTGTATCCATACAGAGCATCCATACCTGTATCCATACACAACAACCATACCTGAATCCATACACAGCATCCATAAATGAATCCATACACAGCATCCATACCTGTATCCATACACAGCATCTATACCTGAATCCATACACAGGATCCATACCTGAATCCATACACAGGATCCATACCTGAATCCATACACAGCATCCATACCTGAATCCACACACAGCATCTATACCTGAATCCACACACAGCATCTATACCTGAATCCGTAGACAGCATCCATACCTGAATCCACACACAGCATCCATACCTAAATCCATACACAGCATCCATACCTGAATCCACACACAGCATCTATACCTGAATCCACACACAGCATCCATACCTGAATCCATACACAGCATACATACCTGAATCCACACACAGCATCCATACCTGTATCCATACACAGCATCCATACCTGCATCCATACACAGCATACATACCTGAATCCATACACAGCATACATACCTGAATCCATACACAGCATCCATACCTGAATCCACACACAGCATCCATACCTGAATCCATACACAGCATACATACCTGAATCCATACACAGCCTCCATACCTGTATCCATACACAGCATCCATACCTGTATCCATACACAGCATCTATACCTGTATCCATACACAGCATCCATACCTGAATCCACACACAGCATCTATACCTGAATCCACACACAGCATCTATACCTGAATCCGTAGACAGCATCTATACCTGAATCCATAGACAGCATCCATACCTGTATCCATACACAGCATCTATACCTGTATCCATACACAGCATCTATACCTGTATCCATACACAGCATCTATACCTGAATCCACACACAGCATCTATACCTGAATCCATACAGAGCTTCCATACCTGTATCCATACACAGCATCCATACCTGAATCCATACACAGCATACATACCTGAATCCATACACAGCATCCATACCTGAATCCACACACAGCATCCATAACTGAATCCATACACAGCATACATACCTGAATCCATACACAGCCTCCATACCTGTATCCATACACAGCATCCATACCTGTATCCATACGCAGCATCTATACCTGTATCCATACACAGCATCCATACCTGAATCCACACACATTATCCATACCTGAATCCACACACATTATCCATACCTGAATCCATACACAGCATCCATACCTGAATCCATACACAGCATCCATACCTGAATCCACACACAGCATCTATACCTGAATCCACACACAGCATCTATACCTGAATCCATACACAGCATCCATACCTGTATCCATACACAGCATCTATACCTGAATCCATAGACATCATCCATACCTGAATCCACACACAGCATCTATACCTGAATCCACACACAGCATCTATACCTGAATCCACACACAGCATCCATACCTGAATCCACACACAGCATCTATACCTGAATCCACACACAGCATCCATACCTGAATCCACACACAGCATCTATACCTGAATCCACACACAGCATCCATACCTGAATCCACACACAGCATCTATACCTGTATCCATACACAGCATCTATACCTGAATCCGTAGACAGCATCCATACCTGAATCCACACACAGCATCTATACCTGAATCCATACACAGCATCCATACCTGAATCCATACACAGCATCCATACCTGAATCCGTAGACAGCATCCATACCTGAATCCATACACAGCATCCATACCTGAATCCACACACAGCATCTATACCTGAATCCATAGACAGCATCTATTCCTGAATCCACACACAGCATCTATACCTGCATCCATACACAGCATACATACCTGAATCCATACACAGCATACATACCTGAATCCATACACAGCATCCATACCTGAATCCACACACAGCATCCATACCTGAATCCATACACAGCATACATACCTGAATCCATACACAGCCTCATACCTGTATCCATACACAGCATCCATACCTGTATCCATACACAGCATCTATACCTGTATCCATACACAGCATCCATACCTGAATCCACACACAGCATCCATACCTGTATCCATACACAGCATCCATACCTGAATCCATACACAGCATACATACCTGAATCCATACTCAGCCTCCATACCTGTATCCATACACAGCATCCATACCTGTATCCATACACAGCATCTATAACTGTATCCATACACAGCATCCATACCTGAATCCATACACAGCATCCATACCTGAATCCATACACAGCATACATACCTGAATCCATACACAGCATACATACCTGAATCCATACACAGCATCCATACCTGAATCCATACACAGCATACATACCTGAATCCATACACAGCATCCATACCTGAATCCATACACAGCATCCATACCTGTATCCATACGCAGCATCTATACCTGTATCCATACACAGCATCCATACCTGTATCCATACACAGCATCCATACCTGTATCCATACACAGCATCCATACCTGAAACCATACACAGCATCCATACCTGTATCCATACACAGCATCCATACCTGAAACCATACACAGCATCCATACCTGTATCCATACACAGCATCCATACCTGAAACCATACACAGCATCCATACTTGAAACCATACACAGCATCCATACCTGAATCCATACACAGTATCGATACCTGAATCCATACACAGCATACATACCTGAATCCATACACCGCATCCATACCTGAAACCATACACTGCATCCATACCTGAATCCATACACAGCATCCATACCTGAATCCATACACAGCATCCATACCTGAATCCATACACAGCATCCATACCTGAAACCATACACTGCATCCATACCTGAATCCATACACAGCATCCATACCTGAATCCATACACAGCATCCATACCTGAATCCATACACAGCATCCATACCTGTATCCATACACAGCAGCCATACCTGAAACCATACACAGCATCCATACCTGAAACCATACACAGCATACATACCTGTATCCATACACCGCATCCATACCTGAATCCATACACAGCATCCATACCTGAATCCATACACAGCAGCCATACCTGAATCCATACACAGCATCCATACCTGAATCCATACACAGCATCCATACCTGAATCCATACACAGCATCCATACCTGTATCCATACACAGCATCCATACCTGTATCCATACACAACATCAATACCTGAATTCATACACAGCATTCATACCTGCATACAAACACAGCCTCCATACCTGAATCCATACACAACATCAATACCAGAATTCATACACAGCATCCATACCTGAAACCATACACAGCATACATACCTGTATCCATACACCGCATCCATACCTGAATCCATACACAGCATCCATACCTGAATCCATACACAGCAGCCATACCTGAAACCATACACAGCATCCATACCTGAATCCATACACAGCATCCATACCTGAAACCATACACAGCATCCATACCTGTATCCACACACAGCATCTATACCTGAATCCATACACAGCATCCATACCTGAATCCATACACAGCATCCATACCTGAATCCATAGACAGCATCCATACCTGAATCCACACACAGCATCTATACCTGAATCCATACACAGCATCCATACCTGTATCCATACACAACATCCATACCTGTATCCATACACAGCATCCATACCTGCATCCATACACAGCATACATACCTGAATCCATACACAGCATCCATACCTGAATCCACACACAGAATCCATACCTGTATCCATACACAGCATACATACCTGCATCCATACACAGCATACATACCTGAATCCATACACAGCATCCATACCTGAATCCACACACAGAATCCATACCTGCATCCATACACAGCATACATACCTGAATCCATACACAGCATCCATACCTGAATCCACACACAGAATCCATACCTGTATCCATACACAGCATACATACCTGAATCCATACACAGCCTCCATACCTGTATCCATACACAGCATCCATACCTGTATCCATACGCAGCATCTATACCTGTATCCATACACAGCATCCATACCTGTATCCATACACAGCATCCATACCTGTATCCATACACAGCATCCATACCTGTATCCATACACAGCATCCATACCTGAATCCACACACAGCATCTATACCTGTATCCATGCACAGCATCCATACCTGAAACCATACACAGCATCCATACCTGAAACCATACACAGCATCCATACCTGAATCCATACACAGTATCGATACCTGAATCCATACACAGCATACATACCTGTAGCCATACACAGCATCCATACCTGCATCCATACACAGCATACATACCTGAATCCATACACAGCATCCATACCTGAATCCACACACAGAATCCATACCTGCATCCATACACAGCATACATACCTGAATCCATACACAGCATCCATACCTGAATCCACACACAGCATCCATACCTGTATCCACACACAGCATCTATACCTGAATCCATACACAGCATACATACCTGAATCCATACACAGCATCCATACCTGAATCCACACACAGAATCCATACCTGTATCCATACACAGCATACATACCTGAATCCATACACAGCCTCCATACCTGTATCCATACACAGCATCCATACCTGTATCCATACGCAGCATCTATACCTGTATCCATACACAGCATCCATACCTGTATCCATACACAGCATCCATACCTGTATCCATACACAGCATCCATACCTGTATCCATACACAGCATCCATACCTGAATCCACACACAGCATCTATACCTGTATCCATGCACAGCATCCATACCTGAAACCATACACAGCATCCATACCTGAAACCATACACAGCATCCATACCTGAATCCATACACAGTATCGATACCTGAATCCATACACAGCATACATACCTGTAGCCATACACAGCATCCATACCTGAAACCATACACTGCATCCATACCTGAATCCATACACAGCATCCATACCTGTATCCATACACAGCAGCCATACCTGAAACCATACACAGCATCCATACCTGAAACCATACACAGCATACATACCTGTATCCATACACCGCATCCATACCTGAATCCATACACAGCATCCATACCTGAATCCATACACCGCATCCATACCTGAATCCATACACAGCATCCATACCTGAATCCATACACAGCAGCCATACCTGAATCCATACACAGCATCCATACCTGAATCCATACACAGCATCCATACCTGAATCCATACACAGCATCCATACCTGTATCCATACACAGCATCCATACCTGTATCCATACACAACATCAATACCTGAATTCATACACAGCTTTCATACCTGCATACAAACACAGCCTCCATACCTGAATCCATACACAACATCAATACCAGAATTCATACACAGCATCCATACCTGAATCCATACACAGCATCCATACCTGAAACCATACACAGCATCCATACCTGTATCCATACACAGCATACATACCTGTATCCGTACACAGCATCCATACCTGTATCCGTACACAGCATCCATACCTGTATCCATACACAGCATCCATACCTGAATCCATACACAACATCCATACCTGAATCCATACACGGCATCCATACCTGTATTCATACACAGCATCCATACCTGTATCCATACACAGCATCCATACCTGTATCCATACACAGCAGCCATACCTGTATCCATACACAGCATCCATACCTGTATCCATACACAGCATCCATACCTGTATCCATACACAGCATTCATACCTGCATAGATACACAGCATCCATACCTGAAACCATATACAGCATCCATACCTGTAACCATACACAGCAGCCATACCTGAATCCATACACAACATCAATACCTGAATTCATACATAGCATCCATACCTGAAACCATATACAGCATCCATACCTGAATCCATACACAGCATCCATACCTGTATCCATACACAGCATTCATACCTGCATACATACACAGCATCCATACCTGAAACCATACACAGCATCCATACCTGTATCCATACACAGCAGCCATACCTCTATCCATACACAGCATCCATACCTGAATCCATACACAGCATTCATACCTGCATACATACACAGCATCCATACCTGTATCCATACATAGCATTCATACCTGCATACATACACAGCATCCATACCTGAAACCATACACAGCATCCATACCTGTATCCATACACAGCAGCCATACCTCTATCCATACACAGCAGCCATACCTGTATCCATACACAGCATCCATACCTGTATCCATACACAGCATCCATACCTGAATCCATACACAACATCCATACCTGAATCCATACACAGCATCCATACCTGTATTCATACACAGCATCCATACCTGTATCCATACACAGCATCCATACCTGTATCCATACACAGCAGCCATACCTGTATCCATACACAGCATTCATACCTGCATAGATACACAGCATCCATACCTGAAACCATATACAGCATCCATACCTGTATCCATACACAGCAGCCATACCTCTATCCATACACCGCATCCATACCTGAATCCATACACCTCATCCATACCTGAATCCATACACCGCATCCATACCTGAATCCACACACAGCATCCATACCTGAAACCATACACAGCATCCATATCTGAATCCATATACAGCATACATACCTGAATCCATACACAGCAGCCATACCTGAATCCATACACAGCATCCATACCTGAATCCATACACAGCATCCATACCTGTATCCATACAGAGCATCCATACCTGAATCCATACACAGCATCCATACCTGAATCCATACAGAGCATCCATACCTGAATCCATACACAGCATCCATACCTGTATCCATACACAGCATTCATACCTGCATACATACACAGCATCCATACCTGTATCCATACATAGCATTCATACCTGCATACATACACAGCATCCATACCTGAAACCATACACAGCATCCATACCTGTATCCATACACAGCAGCCATACCTCTATCCATACACAGCATCCATACCTGAATCCATACACCGCATCCATACCTGTATCCATACACAGCATCCATACCTGTATCCATACACAGCAGCCATACCTCTATCCATACACAGCATCCATACCTGAATCCATACACAGCATTCATACCTGCATACATACACAGCATCCATACCTGTATCCATACATAGCATTCATACCTGCATACATACACAGCATCCATACCTGAAACCATACACAGCATCCATACCTGTATCCATACACAGCAGCCATACCTCTATCCATACACAGCATCCATACCTGAATCCATACACAGCATCCATACCTGAATCCATACACAGCATCCATACCTGAATCCATACACAGCATCCATACCTGAATCCATACACAGCATCCATACCTGAATCCATACACAGCAGCCATACCTGAATCCAAACACAGCATCCATACCTGAATCCATACACGGCATCCCTACCTGAATGCATACACAGCAGCCATACCTCTATCCATACACCGCATCCATACCTGAATCCATACACAGCAGCCATACCTGAATCCATACACAGCATTCATACCTGCATACATACACAGCATCCATACCTGAATCCATACACAGCATCCATACCTGTATCCATACACAGCAGCCATACCTCTATCCATACACAGCATCCATACCTGAATCCATACACAGCATCCATACCTGAATCCATACACAGCATCCATACCTGTATCCATACACAGCATCCATACCTGTATCCATACACAGCATTCATACCTGCATACATACACAGTATCCATACCTGTAACCATATACAGCATCCATACCTGTATCCATACACAGCAGCCATACCTCTATCCATACACAGCATACATACCTGAAACCATACACAGCATCCATACCTGTATCCATACACAGCAGCCATACCTCTATCCATACACCGCATCCATACCTGAATCCATACGCCGCATCCATACCTGTATCCATACACAGCATACATACCTGAATCCATACACAGCATCCATACCTGAATCCATACACGGCATCCATACCTGAATCCATACACAGCATCCATACCTGTATCCATACACAGCATTCATACCTGCATACATACACAGCATCCATACCTGAATCCATACACAGCATCCATACCTGTATCCATACACAGCAGCCATACCTCTATCCATACACAGCATCCATACCTGTATCCATACACAGCATACATACCTGAATCCATACACAGCATCCATACCTGAATCCATACACAGCAGCCATACCTGAATCCATACACAGCAGCCATACCTGAATCCATACACATCATCCATACCTGAATCCATACACAGCATCCATACCTGAATCCATACACAGCATCCATACCTGTATCCATACACAGCATTCATACCTGCATACATACACAGCATCCATACCTGAAACCATACATAGCATCCATACCTGTATCCATACACAGCAGCCATACCTCTATCCATACACCGCATCCATACCTGAATCCATACACCGCATCAATACCTGAATCCATACACAGCATCCATACCTGAATCCATACACAGCAGCCATACCTGAATCCATACACAGCATCCATACCTGAAACCATACACAGCATCCATACCTCTATCCATACACTGCATTCATACCTGAATCCATACACAGCAGCCATACCTGAATCCATACACAGCATCCATACCTGAATCCATACACAGCATCCATACCTGAATCCATACACAGCAGCCATACCTGAATCCATACACAGCATCCATACCTGAATCCATACACGGCATCCATACCTGAATCCATACACAGCAGCCATACCTCTATCCATACACCGCATCCATACCTGAATCCATACACAGCATCCATACCTGTATCCATACACAGCAGCCATACCTCTATCCATACACAGCATCCATACCTGAATCCATACACAGCATCCATACCTGAATCCATACACAGCATCCATACCTGTATCCATACACAGCATCCATACCTGAATCCATACACAGCATCCATACCTGTATCCATACACAGCATCCATACCTGTATCCATACACAGTATCCATACCTGTAACCATATACAGCATCCATACCTGTATCCATACACAGCAGCCATACCTCTATCCATACACAGCATACATACCTGAATCCATACACAGCATCCATACCTGTATCCATACACAGCCTCCATACCTGAATCCATACACAGCATCCATACCTGAATCCATACACAGCAGCCATACCTGAATCCATACACAGCAGCCATACCTGAATCCATACACAGCATCCATACCTGTATCCATACACAGCATCCATACCTGAATCCATACACATCATCCATACCTGTATCCATATACAGCAGCCATACCTCTATCCATACACCGCATCCATACCTGAATCCATACACAGCATCCATACCTGTATCCATACACAGCATTCATACTTGCATACATACACAGCATCCATACCTGAAACCATACACAGCATCCATACCTGTATCCATACACAGCAGCCATACCTCTATCCATACACCGCATCCATACCTGAATCCATACACCGCATCAATACCTGAATCCATACACAGCATCCATACCTGAATCCATACACAGCAGCCATACCTGAATCCATACACAGCATCCATACCTGAAACCATACACAGCATCCATACCTCTATCCATACACTGCATCCATACCTGAATCCATACACAGCAGCCATACCTGAATCCATACACAGCATCCATACATGAATCCATACACAGCATCCATACCTGAATCCATACACAGCAGCCATACCTGAATCCATACACGGCATCCATACCTGAATCCATACACGGCATCCATACCTGAATCCATACACGGCATCCATACCTGAATCCATACACAGCAGCCATACCTCTATCCATACACCGCATCCATACCTGAATCCATACACAGCATCCATACCTGTATCCATACACAGCATTCATACCTGCATACATACACAGCATCTATACCTGAATCCATACACAGCATCCATACCTGTATCCATACACAGCAGCCATACCTCTATCCATACACAGCATCCATACCTGAATCCATACACAGCATCCATACCTGAATCCATACACAGCATCCATACCTGTATCCATACACAGCATCCATACCTGTATCCATACACAGCATTCATACCTGCATACATACACAGTATCCATACCTGTAACCATATACAGCATCCATACCTGTATCCATACACAGCAGCCATACCTCTATCCATACACAGCATACATACCTGAATCCATACACAGCATACATACCTGAATCCATACACAGCATCCATACCTGAATCCATACACAGCAGCCATACCTGAATCCATACACAGCAGCCATACCTGAATCCATACACAGCATCCATACCTGAATCCATACACAGCATCCATACCTGAATCCATACACAACATCCATACCTGTATCCATACACAGCATCCATACCTGTATCCATACACAGCATTCATACCTGCATACATACACAGTATCCATACCTGTAACCATATACAGCATCCATACCTGTATCCATACACAGCAGCCATACCTCTATCCATACACAGCATACATACCTGAATCCATACACAGCATACATACCTGAATCCATACACAGCATCCATACCTGAATCCATACACAGCAGCCATACCTGAATCCATACACAGCAGCCATACCTGAATCCATACACAGCATCCATACCTGAATCCATACACATCATCCATACCTGAATCCATACACAGCAGCCATACCTCTATCCATACACCGCATCCATACCTGAATCCATACACAGCATCCATACCTGTATCCATACACAGCATTCATACTTGCATACATACACAGCATCCATACCTGAAACCATACACAGCATCCATACCTGTATCCATACACAGCATCCATACCTGAATCCATACACCGCATCTATACCTGAATCCATACACAGCATCCATACCTGTATCCATACACAGCAGCCATACCTGAATCCATACACAGCATCCATACCTGAATCCATACACAGCATCCATACCTGAATCCATACACAGCAGCCATACCTGAATCTATACACAGCATCCATACCTGAATCCATACACGGCATCCATACCTGAATCCATACACAGCAGCCATACCTCTATCCATACACCGCATCCATACCTGAATCCATACACAGTATCCATACCTGAATCCATACACAGCAGCCATACCTCTATCCATACACAGCAGCCATACCTCTATCCATACACAGCATCCATACCTGAATCCATACACAGCATCCATACCTGAATCCATACACAGCATCCATACCTGTATCCATACACAGCATTCATACCTGCATACATACACAGCATCCATACCTGAATCCATACACAGCATCCATACCTGAATCCATACACAGCAGCCATACCTCTATCCATACACAGCATCCATACCTGAATCCATACACAGCATCCATACCTGAATCCATACACAGCATCCATACCTGTATCCATACACAGCATCCATACCTGTATCCATACACAGCATTCATACCTGCATACATACTCAGTATCCATACCTGTAACCATATACAGCATCCATACCTGTATCCATACACAGCAGCCATACCTCTATCCATACACAGCATACATACCTGAATCCATACACAGCATCCATACCTGAATCCATACACAGCATCCATACCTGAATCCATACACAGCATCCATACCTGTATCCATACACAGCATCCATACCTGTATCCATACACAGCATTCATACCTGCATACATACTCAGTATCCATACCTGTAACCATATACAGCATCCATACCTGTATCCATACACAGCAGCCATACCTCTATCCATACACAGCATACATACCTGAATCCATACACAGCATCCATACCTGAATCCATACACAGCATCCATACCTGAATCCATACACAGCAGCCATACCTGAATCCATACACAGCAGCCATACCTGAATCCATACACAGCATCCATACCTGAATCCATACACATCATCCATACCTGAATCCATACACAGCAGCCATACCTCTATCCATACACCGCATCCATACCTGAATCCATACACCGCATCAATACCTGAATCCATACACAGCATCCATACCTGAATCCATACACAGCAGCCATACCTGAATCCATACACCGCATCCATACCTGAATCCATACACAGCATCCATACCTGTATCCATACACAGCAGCCATACCTGAATCCATACACAGCATCCATACCTGAATCCATACACAGCATCCATACCTGAATCCATACGCAACATCCATACCTGAATCCATACACAGCATCCATACCTGAATCCATACACCGCATCCATACCTGAATCCATACACAGCATCCATACCTGAATCCATACACCGCATCCATACCTGAATCCATACACAGCATCCATACCTGAATCCATACACCGCATCCATACCTGAATCCATACACAGCATCCATACCTGAATCCATACACCGCATCCATACCTGAATCCATATACAGCATCCATACCTGAATCCATACACCGCATCCATACCTGAATCCATACACAGCATCCATACCTGAATCCATACACCGCATCCATACCTGAATCCATACACAGCATCCATACCTGAATCCATACACAGCATCCATACCTGAATCCATACACCGCATCCATACCTGAATCCATACACAGCATCCATACCTGAATCCATACACCGCATCCATACCTGAATCCATACACAGCATCCATACCTGAATCCATACACAGCATCCATACCTGAATCCATATACAGCATCCATACCTGAATCCATACACAGCATCCATACCTGAATCCATACACCGCATCCATACCTGAATCCATATACAGCATCCATACCTGAATCCATACACAGCAGCCATACCTGAATCCATACACAGCATCCATACCTGAAACCATACACAGCATCCATACCTGAAACCATGCACAGCATCCATACCTGAATCCATACACAGCATCCATACCTGAATCCATACACAGCATCCATACCTGAATCCATACACAACATCCATACCTGAATCCATATAGAGCATCCATACCTGAATCCATACACAGCTTCCATACCTGAATCCATACACAGCATCCATACCTGAATCCATACACAGCATCCATACCTGAATCCATACACAGCATCTGTGTCACCCAGGGGGAATATAGGGGACTCGGTACCCGGGCCTTTTACATTGTTAAGGAGGTCACGGCAGTCGGCTCCCGGGCCCGTACCCTGGGGTCTGTCTTTAAAAAGGGGTTTTAATGTAAAGTTTGTCTCGTGACGCCACCTGTGGTTTCCGGTAATCGTTACCAGCGCTGCTGCCGACCTCCGGGGGGTGATGGAATGGCAGCTGTGATGTTTCTGCTCCCCACAGGCGGAGCGGGCCCCGGGGCAGTGTAGGTGCAGATGGTGGTGATGCTGGGGCTTGCAGTGCAGGAGAGATGGCGCAGCAGGAGTAACTGACAGAGACAGGGGATTCACTTCAGTACCTTTACTGGTGCGGATGTCAGGTACGGTCCAGGGTACTCGGTAGGAAGGGTGCACTTCAGGACTTCTCCCCAGTGAGCGGGTATAAGGCCTCCTGGTCCGTGTCTCCCTCTCTAAGCTCCTGGCCAGCCTGCAACTGGGCCTAGCTTCTGTGTCATGCTGTTCCTTCACCTGTCGCTTGGTAGTAGGACCTTTTTCTGGCAACCACTATCCCTGGACACCGGGGCCTTTGTGGTTCCTAGTCCTGTCAAGGGTTTAGCTTCAGGTCGACCAGGGACTTGTAGTCCTCCTGGTATGCCGGTGATCCCCACTGGGTATAAAGGACCCTGTAGGCGCAGACCCGGTGTCCGGTTTGTGTCTTGGGGTGAGCCTATGATGCTCCTCTGCCCCCTCAACTCCTCTCTCCTCTCCTCCTTGCCTCCGGCCACACTCGGGGCCCTCAATACAGCAGTAGACGTGCTGCGTCTTCACTGCTCTCAGTGGCTGCACACTCTCTGAACAACTAACTATATATATATATATGGAGGGCTCCACCCTCCATATATATATATATCCCTATCCGGGCTCCCTCTGGTGGTATGAGGTGGAAGAGTGGAGGTGTTTGTTTGTAATGAGGGCCTCTTGTGGAAAAGTCCATCCATGCACCATTTTGGGTCCTGTGGTACCTGTGAACAGAAGGGTGCCACATTCCCCCCTAGTACAATTCAGTACTCCTGGACTAAAGCTTTTTGTAACAGGCTACAACAATAACAATAATTATAATAACAATAATTAAGTTACAGGAAGTCCCGTAACCAGGTGTCCATTTCACCGATGAAAGTGCAAAATGAGTAATATGAGGGACCCGCCTGAAAACCCTCAACGTAGGCCCTGGGCATGGCTACAGGGCATAGGTGATCCAGGTGTTGGACCATGTCTTCGGCCACGCCAAACGGGTTTTTGTTCAGTGGTCAAATAAGGGGGAACTTTTGATGAGTGCAACTATTTACAAGGACAGTTTGTGGCTGCTCACAGTCCTCAGCCTACAAGTCTCTGTACCCTGACGGGTAACTACTGGCACACATTAATTTCAGTTTACACAATAAACAATGCGCAATACCCAACTGGGTAACTATTTATACTTCGGGCATTTTGTATTTTAATCCCTAAACCTGGCAGGGATTTGTCCTTGTGTGCTGCGTGTGGACCTTCTTAGCACTGGGGTGATACTGGTGTCTGTGCATGCACTCTCTGCTAACCTATCAGGTGTACGTGCTGGTAGATTATAAAACTGCCTCAATCTCTCTATGGGACTGGCAAGTGCACTGATTACTGGGCCTTCAGGCTCTGCTTCAACGGGTGATCCTCCTCTGACTGGAGACTCTTCCTGTTCCTGAGCAGGTTCCTCTAGGGCGCTCACAGGTTGTTCTTGTGGTTGATAGAAGTGTATTACTGGTATAATAACTGCTCCATCAAGTTGAGGCCAGTCCGCAGGGAAATCTCCTAGAACTGTGTGAAGCACATCTTCCTTGGGTTCTTCCGGTGCTATAGGAGGTACTTCTTCCTCCGTTGTCTTCAGTAGACCTGGGCACACTTTCAAGTGGTCTCTTGAGACTGTTGCGGTTGTCTTTCCTCCATCCTTACTAATCAGGCAGGTTTTACTGATATCAAATCTGGAGTTTAGCACAGTGTAGGGCTCTCTTTCCCACTGGTCATCGAGCTTGTGACCTCTTCTTTTCCGCTTCAGCACTATCTCTCCAGGTGTCAAGGGTTCTGCTGGTGCATGTTTATTGTACTGCTCTTCCTGTCTTTCCCTCACCTTGTTTAGACTGTCTTCGACACAGGCCTGTACCTTCCTGTACTGCTCTTGCCGACTTGTGTCCCAGTCTTCAGTGGACGTATCTGCAGCAGGTTCTACCACTCCGAGCTCCAGGTCCATGGGCAATATTCCAGGTCTTGCTCTCACTGGGGTACAATTTGTAGAACTCACAGGTATGTGGTTATAACGGTCCACTAGGTCAGGTAGTTTTTCCGGCCACTGGTTCCTTTCTTCCAAAGGTAGGGTTTTCAACAGGTCTACAATGATGTTGTTCATTTTCTCGCACATACCGTTGGTCTGCGGATGATATGGCGTAGTCCGGATCTTCTTGCATCTGTAGCGTCGGCGTCCCTGCCTCCTGCTAGGCAGGGACGCTGTTCCCCTCACCTCTCTGCTCCGTGCCCGGCGGCTTCCTCCCGATCTGCTTGCAGCGCCCGCTCTCCCCCGGTCACTGTGCTTAGGGCGCGTGCGCACGCGCTCCCCCTCTCTTAAAGGGGCCGCGCGCGTCGCCCTAAGGAGTCCCCGGCCAATGGCCGGAGGATCCCTCCATATATAAGGCACCTCCTCCAAAATGGAGGTGCCCGAGCAATGTTGTTGCACTGTTCACTACTCTGCTTCAGCCCTCAGGTCCCGTTGCCAGTTTCCTGCCAGTTTCCTGCCAGTTTCCTGCCAGTTACCTGCCAGTCTCCTGCCAGTTTGCTGCCTGATTCCTGCCTGTCATCCGCTTTCCCGCTTGCTAGCCTGAGGTCCGATGGTCTGCCTTCCGACACCTGTCAGTCTGTCTATGGACCAGCTTGCCCGCTCACCTGGGAGCGCTCTCCTGCTACCTGCCTGATAGCCTACCTGGAGGCTCCGCCGTCACGTGCTGTGACCACCTGCCAGTCCAGAGACTCTTGCCCGCTCACCTGGGAGCGCTCACCTGCTACCTGCCTGATAGCCTACCTGGAGGCTCCGCCGTCACGTGCTGTGACCACTTGCCAGTCCAGAGACTCTTGCCCGCTCACCTGGGAGCGCTCATCTGCTACCTGCCTGTTAGCCTACCTAGAGGCTCCGCCGTCACGTGCTGTGACCACCTGCCAGTCCAGAGACTCTTGCCCGCTCACCTGGGAGCGCTCATCTGCTACCTGCCTGTTAGCCTACCTAGAGGCTCCGCCGTCACGTGCTGTGACCACCTGCCAGTCCAGAGACTCTTGCCCGCTCACCTGGGAGCGCTCATCTGCTACCTGCCTGTTAGCCTACCTAGAGGCTCCGCCGTCACGTGCTGTGACCACCTGCCAGTCCAGAGACTCTTGCCCGCTCACCTGGGAGTGCTCATCTGCTACCTGCCTGTTAGCCTACCTGGAGGCTCCGCCGTCACATGCTGTGACCACCTGCTTATCCTGAGACTCTCGCCTGCTCACCTGGGAGCACTCATCTGCCATCTGCCTGCTAGCCTACCTGGAGGCTCAGCCGTCACAGGTCGTACCTGCCCGTTTACCCAGAGACTGCCCCGGTCACTTGCCGTGACCTCCTGCCCGTTTACCCAGAGACTGCCCCGGTCACTTGCCGTGACCTCCTGCCCGTTTACCCAGAGACTGCCCCGGTCGCTTGCCGCGACCTCCTGCCCGTTTACCCAGAGACTGCCCCGGTCGCTTGCCGCGACCTCCTGCCCGTTTACCCAGAGACTGCCCCGGTCACTTGCTGTGACCTCCTGCCCGTTTACCCAGAGACTGTCCCGGTCACCTGCTGTGACCGCCTGCCTGTCTTCCCTGGTCGCCACCCGCTTCCTTACAAGGACTGCCCCCTTGTATAAGTTGCTCAGAGGTTCCGCCTCCCAGACCCGTTACAGTTTGCTCGGGCCATGGAACCCGGTGGCACCCAAGCTCCCTCGCTCTCGGACCTTTGTCATGAACTGTCCCGACAGAGGTCCCAACAGGAGTCCATCCTGGGTCACCTGCGGAATGTCAATACTCGCCTGGACACTTTGACTGCCCCACCAGCAACCACCAATACCATAGTATCCTGCTCTGGAATCCGGGTTTCTGCACCTCCTCGCTTCGGAGGCGACTCCGCTCAAGCTCGGGGCTTCATTAACCAGTGCACTCTGCACTTTGAACACCAGTCCCACCAGTTTAATTCCGACCGGGCCAAAGTAGCCTTCATCATGTCCCATCTCACGGGAGAGGCACTGGCTTGGCTAAATCCTCTGTGGGAGAGAGGAGACCCTCTGGTGTCCGACCTGCCAGCCTTTCTCACGGCTTTCCGGAAGGTCTTCGACGAACCCGGACGGAGGACCTCATCCGCCTCATCTCTGCTACGCCTCCGTCAAGGGAGTCTCACCGTGGGCCAATATGCCATACGGTTCCGTACCCTTGCTTCGGAGCTGGCCTGGGATAACGACGCCCTGGTGTCCGTCTTCTGGGAGGGTCTGTCCGGCCGTATTAAAGATGAACTCGCCGGTCGGGACATTCCTACCACTCTCGACGACTTGATTACACTTGCCACCCGGATTGACATCCGGTTCCAGGAGCGCGCTAGGGAGGTCACCCGTGAGAGGAGGATTCCACGTCTAGTCCCTACCTCTCAGAGACCCGTCACTCTCCAAGCACACTCACCTGAGCCTATACAGGTCGACCAGACCAAGATGGTCAAGACCCGTCAAGACTTACGTCGTGCCGAGGGGAGCTGTTTCTACTGTGGCAGTAAGGAGCACCGGATCCGTTCCTGCCCTGAGAGGCCGGGAAACGCCTGTGTCTAGGATCGCTCGGAGAGGTCGCCCTAGACAAAAGTAAACCCTCTCCATCCCTGATGCTGTCTGTTTCTATCTTCTGCGGAGAGAACCGCTATTTTGAACTGGCTCAACTTGACTCTGGAGCTGCTGGAAATCTCATCTCTCTATCCCTGGTAGAAAAATACCACATTCCCACCAAACCTCTGGCCGTACCTTTATCTGTCGCCGCCGTGGATGGGGGCCTCTTACCACATCCCATCCAACTCATCACCGAATCTCTGACTCTACAGGTGGGAATGCTGCATTCTGAGAGCATCTCCTTTCATGTTCTGCCTGGACTCTCTCACGCACTGTTGCTTGGCCTGCCTTGGCTCCAGAAACATGCACCCGTGCTTGATTGGCAGACCGGAGAGGTCCTTCGCTGGGGACAGGACTGCCATAAGACTTGTCTAGTTCCCGTTCGTCCTGCCCGTCCTTCTCCTACCCCAGCCAATCTGCCCGGTCTTCCGTTTCCCTATTGGTCTTATGCGGATGTCTTCAATAAAAAAGAGGCAGAGACTTTACCTCCTCATAGACCATACGACTGCCCAATCGACCTGATGCCCGGCTCTACTCCTCCCCGTGGGCGAATCTACCCTTTGTCCGCTGCTGAAACCCGGTCCATGTCTGAATATATTGAGGAGAACCTGGCCCGGGGATTTATCCGGAAATCTACCTCCCCGTCGGGAGCAGGCTTCTTCTTTGTCAAAAAGAAGGACGGCTCACTCCGTCCATGTATAGACTATAGAGGCCTAAACCAGATTACTGTGAAGAATAAATACTCCCTTCCGCTTATTCCTGAATTATTTGACCGTCTGAGGGGGGCTAGAATCTTCACCAAACTGGATCTCCGTGGGGCGTATAACCTGGTCCGTATCTGTCAGGGGGATGAGTGGAAGACGGCATTCAATACCCGGGACGGCCACTATGAGTACCTTGTGATGCCCTTCGGTCTCTGTAACGCTCCTGCCGTCTTTCAAGAGTTGGTCAATGATATTTTCCGTGATCTTCTCTACTCCTGCGTGGTGGTGTACCTGGACGATATCTTGGTCTTCTCTCCGGATCTTCCTACTCACCGGAGGGACGTTCGTCAGGTCCTGCTCAGGCTCAGGCAGAACCACCTCTACGCTAAATATGAGAAGTGCATCTTTGAGCAGACCTCTCTTCCATTTCTGGGCTACATAATCTCTCAGACAGGTCTACAAATGGATCCTGAGAAACTGTCTGCCATCCAGAAGTGGCCCCGACCAGAGGGGTTGAAGGCTATTCAGCGGTTCCTGGGCTTCGCCAACTATTACCGCCTGTTCATACTGCACTTCTCTTCCCGGACCGCCCCTATCTCTGCTCTCACCCGTAAAGGTACGAACCCCAGAGAATGGCCGCCCGAAGCAGAGGAGGCATTTCTTTCCTTAAAACAGGCCTTCCTCTCCGCCTCGGTGCTGCATCGTCCGGACGGCAACAAACAATTCTTCCTAGAAGTTGACGCTTCCTCCTCCGGAGCTGGGGCGGTACTTACCCAAAAATCTTCTTCCGGAAGAAAGGTAACCTGCGGCTTTTTCTCCAAACTTTTCTCCTCTTCTGAGCGCAATTATTCTATAGGAGACCGAGAATTGTTGGCCATTAAGATGGCACTGGAGGAGTGGCGTTACCTGCTCGAGGGGGCTCTCCACCCGGTAATAATTTACACTGACCACAAGAACTTGGCATATCTCCAGAGCGCCCAGAGACTTAACCCGCGCCAAGCCCGGTGGTCTTTGTTTTTTGCCCGCTTTGATTTCATTCTTCATTTTCATCCGGCTGACAAGAACATCAAAGCTGACGCCCTGTCCCGATCCTTTCTGGTGTCTGATCTTGAGGAGGAGCCTAAACACATCATCGATCCCGCCAGAGTAATGCAGGTAGCCCCTGTTGGCCTAAATCGTCTCCCTCCCGGTAAGACGTTCGTAACGGAGTCCGATCGGGAGAAGATTCTACACTGGGGTCACTCGTCTAAGCTAGCTGGGCACGCCGGTCAGAAAAAGACCCTCCAGCTTATTACCCGACACTACTGGTGGCCTACCCTGCACAAGGATGTAATTGACTTTGTTTCTGCCTGTGTGTCCTGCGCCCGCAACAAAGTTCCGAGACACCTGCCTACCGGCCGCCTTCTTCCTCTGCCTGTGCCTGCTGCCCCGTGGCAACATATAGCTGTGGACTTCATAACAGATCTCCCCGTCTCTGCCGGTTGTACGGTCATTTGGGTGGTCGCTGACCGCTTTTCCAAAATGGCTCATTTTATTCCCCTGCCAGGCCTCCCGTCTGCTCCCGAGCTAGCTAAAGACTTTATCCGCCACATCTTCCGTCTCCATGGTCTGCCTCTCCACATCGTGTCGGATCGTGGGGTTCAGTTCACCTCACGCTTCTGGAGAGCCACATGTAAACTGCTCGACGTCACCCTGGACTTCTCCTCCGCTTACCACCCACAGTCCAATGGTCAAGTGGAGCGGATCAATCAGAATTTGACCAGTTACCTCCGGCACTTCGTTAATGCCCACCATTCAGACTGGGTGGATCTGCTACCATGGGCCGAGTTCTCTTACAACAATCACGAGAGCGAATCTTCTTCTAAATCCCCCTTTTTTTGTAGTCTTCGGTCAGCATCCTCGGATCCCTTTTCCTGTCTCCACCTCTGTGGACAACCCGGCTGCGGAATCTCTCGTTAGCAAATTTTCCTCCATTTGGGAGAGTACCCGATCCGCACTCCTTCAGTCGTCCAAGCGGATGAAGAGACACGCCGACAAAAAACGCCTGGATTCCCCTCAATTTCGTCCCGGAGATAAAGTCTGGCTCTCATCCAAATATGTCCGGCTCAAGATTCCTTCCTATAAGTTAGGGCCTCTGTTCATCGGCCCACTGGAGGTTATCAAACAGATCAACCCGGTGGCCTATAAATTGAAACTCCCGGCCAACTTACGGATCCCTAACTCCTTCCATGTATCTCTTCTAAAACCCGTGGTACTTAACTCCTTTTCCAAGTCTACAGGTACGCCTCCTGCTCCGGTGTCTGCTGAAGACGAGTTTGAGGTAGAGAACATTCTGGCCACCAAAAGGGTAAGAGGAAAGACCTTTTTTCTAGTGGATTGGAAGGGGTTTGGTCCTGAGGAGAGAACATGGGAGTCCCGGGAGAACATCCATGCCCCTCTCATCCTTGCTAAATTTTTGTCTGGCCTAAAAAAGGGGGGGCCTAAAGGGGGGGGTACTGTAGCGTCGGCGTCCCTGCCTCCTGCTAGGCAGGGACGCTGTTCCCCTCACCTCTCTGCTCCTTGCCCGGCGGCTTCCTCCCGATCTGCTTGCAGCGCCCGCTCTCCCCAGGTCACTGTGCTTAGGGCGCACGCGCGCGCGCTCCCCCTCTCTTAAAGGGGCCGCGCGCGTCGCCCTAAGGAGTCCCCGGCCAATGGCCGGAGGATCCCTCCATATATAAGGCACCTCCTCCAAAATGGAGGTGCCCGAGCAATGTTGTTGCACTGTTCACTACTCTGCTTCAGCCCTCAGGTCCCGTTGCCAGTTTCCTGCCAGTTTCCTGCCAGTTACCTGCCAGTCTCCTGCCAGTTTGCTGCCTGATTCCTGCCTGTCATCCGCTTTCCCGCTTGCTAGCCTGAGGTCCGACGGTCTGCCTTCCAACACCTGTCAGTCTGTCTATGGACCAGCTTGCCCGCTCACCTGGGAGCGCTCACCTGCTACCTGCCTGATAGCCTACCTGGAGGCTCCGCCGTCACGTGCTGTGACCACCTGCCAGTCCAGAGACTCTTGCCTGCTCACCTGGGAGCGCTCACCTGCTACCTGCCTGATAGCCTACCTGGAGGCTCCGCCGTCACATGCTGTGACCACCTGCCAGTCCAGAGACTCTTGCCCGCTCACCTGGGAGCGCTCATCTGCTACCTGCCTGTTAGCCTACCTAGAGGCTCCGCCGTCACGTGCTGTGACCACCTGCCAGTCCAGAGACTCTTGCCCGCTCACCTGGGAGCGCTCATCTGCTACCTGCCTGTTAGCCTACCTAGAGGCTCCGCCGTCACGTGCTGTGACCACCTGCCAGTCCAGAGACTCTTGCCCGCTCACCTGGGAGCGCTCATCTGCTACCTGCCTGTTAGCCTACCTAGAGGCTCCGCCGTCACGTGCTGTGACCACCTGCCAGTCCAGAGACTCTTGCCCGCTCACCTGGGAGCGCTCATCTGCTACCTGCCTGTTAGCCTACCTGGAGGCTCCTCCGTCACATGTTGTGACCTCCTGCTTATCCTGAGACTCTCGCCTGCTCACCTGGGAGCACTCATCTGCCATCTGCCTGCTAGCCTACCTGGAGGCTCAGCCGTCACAGGTCGTACCTGCCCGTTTACCCAGAGACTGCCCCGGTCACTTGCCGTGACCTCCTGCCCGTTTACCCAGAGACTGTCCCGGTCACTTGCTGTGACCTCCTGCCCGTTTACCCAGAGACTGTCCCGGTCACTTGCTGTGACCTCCTGCCCGTTTACCCAGAGACTGTCCCGGTCACCTGCTGTGACCGCCTGCCTGTCTTCCCTGGTCGCCACCCGCTTCCTTACAAGGACTGCCCCCTTGTATAAGTTGCTCAGAAGTTCCGCCTCCCAGACCCGTTACAGCATCTATACAGGTGACAGAATTCCTGAAATAGCTCAGCTTCAAAAGCAGGTCCTTGATCTGTGAGCACCTTTTCCAGATATCCATGGGGTCTGCAGAAGTAGGCTTGGAACGTTCTTGCTGCAGTTTCTGCTGTCAGGTCCTTGACAGAGGCTACCACCAGGAATCGGGAATAGTGATCCACCATGGTCAGGGCATAGGAGTAGCCTGATCTGCTGGGTGACATTTTGACATGATGCAGAGCGACAATCTCCAGGGGTTGGGTTGTTTTGATGGACTGCAAGGGTGCTTTCTGGCTGCCGTAGTATTTCCTTCTGAGGCTACAGGGTCCACAATTCCGACACCACCTTTCTATGGAACTCCGCATTCCAACCCAATAGAACCGGTCCTTCAGCAGGGTTTCCAGCTTCTTCCAGCCTCCAGCACCATCTGGATATCCGTTCTGGGTACAACAATCTGCCACACCATTTCATGGGTCTTGGGGTTGACATACCTTCTGCACAGCTTCTCTCTGTAGATGAACAGCCGGCTTCTCTCATTCCACAGGTGTTTGGCTTGTGGGGGAGCATTCTTCTCCAGGTGAGAACCTTCTTGGGTTATCAGTCTTTTGATGAGACTGACAACCGGGTCACTGTCCTGGGTCTCCTTCCAGCTGTGATGAGATATAGGGTTTGGCATCCTACCATGACATCTTCTCGAGGAGTGTTGCTCGTGGACCATTCCAGTTCTGCGGAAAGCAGGTAGTTCAATTTCTTCGAGATCATCCACTTCATCCTCGGTGTCTGACTGGTGGGGCATCCTTGACAAGGCATCAGCGTTGGTGTTCTTGTGACCTGCCCGGTACTTGATTGTGAACTGATAATTCGACAGTCTGGCCACCCAACGCTGTTCCATAGCTCCCAACCTGGCTGTCTCCAGGTGTGTCAAGGGATTATTGTCGGTAAAGGCTGTGAACTTAGTTGAGGCTAGGTAATGCTTGAATCTTTCAGTGATAGCCCAGACCAAGGCCAGGAACTCCAGCTTGAAGGAACTGTAATTCTCCAGGTTCCTCTCAGTAGGGCGAAGCTTCCTGCTGGCATACGCAATTACCTTTTCTCTGCCATTTTGCTTCTGTGACAACACAGCTCCCAGTCCCTCGTTACTGGCGTCGGTATACAACAGGAAAGGCTGGCTGTAGTTAGGGTAAGCCAGGATTTCTTCACCAGTTAGGACTTCCTTCATTTCTGCAAAGGATTCAGTCTGCTCTTTGCCCCACTGGAATGGGGGACTTTTTCCTCCTTTGGACTGTCCTACCAGGAGATGTTGTAAAGATGCTGCCTTTTTGGTGTAATCCTTAATGAACCTCCTGTAGTACCCGACCAGTCCCAGAAACTGACGTACTTCCTTGATGTTTCTGGTTCAGGCCACTTTTGGATGGCAGTGACCTTCTCCGGGTCTGGTGCTACTCCCTCTGAGCTGACTAGGTGTCCCAGGTACTGAACCTTCTGCTTGAGCAGGTGGCACTTAGAAGGCTTTAGTTTCATCCCATACCAGGACAATGCTTCAAATACCTCCGCCAGGTGCTTCAGATGGTCTTCATACGTCCTCAAGTACACGATAACGTCATCCAGGTACAGCAGCACTGTCTCAAAGTTCCGGTGTCCCAAGCAACACTCCATCAGCCTCTGGAACGTTCCGGGTGCATTGCAGAGTCCAAATGGCATACTGTTGAACTCGCATAATCCCATCGGGGTGGTGAAGGCTGTCTTCTCCCGGTTTTCCTCAGCAACAGAGACTTGCCAGTACCCGCTAGTGAGATCCAATGTAGAGAAGTAATTGGCAGATTTTAGTGGAGCCAGAGATTCCTCTGTACGGGGCAAAGGTTATGCATCTTTATGTGTTATTCGATTAATTTGTCTATAATCTACACACAACCTCATGCTACCGTCCTTTCTGACCAGGACCAGGGGAACTGCCCAGGGGCTACAGCTATCCCTTACTACCCCTGCCTTTTTCATGTCATGCAACATTTCCTTGGCTTTTTGGTAATGTGCTGGTGGTACGGGTCTGTAACGCTCCTTAATGGGTGGATGGTTACCGGTGGGTATGTGGTGTTGTACCCCTTTAACCCTTCCAAAATCAAGTGGGTACTTACTAAACACTTGTTCATATTCCTGAACCACCCTGTAAACACCGTGTTTCTGATGGACAGGAGTGGCGTCAGTCCCAACATGGAGCTGTTGACACCTATCCTCCAGCTGAGCTTCGGAGTCATTGTCCTCCTCTGTATCTGGTGGGGTCAAGGATTCCACTGTGTGTATGGCATCATTATTCACAGTATACAATCTGGCAACAGTGGCGTATCTTGGCAATTTAACTTCCTCCTCCCCACAATTTAGGAGACGTACAGGTACCCTTCCATTGCGTACATCAACTACCCCTCTAGCAGTTAGGAGTGTAGGTCTGTGCTCTGAGCTAATGGGCTCCACTACCGCCTGGTAGTTCTGTCCCTTGAGACCTATTGCTGCCCTACACCAAATCAGCATTTCACTCATCGGGGGAATCACAATGGGTATCTGGTCTGTCACCCGTACATTACCAATCTCATCACCTGTTAGCTTTACCTGTTGCTGGTACAGGAGGGCTCGCATTTCTTTCTGGAGCACCTTCCTCTGCCCTGGTTTGGCAGTGTCAGCAATCTGTTGGAGTGAAAACAACACTTCTCCCAAACAGTTACCAACAATATTTGTACCAAGTATCATATACGGATTGGTATCACCAGGATTACACTGTGTTCCAAATTATTATGCAAATAATATTTTCTCAGATTTTCCCAAATTACCTATATGAATTGCAGTCATTGTAATTTTCCAGTCAAATAACTATTAGAGTACAATTGAAAGGTTTTTGTACAAACTGCCTATAATAACAGTATATTTAAAAAAAAATAAAAAACTCAGACTGCACTCAAAATGCATGTTCCAAATTATTATGCACAGCAGAGTTTTCAACCTTTTCATTTTAATAAAGAAAAAAAAATGGTCATTTGTGAAATTATTAGCAGGTTATTACACACTGAAATCAAACGGTTTTCAACTCAAAACTTTATTCTAGGTGATGTTACATTTGCACATAGGACCCCTTGTTCGAAAGGAGCTTCTGAACTCTCTCGTCCATTGAATTTGTCAGGTTTTGGATGGTTTCTGCTTAAATTGTTTTTTTATATATGTTTAAATTTTTTTTAAAATATACTGTTATCATAGGCAGTTTGTACAAAAACCTTTCAATTGTACTCTAATAGTTATTTGACTGGAAAATTACAATGACTGCAATTCATATAGGTAATTTGGGAAAATCTGAGAAAATATTATTTGCATAATAATTTGGAACACAGTGTAGATTCTATGACAATTAGTCCTTGGTCCTTTAGTTCCACTCTCCCCACCTTCACTGTCATGTTCTTAACCCCTACTAGGTTAAGAGGAAGGCCGTTAGAGGCATACTCAGAGAGGTTCGGGGCTGGCGGGTGGAGTTCATCTGTGGACCAGTACCTTTTGTAGAGGACATCAGGTATGATGGTTACCTGTGAGCTGGTGTCTAGTAATGCAGGTGTTGCTATGCCGCCCAGCACGATGGACAGGAAAGGCCTTCCTCCTACAAACCGGTCGTACCAGCTTGATGGGCCTGGTTCATTTACTCCTGGGTGTCGGCCCTTGGCCCCAGGGTTTGCCCGTTTAAAGGACAGTCCCGCGCGGTGTGGCCTGCCTTGTGGCAACGGTAGCAGATGAAATCTTCTGGAGGACGATGTTGGTCGTTGGTCCTCCCACGGGGTGGCGTTGTCTTCCTACGGGGTGGCGTTGTCCTCCTACTTCTCCTCATCCAGGGGACATCCTCAGGACTGTCGGCGAGTAGGATCCTTCCATCCGGCTCGGGCTCCGTCTGTAGCTGCAGGGTTCTCAGGACAGTGGTCAGGGTTTTACTTAGCTGACGTACTTCAGAGCGCAGGCTGTCCAGCTCGCTAGGGGGCACTGTTTGCATCGTTTTTTCAGCCGTTAATGAAGGAGCAGTGGGTGCTGCGGGCACTGGGGTAGCCCCACCCTGGTAACGCTGGATAGCAGTATCTGTTGGTTCCAGGGGCTGCAGACCCTTAATAGCCATGTCCTTCTGGGCGTCAAAGGTGGCATTTGGATGATCTAAGGCCCACCACCGTACGGTTCTGCTCTCCTCCTGGGACCTCAACCCCCGGATGAACTGTTCTGTCAGAATTTTGTCCTCACCATGTATGCTGGCTGGACTAACCTGTTTCAGGGACCGCAAGCCTTCCTGTAAGCGCCAGGCGTAGTCCCGGATACTGTCCTCAGGTTTCTGGATACAGTGGTAGAACCTCATCCGGAGATCTGTCTCAGTGCGGTTTTCAAACACAGATTACTGTCTCTTAAAGATAATGGATACTGATTCCTGGTCTGCGGCTGGCCAGGTTTCAACTTCCCGCTCTACGGCACCAGTCAATTCTCCCAGCACAACAGCGGCTCTCTGCTTACCAGTCATTGAGTACATATCCAGTACACCGCTTATTTTCCTTTTGAATCCAGACAGGGTGTCTGGTTTGCTGTCATACTGGGGAAGCCATTTTGCTCCAGGGATATAGGGCAGGGCCATGGGTATTAACGGAGTCATGACCCCTGCTGGTGAGGCGGCCGCTGCGGCCTGAGCAGCGCCGGGCACGAGTTAAGCATCAGGAGCGTTAACCGGTGCTCCGGCGTTTTGCTGGTCGTCGACCATGGCTGCGCCCCCCTAGTAAACCGTAGCCTACCTCCTCTTTCTTTTTCAGGCTAGGCCGCAGCTCCGCAGATGACGGTCTCCATCCAGGACCTGACGTTTCCTGGTGCTGCGTCAGAGCGCGGAGCGCGAGGCGGGGCTTGAGTTTCGCGCGCTTCCTACGGTCACGCCTCTCTGATTCCCACGGTCACGCCCCTCTTCTTCCTGTGCGGGGACGCGGTATTGGCGGCGATGTTCACCACAGTACAAACACAGTTCAGTTACGGCACACAGTACCCGGTGGCAACGGGCATGAAATCCTGTTCGTGATGCCAGGAAAGAGAGCTGTGTCACCCAGGGGGAATATAGGGGACTCGGTACCCGGGCCTTTTACGTTGTTTAGGAGGTCATGGCAGTCGGCTCCCGGGCCCGTACTCTGGGTCTCTCTTTAAAAAGGGGTTTTAGTGTACAGTTTGTCTCGTGACGCCACCTGAGGTTTCCGGTAATGGTTACCGGCGCTGCTGCAGACCTCCGTGGGGTGATGTGATGGTAGCTGGGATGTTTCTGCTCCCCACAGGCGGAGCGGGTCCCCGGGGCAGTGTAGGTGCAAATGGTGGTGATGCTCGGGCTTGCAGTGCAGGAGAGATGGCGCAGCAGGAGTAACTGACAGAGACAGGGGATTCACTTCAGTACTTTTACTGGTGCGGATGTCAGGTACGGTCCAGGGTACTCAGTAGGAAGGGTGCACTTCAGGACTTCTCCCCAGTGAGCGGGTATAAGGCTTCCTGGTCCGTGTCTCCCTCTCTCTAAGCTTATGGCCAGTCTGCAACTGGGCCTAGCTTCTGTGTTGTGCTGTTCCTTTACCTGTCGCTTGGTAGTAGGACCTTTTCTGGCAACCACTATCCCTGGACACCGGGGCCTTCGTGGTTCCTAGTCCTGTCAAGGGTTAAGCTTCAGGTCGACCAAGCACTTGTAGTCCTCCTGGTATGCCGGTGATCCCAACTGGGTATAAAGGACCCTGTAGGCATGGACCTGGTGTCCGGTTTGTGTCTTGGGGTGAGCCTATGATGCTCCTCTGCCCCCTCATCTCCTCTCTCCTCCTTGCCTCCGGCCACACTCGGGGCCCTCAATACAGCAGCAGACGTGCTCTCAGTGGCTGCACACTCTCTGAACAACTAACTAACTGCCTGGCTCCATCCTCCATATATATATCCCTATCCGGGCTCCTTCTGGCGGTATGAGGTGGAAAGGTGGAGGTGTTTGTTTGTAATGAGGGCCTCTTGTGGAGAAGTCCATCCATGCACCCTTTTGGGTCCTGTGGTACCTGTGAACAGCAGGGTGCCACACATCCATACCTGAATCCATACACAGCATCCATACCTGAATCCATACACAGCATCCATACCTGAAACCATACACAGCATCCATATCTGAAACCATACACAGCATCCATACCTGAATTCATACACAGCATCCATACCTGGATCCATACACAGCATCTATACCTGAATCCACACACAGCATCCATACCTGAATCCATACACAGCATTCATACCTGAATTCATACACAGCTTCCATACCTGTATCCATACACAGCATCTATACCTGAATCCACACACAGCATCCATAGCTGAATCCATACACAGCATCCATACCTGAATTCATACACTGCATCCATACCTGAATCCATACACAGCATCTATACCTGAATCCACACACAGCATCCATACCTGTATCCATACACAGCTTCCATACCTGTATCCATACACAGCATCTATACCTGAATCCATACACAACATCCATACCTGAATCTACACACAGCATCCATACCTGCATCCATACACAGCATCCATACCTGCATCCATACACAGCATCCATACCTGAATCCATACACAGCATCCATACCTGTATCCATACACAGCATCCATACCTGTATCCATACACAGCATCCATACCTGAATCCATACACAGCATCCATACCTGTATCCACACACAGCATCTATGCCTGAATCCATACACAGCATCCATACCTGAATCCATACACAGCATCCATACCTGTATCCATACACAGCATCCATACCTGTATCCACACACAGCATCTATGCCTGAATCCATACACAGCATCCATACCTGAATCCATACACAGCATCCATACCTGTATCCACACACAGCATCCATACCTGCATCCATACGCAGCATCCATATCTGTATCCATACACAGCATCCATACCTGAATCCATACACAGCATCCATACCTGATTCCATACACAGCATCCATACCTGTATCCATACACAGCATCTATGCCTGAATCCACACACAGCATCCATACCTGAATCCATACACAGCATCCATACCTGTATCCACACACAGCATCCATACCTGCATCCATACGCAGCATCCATATCTGTATCCATACACAGCATCCATACCTGAATCCATACACAGCATCCATACCTGATTCCATACACAGCATCCATACCTGTATCCATACACAGCATCTATGCCTGAATCCATACACAGCATCCATACCTGAATCCATACCCAGCATCCATATCTGTATCCATACACATCATCCATAACTGTCAAGGTTGTGTCAGATGTGACAGACAGTCGCCCTGCAGTTGGTTGCAGGAGATCTCTACTTTGGGCATCACAGATACCTTCTTAGATCTGTCTCACTCTAGGACCCAGCGGATACCTTCCTGCGTCTAATTGCCACCAAGGCCTGGGTGTTTAAATATTTCCTGTTTCTATAAGGAGGTGCTGGTGATATTCACGTGACCTCTTTTGAAGGTTTGGAGCTATCGCAGTCTGCATACTTCCTCTTTAGTGCTAAGAGGCCGTGTGTGTAATCTCTCTGAAGTCGGCTCAAGCTAAGTTACTTCCCCGTCTCTGTCTCCCCTTGCTGTCTTTAGTCGTTAGTGGGGACTGACTAGCACTCATCCCCCTTTTCCTAGCCAGGGCCTAGCTCTAGGGAGATACAGGGTTTTACGTTCCTGATCTGCGATTGGTGAGAAACCAATATAGGGATGGTAGGGAAGACAGGGTGATATCAGATCAGTCTAGGAGGTCTCCACTCTCCCCTTTCCCTAGAGCCTGGGCTCCCTTACCCTCATCCCTTCGTGTTGCACGTTGTCTTTCCTACACTATGCGTGACATTACCTGAATCCATACTCAGCATCCATATCTGAATCCATACAGAGCATCCATACCTAAATCCATACTCAACATCCATACCTGAATCCATACACAGCATCCATAACTAAATCCATACACAGCATCCATACCTGAATCCATGCACAGCGCCACTCCTATCCACAGGTTGTCTTTAGTATTACAACTTGGCTACATTCACTTGACAGATGTTAGCTTCACCCAGCTGACGTGCAAAATGAAGGAGATGATAAAAAGACCCAGCACCTGTAATTGTCATTGTTAGGAATGCAGCCCTGCCCCCTATATAATGGACACATCCGTGATATCAGCTCTGTGTCTTGTTGATAACTACATTTATAATTATAATCTAATTCATAATCACAGTTATTATCCCATACACAGGCTCATTTCCGGTTTATAGAATTATCACCTTGTCTGGAAGGTTAAGAAACTACTACATTTCTATGTAGTAACTGATACAAATGTATCACATGTATCATTGCTGTCACTGTCGGGCATGCAGTATTATATCACGTCTAAGTACTAGAGATGAGCAAATCTGCCAAAATTCAATTCACATACAATTCATTTGTTGCAAAATCGAAGTGCTGGGTAAAGCCATTTATTATGTTGTCAGTAGGGATGAGTGGACTCATGAAAGTTCGGGTTCTGTTACCCAACCAAAACTTTATTCCAAACTTTGGTTCAGGTGCCCGAAGTTGAACCAGAACTCGAACTCCATTGAGAACAATGAAGACTTGAATTTTGGGTGTGGGTCAGCTCTCTCTCTCGGACTTTCCCCGGAACTCCGAACATTTCGATGAACTTTCAGGGAATGTCCATGTTCAGTCCCGAAGACTGAAGATGGATGAAAATGGAGAAGGCAGGAGGACAGGTGAGGGCTGGGGAGAGGAGAATATTTTTATTTTTTTAACCCCCTCCAGGCACCAAAAATAATTAAGTGAAATGTTGTCCGTCGAGCTGCCATTTAGCTTGATTCGAGCAAATAGAATTGCAAAAAGTCCAAATGGTGAAATGTGAAATTCTGAGATGGATTCTCTTATCTCTAGTATATGATGTGTACTAGCAAAGCAATTCTGCTCCCGAGAAGTCTTCACAAGTCCCATAGACCTAAAATCCCGAGGTATTACAAATGCCACCGATGACAGGTAGGGGGAGCTGTGGATACAGTATAGTGAATGAGGGGGATATACAGGATTAAAAAGTAATGAAGGTCTCCTACTTCAGCAGGGTTTTGTCCTGTCTGCCTGCATTTCGTTGTCTATTGTGCCAACGTTCAGTCTGAATTTGGTGGAGCATGTGTTACGTATCGATTGTTCGTCTGTCAAATCTACGGACCGCGGAGTCATTGTAACAGATAATGGGCCTTGTGTTATACAGAACAATATGGCACAGGACAGACTGTTATACAGAAAAGCTCAGAAACTTTCTATAGGTTAAATGGGAATAATATTAGGATACAGTCCGTTCTCTGCAGGACTGTTACATTGTAACGCTGGGGACTCAGTTCATACAAGCCATGGCCATAGGCAGTGCACAGATTCAGGTCCGGTTATTGTTGCAGTACCGTATTCTTACTTGACCACTGAGTTCCCACAGCACATGCCACCTTATGGTTTAATCTAATTTGAGTTAAGGCTCAAGTCATAGTTGTCATAATATACCAAACATGACTACAAGTTTCACAAAATTTGGGTTTTAAGAAAGGGTGAAAAAAACAACTATTTCTCTACTTTATGTATTATGTAAGTAATAATGTTTCAGTGTTACAATGTGTTCACTAGTAATACCACATTTGGCCTCTTGGAGTGCTGTTGAAATCTGTTCAGTAAGAGCAGAAAGCCCTTTTGTTACTGCACATTTAGTGCAGTACTCTAGGGCTCCACCTAGTGGGTAAAACATGCAGTTCACCAACTTCTACTTTACATTACATAATCAATTCTGAAGCACAGGAGTAAGAGACCTGCAACTGAAGAATACTGATTAAGCGCAACTAATTACAGGAATAAAGAACAAGAGATGTGGCCGGGGAAGGAATGGACAAGAATTAAATCTGATAAAATTTGATTCTGCAGATCCACGTCATATTTGGCCAGGAAATATTTGATTTGCATCTCATTTATTCACAGCAAATTAAATGTGCCTTATTGTTCTTGAGGTTCTTCCAACAAGGACCCCAATCTATTGACCAGAATGGAGGGCCAGCTTAAATGGCCACCATGTAACACTACATTTTCCCCTTCACTGAAAGCTAAATGAGATGATCGTCGTGATCATCGTGATCGTTGTGATTACTTCTTTTAAGCATCCATTAATTGTATATGTAACACAGTGGCGGACACAGACAGAAGAGGCCCCCGTGCCAGAACAATATACGGGCCCTTTGCAGTCCAATAACTCATCCTAATGCCCAATTCCTCCTGCTTTAGGGGTAGAAGGGTTCCCCTTACTTCTTAGGCTCCCGGTTGCACCAATGGTCTGTGCACCTCTGCATGGACACATGGACAATAGAAAAGTTTTTTGGGGGTAAATTCCCTTTAAGGACACAACATTTGTCCCAATTTTACAATATGCATTCCTCGCGCCTCGTTCTACGTTCCTCATGTAACGTCCCGCTAGCTGCCGAGACGCCGGCCTCATACTTCGTGTGCGTTTCATTTTGGTGATTTATAATTTGCCTCTAGAAGAAGAAGGGTCACAACTCTCATGTTAAAAGTTAAGTAGATTCTGACACGCCGCATCAGCAAACAAAAGATATTTCATGCTCCCCGTGTGCCCTAGTGGGATTTCCAAAGACTGAACATCTCCATATATCGAGCGGCGCGTGCCTGGCCGGTGTGGATATTCATCAGCGTACTCCTGTATCTTTTATATTGGGCGTCTGCTTCACTGGTCCGGAACCATTTACACTTCTGCAGAAAGAAAAGTGTTGATTACACCATAGCTGACCATGAAATAAGCAATTTGTGCTCCTCTCCGATGTCCTGCCAGGTTAGGGAAGGTGGATGAGCGTTTATGACATTTAGAAAACAAGATCTGGTTCAGCTGGATGCGCAGCCCATCAGCCGGCAATATGATGACATTCCTCTCCCTACAATGGATTTATCTGCCCCGGAGCCTGTGCTAGGAAATAACCTGGAATCAGATTGTGACGCGGCTCCGGGCTTTGTCTATGGCTCTATTCTGTGGATCAAGGTGGGGGGAAGGAAGATACAATGTAATAAAGAAAGGTAAAGCTCAAGTGACACCGAGTAGCAAAATAAAATAGATAAAAGAAAATAAGCACAAAACTGATATAAAAAAAAAAAGATACGCTCCACCTTATAATAAACTCCTTTACCTGATTGTGCAAAATTAGGAACTGTTTTCTTCCACATATTCTGACAATATTTTTACTTTTGTTCATGTATTGCACTTTTACTTTTAAAGACTCTTCGTAGAATCTTTCTTCATTACAGTTCTCCGATATGCATTCGTACTCCGATTGCGCACGCAACAATTTTTTTTTTCTTCCACATCTTATGAGAATATTTTTACTTTTATTTGTTAGCCTCGTTTATTTATTGCAATTTTCACTTTCGGAGACTTTTGGGGAACTCTTGTGCCGAAATGCATACAAACTCCGATAGCGCATGCAACAAATTTCCTTTTCTTTTTTTTTCTACTTTCAGATGCTGTCCTATCACAGGACTATCCTTGTTTAGGGGACTGTCACAGAATGAAATGGAATAATCCAAAGGACAGGAAAAGTCCCATTAGAGAATAAGTTAATTCAGGTTGACGCGTTTCGAAGAAAAATACTAAGAGTTATAAGTAAGAAAGATTTTTCTTTGAAACGCGTCAACCTGAATCACCTTGTTCTCCAATGGGACTTTCCTCTCCTTTGGATTACGTCATCCTATAATGTGACTTTAGTAGATGATTATTAAAGTTTTGACTTTTTATCGAAGTACCGGATTCGTTGCCTTCGTTGTGGATTTTGGTCCTCGTTACCTCTCATCTGTATACAGCTTCCTCTACGCCTTTCACCCCAGCAATCATGGCATCTTAGGTAAACAGAGGAGACTGATACCTTCGTGATTTGCTAATGGAGATGAAACTCCACCCAAACCTTTTTGGAAATTTGCTCAATATAAGATCAGCTGAAAAAAAAGCTTTAAAAATACCTTACAAAGCCAGATTTTCTAAGTAAGTACACTAGCCTCATCAGGTCTAACAGATCGTTGCAATAATCTATGTAGTTGGAGTTGCGAAATCTGATGCCAGGTCCATTTTAAGCTCCATTGGGACCTTTGACTTCAATCTTAACCCCAATCGCTATGATGTTGTATCGGTATGGAAGTCACGGCAGAGAATACAGGGAACTGTCACTTTAAGTCTAAGATCCTGATTTTTTTGAGCCAAGTGCTGCAGGTTTCCGGGCAACCATCACATTCCTCTGTATCTGAGATTACGGTAGTTTACTACAGCAGTATATGGCGCCGTTGATCTCCCTTCTCCACCACCCACTGTAGGAGCCCACAAGCCTCGTGAGGCCTGAGACAAGGACACATACACATAGTTTCCAAGAAGGGTCTTAGCAATTGGAGATGTTTTAGTCACACACAGGACTGCCCCCCAGTAGTAAATGGACATTTATGGAGTGGGGGAGGGGGGATAGGTTAGCACATTTACTTTTTGACCCAGAGCTGTTCCAAAATATTATTATTATTACTGGGTGGAGGCACTGAAAGGGGCACTGGAGAGTTATATGCAAAGATAAACTGGGAGAAGTGTTCATAGAGGTCTGGGCCCAGATAAAGAAAATATATGCTTGAGGGCTTATCCTTAAATGTCTCTATCAATGTCCTCGGACTGCGTTCGCTTTCTATATTTCCAAATGTGGTCACTATGGAAAGGCTGATACTACACAGAAAGAGAAAGCAGGGGGCAGGCTGACAATGGCCCCTCAATGGACTAGAAAGCAGCGGTCTTCTGCACCCCATAATGGGTCTAGCACTTGCCCGTCATCTCTTTTTGTGATATCGACACAGAATTTAGTTTTCCTTTCCTATAAGAGCACAGATCATGGGTTACCCCATCTCTCCACCACCCATTACACAGCCGCTCCAGCATCTGTAGCTCCGCTATTACACTTTCCGGCGGGTTTTTGTGTTTAAGCGCTGAAATGCATAAAATTCCCTTTTCTCCCGCTGAGCTTTATTTTCCTGAAATATTCAACGTTTATCATGCTCCATTGTCCTGAAAAATAAATACAGCGACGAGAGGGTCATTTCTGAATATTTAAGTTCCAGCTTGCCTGATAGTGGAGGAGCTCGGCAATGAGACCATTAACATATGTTCTTGGCAAGAAAAAAGCAATCACATTCTCCCAGGGACATCGACTGGTTGTTAAAAGACCACATTGAGATTTTCAAGGCGGCAGAGCAAAACCGCGGATCCGCTTATTGCTCACATATGATGAGGACAATTGGAATCTGGGTGGGCACGGGCTCACTATTTATGGGGGATGCATTGGTTACAGCTGCAGCTAGATGTGTAAACAAGCAAATCTGCTCCCATGTGCTCTAGGTTTCTTCTACTGGTTCCACAGTACAGAACATCACAGTGTACAGTGCAATCTATCCAGGATAACGATGCTGATGCACATGGGGCTTTTAGCATATGACTGTCACGGGTGTTTCAGATGTGACAGACAGTCACCCTGCAGTTGGTTGCAGAAGATCTCTTTGTTTGGCATTACAGACACCTTCTTAGATCTATCTAGGACCTAGTGGCTACCTCCCTCCTGCTGATTGACACCCAGGACTGGGTGTATAAATACTTTCTGTTTGCTACAGGGAGGTGCCGGTGATATTCACATGTTTTCTTGTGAAAGCTTGGAGCTATTGCAGTCTGCTTACTTCCTCTCTGGTGCTAAGAGTACGTGTGTGGAATCTCTCTGAAGTCGGCTCAAGCTAAGTTACATTCCCCTGTGTTTGTCTTCCTTGTTGTCTTTAGTTGTTAGTGGGGACTGACTAGTGTTCATCCTCCCCCCCATTCCCTATCCAGGGCCAAGCTCTAGGGAAATAGAGGGTTTAGGTTCCTGTGCGGCAATTGGTGAGGAACCAATATTGGGAAGTTAGGGGAGACAGGTTGACACTAGACCAGACTAGAAGGTCTCCACCCCCTTTTTCCTTAGTTTCTGGACTCCATTCCCCTCATACCTTCGTGTTGCACTCAGTCTTTCCAACACCTTGCGTGACAATGGCAGGTGAATGTGAAAACTATGGAGGATTCAGCACATGGAGCACAGACATGGAAAAAAAGAGAACGTCTCCTTCAAGAGACCTGCTAAGTATAGAGTCTTATAGGCAATACTCCATGGGAAAAATGCGGAAAACAGGACACAAAAAAACCCCAAAAACTTGCAAGTGCCACCAAAGAGCAGTAGCTGCTAAGCATGAGCAAATCTTCTCATATCTGAACTTTGGTGGTTTGCTAGAATTCGGCTAGGAAATTCTATTTCCATTAAATTTATTCAATGCCGGTACTCCGCTCCTAAGGCTCTGACTCCGGCTCTAGTCTTCTCTTTATTCTTCTACAATGCTTCTGACGCCAAGTACGATTCGACACATTTTAAGATGTCAAAATGTCATGAAGCGTGGGATTACGAAGGAATGACATATCGATGACTAGTCAGTGCCGTAAGTGCCAGCAAAGAATGAAGAGAAGACTGGAGCCAGAGTACGCGCCTTACCGAGTGTGCGGAGTCCTGGCAGGGCGCTGCAGAGGCATGGGAAGTTAAAGGGCAAGGTTAGTATGATAGTCTATTTGTTAGGCTCACCAGGTGAGCAGGATCCTCTAAATCTCCGGTCCGATTGGGCACTCAGACCCCGAGTGTTGATGCAGCAAGCTGAAGGGCACATGGGCAGTGAGGATTTGGCACTCTCTGGAATTTTAGGAGCAGCAGGAAGGATGAAGTGGAACCCAGCAGGGATGAAAATAAGTAAAGCCCAGTATGGACAGATGGGAGCACAGCAAACATTAAGGTCTAGGGACTCAATCTCAAGACACAGGTGTTATTTTAATGTGCCTTAAATAGGTCTGTGGAAATGATATCATTGATCCATGCCGGCCAACTCGCAAAACACGACGTGGAGCACAACAGAGGGCACAGACCTAGAGGAAGGAAGTGGAGCCCAGGATACCTGGAAAAGTTGTGTAACATCTTTTGTTTTTTAACTCATTCCCAGAGCATGCAATTCATACAATTGGAATCCAATAAAATTGGGATTTGCTACAATCCACAAATATTGAAAAATTATAGGCAAATTTGATTAATTTAGAATTGATTCACTTATTCTTACTAGATACTTTGTAAGTTAATGTCCAACCCTTCAAACCTCAACGTGAGTCAAGCACTATTGAAACAGCTGCCTGTTGATGAAGGGTTTTGCCCCTGGCCGTGCTGCGGGTCGTTAGAGGGTCGGACATTGACTTATCTGATAGCTACCAATCCTAGATGATACTTACGAGATAATAGTTTCTTATTCATTTCCACAACCTCTTTTCATCATTATTTATTATAACCCTTTTTACTACAGTATATTGTAAATTTATTACCACTGTAGCACAATAATCAAAGTTAGGGAAAAAAAAAAAAAAAAAAACAAGATGTTTTTTTGAGAAAGCATCCAGCCACACAATAAAACCTTATTAAACCCACAATCCAGAAGAGACACATATTTCTCATTTCTGTAGACAATTTTTCCACCCCTTTTGCTCTTCGGCGAAGTGTTACAAAATAAATAGGACATAATTGGAAAGTGAAGAACAAAAAAAAAGATTCTTTAACTTGAATAATAAATGAAAAAAAAAAATTGCATATATGAAAAAAATAAATAATTAAAATAAAAAAAAAAGAAAATATAAAAATTAGACCCTGTTCGGCTCCTCAGACGATTCATTTCAAACTCATTAGACTGAATTAGTCGGCGCGAGAAATGTTTAAAGTGGTGTTTGTTCACAGTCTGTCACCGTACATTGATTATTTCAATGGGTTCACACACAATTAGAGTAAGATGAATGAACAGTAACCAAATGATTGATTCCAACCTTCTTGAAATATAAATGTGCCAGTGTCGCTTATGCTAAATTGATATTTATATAACTCCCTTTGAAGACGAAATTAAATTTCCTTAAAAAGGTTATAATAGAAGAGAGGAGGTTTTTTTTTTTTTTTTTTTTTTTACAGCCGGGTACCATCGCGTTAATAAATCCAAGGAGAAAAAAAAAAATTTCAAAAACTTTCTGAAGAGCTTTTAAAGTGATTGATGGACTTCTAAGCAGTAATTACTAAATGTGCTTATCTAGATACCCTTCTTCCCTTCTTGCCTATTGATCCCTTCGCGTCTTTGATGAAAAGCTCATAATTCATGGCTTTCTTGATGTTTAGCAAAAGGATGGAATTATTTATAACTGAAATCTAAATGATCCTCCGGTCTAATGCACCGAAATGAGACTTGTGACTGAGAAAGTTGCAATCTCCACGATATCATCGAAGAAAGGCCTGATCAGTAACGAGAGGATAAAGGTGATACGGTAACATTAGGTTGGGTGTAAAAATAATCCAAAAGATTTATTTCTCCAACATGAAAAAATAAAAAAAAGTTTAACGTCTTGACTAGTGTTGACCCACCCCCGTAGTGTTCGAGTTCGGTTCGGTTCGTCGAACACCCGTGTGTTCGCCGAACTGTTCGTCGAACTGTTCGTCGAACACCTTCGAACACCGTTAAAACCAATGGCAGGCAAACAAAAACACATAGAAACACATAGAAAACACCTTCAAAGGTGTCCAAAAGCTGACAAACTGCTCAGAAGACATAACTAACACATGGAAAAGTGACAAGTACATATAGTCATGCGAAAATAAAAGAGGTGGAGGAGTAAAAGGAGGGGGAGACACAGATATAGGCATGTCATGCCCTTCTAAAATCCAAAAAGTGAGAAGCCGAGACGGCCAGTCCGCTCCTGCCCGTGCCACCTCCGTGTCGCCGGGTTTGTGCCAGAGCCGCGGTGAACCCTGACGGCCAGCCCCCCTCTCCCAATACTGGTGCCTGTCCGCTGGTGGGTCGAGAGAGCCCCCTGTGGTGGAGGCAGCTCTAAGCTTTTTAATTTAAATTGTCCCTCTAATTTGAATGAATACACTTTAAATCCATTTACAAGGATCTATTGGAGGGCAAGTCTCATGCCAGCAGCCGCGTAATTCCAGCTCCAGTAGCGTCCACTAAAGCTGCTGCAGTTAAAAAGCTTTTATAAGGATCGAGCTCGGCTGTCCACCGCAAGGCATCCTAGTGCCAGTCCCAGCCCCTATGCCTTGGGGTGCCTCCTGATGCTCTTCACTGAGTATCCCGTGGTCCCGAAGCATTTCCTTTGAAAAAATTAAGTGTCCAAACTACAGGTGGTGTAGCTTGCTTAACAGCCGGGATAATCCGCTGACTAGCAGACACTGCTACTAGGCACAAAGTATTTCCTGGGCTAGATGCAGTTAAAAATTTGTAAGTAGATACTCTCGTTGGATGCTGAGAAAGCATTCCATAGAGTCTCCTGGCACGCCATATATGATTCTCTTTAAAAGCTTGGGGTAGGGGTCTAGGGGACCCTTTTATAGCCAAAATCACGGCCCTGTATCACAATACGTCACCTAGGCTGAAGATAAATGGAACTGTAGCACCGAGGGCTCGGTTGCTACAGACGTATTGCACCTCACCCAGAGGTGTGATATCTCACTCTCAGATAAGGATGGAGTGTGGATCAGGACCCGACACCTGCATGCATTACACCACATTGCCGTGGGGCAGGGCGACCAATATGCCCCTGAGATGGGCACGACAGTCCCTGTCCCTGGCTGGAGTGGGGGGAGGGAACACTGAGGAAGGGGAACCCTGCAGTGCAGGAGCAGGGAGGAAGCAGTTCCTGGGTGCATTGAGAAGGGAGTATAAAAGGTGGGCACCATCTTAGTTCAGTGCAGAGAAGTCTGAGCAGAAGTGGCAGGGAGCAGGGGCTCTGCATGAGCTCTGCTCCGGAGGCGGGCCTAGTAACAGAGGCCCAGGCCTGGAAGAGGGAGAAGGAAGGAAGAGGAGCGGAGAAGGCTCCAGGAACGAGGAATGAAGGGATCCCAGGGGTGCGGACGGGCGAGTCGCCACCGCACGCCCGAATCCACCTGCGTGGAGGGGTCAGGCCAAAGGGGGAGACCGGTCCCCGAACTAGTGGAGGCAGGAAACGACCCTCAGCTAGAAACCGGAGGCTCTGACATTTTATGTGGCGCAGCCCCTTGCTCCACCCGCTAGGAAGGCACCACATAGGGTCAGGGAAACTGGCGCCAAGTTTACCAAGAGGAGGCCCGAGGCAGCCGGACAGAAGTGTTGGTAAGAAAGGCCAGACAAAGGACACACAAAGGGGGTCCTGTGAAGCGCTCCAAAGTTATCTGGGAGTTGTCTGAGCCCCTCACCTGGTGAGCACAGTACGACGTGGGCAGCCGTTACCTGCAGACGTGGTCTGGATAATAAGAACTGTGAGTAAAGGCCCTGAACTGCATCACTGACTCCGTGTCGTTACTGCTGCTGCCCTGCACCATCACCCCCATCCTCCGCATACACTGCCCTGAGGCTATACTCCTCCCGTGGGGAGTTATGCTACGCTCTGCTGCACCCACAACACCAGCCTCAGCGGTCTGCCCTGTAGCAGCGGTTCACTCTGACCGCAATCCACGGGTGGCGTAGTCGGACATTTAAACATCAAAACCACATAAATAGTTCCGCCACTGGTTTGACCGCCCTGAGCCACGGAACCGGATCGCCGCCACGAAGACTACAACCACCAGCATCCACCAAAAAGGGTCCGGCTCCGGGTGTCCCAAGGCCCAGGGGGTGCGTCAGAACATTTTCATCACCTTTCACAATCACCAATGGGACAAGGCAGGGATGTCCTCTGTCCCCTCTCTTATACATCCTAGTGACGGAGCACCTGCTCTCATCAATTCGCCATAACCCCAATATTAGGTGGATTGAGGTGGGAGGCACCGAGTACAAGTGCTCTCTATTTGCTGATGATGTCCTAGTATATATCACTCAATCACATATATCCATCCATGCTGTTATGGCTGAAATAGATCACTTTGTTACATGGTAAAATTTTAAAATCAATGCAGCGAAGTCTGAGGCCCTCGATGTCTCCCTCCCCAAATCCATATAGGATTCCATCCAGTCCAACTTTCCCTTTGCCTGGCCCTCACAGGGTATCAAATACTTAGGAATTCCTATTCATAGAGACCTCTCCCATCTATGTTATCTTAATTTTGGGCCCTTTATTGAACAATTCCATACAGACCACGGTTGGCAAGTTAGAACTGTAAGATTCACTACGTGAACCACTGGTGTTTTGTGGAAAAGCACATGTACACCGCGTTCCAAATTATTATGCAAAAAGTGTTTAGGAGTGATAAGGGAAGAATTTGTTTGATTGTCAGTTAAACTCATTGATGGTGATGTGTGTCAGGGCTCTTTATATCACTGTAAGCAATTGCAGACACCTGTGCTAATTAGTTTGGCAGGTGTGTCCAATGAAAGGCAAGACTACTTAAGAAGGCTGTCTCACATTATTAAGCAGCCTACATTTTCTGCCAAAATGGGAAAGAAAAAGGATGTGTCGGCTGCTGAGAAGCAACAAATTGTGGAGTGTTTAGGTCAAGGCATGACTACAATCAACATTGTGCGATGATCAGGATGAAGTGTCTTGGCAATCAAGAAGTATGTAGCTGATTCACAGTACACACGTGTGCGTGCTGATAAGGGCAAATTGAGGACTCTTTCCTACAGGCAATTACGTCAGGTTGAAAGAGCAGCGGCAAAAAAGCCTTGTCATAGCAGCAGACAAGTTTTTGAAGCTGCTTGTGCCTCCAACGTCCCCCGAACAACAAGATGCAGGGTCCTTCAGAGGTTTGCAGCTGTGCATACGCCATCCTGTCGACCTCCTCTATCCACTTCACACAAGCAGAAACGGCTCCAGTGGGCCAAACATTACATGAAGACTGATTTCAAAACTGTTTTGTTCACGGATGAGTGCCGTGCAGCGCTCGATGGTCCAGATGAATGGAGTGGAGGATGGCTGGTTGATGGACACCCCACGCAAACACGGCTACAGCGCCAACAAGGAGGAGGTGGAGTAATGTTTTGGGCTGGAATCATGGGGAGAGAGATTGTCGGCCCCTTTAGGATCCCTGAAGGCGCTAAAGATGAACTCCATAATATATGTGGATTTTCTCAAACAGCACTTCCTGCCATGGTTCAAGAAGAAGAACCGTGTATTTCACAGCAAGATCATTTTTCTGCATGATAATGCACCATCTCATGCTGCACATAAAACATCTGCATCTCTGGCTGATATGGGCATAAAAGGGGACAAACTTATGGTGTGACCCCCATGCTCCCCTGACCTCTACCCCATTCAGAACCTTTGGAGCATCATTAAAAGGAGTGTCTATGATGGCGGGAGGCAGTTCACATCTAAGCAACAGCTCTGGGAGGGTATTCTGTCCTCATGCAAAACAATTGAAGCAGAAACCATCCAAAACCTGACAAATTCAATGGACGAGAGAGTTCAGAAGCTCCTTTCGAACAAGGGGTCCTATGTGAAAATGTAACATCACCTAGAATAAAGTTTTGAGTTGAAAACTGTTTGATTTCAGTTTCTAACAACCTGCTAATGCTTATAATTTCAAAAATGACCATTTTTTTGGTCTTTATTAAAATGAAAAGGTTGATCGAAAAGTTTGGGGGATCTAAGAGTGTGGCAACCCAGTAGTCATGATTACTTCGAATTCTGACAATATGAGGGTCATGCTGCAGGTAGTGCAGCAAGAAGGCACTTATGTGTCTTGCGCATCTCGGAGCCCCAAAATTATTTTCCGGGCTAGATGCAGCTAAAAATTATTTTTAATTTTAAATCTGGTGAAGCTTATTATAGATGGCCTAATAGGATCAGTGCTGCACACTGCTACAAAGCCCAAATTATTTTCCAGTCAAGATACAGATAAACATGATTAGTAATTTGAAAGCTTAAAACGGTTGGTAGGGTGATTTTAACCAATCATCAAGCTTTTACTCTCCCCAGGATGACACAGGGGTAGAAAAGTCGTTTCGGATCCATGATTTGTTCATCTTTATGAACGTGAGTCTGTCTACATTATCAGTGGAGAGCCGCGTGCGCTTATCTGTCAGCACACCACCAGCAGCGCTGAACACACGTTCAGACAGAACGCTGGCTGCGGGGCATGACAAGATCTCCAAGGCGTAAGTGGCTAGCTCCAGCCATTTATCCAGATTGGAAGCCCAAAAAGAGCAAGGGTCCAGTGACACAGTCGTGGCTTCAATGTTTACTTGGAGATACTCCTGTACCATCGTCTCTAGGCGTTGACTATGTGTCAGACTTCTTGTCTCCTGTGGCCTTGCAAAGGATGGGCTAAAAAAGTGGTGAAATGATTCCGCAAAATTGATGTTACCAGCAGATACTGTGGTTCTGTTACGGTTTGAGTGCTGAACACTTGACGGTCCCACGGTTGGCAAGTTGGAACTGTGAGATTCACTACGTGCACCACTGGTATTTTGTGGAAAAGCACATGTAAGATTCTGCAACAGTCTCTGCTGATACTCCTGCATGCGTGCATCCCTTTCTATGGCAGGAATAATTTCTGCAAATTTACTTTTGTACCGGGGATCTAACAGTGTGGCAACCCAGTAGTCAGGATTATTTCTAATTCTCACAATTCGAGGGTCATGTTGCAGGTAGTGCAGCAAGAAGGCACTCATGTGTGTTGCGCATCCAGGAGCACCAAGTCCCTGTTGTGTTGGTGGCGAGGTAACAATCATGCTTCCTTCCTCTGTCCTCTCCCCCCAACCTCGCACAACAGAAATGTGATCAAGGTCTCCCTCATCTGATGAGTCTTCCATCAGTTCGTCCTCCACTTCTTCCTGGGCTCCTGCACCTTCCTCACTAGTTTGGCTGCTACCATGCGCCCTGGTAAAATCATCTCCCCCTCCCTCACATGCCTGCCGCCTTGGTGCTGCCGACCGTCTGGACCTTGCAGATGTTAGCCCTTCCGCATACAACTCCTCCTCCTCTACTTCCTCCACCTCCTCTTGTGCCACCACCTGACTCCGAATTCTGTTTAACATGTGCTCCAGCATGTAAATCACCGGAATAGTCATGCTGATAATGGCATCGTCAGCACTAAACATCTTCGTCGCCATTTCAAAACTGTGCAGAAGGGTGCATAGGTCCCTGATCTGAGACCACTCCTCCAGCGTGATTTGCCCCACCTCTGAATCTCGTTGGCCCAGGCTATACGTCAGAACGTATTGCACCAGGGCTTGTCGGTGCTGCCACAGTCGCTGCAACATGTGCAGAGTTGAATTCCACCGGGTAGGCACATCGCATTTTAGCCGGTGAAGTGGCAGGCCCAACGACTTCTGTAGAGATGTAAGTCGCTGAGCTGCGGGATGCGAACGGCGGAAGTGAGCACACAGCGACCGTGCCCTCTGCAGAAGGCCATCTAGTCTGGGATAGTGGGCTAAAAATTGCTGGACAACCAGGTTCAACACGTGAGCCATACAAGGCACGTGTGTGACATTGCCCCGGCGAAGGGCCGCACCCAGGTTTGCAGCATTGTCGCACACGGCCTTCCCTGGTTTCAGGTCCAGTGGAGACAACCATTCATGAAATTGGTTCTCCAGAGCTGACCACAACTCCTCAGCTGTGTGACTCACATTTCCCAGACATTTCAATGTAAAAACCGCCTGATGACGTTGAGCCCTACTGCCAGCATAGTAAGGAGGTGTGCAGGATCCCTTCTGCGCAGTTAGAAAGCTTGTGGCATGACCAGACAGGCTTTGGGTGCAGGTGGAAGACCGAGAGGAGGTTGAGGAGGCAGAAGCAGTGGAGGAACTTTGACATAAAGAGGATTGACGCACAACTCGTGGGGACGGCAAGACTTGGACAGCAGCCCCTTGTCCTGCTGTCACCATAGTTACCCAGTGCCCAGTCAGCGACATGTAACGCCCCTGTCCATGCCTACTCATCCAAGTGTCTGTGGTGAAATGCACCCTGTCACACACAGAGTTTCTCAAAGAAGCGGTGATGTTGTGTGCGACATGCTGGTGGAGCGCAGGCACACCTTTCTTTGAGAAGTAGTGCCGACTGGGCATCTGGTACTGGGGCACTGCGACGGACATAAGGTCTCGAAAATCCTCTGTGTCCACCAGGCGGAAAGGCAGCATTTCTGTAGCCAAGAGCTTGCAGATGGTGAAATTCAACCTCTTAGCTTTCTCATGGCTAGGAGGAAATGGTCTTTTACTTGTCCACATCTGAGGGACCGAGGGCTGGCTATTGTGCTTAGACGGGGTTGATAAGGGTGTCCCCGGCAAACTGCCGGTCTGTGAGGAAGATGCAGGCGGACATGTTAGGTTGCCTTGATCCAAAGGTGGTGCTATCGATGTCGGACAGCGCTCAAGACCAGCTGGTGTTACCACCTCCAAAGAAAATGATGACCTGCCAATCACGCTGGCTGTTGCGGGTAAAGAGGTGGCAGGTCTGCGCCCCAAAACATGTGTGACTGCTGTCCCCCCAGTCACAGAGGATGAAGAGGCCGCGGATGCACAAGATATGGCAGACGGTGGTTGGCCCGGCCGGCTAGGCCGCATTGTAGCACACTGAGCTTCCCACTGCAACTTATGCTTCATGTCCATGTGCCGGTTCATGCATGAAGTACTCAAACTATGTATTTTTTGGCCTCTACTTAGCTTTTGCTGACAAATGTTACAGATAACACGAGTTGGGTCATCTTTATCAATCTGAAAAAATGCCCAGGCTATGCAAGGCTTAGCACCCATGCGACCTGAAGAGCCACCACGACTTGTGGTGAGAGGCAGAGTTGTGTTTGAGGATGCAGTTGTTGACGTGCTTCCAGTACTACGTCTCTGTCCAGGAAGGCGCAACCTGACCTCGTCGTCACTAGCATCTTCCTCCACCTCCTCTGCTGACCTCATCTCTTGGCTGACTGTGGGTTGACAGTAAGTGGGATCTCCGACCTCATCATCATCACCCTGTGCGTTATCACACCCGTCGTCCTCAGAGCCAACCTGTTCCTGCCCTGACAAAAAACTAAAGTTGTCGCTCCAATCAGGTATTTGAGTCTTATCATCGTCTTCCTCATTGTCTCCACCAACAGGAGTTACAGTTTGGGAATGAGGGTCTACATTATGGTCAGAACCTTCTGCGTCTGGTCCTGGATCCGACTCATAAAGATTCTGGGCATCAGTGCAGATCATTTCCTCGTCTGGATTCACAGAAGCGCTGGAGTCGACCTCTGATTCCCAGGCTATAGTATGAGTAAACAGCTCTGCAGACTCAACCATCTGTTCTACCTCATACTCAGACGGGCAGCTGGAGATTTGGGAGCTGTGAGGAAGCAAGTGCGATTTGGGTGACACCTTTGAGGACTGGAGTATTTGTGATGTTGAAGTTGAGGTGGAGGAGAGCCCACTTAAAGGAGCACTTGATATCCGTTGAAGCACCTGCTGTTTTTGTGCCTCATCTGGAATTTGTAGCGATTGGCGTGGCCGTAAGAAAGGGATCTTATCACATTGTCCGCTAAAAGAAGTAGACATTTTAGTTTGGCTGGAAGATGGTCTTTCTTCTGCACCTACCCCACGGACACAACCTTTTTTCCCCTTCCCAACACGCCTATTCCCCTTTCCACCAGCAGCAGGCCTTTTTCCACTCATTTTGGTGGTTAACTAATTCACAACTCTGGAGTTGTTTGACAAAAAAACAATGGATGGTAACCGAGCAGAGCTGAGTGGCCAAACTGTGGTATTAGGCCAAAACTATTGGCTGGGTTAGATGCAGAAAAAAATTATTTTTAATTTGCAACCTGATGGAGGTCAGTATAGATGGACTAATAGACCAAGTCCCACACACCGCTAGAAGCCCAAATATTTTTTCAGAGCTAGATGCAGAAATTTTTTTTATTCAATTTGCAACCTGATGGAGGTCAGTATAGATGGACTAATAGACCAAGTCCCACACACTGCTAGAAGCCCAAATATTTTTTCAGAGCTAGATGCAGAAAAAAATTATTTTTAATTTGCAACCTGATGGAGGTCAGTATAGATGGACTAATAGACCAAGTCCCACACACTGCTAGAAGCCCAAATATTTTTTCAGAGCTAGATGCAGAAAAAAATTATTTTTAATTTGCAACCTGATGGAGGTCAGTATAGATGGACTAATAGACCAAGTCCCACACACTGCTAGAAGCCCAAATATTTTTTCAGAGCTAGATGCAGAAAAAAATTATTTTTAATTTGCAACCTGATGGAGGTCAGTATAGATGGACTAATAGAACAAGTCCCACACGCTGCTAGAAGCCCAAATATTTTTTCAGAGATAAATGAAGAAAAAAATTATTTTTAATTTGCAACCTGATGGAGGTCAGTATAGATGGACTAATAGACCAAGTCCCACACACTGCTAGAAGCCCAAATATTTTTTCAGAGCTAGATGCAGAAAAAAATTATTTTTAATTTGCAACCTGATGGAGGTCAGTATAGATGGACTAATAGACCAAGTCCCACACACTGCTAGAAGGCCAAATATTTTTTCAGAGCTAGATGCAGAAAAAAATTATTTTTAATTTGCAACCTGATGGAGGTCTGTATAGATGGATTAATAGAACAAGTCCCACACACTGCTAGAAGCCCAAATATTTTTTCAGAGCTAGATGCAGAAAAAAATTATATTCAGTTTGCAACCTGATGGAGGTCAGTATAGATGGACTAATAGAATGATGCTATGCCCAAAAGATTTTACTTCACTAGGTGCAGTAAAAAAATTGGTTTTCTATACACAGGTGGTATATTTTGCAACACAGATAGGCTACTCCACTGACTAACACACTCTGCAATAGGCCAAAAAGGATTAGCTTTGCTAGATTCAGCCAAATGCTGTGAAAAAAACTTGCACAGCACTGGCACAGACCTGCCTGGCAAAAACTGATAGGAACTGATGTAACCTAGTCCTGAAAAGGACTCCAATTACAATTAGTCTTTACTCCCACAATCTATCTATTTAAGAGCACAGACCTGCTTGATAAAAGTCGTAGGAAATGCTGTAACCTAGTCCTTAAAAGGACTGCAATCACAACTATTCCCTACTCCCAAGCTATCTGTAGATTTGTGCGAAAATTGGCTTGAAATTAACAAGGTATAGCGCACACAGCAACAGCGGTGCCGTCTAACACGCAGCTGCAGCAGTGAGAAAATGGTGGCGACGGGGAAAATGGCTTGGTCTTATAGGGCAAGGACATGTGACATACACTGCCAATCACACATGCCCTTGCTTGTGTGAAAAAAAGCACTTCGCTCCGTGTGTGCGCTGCTGATAGGCTGACAGATTGCACCTCCCCACTGCAAATGCGGGAAAGAGAAAAAAAAATGGAGATCTTCATTGTTCCTGCAGAGATCCATCCCCTGCCCCTCCCCCCGCCCCGCTGTACACTCAAACTGCGTATTAACATTAATTTTCATCATTACTGAGAAAAAATCCAGTTATGATTTTGGTGCACGAACAGTTATCGAACATAACCTCGAACAGCCGAATTTTTCTCAAATTGTTCGTGTTCGCCGAACGGCTCGAACACCGCCCAAAACAGCTCGAATTTGAGATTGGCGAACAGTTCGAGTAGAACAACGCTCATCTCTAGTCTTGACCCAAGTTGGAGACTTTATCAAAACTTTGGGTCAAAACTTTGCACTTTTTTTTGGTGGATCCTCATAATGTTGAATTATTTTGTACTTGGACCAATGTTGTTACTCTTCCATTTTGTTAGATGATTCATGAATTTGTGGAAATCTAGCTTTGCCTCATTAAGGGTTCAGTGCAGCAGACATTACTCTTTTAGTATTTGACTTGGTGAAGTAGTCAATGTTTATGGAAATTCTGATCGATATCTCGGCTGGCACGACATCAGTGTATGATGCAAAAAGGTCCAATATTTGTCAAGTCTACTCTACGGAATCCAAGACTGTAACAAGTCCCTAAAAGACCCGATAGTTGAACCTAATAGGTCCTCACTCTGTTAGGCTTATGATTGTTTTGGCATCCAGGTTTTTTCTCAAAGTAGATAGGGACCCTTAATTCTTAAAAGTCAATCCTACCAACTACAGAAAGCGTAAGAGGGACAATTCTGTGCATGTAGCCCATGATCCTTAACGTAGAACCAAACTTGAGAATAACACATTGACCGACATCATGTACACAGTAACCCAGTGTTCCCCAACTCCAGTCATCAAGAGCCCCCAACAGATCATGTCTTGGAGGATTTCCTTGGTATGGTAAAAGTGATGAAATTATTGCCTGTGGAGGTACTGCAATTATTACCTGGACCATACTAGGGAAATCTTGAAAACATGACCTGTTGGTGGCCCTTGAGGACAGGAGTTGGGGAACCCTGCAGTAACCATTTACTCATGATGAGACATGATGAGACAACCAGGTTAATGGATACAGTCTCTTCGTGAGGACTTAATCTTGGTAGTTACACGCTATTGAAGCACAGCGCTTGGTGGTTACCCAACAGAGTGAAGGCACAGAGCTTAGTAGTTACACACAGTAACCAGAGATGAATAGTGAGTAGTACTATTTTGAGTAATCTTCAGAGTGCAAAGTAGAGGTGAGCGAATGTACCCAAAATCATGTTGTACAGATTCACTTGATTCAATTCTGTCCAAGTACAATTGGTCCGAATCAAAATCAAAAGTGTCCCGAAAATGCCATTATTATGCACTAAAGTTATGCACAAATCATAATAAGCAGAGGGTAAAAAAATACTACACATTATACTCACCCACCCTTGGCCCATCCTCACCTGTCATTAGGCCGCCTCCAAGTCGGTCTTTGGTTCACCTGGCAATTCCTTCCATTGCCCACTGTCATGTGGGGGAAGATGCAAGTCATGACCCATGTCACCCCCTTAATGACCACGCAGCCTGAGGAATGTCTGAGTCATTGATGTGTGGAGGACCGTCGAGCGGCAGCGGTGGTGCAATAAGAACAGGGGAGAGGGAATAGGACATATTATTTTTTAACCCATTTCCCAGTCCTCCAAAGAATACAGCAAAATAACGACATTCTGGGCACCATTTTGATGGATTAGTGGAAATCAGATCCCCGAAAACTTCAGATTTGTCATAATCCTAAACTTTGGGGAAATTTGTAACCAATTTGATTTGTTACAGATTGATTCACTCATCTCCAGTGCAAGTGAAAAAGAATCTTGGCCAAATAGTTTTTTCCTCGAATCGGCAAAATGAACTGCAGCATGTTATCAGTATCACCAATGAAAAAACATACTGTAATATTCACACGTGTTTCAATGTTTTAGTCTCTACTAGAGCCTTGTTTATGACTAATGGTGAAAGTGAATGCTGCAAATCTTATTTAATGACTTGAGACACAGAGCTTGGCAGTTACACATCACAGTAGAGGCACAGAGCTTGGTGGTTACATGAGTTGTGGTACAAAGCTTAGTGGTTACACTTCAGAGTTGTGGTACAGCGCTTAGTAGTCACACTTCAGAGTTGTGGTACAGCGCTTAGTGGTCACACTTCAGAGTTGTGGTACAGCGCTTAGTAGTCACACTTCAGAGTTGTGGTACAGCGCTTAGTAGTCACACTTCAGAGTTGTGGTACAGAGCTTAGTAGTCACACTTCAGAGTTGTGATACAGAGCTTAGTGGTCACACTTCAGAGTTGTAGTACGGCCCTTAGTAGTCACACTTCAGAGTTGTAGTACGGCCCTTAGTAGTCACACTTCAGAGTTGTGGTACAGTGCTTAGTAGTCACACTTCAGAGTTGTGGTAATGAGCTTAGTGGTCACACTTCAGAGTTGTAGTACAGCGCTTAGTAGTCACACTTCAGAGTTGTGGTAATGAGCTTAGTGGTCACACTTCAGAGTTGTGGTACAGTGCTTAGTAGTCACACTTCAGAGTTGTGGTAATGAGCTTAGTAGTCACACTTCAGAGTTGCGATACAGAGCTTGGTTGTTGCATATTAGATGGTATAGTCTTGGTGGTTACACATCAAAGTCGTGGTACAGTGCATGACAGTTATACATCAATGTTGTCATAGAGCCTTGATGGCTACACATCAGTTGTGGTACAAAGCTTGTTGGTTGCACATCAGAGTCAAAATACAGTGTTTAATGGTTACACATCAGAGTTATGGTACAACGCTTGGTAGTTACACATCTGAATCATCATATAGTCTTGGTGGTTGCCTATCAGAGTTGAGGTACTTATCCATGGTTCTTACACATCAAAATTTACATGCAATGCAGTGCATCAGAAAAGAAACACAAAGCTTGGCAAGTCCACATCAGAATGGAGGCGCAGCGCTTGGTAGTTACATATCAGATGTGATGAACACAATTTGGTTAGGGCACAAAACTTGGCAGTTAGAGAGCAACAACAGGAACAGTCTGTAGCACATGTTGCAGTGTATCTCCCAGCAGATAGTTGCGGGGCTCAGAAGGTTTGCTCCCTCAATGTCTCTGGTCACGTTCTTAAACCAGGACATCTTAGCTAGCACTTGAGCACAGTACAGACTTGGATTGGAAATGGTTCCTTCACTTCCAAAATCCAAGGCTGACACTTTGCATAGAGAGCTGACAATGCCAAAAATGGATGCTCCACACTGCGTGACAATCTGGCCAATGCACTCACTATCTTACGACATAACTGGACGTGTGGCCTCAGTGTAAATTTGAACAAGTGTCAGCCCACCTGCCACAAACTAACAGCTTGTTTTGAATTGTATACTGATGTTTACAACAGAGAAAGCAAAATCCAGCTCACAGGTAAAGTCCAAAAAAGTGCATTTTATTTTCCAAGGTATGTGAAGAAAAGATTAAAATTGTGAATTCACAAAAAAGAGAATGCAGGCATCTTTTGACGCGTTTCAAGCCTTGGTACCTTGGAAAATAAAATGCACTTTTTTGGACTTTACCTGTGAGCTGTTTTTTTCTGCTTTCTCTTTTGGATGTTGCGCCCTGCCCAGGTGCTATCCGTGCTCCAGAAGTGCAGAACTGCAGGTGCTGAGCTGGATTTACTTCTGTGACAGATGTTTCCATCTTTACCTTTCTGTAAAGTTCATTAAGGACTCCAATTTCTCACAATGCATATACAATATAATATCCAGACATGGTAGCAAAACCCTTAACACATTGCAATACACATCCCAACCACTGGGTGGCCACATAGGGACATGTAGCACCCTGAGGGCTCGGTTGCTACAGGGGTATTGCCCCTCGACCCAGAGGTGTGATATTCCACTCCCGGGTAAGGATGGAGTGTGGACTAGGACTCGTTAGGCTGCATGCACCACACACACCCCATTTCCGAGGGACAGGTCAACGGTGCTCCCACTAGACAGAAGTGCAGGCACGACCGACTATGTCCCTGGCTGGAGTGGGGAGGGGGTGGAATACCCAGTGGTGTAGGAGCAGATAGGGGTGAGTCTCTGGGCATAGGTAGGAGCCCATTGGTTGCTGGTCACCTGGGCTCACACATAAGGGAGGTATATAAGGCGGGCACCATCTTAGGGACAGGGTCCAGTTCAGTGCAGTCTGTGAGGAGAGCAGACAGGGAGCAGAAGCTCAGGCTGAGTGCTGCTCCAGAGGCAGGCCTAGGGAAGAGGCCGGGGCCTGAGAGGAGAAGGAGAAGTAGGAACTGGAACAGAAAGGAGATAAGGGAACAGGAACACATAGAAAGGCCCAGAGACACGAGGACAGAGGGAACCCCAAAGGCCCAGGAGACTGCGGGTGAAGGGTTGGCAGAGCAGGGTACCGGAACCCAAATTGGTGGAGGCAACAAATTCCTCAGCCAAAGATCGGAGGTTGTGACCACATCTTGGTGCGACCCCTCACTACATCCACCAGGAAAGCATACCACATAGGGTCAGGGAAACCGGAGAAAGGTTTCGCCAAGAGAAGGCCCGAGGAAGCTGGACAAAGGTGGGTCCCTGGTGGGGACGGCCAGAGAAAGGAAAGGAAGGGAGTCCTGTGCCACGCTCTGGAATTGCCTGGGAGTTGGTCGAGTCCCCTGCCTGGTGGACGCAGCACGGCTTGGGCAGTCATCGCCTGCAGGATTGACACGAATAACAACTGTGAGTAAAGCATTGGAAACTGCAGCCCCACGTCTCTGTGTTTCATTGCCGCACCAGCACCATCAGTACTGGGACTCTCACACCACCACTACCATCATCCACACTAGCTGCCCTGAGGCTATACTCCTCCTGTGGGGAGTCATCCCATACTTGGCTGCGCATATAACATCAGCCTCAGCGGTCGGCAGCGCAGCGGCGGTCCCCACTGACCGCAATCCACGGGTGGCGTAGTCGGACATTTGTCACATTACTAATACTGCCACTGGTTTGACCGCCCTGGGCACGGACCGGGTCAATGCCACGGAGACTACAATCCCCAGCGATCCGGCTCCGGGTATTCCCTGCACAACACAGGCCCAGGGGGCGCGTCAGACACATATAACAAAATCATCTCCCAACAGAGTGCACACTTTCAGGGACATTTTTTTGTTATTTTATTTTTGCATTTGGCTTTCATAATAACAATTGCTGTTTGTAGCCTCCGTGTTGCACTGTCTATTGCTGGCTGCAGAGAATTTAGTAGTGAACTCCTTCTAAACGGGGGAGTCTAAAATTCTTATCTTCCCTTTTTGACCCGTCGTCGCTGTTACAACGACCACCGCAGCCACACTCCCTTTTAAAGATACAGTGTTGATAGCAATTATCCAAAAACTCTTTTGCAACATTCATGCTCCGACACCATGACAAAAACCAGAGAGAGTCGAAACGTTGTTAAGTCGCCATAAAGCATTGGACTATTTCCTTACCTGCTTTGAATCATGCGAAGTCCTTATTAGTCAAGTGAAAATAAATATATTTTATTTGCCTCATCTCTGGAGTGTGCAGTGAACTTGCTCCACCGTTATCTACCAGCTACCTCCGCTCTCAATAGAACTGAGTGCACTCCGATTCATCTCTATTATCAGCTGATTTATGACCCAGCTGCTCTGAAAATGGAAATTAAAGGTTTAAACTAACCTTTTAGAAGGAGTTCACTGATAGATTCTCAGTTAACTCATTGAGCTCACTGCTGGATTCTCAGTTAACTCATTGTGCAACCAGCAGTAGATAGCACACTGCTGAGGGTGTAGAAGGAAAATAGATCAAATTATTTAATGAAAATCAATAGCAAAAATGATTTTTAGCTATAAATGATTGCATTAATGTGATATTATCTCGTACCTTGCATACTTAAATATATTGACACCAGAGAACATCTGTATACGGTCCGTCCACTCCTGAGCCACCTTGTTAGTATAGAAGCCCCCCCGCGTCTCAGACCACAAGGCGTCCATTACTGGTTGTGGAGGTCTCAATAATTGAATTACTGCCCTGCCCTGCCTGCAGTTATTAATAGGACATCATCTCTGTATATCCTACTTGTATTATTGCAGATAATGATCTCACTCCATGTAAATACGCGACCGGGGGGTCTGAATGTGGCCGCAGCTTCGCTGTTCATTTACCAAAGGGGACATCGAAATAATTGTTCCATCCTAAACTCATTGTTTCACATGACCAGCAAATAATCAATAGCTATAAAATCCCAGATTGAGTATTCCATTCCCCAGGAATTATTATTATTATTATTATTATTATTATAGATTTATCTGTAACATTTATGTTAAATAAAAAAAAAAAAAAAAAATCTAAGGTTTAATTTTTTTAAACGTTTTTTATTTTAAAATAGACAATAAAATGTTTTAATGAAGTTGCGGGTGAGGTTTCCCGGCAGGGCGCAGAGTCGTCGCTGGGGTTTGGGGATTTGGAGGAATTGTTTAGATTGTGTTTAGCTGTAATAAGTCAGGAGCTGACGCCGATGACAGCTAATCTCGCCCCGCTGCCACCGCCGCCGCCACCACCGCTGACTACAATTCATTAGGTTTCCATATTATAATAAAATCTGGGAGATTGTTATAAGGGGTGATTTATGCAGAACGGGGTCAGAAATTAATATATTCAGCCCCCGATTTCTCCCATGCATCCTCATGCCTCATTATATTTAATAACGCTGCTGCAGGAGTCACATATGGCTGTAGCCGCTGATAATGAACTCGCTGGGGCCGGCTTCACCCATGTGACGGTGGCCGTGTGACTACATATAGAGCAGCGCATGGAGAAGAAGACGTCTTATGCCTTACAGCATAGTATATACTATTTCTCAGACTTTAGGGAAGTTTTTTTTTGTTTTTTTTTTATTTACTACTTGGACCATTCTGGGGACTTCTCTCGATGGTTTCACAAAATTTGGAACATGGAAAAAAAGCTCAGAAAACGAAAAAAAAAAAAAATATAAGCAATTTCTTCCTTAAAGAGAATCTGTCACCATGTTTTTTTGCCATGCAATCTGAGAGCAGCATAATGTAGGGGCAGAGACCCTGATTTCAGCAATGTGTCACTTACTATTTGCCACAGTTTTGATAAAATCACTGTTTTATTTGCTGCAGATCTAGCAGAGCTCTAAATGCTGAGCTCGGGTATAACCCTGCCCACTGTGCTTTTATGTTTACACTGTGCATAGGCAGAAAGCAGCGAACCAGTGGTGGGGATGGGGTTACACAGAGCAGGAGGAAGAGAAGGCACGAGACAGCTAGTCTTCTAATGATAAACTCCTGCTGATAAAACTGTGATTTTATTGAAACCGCAGCAAGCAGCCCATTACACATAGCTGGAATCAGGGTCTCTGTCTCCACTTTAAGCTGCTCTCAGATTAGCAAAAACCTGCGGACAGATTTCTTTTAACCCCTTCAGGACATCCGCCATGCATGTTCCTTTGCAAGTCCGAAGCGAGTGTATGGAGAGAGCTCCGGCTGCGAGTATACCCCACACCCGGCAGGTGACGGCTGTGTATTACAGCTAGAACCTGTCGCTAACACCTGCGATTGTTAACCTGTTAAATGCCACTGTCAATCTCTGACAGCAGCGTTTAACATGCATGCCCGTCGTTCTATCCACCCATCGGACGTGGTCGCGGGTTGCCGATGGGTTTTCACGACAGCCGGGGGGTCAGCCGATGACCCCTGTGCTTGTCATTACGGAGCTTCTTTGAATCTCTGCCTGTGGCCGGGCTTTGAAGAGACTGTGATTTTTGCTATATGCAGTGATGTTGTGGCTTCGCTGTATATAGCACAAGCGATCGGACGATCACATCTTCAAGTCCTCTAAGGCGGCTAACAAGAACAGAGAAAAGTAAAAAAAAAAAAAAAAGGGCTAAAAAAAAAAATCTAAAAGTCACCCCATTGAAAATACAGATATATATAGTATATAGTATACAGTGCCTACAAGTAGTATTCATCCCCCTGCAGATTTAGCTGGTTGACACATGCGGAATTAACTTGGCATTGTGACATTTGTACTGTAGATCAGCCTGGAAGTGGGAAATGCACTGCAGCAATTTTTTTTTTTTTTAAAACGTTAAAAGTTAATTCAGAGTGTCATTTATTATTCAACCCCTCAAACCACAAGAATTCTGTTTGGTCCCCCTAAAGTATTAAGAAGTAGTTCAGGCACCAAGAATAATGAGCTTCACATGTGTGGATTAAAGATCTCTTTTGCCAGCCTTTTCTGACTATTTAAGACCCTCCCCAAACTTGCGAACAGCACTCAGACATGGTCAACATGGGAAAGACAAAGGAGCATTCCAAGGCCATCAGAGACAAGATCGTGGAGGGTCACAAGGCTGGCAAGGGGTACAAAACCCTTTCCAAGGAGTTGGGCCTACCTGTCTCCACTGTTGGGAGCATCATCCGTAAGTGGAAGGCTTATGGAACTACTGTTAGCCTTCCACGGCCAGGACAGCCTTTGAAAGTGTCCTCCCGTGCCGAGGCCAGGCTTGTCCGAAGAGTCAAGGCTAACCCAAGGACAACAAGGAAGGAGCTCCGGGAAGATCTCATGGCAGTGGGGACATTGGTTTCAGTCAGTACCATAAGTAACGTACTCCACCGCAATGGTCTCCGTTCCAGACGAGCCCGTAAGGTACCTTTACTTTCAAAGCGTCATGTCAAGGCTCGTCTACAGTTTGCTCATGATCACTTGGAGGACTCTGAGACAGACTGGTTCAAGGTTCTATGGTCTGATGAGACCAAGATCGAGATCTTTGGTGCCAACCACACACGTGACGTTTAGAGACTGGATGGCACTGCATACGACCCCAAGAATACCATCCCTACAGTCAAGCATGGTGGTGGCAGCATCATGCTGTGGGGCTGTTTCTCTGCCAAGGGGTCTGGCCATCTGGTCCGCATCCATGGGAAGATGGATAGCACAGCCTACCTGGAGATTTTGGCCAAGAACCTCCGCTCCTCCATCAAGGATCTTAAGATGGGTCGTAATTTCATCTTCCAACAAGACAACGACCCAAAGCACACAGCCAAGAAAACCAAGGCCTGGTTCAAGAGGGAAAAAGTCAAGGTGTTGGAGTGGCCTAGTCAGTCTCCTGACCTTAACCCAATTGAAAACTTGTGGAAGGAGCTCAAGAATAAAGTCCACATGAGACACCCAAAGAACCTAGATAACTTGGAGAAGATCTGCATGGAGGAGTGGGCCAAGATAACTCCACAGACCTGTGCCGGCCTGACCAGGTCTTATAAAAGACGATTATTAGCTGTAATTGCAAACAAAGGTTATTCCACAAAATATTAAACATAGGGGTTGTATAATAATTGACCCACACTTTTATGTTTAAAAATTAATAAAATTCAACTGAGCAACATAACTTTTTGGTTTGTAAGATTTATGCTTCTGTTCATAAAACCTACTCTCGAATGCAGTTTGAAGGCTCTAACTTATTTGCATCTTATCAAACCAGCTAAATCTGCAGGGGGTTGAATACTACTTGTAGGCACTGTATATATATATATAGATATATAGATATATAATACACATATGTGGTATCATTGCATTCAGAAAAGTCAGCTCTATCAAAATATAAGAGCCATGACTATTTGATTTTGACATTTGCATGGCCAAATGAGGCGTATTCTTTTGCAGGATGACTTGCAGTTTTTAATGCCACAAATTGTACTGAAAAATAGAACAAAAAACTGCAAATGGGGTAAAATAGTAAAAACAATTGCTAGTCCATTCTTTGTGGTTTTTTGGCTTTTCATTATATGATGTTCAGTGTACAGTAAAACCGACCCGGTAAAACGATTCTCCAGGTCAGTACAATTACAGGAATGCCAAACTTGTGAACTAAATAATAATAATAATATTTTAAAGAATTCTGAACTTTCTGAACACCATTTGCTTTGTGTGGCCATTCTCTGAGACCTATAACTTTTTTGTTTTCCTGGTGATGTTATTGTACAGGGGTTGGTTTCTTGCTTTTTGCTCGGTGAGCTGCAGTTTTTATTGGTGTCATTTTGGATTGCATATGATATTTTGATAACTTTTTATTGCATTTTTAGGGGGTGCTATCGTGACTTCTTTTGGGGGGTTATTTACTCAATAAGTTTTTAATTGGTCTTTTTACTTTTTTTTTTTGTTTTAGATTTTCAGTTTGGATAAAGCGGTGATTTAAACTTTTTTTAAAAAAATTTATTTAGCCTTTTTAAAATTCTTCCCTAACGGACTTAAACCTGTAATTATGTAATCACTTGTTCTGTGTGCTGCTATACATTATTGCAGCATGTAGTAGACATTACATTCGCCAATGGATCTCAGCCCTTGGGGGGCAGCGATATTGCCCCACTCAATACATTTATCATTTATTTGCAGCATTGTTGATAAATATATTATTGGTGGGAGTCAGTGATTCTGAGATGGGGTCCCGAATCCCTTTTGTGATTGAAGCAATGGTGCGAATGCATAACATTGACCACCATTTCATTCACTTCTGTGGGAGTGACGGTCACGCATGCATCATTCGCTACCATAAAAGAAGTGAACGGAGCGATGATCAGACATGCACAAAGGAGATTTGGGACCTCAATTATTGGGATTGATGGTGGTTCTATTTATTGGATCCTCATCACTTATACATACCTTTAAATTTTTCACTCTTTGTTTCATTGCAGCCATTTGGTAATTTCTAAAAAGTTCATTTTTTTCTCATTAAAGTCCACTCTGCACCCCATCTTGACTGAAAAAAACAGAAATAAAAACTGAAATATCACACGGTCATAAATATTAAGATCCTTTGCTCAGTATTGAGTAGAAGCCCCCTTTTGAGCTAGTACAGCCATGAGTCTTCTTGGGAATGATGCAACAAGTTTTTAACCCCTGGATTTGGGTATCCTCTGCCATTCTTCCTTGCAGATCCTCTCCAGTTCCGTCAGGTTGGATGGTGAACGTTGGTGGACGGCCATTTTCAGGTCTCTCCAGAGATGCTCAATTGGGTTTAGGTCAGGGCTCTGGCTGGGCCAGTCAAGAATGGTCACAGAGTTGTTCTGAAGCCACTCCTTTGTTATTTTAGCTGTGTGCTTAGGGTTATTGTCTTGTTGGAAGGTGAACCTTCGGCCAAGTCTGAGATCCAGAGCACTCTGGAAGAGGTTTTCATCCAGGATATCTCTGTACTTGGCCGCATTCATGTTTCCTTCAAATGCAATCAGTCGTCCTGTCCCTGCAGCTGAAAAACACCCCCATAGCATGATGCTGCCACCACCATGTTTCACTGTTGGGATTGTATTGGGCAGGTGATGAGCAGTGCCTGGTTTTCTTCAGACATACCGCTTAGAATTATCACCAAAAAGCTCTATCTTCATCTCATCAGACCAGAGAATCTTATTTCTCATAGTCTGGGAGTCCTTCATGTGGTTTTCAGCAAACTCTATGCGGGCTTTCATATGTCTTGCATTGAGGAGAGGCTTCCATCATGCCATTCTGCCATAAAGGCCCAACTGGTGGAGGGCTGCAGTTGGAACTTTCTCCCATCTCCCTACTGCATCTCTGGAGCTCAGCCACAGTGATCTTGGGGCTCTTCTTTACCTCTCTCACCAAGGCTCTTCTTCCACGATTGCTCAGTTTGGCTGGACGGCCAGATCTAGGAAGACTTCTGATGGTCCCAAACTTCTTCCATTTAAGGATTACAGAGGCCACTGTGCTCTTAGGAACCTTGAGTAATGCAGAAATTCTTTTGTAACCTTGGCCAGATCTGTGCCTTGCCACAATTCTGTCTCTGAGCTCCTTGGGCAGTTCCTTTGAGCTCATGATTCGCATTTGGTCTGACATGCACTGTGAGCTGTGAGGTCTTATATAGACTGGTGTGTGCCTTTCCAAATCCAGTCCTATCAGTTAATTAAACACAGCTGGACTCCAATGAAGGAGTAGAACCATCTCAAGGAGGATCACAAGGAAATGGACAGCATGTGACTTAAATATGAGTGTCTGAGCAAAGGGTCTGAATACTTATGACCATGTGATATTTCAGTTTTTCTTTTTTAATACATTTGCAAAAATTTCTACATTTCTGTTTTTTTTTCAGTCAAGATGGGGTGCAGAGTAGACTTTAATGAGAAAAAAAATGAACTTTTCAGAATTTACCAAATGGCTGCAATGAAATAAAGAGTGAAAAATGTAAAGGGATCTGAATACTTTCCGTACCCACTGTATCCTGTTGTTATGTAAAAAAAATGTATTTAGTGGCCAAACCTCTCTAAACTTTTGTAAAACAACGAGTTCTGGCACTTTGTGCTTAGTTGTACCCAAGTGATTACCCATCACAAAGGCCGGTATTAGAGAAAACTTAGCTGTCTAAACCTTGATGTAGGGTGGGATAGACTTGAGTAGTGGTGTCCATCCTGGTTCTACAGGCCTATGGGTCATTATTGTGAGGGGTGGTTGGGTTCCTCCACACCGGGTTCCTCCACACCTCTACATGCTAGATATTCCTGTATCACACCTCTGACGGCCGGGTATAGACCCTGTTTTACTCTGTCTAGAGTTCGGCTCTTGGATAACGAGTGGTGCACCACGACCACTAGCACAGCCCTGAACGATTGCTGCTTCCCTTCCCTGTTTAGTCCAGGCCTCATCTGTCTCGGTGACCAGTGTCATCTACAGGCTTCACACTGCACACAGTTCTTGCAATACTTGGATCTCCTTGCTACAGGGATCATAGGAAGAATTGAGCAACCAATGAGAAGAGGTGACACCCCCGAGGATCACGACTTTCTTCTATGACTGCTTTGTCCTCCTGCCTCATTGTTGGGAGTGTGGTGATCAGTAAGGGGGGGCATTTTAAAGTTTCTTTTAGTACCCCACTCCAGTGTGTATGTCATTGCAAAAATCGATTGTTTAAGGGTGATTGACCATGTAGTTCAATCCTGGAGTGTCGGCTTCCTGCTCCAGTTATTAATGGGATAGAAGCACTCGATAACCCCTCTTCTTTCTTGATGTAGCCAACACAAAAACCCCAAGGAAATTACATCTTACTCCGGACTGGAATAATGGCCGTGTCCTCACACAACTCTTAATATATCGTAAAAAAAAAAAATTGAAAGTGAAAACACAATTTACTTTCTGTTTCCCCCGCAGTTCCTGCATAAATTGAAGAGCGTAATTTGCTGGGATAAGATTTGTGATTTCCTTTTCTAGTTAGCGAGCCCTGATGTTTATCCCATATAGTAATTCTGCCGGATTCTCGGTGTCTCGGCTGTTTCCATGAGTTACCGATGGTTTCATAAAGACTTAAATACTGCAGCAACCGCTACGTAGTGGCTGCATATGATTGGGACTGGATGTAGGCGAAAAAGTGACGGACCGAGGAAACTTTTTCCAAATCAAAGTCCACTCAACTGAAGTATAATCTTAGATAAAAAAACCAAGATTTCTGGGAATGGGAAGCATTGCCCCCAAATCTGAATATCGGAAGAATAAGAATACAAGTTACAGAGCTTAAAGTGACACTCCAGGCAATAAGACTATACTTATAAAGCAAGGTACAATTTGATCAAATTGTATGAGCCCATCTGCCAATGACGAGGCAACCCCTGTCGATAGGAACCTAATAGACTTATTGTCAGGATTCCAGTTATCCTTCGACAGTTTGACCACTAGTGGCTGCTATTATTCACCTTAATTGTGTTGCAATCCCACTCCTTACCACTGGAGGCAGCTGTTGTGTTCTGCAATTGCCCTTTACTAAGATGGCAGAGTCTGAACCTGTGGGATGCATCTTGTTTCCTGTTTAGGCCTACTTAAAGCCGCATGAACCTCTCACTCATTACTTTAGTATTGTGTCTAGCTGTTAACCTAGTTTCCAGTCTCCAAGCTCCTGAACATTCTCACCTAGATTGTTCTCACTTATTTACGGATTGTTTCATACAACTCCTTTTGCTAACTACAAGATCTTCTACCGCTTGCTGTTCCTGCTCGTGCTCCTTTCGGCCACTGGTTTACAGCAGTACTACGCCAGTATCGTAACATTTATGTTTATTCTATATATACAGTCTATATGGTTGTAATGCATCTGAAAATTCAAGTATTCGATGTTAACATTTACCTTATCGAGTTCATTGTGCGGTTGTATTTGTCTGGGTGTGTGCTGTAATAATACAGTCACAGCAACCTGCACATCTCTGATTGTTTTATTCTATTTGGGAGGTTTTTGGCAGTTTTTTTTTTGCAGCATACATGTAGAGGTAGTGACTGCCTCCAGAGTTGACTTCCATCTGTTCAAAGCTGTTTTTAAAGGTGTTTTCTGGGCTCCAGAAAAATTTCTGCAGTGGTTCTCATTGACTGCAAATTACCAAATCCTGAGCGTGTAAGATATGCACACTGTCAGGATTCCACTGTTTTGCTAACTTGACCACGCGTAAGTTGCATTCTTGCTGTCACATGACGACTAGCTTCTCATTTGCTGCTTCTATTGAGAGAAGCAGCAAACGTTGCTAGACGGCACATAACCACAAGAATGCAAATCTTGTGTGGTCAAGCAGAATCCTGACATTGTGCATATTGCAAAAAATTATGATAGAAAACTTCTTCAATTAGAGCTAGATCCTTCCTGCCCTTTATGCCAAGACCCCGGACAGTTAAATCTGTTGCAATTTACAAGGGTCATCTTGTCATTTGCAGATGAGCTCATATTATTTGATCTAACCATACACAAAGTTCCAGTATAGTCTATATAGTAATATCCATATATTCAATGTCCACCGGTGTGAGTGCGGTTGCATATATTTGTCTGTATCCTGTGTATATAATGGGTGTCATACAGATTTGTTCTTGCAGTGTGGCTGTATCAGTGCAGAGGTAGCAGACGTGGTACCCGAGTCATGGTGCCTGAAGAAGACACCAGTGTTATAAGTAGCACATAGGACACTATGTCGGGGTCATATTTTGACTCGGGGTCCCGGGAGCCTCAGGCTACACCGCTGCCTTCTGCTATCAATCATCCTCTTTATAAATCCTGAATGATGAGTAGAGATGAGCGTTGTTCTACTCGAACTGTTCGCCAATCTCAAATTCGAGCTGTTTTGGGCGGTGTTCGAGCCGTTCGGCGAACTCGAACGATTTGAGAAAAATTCGGCTGTTCGAGGTTATGTTCGATAACTGTTCGTGCACCAAAATCATAACTGGATTTTTTCTCAGAAATGATGAAAATTAATGTTAATACGCAGTTTGAGTGTACAGCGGGGTGGGGGGAGGGGCAGGGGATGGATCTCTGCAGGAATAATGAAGATCTCCATTTTTTTTTCTCTTTCCCGCATTTACAGTGGGGAGGTGCAATCTGTCAGCCTATCAGCAGCGCACACACGGAGCGAACTGATTTTTTCACACAAGCAAGGGCATGTGTCATTGGCAGTGTATGTCACATGTCCTTGCCCTATAAGACCAAGCCATTTTCCCCGTCGCCACCATTTTCTCACTGCTGCAACTGCATGTTAGACGGCACCGCTGTTGCTGTGTGCGCTATACCTTGTTAATTTCAAGCCAATTTTCGCACAAATCTACAGATAGCTTGGGAGTAGGGAATAGTTGTGATTGCAGTCCTTTTAAGGACTAGGTTACAGCATTTCCTACGACTTTTATCAGGCAGGTCTGTGCTCTTAAATAGATAGATTGTGGGAGTAAAGACTAATTGTAATTGCAGTCCTTTTCAGGGCTAGGTTACATCAGTTCCTATCAGTTTTTGCCAGGCAGGTCTGTGCCAGTGCTGTGCAAGTTTTTTTCACAGCATTTGGCTGAATCTAGCAAAGCTAATCCTTTTTGGCCTATTGCAGAGTGTGTTGGTCAGTGGAGTAGCCTATCTGTGTTGCAAGATATACCACCTGTGTATAGAATACCAATTTTTTTGCTGCACCTAGTGAAGTAAAATGTTTTGGGCATAGCATCATTCTATTAGTCCATCTATACTGACCTCCATCAGGTTGCAAATTGAATATAATTTTTTGTCTGCATCTAGCTCTGAAAAAATATTTGGGCTTCTAGCAGTGTGTGGGACTTGGTCTATTAGTCCATCTATACTGACCTCCATCAGGTTGCAAATTGAATATAATTTTTTGTCTGCATCTAGCTCTGAAAAAATATTTGGGCTTCTAGCAGTGTGTGGGACTCATTGTATTAGTCCATCTATACCAAGCTCCACCAGCTTTGAAATTAATAATAATTTTTAGCTGTATCTAGCCCTGAAAATAATTTTTCTTCCCAATAGTGGTAGCAATAGAAATATGGGGCGCGCGCCTGGCTTACAAAAATATACGCTTCATAACAAAAAACACCAGCCTAGCGCACTGCATTAATAAGATGGCATCATCGTCTCTCCCAGTGCTAGGCCTACTATGCAGGCTAGCATTCCTGTGCCTAAAACACAATGTATGGGTCCGCGCTAGCCACTATGATGAGGGGTCTAAAGCTGCTGCTAACGCTTTATAACAATTCAATTGGCAGATTTTCACAGAGCTCTTCCACAACGCCCACCCATCGGGCAACAGTTGCCCACCTTCCCTATGGGATCTAGTGGCGAATAGTTGATGCCATTAATCAGAGCGTCAGTTGCCCCGTCGACGTGGCAAGCATACGGTAAGGCATGGGAAGAGTGGACACAACTAGTAGTAGGCAGACGGGTTGACCAATGTGAACAAGCCAGATCACAAGTCACCATAGAATTTCTCCACCACCTAATGATGAGGGGCATATCAGGGGCGTCAGCGCAGCGGTGTCTGACCGGAGTAGCATTTCACTTCCAACTACTGAATTGGAGAGATGTGACAAAGGTTCATCATCAGACAATCCATAAAAGGGTGGAAAAGGGGTCAGCCAAGTCAGGAGTGTAGACGTCCCGTCCCGTGTCACTAAAACTGATTTCTCACATCATATCCCTAACACCATTAACATGACACTCACAATTTGAAGCAACACTACTGTCTACTGTATTTGTGATCGCCTTCTTCGGGGCGCTATGCATAAGCGAATTAGTCCCTCAATCCAAAATTACCACCAGTGGAGGCTTATTACACCAGGACGTAGTCATAGCCTATAATGCAATACGTCTACGCATACACAAATGGAAAACGGTTCCAGCGGGCAGGGGTACTTGGGTACTTCTACAACCCACAAACGGTACACTGAGTTGGGTAACAATAGTAAAAACATATCTAACCATCAGATCACAAAGTAATTTCTTCCTATCACATATTGATGGAACGCCATTATCAAGATACCAGTTCCAAGCTATATTTAATAAATGCATAACATCGGCAGGGAACCACCCCAAAGATTACGGGACACACTCATTCCGCATAGGCGCGGCCACGGAAGCAGCAAGAGCAGGACTGTCAGAAACGGAAGTTCAGAGGATAGGGAGATGGCGATCCACGTGTTTGGCAAGATACATAAGACCGGACTTGTTATCCTAACGTGGTTTGTTTCTTTTACAGGTGACGCTAAGCCAACAGTGTGGGTGATAGGCCACTCGTATATGTATTGGGCAGAAAAAAGGGTGAAAGTCTGCCCAGGCGGGAGGAAATTAGAGTTTCATAACACATATTTCAACTAGAGAGGTATTAGAGGCCTGCTATGGCCACAGGTACTAATGGAGGTAATCAAGGTAGGGAGAGAGGCAAGATGTCCGGTCATCTTAGTTATACAGGCCGGGGGAAACAACCTAGGTCATCATAACAGAACATAACTAATGGCAATAATGAAACTAGACACTGAGCGCTTCAGAGAATTTTTCACAAAACTAGCGATAGTATGGTCAGAGATTGTGCCGATAGCGGTATGGCAAGGTGCGCGAGACATCACGGCCATCGAACGGACAAGGCGGGTAATAAATATTCGGATGGCAAAATTTAGAAGAGACAGAGGCGGTGTAGTGGTACGACACCAACAACTGGAAGGAGATAAAGCAGGCCTCATACGGCCCGACGTTGTTCACTTAATGAATATTGAACTGGACATATTCCTGTCAGGACTCCAGGACGGAGTGGAAGAAGCGTTAAGAGTGATGGGTGGGGGTCAGAGTCCTGCATACGAGTACGCAGGATCCTCCGTGGCCTGGAAATAGAAAGGACATGTTGGAGAGTTACACTTGTTGGCCAACTTGCCGGAGTGGAGACCCAGGGCATGCTGCAACAAGCTGAATTATTTTAGAAATAAAATGCCTTTCTAATGGAATGAGTATAAAGAGTTAATAAAGCTGTGACCGATCCTCACCCATCCAGTTGTAAGAGTTACATTATTGTATTGTCAAGGAAAGGGGGGCGGTAGGGGGGCTGAGCGTCTGGGTTTGGTTGGGGGTCCCCACAGTCTGCCTAGGCTAGATGCATTTAAAAATTCTTATTAGATACACAGGCGGTGCAGCTTGATTCGCAGCTGGGCTACTACGCCCAAAGTATTGCCTAGGCTAGATGCAGTTAAAAATTCTACGCTGACTAGCAGACACTGAAGATTTGGAGCAGACCTCTGAGCTCTTCAGACTCAACCATCTGTGTTACACCAAGCCATAGTGTATCTAGTTTCTTACAGTTAAAAAGGGGAGGGGAGCGACCCAACCCACCTGGAATTGACGATGCCAACGTCACGTAAGACACAGCAAGGGGACTCCAAAAAGAGTCTCCATTTTTTCCCAAAATTGTGGCACAGACACCACTTAACCCTAGAACGCATACCTGTGGCCTTGCAGGCCCGCCCAGTTAATTGTTTTCTATTTTCTGCAAGATTACTTTAGTTAGAATTTTGAAACTCTAGGTATTCTTCATGTATATAGTTGTTTGTCATTTGAGTTTGAGTTATTCCATGTTATTTGCACACGAGCCTAAAAGGTCCCAGGTATATGAAAGTGTAGATTTTTATGGTCATGCGTTCTAGGGTTAAGTGGCATCAATTGCCCCACAGTTGCTTAAAACGGTTGGTGAGGTGATTTTACCAAATCCTCAAGGTTTTAGTCTCCCAAGGATAACACAGGGGTAGAAAAGTCCTTGCGAATCCATGATTTGTTCATCTTTATGAACGTGAGTCTGTCTACATTCTCAGTGGACAGCCGCGTGCGCTTATCTGTCAGCACACCACCAGCAGTGCTGAACACACGTTCAGAGAGAACGCTGGCTGCAGGGCATGACAAGATCTCCAAGGCGTGAGTGGCGAGCTCCGGCCATTTTTCCAGATTGGAATACCAAAATGAGCAAGGGTCCAGTGACACAGTCGTGGCTTCAATGTTCACTTGGAGATACTCCTGCACCATTCTCTCTAGGCGTTGACTATGTGTCAGACTTCTTGTCTCCTGTGGCCTTGCAAAGGATGGGCTAAAAAAGTGGTGAAACGATTCCACAAAATTGCTGTTACCAGCAGATACTGTGTTACTGTTACGGTTTGAGTGATGAAGACTCGACAGTCCCACGGTTTGCAAGTTAGAACTGTGAGATTCACTACGTGCACCACTGGTGTTTTGTGGAAAGGCACATGTAAGATTCTGCAACAGCGTCTGCAGATACTCCTGCATGCGTCAATCCCTTTTTATGGCAGGAATTATTTCGGCAAATTTACTTTTGTACCGGGGATCTAAGAGTGTGGCAACCCAGTAGTCGGGATTACTTCGAATTCTGACAATCTGAGGGTCATGTTGCAGGTAGTGCAGCAAGAAGGCACTCATGAGTCTTGCGCATCCAGGAGCACCAAGTCCCTGTTGTGTTGGTGGCGAGGTAACAATCATGCTTCCTTCCTCTGTCCTCTCCCCCCAACCTCGCACAACAGAAATGTGATCAAGGTCTCCCTCATCTGATGAGTCTTCCATGCCCATCGCCAGTTCGTCCTCCACTTCTTCCTCGGCTCCTGCACCTTCCTCAACAGTTTGGCTGCTACCATGCGTCCTGGTTAATCCCTCTCCCCCACCCTCCCATGCCTGCCGCCTTGGTGCTGCCGACCGTCTGGACCTTGGAGATGTTATCCCTTCCGCATACGACTCCTCCTCTACTTCCTCCACCTCCTCTTGTCCCACCACCTGACTCTGAATTCTGTTTAATGTGTGCTCCAGCATGTAAATCACCGGAATAGTCATGCTGATAATGGCATCGTCGTCAGCACTAAACATCTTCGTCGCCATTTCAAAACTGTGCAGAAGGGTGTGTGGCGCCCCTGAGGGTTCAGTCGCCACAGAGTTACTGCATCTCACCCAGAGGTGTGGTATCTCACCCTCAGGTAAGGAAGGCATATGGCTCGGGACCCTAACACCTGCATCCAACACATACCCGCAGTTGGGGTAGGGCAAGATTGCTCCTAAGGGAGAGCACAGTCCCAGGTCCCTAGCTGGTGGAAGGGTCCTATGTAGTGGGTGCTTAGGGGAGCAGTTTAGCGGAGCACATGACAGGGAGAGTATAAATAGGAAGCTATCTTAGAAAGAGCAAGCCAGTCAGAGGAGGAAAAGTGACAGGAGCAGAGGCTCTGCATGAGCTCTGCTCCGGAGGCGGGCCTAGCCTGGGAGGCCCAGGACTGAAGGAGAGAAGAGAGGAGTGGGAGCAGGAAGGCTCCAGGAACCGAAGGGACCCTAGGGCTACGGGCCGTGCAGAAGGCCACCTGTACTCCCACTGCTACCAGGAGGTAGAGGGGTCAGGCCAGATAAGGGGAACCGGTCCCTCAACTAGAGGAGAAACAGCAAGGCTCAACTAGAAACCGGAGGCTGCAGCATTTCATGTACTGCAGGTAAAAGTCCACACCAGTCTCACTAAGAAGGTAGCCACATAGGACCCAGGGGACAGAACACAAGTCGCCCGCCAAGGCCCGAGGATACCGGATAGAAGTGTCACTGGGTGTGAGGTGCAGGGAGAAGGCCAGAGAAAGGACACACAGAAGGGGGTCCTGCTAAGTACTCCGGAGCTATCTGGGGGTGGACTGAGCCCCTCACTGAGTACGCACAGCACGACGGGTGAGATTGCTCTGGTACCTGTAATCTGGACTGCAACAACTGTGAGTAAAGATCTTGGGACTGCATCACACGGACTCTGTGTTCATTACTGACTCCCTGCACTACAACCACCATCATCCACCCACACTGCCCTCAAGCTACACTCTTCCTGTGGTGAGTAATAATACCATTGCTGCAAAACCACCAGCTTCAGAGGACTGTTCCGCAGCGGCGGCCCCTTTTGCCCCACTCCAGAGGTGGCGTAGTCGGACATTATAAAACCCATATATACAAATTACCCTTGGATTGACCGCCCTGGATCACGGACCAGGTCACCGCCACAGTGACTACAACCCCCAGCGTCTACCGGCCCGGCTCAGGGTACCCCACGGCCCAGGGGGCGCGTCAACTTCATAGGTCCCTGATCTGAGACCACTCCTGCAGCGTGATTTGCCCCACCTCTGGATCTCGTTGGCCCAGGCTATACGTCAGAATATATTGCACCAGGGCTTGTCGGTGCTGCCACAGTCGCTGCAACATGGTCAGAGTTGAATTCCACCGTGTCGGCACATCGCATTTCAGCCGGTGAACTGGCAGGCCCAACGACTTCTGTAGAGATGTAAGTCATTGAGCTGCGGGATGCGAACGGCGGAAGTGAGCACACAGCGACCGTGCCCCCTGCAGAAGGCCATCTAGTCCGGGATAGTGGGCTAACAATTTATGGACAACCAGGTTCAACACGTGAGCCATACAAGGCACGTGTGTGACATTGCCCCGGCGATGCAGCATTGTCGCACACGGCCTTCCCTGGTTGCAGGTCCAGTGGAGACAACCATTCATGAAACTGGGTCTCCAGAGCTGACCACAACTCCTCAGCTGTGTGACTCACATTTCCCAGACATTTCAAAGTAAACACTGATGCCTTGAGCCCTGCTGCCAGCATAGTAAGGAGGTGTGCAGGATTCCTTCTGCGCAGTTAGATTGCAGGTGGCATTACCAGACAGGCTTTGGGAGCAGGTGGAGGACCGAGAGGAGGTTGAGGAGGCAGAAGCAGTGGAGGAACTTCGAGATAGAGGATTGACGCACAACTCGTGGGGACGGTAAGACTTGGACAGCAGCCCCTTGTCCTGCTGTCACCATAGTTACCCAGTGCCCAGTCAGCGACATGTAACGCCCCTGTCCATGCCTACTCGTCCAAGTGTCTGTGGTGAAATGCACCCTGTCACACACAGAGATTCTCAAAGAAGCGGTGATGTTGTGTGCGACATGCTGGTGGAGCGCAGGCACACCTTTCTTTGAGAAGTAGTGCCGACTGGGCATCTGGTACTGGGGCACTGCGACGGACATAAGGTCTCGAAAATCCACTGTGTCCTCCAGGCGGAAAGGCAGCATTTCTGTAGCCAAGAGCTTGCAGATGGTGAAATTCAACCTCTTAGCTTTCTCATGGCTAGGAGGAAATGGTCTTTTACTTTTCCACATCTGAGGGACCGAGGGCTGGCTGTTGTGCTTAGACGGGGTTGAGTAGGATGTCCCCGGCAAACTGCCGGTCTGTGAGGAAGATGCAGGCGGACATGTTAGATTGCCTTGATCCAAAGCTGGTGCTCTCGATGTCAGAGAGCGCTCAACACCAGCAGGTGTTTCCACTTCCCAATGAACTGATGACCTGCCAATCACACTGGCTGTTGCAGGTAAAGAGGTGGCAGGTCTGCGTCCAAAAACATGTGTGACTGCTGTCCCCCCAGTCACAGAGGATGAAGAGGCCGCGGATGCACAAGATATGGCAGACGGTGGTTGGCCCGGCCGGCTAGGCCGCATTGTAGCACACTGAGCTTCCCACTGCAACTTATGCTTCATATCCATGTGCCGGTTCATGCATGAAGTACTCAAACTATGGATTTTTTGGCCTCTACTTATGTTTTGGTTACAAATATTACAGATAACACAAGTTGGGTCATCTTTATCGATCTGAAAAAATGCCCAGGCTATGCAAGGCTTAGAGCCCATGCGACCTGAAGAGCCACTACGACTTGTGGTCAGAGGCAGAGTTGTGGTTGAGGATGCAGTTGTTGACGTGCTTCCAGTACTCCATCTGTGTCCAGGAAGGCGCAACCTAACCTCGTCGTCAATAGCATCTGTGACGCCCCGCTGTGCTTGGTATCACATATCCTAGAAGAGTGTATTGATGGAATCCTCCACAAGAGGCCCCCATAAACATTCACACATCTCCACCTTCCACCTCAGACCAGCAGAGGGAGCCCGTTAGGGATATAAATAGGGAAGGTGGAGCTAGGCAGTTCAGTTCCTCTGAAGAGTTCCTGCAGTAGAGAAGCCTAAGAGAGGTCAGTCTGCAGTGGAGCTCAGTCTAGTCTAGAGAACTCAGTTAATAGTTCAGCAGTGGAGCACGAGGCTCCTGCTAACTAGATTCAGTAAGGCATAACCGGAATCCCTGGAGAACTACAAGTCCCAGGATGGCTAAGGTGCTGATACGTAACAGAGCCAGGAGACGCTTAGGCCCCGCATAGTGGGAGCGTGAACTCCAAGAGAAGGCCCTACCACAAGGTCAGCCAGCGCAGGACAGAGACAAAGTTAGGCCTAGCTCCAGGCAGGTCAGAAACTTACTACGCAGAGGCAAGAAACAGGAGGCCCTACACCCGCTCATTGGGGAGGATCCTGATATTCACCCTTCACCCTACAGTGCTCCGGGATGTGCCTGAATTTCCTCCAGCAAAAGGTACTGAAGTGACTACCGTGTCCGTTCCCGTTCTTGCTCTGACCCAGCTGGGTGTCGCCTGTCCTGCATTCCCCCTGCATACGCTGCCTTGAGACCTAGCTCCACCTGTGGGGAGCTATACCATCGAGCAGCCTTATCACGGGTCTCAGTGGACTGCTGCAGCGCTGGTGCTTCTCACCAGATACCACAGGTGGCGTCACAAACTCTTATAAAATTAACAATTATCCACTCTTTTAAAGAGTGACCCCAGGGTACGGGCCAGGGAGCCGACCACCGCGACATCCCCAAGGCCAGGCAAAGGCCCGGGTACCGAGTCATCCCCATCCCCTGGGCTAGTCACATCCTCCTCCACCTCCTCCGTTGACCTCATCGACTGGCTGACTGTGGGTTGACAGTAAGTGGGATCTCCAACCTCGTCATCATCACCCTGTGTGTTATCACACCCGTCGTCCTCAAAGCCAACCTCTTCCTGCCCTGACCGAAAAGTCAAGTTGTCGCTCCAATCAGGTATTTGAGTCTCATCATCGTCTTCATCATTGTCTCCACCAACAGGAGTGACAGTTTGGGAACGAGGGTCTACATTATGCTCAGAACCTTCTTCATCTGGTCCTGGATCCGACTTATAAAGATTCTGGGCATCAGTGCAGATCATTTCCTCGTCTGGATTAACAGAAGCTCTGGAGCAGACTTACGTTTCCCAGGCTATAGTATGAGTAAACAGCTGTGCAGACTCAACCATCTGTGTTACCCCATACTCAGACGGGCAGCTGGAGACTTGGGAGCTGTGAGGAAGCAAGTGCGATTGGGGTAACACCTCTGAGGACTGGAATATTTGTGATGTTGAAATTGAGGTGGAGGAGAGCCCACTTGAAGGAGCACTTGATATCCGCTGAAGCACCTGCTGTTTTTGTGCCTCATCTGGAATTTGTAGCGATGGGCGTGTCCGTAAGAAAGGGATCGTATCACATTGTCCACGAAAAGAAGTCGACATCTTAGCTTGGCTGGAAGATGGTCTTTCTTCTGCAGATGTTACCCCCCCCCACTGCGGGGGGCTCGACCCACCAGCGGACAGGCACCAGTATTGGGAGAGGGGGGCTGGCCGTCAGGGTCCACCGCGGTTCTGGCACAAACCCGGCGACACGGAGGTGGCACGGGCAGGAACGAACTGGCCGTGTCGGCTTCTCACTTTTTGGATTTTAGAAGGGCATGACATGCCTATATCTGTGTCTCCCCCTCCTTTTACTCCTCCACCTCTTTTCTTTTCGCATGACTATATGTACTTGTCACTTTTCCATGTGTTAGTTATGTCTTCTGAGCAGTTTGTCAGCTTTTGGACACCTTTGAAGGTGTTTTCTATGTGTTTCTATGTGTTTTTGTTTGCCTGCCATTGGTTTTAACGGTGTTCGACGAACAGTTCGACGAACAGTTCGGCGAACACACGGGTGTTCGACGAACCGAACCGAACTCGAACACTACGGGGGTGGCTCAACACTAATGATGAGCTGTCGGAGTCGTCTTTGATGATCTGATCTCTCCATATTTCTGACTGATCCGTGGACAGGATTGTGTCATCTCGTATGATCCGTAAGTTATAACATCCCATCTGATTTTTATCTCCTTGAAGTTTTTGAGCCTCTTGTAGTTTGTCACCACTGACAAGCCCGGTGCCGAATATTACTCATCTGCTGAATTTTGCGCTCGGGATAATCATCTCTGAGCTCGTCGATTTTTTCAGGAAATTGACTCCTTATTTATTTTTGCATCTGTTTTGTGGCCTAAATGAATCAGGGGGAGGAACGGAACTTTCCAGAAATCTTTGGTGTCTATAAATCTTTCTTTCTCTATGTAAATCGCTGTTAAATTCATCTGCAATTTATTTTACCCCTCAAACTTTGTCCTTTGCTGAAATAATCTTTTTATGCGATTTATTTGGAGCAGCGGAAAGGCACGCTGCTCAAATTTAAAGACACGGCTGTAAATAATATTCTGCTGCAGAGCCAACGACAGAGATCAAAATATAGAAACTTCAGAAAATTTCTTATTTGTTTTACAGACTTTATTTTATTAGCTTGGAAATGCCTAGAGTATAAGGAGATAGCATGGCCATTTTATATCTGGGGGTGTGCAATTGTATGGTTCTGGTGTACAGGAGTAGCTCAGATTGCCTAATACGCTATGCCTACTATTGACTGAATGGCACACGGAGCCGCAGTGCACATGCTCAATCGGCAGTGCACATGCTCAATCGCCGCTCCACTCAAATGGGGAATTCTTGTCCCCTATTCTCATAACCACTGTGGTCCCAGCGCTCAGAGCGCAAACACTGTGGTCCCAGCGCTCAGACTACCAACAATCAGCAAGTTTTCATCTATCCTATGGAAAATGGATAACTTGTCTTCTTGGAAAAAAAACATTTTAAAGATAAAACTAGGTGGAATTGGGAGGGGGCTTACATTGATTTTTAAAATTTCTCCTCCACATTTCTACATTAAAACCAATTTATCATAAAAAAAAAAAAGTTCCCACACAGGTCTGACATACTCCAGCACTTCTTACGACTTTCCCCGAATCCGTCATCCAAAGCCTTTGGAGCCTTGGGGCCTCCTTTTGAGGCTCCATAGGCTTTAGCATCAGCCACACGCGGCTCACGTTGCGCTCCACGAAACCCGGCGGCTGTGAAGAGCACCAGTGTTACTGACATCACCGCTCACCAGAGTCACAGGGTCATACTGCTCTCCAGGGAACGTCATGGGAAGTACTGGACTACGCAGGATTCGGTGGACTACGTCAGACCTGCATGGGAACTTTTTTTTTAAATAAATTGGTGGAAACCAGGGAAAGTGTTAGGGAGTGTTGATAAATAGATTAGACAGATAGATTACATAGATAGATTATATATACACTGCTCAAAAAAATAAAGGGAACAATCAAATACCACATCCCAGATCTAAATGAATGAAATATTCGCATTGAATAATTTGTTCTGTACAGAGTTGAATGTGCTGACAACAAAATCACACAAAAATCATCAATGGAAATCAAATTTATTAACCAATGGCCCTCCAAAGAAATGCCACCCCACACCATTACTGACCCACTGCCAAACTGGTAATGCTGAAAGATGTTGCAGACTCTGTCATGTCTGTCACAGATGCTAAGTGTGAACCTGCTTTCATCTGTGAAGAGCATAGGGCGCCAGTGGTGACTTTGCCAATCCTGGTGTTCTGTGGCAAATGCCGAGCGTCCTGCACGGTGTTGGGCTATGAGCACAACCCCCATCTGTGGACGTCGGGCCCTCATACCACCTTCATGGAGTCTGTTTCTAACCATTTGCGCAGACACATGCACATTTGTGGCCTGCTGGAGGTCATTTTGCAGGGCTCTGGCAGTGCTCCTCCTGTTACTCCTTGCACAAAGGCGGAGGTAGCGGTCCTGCTGCTGTGTTGTTGCCCTCCTGCGGCCACCTCCACATCTCCTGGTGTACTGGCCTGTCTCCTGGTAGCGCCTCCAGCCTCTGGACACTACGCTGACAGACACAGCAAACCTTCTTGCCACAGCTCGCACTGATGTGCCATCCTGGATGAGCTGCACTACCTGAGCAACTTCTGTGGGCTGTAGAGTCCGTCTCATGCTACCACGAGTGTGAAAGCACAAACAACATTCAAAAGTGACCAAAACATCAGCCAGAAAGCATTGGAGATGTGGTCTGTAGTCCCCACCTGCGGAACCACTCCTTTATTGAGGGTGTCTCGATAATTGCCAATAATTTCCATCTATTGTCTATTCCATTTGCACAACAGCATGTGAGATTGATTGTCAATCAGTGTTGCTTCCTAAGTGGACAGTTTGATTTCACAGAAGTTTGTTTTACTTGGAGTTATATTCTGTTGTTTAAGTGTTCCCTTTATTTTTTTGAGCAGTGTGTATATATATATATATATATATATATATATATATATATATATATATATGTATATATATAATAAATACATAGATAATATATAGATATTAGATAATAGATAGATAATAGATAGAATAGATAATAAATAGATGATAGATAATAGATAGATAATAGATAGTTAGATAATAGATAGATAATAGATGATAGACAATAGATAGATAATAGATAGATAATAGATGATAGATAGATAATAGATGATAAATAGATAGATAATAGATTATAGATAGATAATAGAGACATAGATAGATAATAGATAGATAATGTAACATCCCTGGTGGCGTGCTGTCATGGCTTACCATCTCCCACCATGCAAGACCGCCAACTTACGTATCAGTCCAGGCTGCACACTTTGCTTCATTACTTGCTGTGTGCATGTCTCTTGTATGATTGCTTAGGTTACTGCCTGATTCTTAAAGTTACAGTGTGTGCACTCTTAATGCGTCCCCAGCCTATTGCTGTGAGTCACTGGATACTTAAACCCCCTCCACCCAGTAGGAGCTGCCTGAGCAACACTTTCTTTCAGTGTGTTCTGTGCAAATGAGTTGCCAGGTCCTGTCCTGTATCTTGTCTGTTTCCGCCACCCTGGGGGCTGTATACCCAGGCCTGTTACCTGTATCTGTGACTTCTAGTCTGTTCCGCCACCCTGGAGGCTGTATACCCAGGCCTGTTACCTGTATCTGTGACTTCTAGTCTGTTCCGCCACCCTGGGGCTGTATACCCAGGCCCGTAACCTGTATCTGTGAATTCTAGTCTGTTTCCGCCACCTTGGGGGCTGAGTTCCCAGGCTCATTCCTGTATCTTGTTCCAGGTTCAGTTCTTGTCTGAACTGTGTCCTAGCCCGTTACCTGTTTGTTGCTATGTCCGTACCTTCCCTTATCCTGCAGTGTCTGAACCTGCACCTAACTCCTACTCGTTGTCTCTGTACTTCTGTTTGTGAGTTTTGTGTCCACTCGCTACTTCATTGTAAGTACCTTGTGTGTATCTGGTTCTGCTTGTCCCATTTCCCTGCCTCCGTATCTACCTCCTGTGTTCTAACTATCTTCCTGTGTTTCCCAGTCTGTTCCATGTGAACAGAGGCCTGTCCTGTCTGCCTGCACCGTCTGCTCTGCGGTTTCGCTCTGCTATGTTCTACTCCGCTTGTTCCTCCGCACCTGCAGTTTCGCTCTGCTCTGTTCTGCCTTGCTTGTCCTCCGCACCTGTGGTTTCACTCTGCTCTGCTTGTCCTCCGCACCTGCGGTTTCGCTCTGCTCTGCTTGTCCACCGCACCTGCGGTTTCGCTCTGCTCTGCTTGCCCACCGCACCTGCGGTTTTGCTCTGCTCTGCTTGTCCACCGCACCTGCGGTTTCGCTCTGCTCTGCTTGTCCACCGCACCTGCGGTTTCGCTCTGCTCTGCTTGTCCACCGCACCTGCGGTTTCGCTATGCTCTGCTTGTCCTCCACACCTGCGGTTTCGCTCTGCTCTGCTCCGCTTGTCCTCCACGCCTGCGGTTCTGCTCTGCTTGTCCACCGCACCTGCGGCTCTGTTCCTGTATCCCAGTCTGTACTGGTCCCTATCCAGCCTGCGTTCCTACCTGCCAGTATCTGCCTGTCTGCATACCTGCCATGCCTGCCAGTACCCGCCTGTCTGCATACCAGCTGTGCCTGCCAGTACCCGCCTGTCTGCATACCAGCCGTGCCTGCCAGTACCCGCCTGTCTGCATACCAGCCATGCCTGCCAGTACCCGCCTGCCTGCATACCAGCCGTGCCTGCCAGTACCCACCTGTCTGCATACCAGCCGTGCCTGCCCTTTCCTGCATTCCCCAGTGTGGGTCAGCAGCTGTGACCGGGGTCTGACCTGGAGTAGCACCTGGGCCACCTCCCACGTCCCTCCTCAAACCACGGAGTCGATTAAGCCGCCGTGTGTTCGTGGTCGGATCTGGCGAGTCCCCTAGTCACGCCCCTCCAGGCAGTCCTCGGTTCGTGGCCCAGTGGGACCACTAACCATGCTCACGCCAGTCAGTCCGGGCGTGAGCGTAACAGATAATATATAGATAATAGATAGATAATATATAATAGATAGATAATAGATAGATAGATGATAGATAATAGATAGATAATAGATAGATAATATATAGATACTAGATAGGTGATAGATAATAGATAGATAATATATAATAGATAGATAATAGATGATGGATAATAGATAAGATAGATAGATAATAGATAGATAATATATAGATACTAGATAGATGATAGATAATAGATAATAGATAGATAATAGATAGATAGATAATAGATAGATAATATATAGATACTAGATAGATGATAGATAGATAATAGATAGATAATAGATGATAGATAATAGATAGATAAGAGATAGATAGATAATAGATAGATAATACAGTAGATGATAGATAATTGATAGATAATAGATAGATAATAGATGATAGATAATAGATAGATAATAGATAGATAGATGATAGATAATAGAGAGATAATAGATAATAGATAATAGATAGATAATAGATGATAGATAAGATAGATAGATGATAGATAGATAATAGATGATAGATAATAGATAGATAATAGATGATAGATGATAGATAAATAATAGATAGATGATAGATAGATAATAGATAGATAATAGATAGATAATAGATGATAGATAATAGATAGATGAGAGATAATAGAGAGATAATAGATAGATAGATGATAGATAGATGATAGATAATAGATAGATGATAGATAATAGATAGATGATAGATAATAGATAATAGATAGATGATAGATAGATAATAGATAGATAATAGATCATAGATAGATAGATAATAAATAGATAATAGAGTCCTGAGCTTCCACATGTAGAAAAGTTTCCATAGAAATGAAACTGCGGAGAAGGGGGAAGTGACAAGGTGAATGGCGGAGCTTTGCTGAGGATGAGCCCAGCGGTAAGACTCAGAAATCACCGTCTCAAACTGAGCGACATGTAATCCATATTCCACCGCAGCTTGAGATTCTCCTGTTAATCTAATCTTCCTGAGCCGGGGTCTGTTCTCCTTGCCGAGCAGACGCAGGGGTCAGATCCTTAAAACATCTGCACAGCCAGATGGAGGAGCTGCGGAATATAATGGCGGTTGATCAGCCGCTCACAGAAGACGAGCATTGCTGTAATCATCGTGTCCTGGAGTACGAGCCGCACAAATGTTACACGTCCTCCATGTGACAGATGGAACAGGCAATCTACAGTTTAACCTTTCCGCAGGGAGATGATTTTTTTCTTTTTGGTTTTGGTAACACATAGAATACACAACATACCAGTCCACAGGATGATATACAAAGCGGAAGGGAACCGGAGAAATCTACAGATAAAAAGGAGAAAAAGACTATGGACATTGTGCTTAATTCAAGATTAGAGATGGGAAGAATAATCTGAAGAGAATTGAGATTCTCCAGACTTCACCTGTCCCACTGCCGCAGTTACCCGCCCAGTCCTCAGCGGATGGACTCACTCCCTCCGGCTCAGGGTTTGATGATTCCAGGAGGACGTTACCCCCTGACTGCATTGTGCCGATGTACAGATGGTGGAGGAGGATAATACTATGGGCTGTTATCAGCTTTGTGGGAACAGTTTGAGGAAGACCCTTATCTGTCCCCCGTGACTGCGCCCAGCTCACAAGCTCCATACAGACTGGGGGGGGGGACGGGACATGAACGGCTGCACAGAGCCCGGACCTCCACCCCATCCTATAATGGAGATTGTGAGCCCGGCCGACCCCCAACATCAGGGTCTGACCCCACAAATGCTCTTCTGGATGAAGGGGCAGAAATGCCCACAGGCACCTCCAAAATCTTGTAGAGATCATTGCCAGAGGACTGGAGCCGTTATATCTGCAGAGGAGAAGCGGAGGGGTCACATACTTTTACCCATTAAATATAAATAATTGATATCAGATGATAGATGGTGTGACGAATCCGCACCTCGCCACCCGGCCTGGTGGGAATCACGTGCTCAGGTCTCCTCAGGGACGCGTAAGGTCAGCTTGGCACAGTTTTATACAGACACCCCCTGTCCAGAAGAGCCCAGGAAGGCACTGGGAGTGAGAAGAGGTGGCCCACACAGTCAATCATGTGGCACCACACTCGCTCACACCCTTGAGAGGTCCCTCTCACTATCTAAGCCCGGTCCAATAACGCGATTATAGCAGGCCAAAAATCAGCCCAGTAACATGGGAAGTTAAACCAAGAAATGTACGTGTGGATTTGTGGATCAGGATACAAGAGCAGCCCAAGGTTAAATTATATATTTAATCGCCTTAAGGGCACACTAGACAAAACACTATATACACAAGAGTTATACATGTCAAAAGGTCAGATATTCAAATACAATGGTGGTGAGACAAAAGATATAAGCAGGATATAAGTCAGTTACCAGTCAGATGGAAGGCCTGCTTGTGAAGGGAATGGCTGCCACATGGAAGGCTTTCGGACCCCTCAGTTCCAGAACTTTTCCTCACAGGATATGCTTTTGTGACATAGTGGGAAAAAAAACTAAGCCATGCTTTTCAGGAGCATTTAACCCCTTGATGTCATTTCCCTCCTGCCCCCTGGGTGGAACCTAAGTCCCCTCCCTTGGAGGTTTGCAGCTAAATCTCCCAAAACCTATGAAAGATTATAACTACTTTCTGGACAGTCCTAGGGCTGCGGTTCTTGCGCCATCGGATCCAGCTGGGCCCTTGCTACGCGTGGAAACTAAACATAGCTTGGCTACCTGGTTGCTACTAGCTGTTCTGTGTATCTCCCTATCCCTATGTGCTAGAATGGGTCGAGACACTGGACAGTGTACGGTCCGGTCTGGGGATCTCGGAAATATACACGATGTATGGCTAGGGCGTACAATAACTCCATATTCTCCTTATGAAATCATAGCTGACTGCATGGTATCCAAATGGCAAGTGAGTTCTTTGTTCTGCAGCTACAGCAGGACTCTATATTGCAAGCAAGCCTTTTTCCTGCTTTGAGTTAGTCAGGGTGTGAGATCTCTCACTCACAGCCTTTGAGGCTGGGTCCCCCCTGCTGATCTCGGTTTCCTGTCAGTGCAGGACAGAAGGAGAGGTTTTATAATCCCAGGCCAAATAGGATACAAATGATTGACATCAAATTATATCTCCAATATTCTTGACACCATCCCATTTTCCAGGGGGCAGCACTTTCTGGGGTTTACCAGTGCGCCTATCCACAACCACCCCTCGTCGGGATATACTGTCAGCATTACTGTGGTTGCAGCCCTTCTTGTGGCTGATGGCTAAGTGGTGCAGCTGGAGCGCAAGGCTCCATCGTAGCAACCTCCCATTCGTCCTGGGTACAGTTTGTAACCCGATGAGGGGGTTGTGGTCTATTTTCACGGTGAATTGGCGCCCGTACAAGTATGGCTGTAGACGCCATCACAATTGCCAGACATTCCTTCTCCATCATGGAGTAGGCAACCTTCCTCGGCAGGAGCTTACGGCTCAGGTACAAAACAGGGTGTTCTTGGCCCGCAGTATTGACCTGGCTGAGAACTGCACTAGGGCCAAAGTCCCTAGCCTCTTCACAGATAGATAAGTGAGATTCTGTACATATGTGGAGTCTATGCGCTGACAGGGATGATCGGATGCTGTTTCTGCACAATACAATCCAGCCTGGTAATTGATATCCGGCAACTCAATTTCACTTAATAAGATCCGGTGATGACCGAGAACAGAGAGCATCCTACTTTATTAATGAGTTGTGTGCACTGATTGGATTACATGACCCATGTGATTAATCTACATCGCATCATAATGACATCCAGAAGGGGCACAAACTTTCCATACCATTCATACCCGACACCAGAGAAATCAATAATATCACTCTCTGCCCCACTGATGACCAGAGATCAATCCCAACATACTACACCACTGTCCTAATAGATTGCCATTTCACGTGGCTTCAGGTTTGGTTGAAATAGAGCACATCTGTGTGTCCGCCTCTAGTAGGCATACACACACGAAAATGATGCACAGCAGAGAGCACAGATTTGCTCTGCCAACACCATTATAGACTACTAGATGGTGGCCCGATTCTAACACATCGGGTATTCTAGAATATGTATGCGGCCGACCGGGCGCAATCAGCAGAATGTTGTTTAAATTTGGCGCCAAAATCGCTGATTGGCCGGCGGCCACGACCAATCAGCAGAGCGTTGTTTAAATTTGGCGCCAATCTCGATGATTGGTCGCGGCTGGCGACCAATCAGCAGAGCGTTGTTTAAATTTGGCGCCAATCTCGCTGATTGGTCGCGGCTGGCGGTCGCGACCAATCAGCAGAGCGGTGTTTAAATTTGGCGCCAATCTCGCTGATTGGTCGCGGCCGGCAGCCGCGATTGATCAGCAGGGCGTTGTTTAAATTTGGCGCCAATCTCTCTGATTGGTCGCGGCTGGCCGGCAACCACGACCAATCAGCAGAGTTGTTAGGAGGGCGGTTGCAGACAACTTTATTTAAATGGAACGCAACCGACCCCGGGGTCCGCGATGCAGCCTGGAGGACTGCTGCCGAACACTTCCCGGGTGGAAAAGGAAGAAACCAACAAAACTGATAACCCGTCCATGTTAACAGCACACAGGACCGGGTAAAGCGGTACGCTCTATCTCCGTTAACTGCACGGAGGGAGAGCGACCTGCGACGCACCTACAAGCTATCTAAGCCCTTCGTGTTAATGCACACGGAAGGGTAAGACGGTTCGCACAATCTCCAAGAACCGCAGGGAAGTTAAACCAAGAAATGTACGTGTGGATTTGTGGATCAGGATACAAGAGCAGCCCAAGGTTAAATTATATATTTAATCGCCTTAAGGGCACACTAGACAAAACACTATATACACAAGAGTTATACATGTCAAAAGGTCAGATATTCAAATACAATGGTGGTGAGACAAAAGATATAAGCAGGATATAAGTCAGTTACCAGTCAGATGGAAGGCCTGCTTGTGAAGGGAATGGCTGCCACATGGAAGGCTTGCGGACCCCTCAGTTCCAGAACTTTTCCTCACAGGATATGCTTTTGTGACATAGTGGGAAAAAAAACTAAGCCATGCTTTTCAGGAGCATTTAACCCCTTGATGTCATTTCCCTCCTGCCCCCTGGGTGGAACCTAAGTCCCCTCCCTTGGAGGTTTGTAGCTAAATCTCCCAAAACCTATGAAAGATTATAACTACTTTCTGGACAGTCCTAGGGCTGCGGTTCTTGCGCCATCGGATCCAGCTGGGCCCTTGCTATGCGTGGAAACTAAACATAGCTTGGCTACCTGGTTGCTACTAGCTGTTCTGTGTATCTCCCTATCCCTATGTGCTAGAATGGGTCGAGACACTGGACAGTGTACGGTCCGGTCTGGGGATCTCGGAAATATACACGATGTATGGCTAGGGCGTACAATAACTCCATATTCTCCTTATGAAATCATAGCTGACTGCATGGTATCCAAATGGCAAGTGAGTTCTTTGTTCTGCAGCTACAGCAGGACTCTATATTGCAAGCAAGCCTTTTTCCTGCTTTGAGTTAGTCAGGGTGTGAGATCTCTCACTCACAGCCTTTGAGGCTGGGTCCCCCCTGTTGATCTCGGTTTCCTGTCAGTGCAGGACAGAAGGAGAGGTTTTATAATCCCAGGCCAAATAGGATACAAATGATTGACATCAAATTATATCTCCAATATTCTTGACACCACCCCATTTTCCAGGGGGCAGCACTTTCTGGGGTTTACCAGCGCGCCTATCCACAACCACCCCTCGTCGGGATAAACTGTCAGCATTACTGTGGTTGCAGCCCTTCTTGTGGCTGATGGCTAAGTGGTGCAGCTGGAGCGCAAGGCTCCATCGTAGCAACCTCCCATTCGTCCTGGGTACAGTTTGTAACCCGATGAGGGGGTTGTGGTCTATTTCCACGGTGAATTGGCGCCCGTACAAGTATGGCTGTAGACGCCATCACAATTGCCAGACATTCCTTCTCCATCATGGAGTAGGCAACCTTCCTCGGCAGGAGCTTACGGCTCAGGTACAAAACAGGGTGTTCTTGGCCCGCAGTATTGACCTGGCTGAGAACTGCACTAGGGCCAAAGTCCCTAGCCTCTTCACAGATAGATAAGTGAGATTCTGTACATATGTGGAGTCTATGCGCTGACAGGGATGATCGGATGCTGTTTCTGCACAATACAATCCAGCCTGGTAATTGATATCCGGCAACTCAATTTCACTTAATAAGATCCGGTGATGACCGAGAACAGAGAGCATCCTACTTTATTAATGAGTTGTGTGCACTGATTGGATTACATGACCCATGTGATTAATCTACATCGCATCATAATGACATCCAGAAGGGGCACAAACTTTCCATACCATTCATACCCGACACCAGAGAAATCAATAATATCACTCTCTGCCCCACTGATGACCAGAGATCAATCCCAACATACTACACCACTGTCCTAATAGATTGCCATTTCACGTGGCTTTAGTTTTGGTTGAAATAGAGCACATCTGTGTGTCCGCCTCTAGTAGGCATACACACCCGAAAATGATGCACAGCAGAGAGCACAGATTTGCTCTGCCAACACCATTATAGACTACTAGATGGTGGCCCGATTCTAACACATCGGGTATTCTAGAATATGTATGCGGCCAACCGGGCGCAATCAGCAGAATGTTGTTTAAATTTGGCGCCAAAATCGCTGATTGGTCGCGGTCGGCAACCGCGACCAATCAGCAAAGCGGTGTTTAAATTTGGTGGCAATAACGGTGATTAATCGCAGGTGGCGGCTGCGACCAGTCAGCGAACTGTGTTAGTGAGGACCGGAGAGCTTGTTTAAATTTGGCGATAAAATCTCTGATTAGTCGCGACCGCTCAGCAAAACGGTGTTTAAATTTGGCGCCAATATCGCTGATTGTTCGCGGCCGGCGGTCGCGACCAATCAGCAGAGCCGGGTTTAAATTTGGCGCGAATAATGCTCATTGTTTGCGGCCGGCGACCGCGACCAATCAGCAGAGTGGTGTTTAAATTTGGCGCCAATGCCGCTGATTGGTTGCGGCCGGCGGTCGCGACCAATCAGCAGAGCGGTGTTTAAATTTGGCGCCAATATCGCTGATTGGTCGCGGCTGGCGGTCGCGACAAATCAGCAGAGCGGTGTTTAAATTTGGCGCCAATAATGCAGATTGGTAGCGGCCGGCGGTCGTGACCAATCAGCAGAGGGGTGTTTAAATTTGGCGCCAATAATGCTGATTGGTCTCGGCCGGCGGTCGCGACCAATCAGCAGAGCGGTGTTTAAATTTGGCGCCAATATCGCTGATTGGTCGCGGCTGGCGGCCGCGACGAATCAGCAGAGCGGTGTTTAAATTTGGCGCCAATAATGCAGATTGGTAGCGGCCGGCGGTCGCGACCAATCAGCAGAGGGGTGTTTAAATTTGGCGCCAATCTCGCTGATTGGTCGCGGCCGGCAACCGCGACCAATCAGCAGAGGGGTGTTTAAATTTGGCGCCCATATCACTGATTGGTCGTGGCCTGCGACCGCGACCAATCAGCAGAGCGGTGTTTAAATTTGGCGTCAATAATGCTGATTGGTCTCGGCCGGCGACTGCAACCAATCAGCAAAGCGGTGTTTAAATTTGGCGCCAATAATGCTGATTGGTCACGGCCGGCGACCGCGACCAATCAGCAGAGCGTTGTTTAAATTCGGCGCCAATAATGCTGATTGGTCGCGGCCGGCGACCGCGACCATTCAGTAAAGCGGTGTTTAAATTTGGCGCCAATAATGCTGATTGGTCGCGGCCGGCGACTGCGACCAATCAGCTAAGCGGTGTTTAAATTTGGCGCCAATAATGCTGATTGGTAGCGGCCGGCGGCCGCGACCAATCAGCAGAGCATTGTTTAAATTTGGCGCCAATCTCACTGATTGGTCGCGGCCGGCCGGCGGCCACGACCAATCAGCAGAGCGTTGTTTAAATTTGGCGCCAATCTCGATGATTGGTCGCGGCTGGCGACCAATCAGCAGAGCGTTGTTTAAATTTGGCGCCAATCTCGCTGATTGGTCGCGGCTGGCGGTCGCGACCAATCAGCAGAGCGGTGTTTAAATTTGGCGCCAATCTCGCTGATTGGTCGCGTCCGGCAGCCGCGATTGATCAGCAGAGCGTTGTTTAAATTTGGCGCCAATCTCTCTGATTGGTCGCGGCTGGCCGGCAACCACGACCAATCAGCAGAGTTGTTAGGAGGGCGGTTGCAGACAACTTTATTTAAATGGAACGCAACCGACCCCGGGGTCCGCGATGCAGCCTGGAGGACTGCTGCCGAACACTTCCCGGGTGGAAAGGGAAGAAACCAACAAAACTGATAACCCGTCCATGTTAACAGCACACAGGACCGGGTAAAGCGGTACGCTCTATCTCCGTTAACTGCACGGAGGGAGAGCGACCTGCGACGCACCTACAAGCTATCTAAGCCCTTCGTGTTAATGCACACGGAAGGGTAAGACGGTTCGCACAATCTCCAAGAACCGCAGGGAGACGTGCGACCGTGGGAGCAGCAGTAGCCCTGTCTTCGGTACAGGCGCTACGCTATAGGAGTTGGCGCTAGTATAACGGTTCACACAATCTCCAAGAACCGCAGGGAGACGTGTGACCGTGGGAGAAGCAGTAGCCCTGTCTTCGATACAGGCGCTACGCTATAGGAGTTGGCGCTAGCGTGCGGGTGTGATTCCCGCCGGGTATTCGTGCACTCAGCCGGTGTGCTACCGGACTGAGCAGACCCGCTCTATATGGCTCACAGGCGGTACAGGGAGAACGGCTACTGCAGACGGCTCGGGGTGTAAGGCAAACCCCCTGGTCAGAGCCAGTCTGCAAGGTGAAGCTACCTGCCTACTTTTTCTAGCCTGCCTCTATGGAGCTAACCTGCCTACAAAAAGCTATGGCTCTTCGAGGAGCTCAAGAGTAAGTGTGCACACCACAAACAACCAGCTCAAATGATCTGAGCGCGTCGCCATCTTTGTGGGCGGGCCTTTTAAAGACTAAGCCCTGCCCACCGATGCGCCATTGGTGACGTTACCCATGAACCAATCAGGCAGTGCCAGGTCACCGGGTCAGGTGGGTGCCAACCCGCCAATCATGATCCGCCAGGTCACGGACATGCTCAGTGCGGCAAATCCTGGACTTAGATTCCACAAGCCCTGTCTCCCTCTGCAACCCAGGCTTAACATTGCTACCTGGGAGACAAACAGTGCTTGTGGACCAGCTAGGTGTTGGGGCTGATGGCGATGTTGCGCAGCATCAGCCCTGGTTGGACTGACATGGGAGACCACAGAAGGTCCTGGACCCATCTTGAATCCAGCACCAAACCAACGCCTAACAAGAGCATTGTTTAAATTTGGCGCCAATCTCGCTGATTGGTTGTGGCTGGTGAACTGTGTTAGTGAGTATTGGAGAGTGAGTTTAAATGTGTTGCCCAAATTGCTGATTGGATGCAGGCAGTGGCTGCAACCAATCAGCCAAGCGGCATTTAAATTTGCCGCTGATTGGTTGCGTCCGGCGGCTGCGACCAATCAGCGTCGTATTAGTGAGGACCGTGAAGCGGCGCTGCCTGTGTGGGTACTTCTGCTGCGGGCAGCTGGGAGATGAGCGGCTGCTTGCAGCAGAAGCATCCCGACCGGCGGCGCCCCTCCCCGGTCCTCCGTTCACACTTGCCGTCGGGAGATCAGCGGTCCTAGCCGCTGATCTCCCGACGTTAGCCGCATGGAGGTCAGCATCGCCGCCGGTCGGGGTAGTTCTGCTGCTAGCACCGCTCATCTCCCGGCTGAATCGATGCTGACCTCCGTCCGGCAGATGAGCCGCTAATGGCCTCCATCTTTTTTCTGAAATCCCGCGTCGCTGATTGGCCGCGGCCGGACCAATGAGCGACGCGGGATTTCCTGGACAGACAGAAAGATAGACAGAAAGACAGACAGACAGACAGGATAAGACAATTATATATATAGATGGCCCGTTGGCACATACGCCCAAATGTCATTTTATGGAGGGGGTCCGGACGCAAGCCCTGATGGAACCCACGAACATTGAGAAAAGCGCAATGTGAATATTAGCAATCAAAATATTTGGCAATTACTGCATTAACTTTTGGTAAGTTAAAGATCCAGGCCCACTAATGGTGACCCTGTGAATGGGGGCATTGCACCTCTGCGATGCATGGAGAGGGTGCCGGGCATCCCGCCTAATTGAATAGGAAGGGCGTGTAATAGGATGCCGGCCAGATGTTTCAACTCCTAATTTTTTTGAAGATTTTTCATGATTTATACTGAATACATAATTGCACCATGCTAGCAGAAACCTGGGCAATTGACATCACATCCCCTAAGTCGCCTCATATAGATACATCTATATATATAATTGTCTTATCCCTTCTGTCTGTCTGTCTATCTGTCTGTCTGTCTGTCTTTCTGTCTGTCTGTCCAGGAAATCCCGCGTCGCTCATTGGTCCGGCAGCGGCCAATCAGCGCCGCGGGATTTCTGAAAAAAGATGGCGGCCGTTAGCGGCTCATCTGGCTGACGGAGGTCAGCGGCGATGCAGCGGGGAGATGAGCGGCGCAAGCAGCACAACTACCCCGACCGGCGCCCCTGACCTCCATGCGGCTAACGTCGGAAGATCAGCGGCTTGGCCCGCTGATCTCCCGACAGCAAGTGTGAACGGAGAACCGGGGAGCGGCGCCGCCGGTCGGGATGCTTCTGCTGCGAGCAGCCGCTCATCTCCCGGCTTCTCGCAGCAGAAGGAGCCGCACAGGCAGCGCTGCTCCCCGATCCTAGCTAATACGGAGCCGCACAAGCAGCGCCGCTTCCGGGCCCACACTAATGCGACGCTGATTGCTCGCGGTCGCCGGCCGCGACCAATCAGCGAGATGGGCGGCAAATTTAAACACCGCAGTGCTGATTGGTCGCGGTGGCCGGCCGACCGCGACCAATCAGCGAGATGGGCGGCAAATTTAAACGCCGCTCTGCTGATTGGTCGCGGTGGCCGGCCGACCGTGACCAATCAGCGAGATGGGCGGCAAATTTAAACGCCGCTCTGCTGATTGGTCGCGGTGGCCGGCCGTGACCAATCAGCGAGATGGGCGGCAAATTTAAACGCCACTGTGCTGATTGGTCGCGGTGGCCGGCCGTGACCAATCAGCGAGATGGGCGGCAAATTTAAACGCCGCAGTGCTGATTGGTCGCGGTGGCCGGCCGACCGCGACCAATCAGCGAGATGGGCGGCAAATTTAAACGCCGCAGTGCTGATTGGTCGCGGTGGCCGGCCGTGACCAATCAGCGAGATGGGCGGCAAATTTAAACGCCGCAGTGCTGATTGGTCGCGGTGGCCGGCCGTGACCAATCAGCGAGATGGGCGGCAAATTTAAACGCCGCTCTGCTGATTAATCGCGGCCGGCCACTGCGACCAATCAGCGAGATGGGCGGCAAATTTAAACGCCGCTATGCTGATTGGTCGCGGTGGCCGGCCGCGACCAATCAGCGAGATGGGCGGAAAATTTAAACGCCGCTCTGCTGATTGGTCGCGGTCGCCGGCCGCGACCAATCAGCGATATAGGCTGCAAATTTAAACGCTGCTCTGCTGATTAATCGCGGCCGGCCACCGCAACCAATCAGCGAGATGGGCGGCAAATTTAAACGCCGCTCTGCTCATTGGTCGCGGTGGCCGGCCGCGACCAATCAGCGAGATTGGCGCTAAATTTAAACACCGCTGTGCTGATTGGTCGCGGCCGCCGGCGACCGCTACCAATTAGCGAGATTGGTGCCAAATTTAAATACTGCTCTGCTGATTGGTCGCGGACGCCAGACGTGACCAATCAGCGAGATTGGCGCCAAATTTAAACAACGCTCTGCTGATTGGTCGCGTCTGGCGTCAGCGACCAATCAGCGAGATTGGCGCCAAATTTAAACAACGCTCTGCTGATTGGTTGCGGTCGCCGGCCGCGACCAATGAGCAGTATTGGCGCCAAATTTAAACCCCGCTCTGCTGATTGGTCGCGACCGCCGGCCGCGACCTATCAGCGATTTTGGTGCCAAATTTAAGCACCGCTCTGCTGATTAGTCGCAACCACCGGCCGCGACCAATCAGCAGTATTGGCGCCAAATTTAAACCTCGCTCTGCTGATTAGTCGCAACCACCGGCCGTGACCAATCAGCGACATTGGCGCCAAATTTAAACACAGCTTCGCTGATTGGTCGTGTTGGCCGGCCACGACCAATCAGCGATATTGGCGCCAAATTTAAACACCGCTCTGCTCATTGTTCGCGGTTACCGGTCACGAATAACCAGCATTATTGGTGCCAAATTTAAACCCCGCTCTGCTGATTAGTCGCCACCGCCGGCCGTGACCAATCTGCGATATAGGTGCTAAATTTTAACACCGATTTGCTAATTGGTCGCGGTTGCCGGCCTCGACCAATCAGCGATTTTGGCGCCGAATTTAAATACCGCTCTGCTGATTGCGCCCGGTTGGCCGCATACCTATTCTAGAATACCCGATGCGTTAGAATCGGGCCACCTTCTAGTATAGCATAAACATCTCTCAGCAGAGCATTCCAAATATGTGCATTATTTTTTTTCTGCCAAATTAAAATTTCAATGATGTGATATTATTTCTCTGGACATTCTATGCAGACACAGATCCAGCAGGGGATGATAGCAGATGTGAGCTCAGAATCTGCAGCGTCCGGTACATATGTAGATATGATCGGGGACTGTATCATATCATGGAATTTCCGCACAGTAGATTATTTCCCATTGGCGGTGGTGATCCAGGAGGCGACGTCCCGGGACCACGCGGCGGCCGAGCTTACAGATAAATCACGGTCACACACATCGCAGGTCATTACTTGCTGCTAATGACTCCCATTTGTTTATTGAGTCGACTCCGACTCTGTTCCTATATATTTATATGAGCCGTAATAAGATGTCTCTGCTGATTAATCGTTACCGAGGATGACTCCGTCCATAGAGGACGGCACTCACAATAATTGGCTCCTTCGCTGAATTCCTTCATGTCACAAATGAAGTATACAGTAGAAAATATATAAAATACCCATATATAAGGTAAGGGGGAAATAGATGAGACATAGTTACTTAGTGCAGCAAAAGAGAGATACAAATCTGCAACAGTTTTGTAAGGAAGATTTTACACACTTGACTTGAGGCATGAGATTGGGTCCATTGGGTACAGTCTGGGTCCGAATGGCACCTGCACCTTGTATCTTTCCTGTATACTGCACCCTGAAATCTAAGGCGCCCTGGGGGTATTTACCTGCTGTGAACTTACACCTGAACATTCAGCCCTGTTACTAAACCTGTTCCTATACCCTGGAAGAAGAGTGGCTTTACGGGCTCCTAATACCTGTGGCTTTACCTTGACTTCCAATACGAGGCTGCTGAGACCCCGCTGCAGAACACAGATTGCCCAGTCCTCTTTCTATAGGTAATTCTAGAGTCTGGGACTTTTCATCATTGTCTTCCTCATGTATTCAGAACCCCAGGATCATGGAATCCTGACAAAAAGCTTACTGCCACCCCAATACTTGCAGAGATCTGAGCTCTTCTGTCAACCCTATGTCCAATATCCTCAACCCATAGACTTGTCTGCATCCTGATTCCAGATAGCTGAAATATGTGTGTGTACTGAATCTTGTATCCATGTCTACATGGGTTAGGCTTTGGTTAAAAGTAACAGGGCCATTGGGGAACATATCTGAATTCTCTTTCTGCCCCTGTACCCCATATTCTGAATGTGGCACTGCTGGACCTAAGTCTAAGAGTGAGGAGGGCCTGCTGCGTTCATGATGCTTCCGGTAGACTCTGCTCTGCTGTGTATGTTACCTCCAGTATCCTATATCCCTGGTACTGTTCCTGTATCCAGAATCCTATTGTTATGCACACGCCCGGGCTAAGCGGCGTGTGCGTGTGATTGGTAGTGATTCCACTGGACCGTGCCGGAGAGTGAATGCCTGGAGGGGCGTGACTAAGTATTCACCCGATCCGACCAGGGTCGCACGACGGCATACGACGCCAGTGCACCAAGGAGGAACCGAGCAGAGGGACCAGGTGCTACTCCAGGACAGACCCCGGACACGGCTGTTGACCCACACAGGGAAATACAGGAACAGGCTGGTAGGCTGGCACACAGACTGGAGGGTATAGGCAGGCACGACTGGTATGCAGGCAGGCGGGTATGCAGGCAGGGGGGTAAAGGCAAGCACAGCTAGAGTGCCGACAAGGCTGAGCAGGGAGGACAGGGCTCTGTTCACACGGAACAGACAGGAAGGGAAAGACAGAGCCAGATACTCACACAGTACTTGCAGAGACAATAAGCAGGAGTTAGGTACGAGTTCAGACTCTGCAGAAAAAGGAAGGGAACGGACATAGAGGCAAAACAGGTAAAGGACAGGAGAGAGTTCAGACTGGAACTGAGTGTACGGAGGAGACCGACACTGCAGAGGGATACAGGAGCGGGTCTGGGAATACGGCCCCCAGAGAGGCGGAACGAACAGGCAAGGAGCGTGTTCAGACAGGACAGACCAGACACAGGAGCGGGTCTAGGAAAACGGCCACTAGAAGGCGAGAGGAACAGGCTAGGAGCGAGTTCAGACAGGTCAGACAAGATACATGAACGGGTCTAGGTAATCGGCCCCTAGAAGGCAGGAGGAACAGGCTAGGAGCGTGTTCAGACAGGACTGACAAGAGACAGGAGCGGGTCTAGGTAATCGGCCCCTAGAAGGCGGGGGGAACAGGCTAGGAGCGTGTTCAGACAGGACAGACAAGATACACAGAAAGGACTCAGTTCAGACACGGGAACTAATACCGCAAAGCAGGAGACATACAGGACTCAGTTCAGACACGGGAACTAATACCGCAAAGCAGGAGACATACAGGACACAGTTCAGACAGGCCTGGAAATACAGCCTCCAGGAAAGGCAGACAAGGAAACAAAGGACGGGACCTGGCACCTTCAGAGTGCAAGCACACACTGAAGGAAACACTTATGCTCAGGCAGGGATAGAAGGGAGCTGCTGAGCTATATACCAAGTGTCAGACAGCAATAGGCTGAGGACGCACAAGGGGTGTGACCCACAGCAGGTACAAAAAGCAGGAAGTGATCGGGCGCCGCCCTTAAGCAGCAGAGACAGACACAAACAGACAGCATGGAGGGAAGCCAGAGAGACACTCTGGACAGGAGATCAAGTGCGCTCTCTTGCACAGTGGGAGATGGACCACCATGCAAGGACGCCGCCAGGTATGTTACAGTACCTCCCCCCTTACGCCCCCTCTTCTTCAGGCCTGCCAGAATCTTCCGCAGGGAATTCGAGGACCAGTCGTTCACTGGGTTGGAGGGGGACAGAGACTTGAGGGTAATCTCTGCTTCGAGGTACATCTTGTCAAGCTCACAGGAAAAAATAGACGGGTTATCAGGTACATAATGAGGAAAAGTCACTGTCTCTTTGTTATCTGGTGGTATCCCGGAGGATTCAGGAAACAACTGGAGGTCCTCCGCCGGGTCAGAAGAGTGCAGAGGCTCAGAGAAAACAACTGCTTCAGAGTACACTAGGTCGGACTCACTGGAGGAAGCAGGCGAGGTATCGGGTACCGAGTATAGGAAAGTCTCTGTCCATTCACCACCAGGTGGCACCCCGAAGGGTTCTGGAGACAGCTGGCGGTCCTCCGCCTGGTCAGAGGGGTGTAGAGACTCACGGGTAACCTCTGCTTCAGAGTACACTAGGTCGGACTCACTGGAGGAAGCAGGCGAGGTATCGGGTACCGAGTATAGGAAAGTCTCTGTCCATTCACCACCAGGTGGCACCCCGAAGGGTTCTGGAGACAGCTGGCGGTCCTCCGCCTGGTCAGAGGGGTGTAGAGACTCAGGAGTAACCTCTGCTTCGGAGTACACTAAGTTGGACTCACTGGACGAAGCGAGCGAGGTATCAGGTACAGAGTATAGGAGAGTCTCTGTCCTTTCGCTACCAGGTAGCACCCCGAAGGGTTCAGGAGACAACTGGAGATCCTCCGCCTGGTCGGAGGGGTGTAGAGACTCGGAGGTAACTACCACTTTGGGGTACCCATTGTCAGGCTCACAGGACGAAGCGGACAAAGTATTGAGTACCGGGTGTAGAGAAGTCTCTCTCCATTTGTCATCGAGTGGTATCCCGGAGGATTCAGGAGGCAACAGGGGATCCTCCGCCAGGTAGTAGAGGTGCACAGACTCAGAGGAAACCACAGCTTTGGAGCATCCTTGGACATGCACACCGGTTAAAGAGAGAGAAGCATCTGATGCCGGGTGCAGGAAGTTCTCCTGTGTGGAGTCTGGATGGGCAGAAGTCTCTTCGGGCAGGAGAACTGGTGCACTACCCACGCACATTACCCATTGGGGTTTCTCCGGGATACAGGGAGATGAAGCTTCAGTAGGGACTTCAAGGTTGGGGTCAGGAGGTCTCAGGGAGGACAGACCCTGGCGTGACGGCTTGCCTCTACGTCTAGCACGTCTGGACTGCCTCTTGAGGTTGAGAGAAGTATTCCGGAAAGCGTAGTCACCCTGTGAGGATTCTGGGTGGGCAGTAGTCTCATTGGGCTGGAGGACTATTGCGCTACCCACACACATTACCCATCGGGGCTGCTCCGGGATATTGGGAGGTGAAGCTTCAGCAGGAGCCTCCGGGTTAGGATCATCGAAGACCATTAGAAAGGCCACCAGGAAGGCCATTAGGTCCCGGAGGATCGGATCCTGTGTTTCATATAGGGGGTTGATCCATTCCAAGGCATCACCCGCCAGGTAAGACATCATAAAGGCCACTTTAGCCCAATCGGAAGGAAAATAGAGAGGGTAGGCCTTAAAGTGTAGCATGCATTGCTCCACAAATGCACGACACTGTCTTGGATCCCCATAGTAGCGTGGCGGATCCGCAGGAACGAGAGCTGATAGATCCATCTGGACGGTGCGTAATTCGCCTGGAACTCAGCTAAAGGGGGAAAAAAATTTATTTATTTATTTTAATGCATGTATTCGCTGGAAAAACTTCTCAAAGAGCGAAGGCCGTGGGGCTCAACGGGAACCATGGCCTGAGCATGCTGTTATGCACACGCCCGGGCCAAGCGGCGTGTGCGTGTGATTGGTAGTGATTCCACTGGACCGTGCCGGAGAGTGAATGCCTGGAGGGGCATGACTAAGTATTCACCCGATCCGACCAGGGTCGCACGACGGCATACGACGCCAGTGCACCAAGGAGGAACCGAGCAGAGGGACCAGGTGCTACTCCAGGACAGACCCCGGACACGGCTGTTGACCCACACAGGGAAATACAGGAACAGGCTGGTAGGCTGGCACACAGACTGGAGGGTATAGGCAGGCACGACTGGTATGCAGGCAGGCGGGTATGCAGGCAGGGGGGTAAAGGCAAGCACAGCTAGAGTGCAGACAGGGAGGCACTAGCAGGTAGGAACACAGGCGGGATAGGACCCAGTACACACCGGGACTCAGGAACAATACAGGCAGAGGGTTACAGGCAAGCACAGCTAGAGTGCCGACAAGGCTGAGCAGGGAGGACAGGGCTCTGTTCACACGGAACAGACAGGAAGGGAAAGACAGAGCCAGATACTCACACAGTACTTGCAGAGACAATAAGCAGGAGTTAGGTACGAGTTCAGACTCTGCAGAAAAAGGAAGGGAACGGACATAGAGGCAAAACAGGTAAAGGACAGGAGAGAGTTCAGACTGGAACTGAGTGTACGGAGGAGACCGACACTGCAGAGGGATACAGGAGCGGGTCTGGGAATACGGCCCCCAGAGAGGCGGAACGAACAGGCAAGGAGCGTGTTCAGACAGGACAGACCAGACACAGGAGCGGGTCTAGGAAAACGGCCACTAGAAGGCGAGAGGAACAGGCTAGGAGCGAGTTCAGACAGGTCAGACAAGATACAGGAACAGGTCTAGGTAATCGGCCCCTAGAAGGCAGGAGGAACAGGCTAGGAGCGTGTTCAGACAGGACTGACAAGAGACAGGAGCGGGTCTAGGTAATCGGCCCCTAGAAGGCGGGGGGAACAGGCTAGGAGTGTGTTCAGACAGGACAGACAAGATACACAGAAAGGACTCAGTTCAGACACGGGAACTAATACCGCAAAGCAGGAGACATACAGGACTCAGTTCAGACACGGGAACTAATACCGCAAAGCAGGAGACATACAGGACACAGTTCAGACAGGCCTGGAAATACAGCCTCCAGGAAAGGCAGACAAGGAAACAAAGGACGGGACCTGGCACCTTCAGAGTGCAAGCACACACTGAAGGAAACACTTATGCTCAGGCAGGGATAGAAGGGAGCTGCTGAGCTATATACCAAGTGACAGACAGCAATAGGCTGAGGACGCACAAGGGGTGTGACCCACAGCAGGTACAAAAAGCAGGAAGTGATCGGGCGCCGCCCTTAAGCAGCAGAGACAGACACAAACAGACAGCATGGAGGGAAGCCAGAGAGACACTCTGGACAGGAGATCAAGTGCGCTCTCTTGCACAGTGGGAGATGGACCACCATGCAAGGACGCCGCCAGGTATGTTACACCTATATGCCTGGTCCTGTTCCTGTATCCAGAATACTGTAACCCTGGTCTTGTATCTGTGTCTAACATACTGTAACCCTTGTCTGTACCTGTATCCAGTATCCTGTATTCCTGTCCCTTTAGCTATTTCCCGCATCCTGTATCCCTGGTCCTGTACCTGCATCCTGTATCCCTGGTCCTGTACCTGTATCCAGTATCCTGTATCCCTGGTCCTGTATCTGAATCCTGTATCCCTGGTCCTGTACCTGAATTCTGTATCCCTGGTCCTGTACCTGCATCCTGTATCACTGGTCCTGTACCTGAATTCTGTATCCCTGGTCCTGTACCTGTATCCTGCATCCCTGGTTCTGTACCTGCATCCTGTATCACTGATCCTGTACCTGCATCCTGTATCACTGGTCCTGTACCTACATCCTGTATCCTGTATCCCTGGTCTTTTATCTGCATTCTGTATTCCTGGTCCTGTACCTGCATCCTGTATCCCTGGTCCTGTACCTGCATTCTGTATCCCTGGTCCTGTACCTGTATTCTGTATCCCTGGTCCTGTACCTGTATTCTGCATCCCTGGTCCTGTACCTGCATCCAATATCCTGTATCCCTGGTCCTGTACCTGCATCCTGTATCCCTGGTCCTGTACCTGCATCCTGTATCCCTGGTCCTATACCTGCATCCTGTATCTCTGGTCCTGTACCTGTATCCAGTATCCTGTATCCCTGGTCCTGTCCATGAATCCTGTGTCCCTGGTCCTGTACCTGCATCCTGTTTCCCTGGTCCTATACCTGCATCCTGCATCCCTGGTCCTGTACCTGCATCCTGTACCTGCATCCTGTATCCATGGTCCTATACCTGTATCCAGTATTCTGTATCCCTGGTCCTGTACCTGCATCCTGTATCCCTGGTCCTGTATCTTCATCCTGTATCCCTGGTCCTGTACCTGTATCCAGTATCCTGTATCCCTGGTCCAGTACCTGAATCCTGTATCCCTGGTCCTGTAACTGAATTCTGTAACCCTGGTTCTGTACCTGAATTCTGTATCCCTGGTTCTGTACCTGCATCCTGTATCCCTGGTTCTGTACCTGCATCCTGTATCCCTGGTCCTTTACCTGCATCCTGTATCCTGTATCCCTGGTCTTTTACCTGCATTCTGTATCCCTGGTCCAGTACCTGCATCCTGTATCCCTGGTCCTGTACCTGCATTCTGTATCCCTGGTCCTGTACCTGCATCCAATATCCTGTATCCCTGGTCCTGTACCTGCATCCAGTATCCCTGGTCCTGTACCTGCATGCTGTATCCTGTTTCCCTGGTTCTTTACCTGCATTCTGTATCCCTGGTCCTGTACCTGCATCCTGTATCCCTGGTCCTGTACCTGCATCCTGCATCCATGGTCCTGTACCTGCATCCTGTACCTGCATCCTGTATCCCTGGTCCTGTACCTGTATCCAGTATCCCGTATCCCTGGTCCTGTACCTGCATCCTGTATCCCTGGTCCTGTACCTATATCCTGTATCCCTGGTCCTGTACCTGCATCCTATATCCCTGGTCCTGTATCTGCATCCTGTATTCCTGGTCCTGTATCTATATCTATTATCCAGTATCCTGTAACCCTGGTCCTGTACCTGTATCCAGTATTCTGTATCCTTTATTCCTTGTGTTGTATCTGTGTCCAGTATCATATAACCCTGGGTCTTTACCCATATCCATTTTCATATAACGCTTGTCCTGTATTTATATTTATTGTCATTGTCAGGAGTTAGGAGTACATTTCTTTACACAACCTTTTGCGGCATAAATTATGCTGAATGTGTTGGACGTCATTGACCCCATCCCGTTTCAGCATCACTCTCAAGGAGCCGTAGAAGCTCTGGACGACCGTGAAATGTCCGTCGTCCTGCTCGCCCCCTGCTAGCCCCTGCTAGCCCCTGCTTGCCACTTTGATGTGTTTTTGAACTTAAATAAAGAATGACTTTTACGGATCGGTGAGTGCCGCTGTTTCACATCCTCTGAGCCAGAACTCCACTCACTAATCACTTTCAGTTGCATAAACATTTTGCGACATTTAAATTAATTTTACATAAAAATTCTGGCAAAAGCTGCTTGATGAATCAGCCCCTTTAAAATGCAAACTTGTCTCCGCCATTCTCACCTGCAACTAATGTTAGTGCAGTCACCGCTGTCTGGACATGCAGCTGAGCTTGGACCGTGACAACGTCCACCATTATCTACCAGGAGAAAAGAAAAAGAGGGGCATATAAGGGGATTTAGAATTAGCGGTCTCCAACCTGTGACGGTCTAGATAACTTTTGATGCCAGACCCGTCCTCCACCTTCAGCCGCTGGAAGTTGTAATTTCATAGTAAAATCTGCAGTCACATGAAGTGATCACAGAAACTCGTCCAGAGTCCAAAAAACCCCTTTGCTGAATCATTAAAAAAATATGGACATTTAATGATTTTTTTTTTACTTAAATGCATGCATCTTAGGTTAAAAAATATTTTTGTAATTGGGTTTTATTAAAGATTTTGGCACTATTTGTATTTTACTGGCTCTTTTCTTCACTGCACAAATCTGACTGCACAGTGAGTTAACTGACAATCCATCAGTGAGCTTTTCTGATGGGAGTTTATAACTTATTTATCTGTCTTTTTATTAACTTTGCTGTGCAGATTTTTTTCATTACAGACCACATTGAAGTTGAACTGACCTTTGATGTGGTCATAAATCATCAAAAAGGAGCCTAAAATTCTGCAGTCAGCAATATGTACGGAAACAAAGAGCTTGCAAAAGCAAAGCGGTGCAACATTTTTAATGAAAACCAATTGCAAACATGATTTTTAATCCAAAATACATTAATTTTAGTAGAAAAGAAATGCCCCCATGTGTTCCTGTATCATTTAAGCCTTTATTTTCACTGTTGTTCCTTTTTATACCTTTGCTTTTCAATAAGATGTTTTCTATAAACTGCTGTTCAGATGGGCATTGCATATTGTGGTTGAGGCTGCAGTAATACTTTGTAACGGATTCTGTATTTTTTGGACTATAAGACGCACTTTTTTCCTCCAAAATTTTGGAGGAAAGTGGGGTGTGCGTCTTATATTACGAATACTATATTATTGTATGGCCGCATGGTGGTGGATATGGGGGAGCGGCAGCGGGGGATCAGCTGGGCACAGGAGGCAGCCGCTGCCAGCTGCAGCCTGCGCTGTGCCCTCTGCTAAAGAAAATGAGTATTCCCTGCTCCCCATGGAGTGCAATGAATATTCATTTCTCTTAATAGCCGGCACACTTTACCGCAGTGCGGCTCCTGCTGCGCTCTGTGGTCAGTGTACCCGCTATTAAAGCTCATGAATATTCACTACAACCCACTCCCATGGGTTGTAGTTAATATCCATGGTCTTTAACAGGAGGCAAACTGAACACAGAGTGGCAGCAGGAGCCGCGTTTCGGTACAGTGTGCCGGCTATTGAACAGACTGAATGGTCATTGCTCCCCACGTACAGAGTCCCGGCGTGGGGAGCAGTGACTATTCCAGCACAGCATCTCACACTGTGTGAGGGCACATGGCAGGGACGCCATGCGCACCCTGCCATGCGTGGCTCACACAGTGAGAGTGTCGGCAGCAGAGCGGGACAGCGCTGGAGGAGAGAGGAGGTAAGTATGAGTGTTTATTTTTTTTTTGCAGGCAGCGTGATGGGGGCTCAGAGGGTGCCATACATACCAGGATGGGGGCTCAGAAGGTGCCATACATACCAGGATGGGGGCTCAGTGGGGTGCCCTGCATACCAGGATGGGGGTTCAGAAGGTGCCATACATACCAGGATGGGGACTCATAGGGGTGCCATGCATACCAGAATGGGGGCTCAGAAGGTGCCATACATACCAGGATGGGGGCTCAGAGGTGTGCCATGCATACGAGGAAGGGGGCTCAGAGGAGTACCATGCATACCAGGATGGGGGCTCAGAAGGTGCCATACATACCAGGATGGGGGCTCAGAGTGGTTCCATGCAAACCAGGATGGGGACCTCAGAAGGTGCCATACATACCAGGATGGGGGCTCAGAGGGGTGCCATGCATACCAGGATGGGGGCTCAGAAGGTGCCATACATACCAGGATGGAGGCTCAGAGGGGTGCCATACATACCAGGGTGGGGGCTCAGAATGTGTTATACATACCAGGATGGGGGCTCAGAATGTGCCATACATACAAGGTTGGGGGCTCAGAGGGGTGCCATACATACCAGGATGGGGGCTCAGAAGGTGCCATACATATGAGGATGGGGGCTCAGAGGGTGCCATGCATACCAGGATGGGGGCTCAGAGGGTGCCATGCATACCAGGATGGGGGCTCAGAGGGTGCCATGCATACCAGGATGGGGGCTCAGAAGGTGCTATGCATACCAGGATGGGGGCTCAGAAGGTGTCATACATACCAGGATGGGGGCTCAGAAGGTGCCATACATACCAGGATGGGGGCTCAGAGGGTGCAATGCAGGCCAGGATGGGTGCTCAGAAGGTGCCATGCATACCAGGATGGGGGCTCAGAGGGGTGCCATGCATACCAGGATGAGGGCTCGAGGGGTGCCATGCATACCAGGATGGGGGCTCAAGGGGTGCCATGCATACCAGGATGGGGGCTCAAGGGGTGCCAAGCATACCAGGATGGGGGCTCAGAAGGTGCCATACATACCAGGATTTGGGCTCAGAAGGTGCCATACATACCAGGATGGGGGCTCAGAGGGTGCAATGCAGACCAGGATGGGTGCTCAGAAGGTGCCATGCATACCAGGATGGGGGCTCAGAGGGGTGTCATGCATACCAGGATGAGGGCTCAAGGGGTGCCGTGCATACCAGGATGGGGGCTCAAGGGGTGCCATGCATACCAGGATGGGGGCTCAAGGGGTGCCATGCATACCTGGATGGGGGATAAAGGGGTGCCATGCATACCAGGATGGGGGGATAAAGGGGTGCCACGCATGCCATGATGGGGGCTCAAGGTGTACCATGCATACCAGGATGGGGGATAAAGGGGTGCCATGCATACCAGGATGGGAATGGGGGCCACTTATACCAGGAAGGAGGGGCCATACATACCAGGATGGAGGATATTAACAGAATTGGGGGACATTACCCCAATATCAGTGTCAGCAGCAGACCCCCTCCCCCATAACAGGGCATCATGACCACATTTTTTGCTTAAATTTTTTTTTCTATTTTCCTCCTTTAAAACCTAGGTGCGCCTTATGGTCCGGTGCGTCTTTTAGTCCGAAAAATACGGTAAATATTAGAGCTGCAGATACCGGGGAGTACATCACAAATGCCCATTTAATTTGTTAAGGAATATCTAATTACAAATGATCACAAAAAAGATTCCTTGTGGGCTGATCTATGATTTTAAAGGTCCTTTGTCAGTGTGCTCTTGCCCCATGAGTCATTGATGCTTTTAACGCACAACAATTTCCTGCAGGCTTTACATACAGCTGATTGACATTTTCTGCTGTGCAATCTAACATGCAGCTGTCTATGACGTAGAGATGGAGCCATTATTACTTAGAAAATCCCATCCACATTTAAAGCAATGTGGTCAAAGCGACGAGTTTTCTTATCTAATTCATTGGGGACTTTTTTGGAGGATTTTTTTCTTTTCCTAAAAAGTTTTTGAATAGTTCTTAAAAAGTTTTTTTTTTTGTTCCTGAAGTGTTCTTTGCAGCTTTCTCATTGGACAGTGACTAGTCTGCAGTGGATTCCATCAGATGCTTCAAAGAATTAACATGAACTTTTTTCCCACCGGGCATTTTTCAAAACCTAAAGTAGAAAAAAAGCTTAACTTAGTGAACATGTGACCAGCAAAGCGGTTTTTTAGAAAAGAAATTAATAGGAAGAGTTTTTCAAGCATTTTTTTAAGCTAGTTTTCTGGTGATTTTTGGTGTGGACTCATCCCGAAAAACTCCATGTTGCACAAACCTTAAAGGAAAAATACTAAAGCTGCAGCAAAATTGCAACAAATTTGCACCACTAATTTACTTCCTTTGATGTATAGGAAACATATGCTGCCCCAAATTTTTATATTTCTTATTTTTACTCCACGCCTCCTCTCCATATACTTTTAATCACTTGTACTTTATATTTTTGCTCTTCTAAGTGAACAGCCTGAAAAATGCAAGCCAATTTCTTCCCCGCTGAGAACCATCTGTAGAATGTTCTACCTGCTCGATGCGAGGTGAGCGTCAGTCTGCATGGAACCATAAGGTAATTGAAAGACGTGTTGACAAGGGTTAATTACTGCACTTTGGGGAAAAAAAAGAAAACAGGGCTTAATTGAAATAAATCAATTGCAAGAGCGCTCCGGGGAAATTGATGCTGGGAACGGAAAACAAGATCAGGCACAGTGTAAGATTCTGCGTAAGGGAATCAGTCGTTAGAAAATAACTTTTATAAAAACTTTTTTTATGATAAACAAAAGTATACTTTTTATACATGTGTTGTTTTTTTCTTTTAATGTCAATATTGTGAAAATATTAGTAAATTCAGAAATGTTATATTTTTTACAATGACGATTGAGCTGTCACGCGAGGCTAACACTTCATGTTCTGTGCATACAGGGGCGGGGGTAGCAGCAGAGATGAGCGAAGTTCTCAATATTCACAAATTCACTCAATTTTATCCAAATATAATCAGTGCAAATTAAAAGTGCCCTGACTGCTTTGAAATGATGTCTATTATGCTCCGTGGTCCTGGATCAGGTGTCGCCAGAGTGGTTTTAGGTACAGGTACCGCAAGGTGCAGTTTCAGGTACAGGTACCGCAGGTGCAGTTTCAGGCACGGGTAACGCAAGTGCGGTTTCAGGATCAGGTATTGTCGGAGAGGTTTCAGGTTCAGGTACAGCAGGTGCAGGTTAAGGTTCTGATTCAGATAGTACTGGTATTGGTACAGTTAAACTGGACTGGTACAGGGACCTAATAACAGACTAGCAGCTTGCAGACTGACTAAGACAATTGTTGCTCAGGCAGCTCCCAACAGGCGGAGGTGCCTTAAATACTAAGTGCCTCCCAACTACTGGTGGTGGACATATTAGGAGTGTGTGTGTTGTCTCTTGTAAACCTGTGTGGCATGTGCAGACCTTGGGACACGGGAGCCAGAGCAAGAGACGCAGCAGGGCGGCCTGTTCGGTGAGTAGGTCGGCATCCCTGCCAGGTGGAGGAGCGGAGACATGCAGATTAAAAATGTTAAAAAAATAATTATACTCACCTTATCGCTCACCTATACACCCTCTACTTCTTACCACCACCGGTCTTGTCCTTATTTATCACCATCATGAGTGCTAAATCTCATGTCATGCTAGGCTGGAACTTACAGCTCTGATGAGTCCCGGAACGTTTCTGCACATGCGCATTCAATGTCACGGCGAACATTGTGATGTCAAGACATTGTGACCTTATGTACGCTTGTTCAAATGTCCCAGTATAGTGCTCGAGACAGTGAGAACTGGACAGGAGACAGTGAGGAGTAGAGGGGCCGGAGAGGTGAGTGGTAAGGGGACTATAAGTAATGTTTCTATTTTCAATGTATTATGGAAACATTCCAGACCATAATAAGGGACATTAAGCTCATGGAGAATAACTTCTCTGCAAATCAAATTTCCTTTGAAAAGCCCCCACGAACAGGCGAATTTGCTTTTTTCCTGATCCGCTCATCTTTACTCCCTTCCCCTCCTCTGCTCCCTCTTCCCCTCTCACAGCATGCAATCTCACATACAATATTAATGGAACACTGCAGCTGCATCCCCTTCTTCTCCCCACCTTCCAGTCTACTATTTCTTATAATGTTCTGAAACTCTTACAGATGACGAAATGAGAAAATACAGACTGCAGTAAGGTCAATTAATACCATTTATTACAAACTTTAAGTGCTCACATGTATTAAGCTATGGAAAATGTAATGATAAGTGTTGAGCAAATCTGGCAAAATTTCAATTCCTCAATTCACTTGAATTTGGCCAGAAAACGCGATCCACATAAAAGTTATCGTTCCTTATTATCCCGCCTCTGCGGCCCCTGACTGGCCCCCCTGTGAAGATCCCTCTGGCCTCTTTTTTTCTCCTACGTGTTTTATTCCGTCATTTTACGCCTCTGATGTGACAATATCACGCCGTGCATCGGGGGACATCTACAGTACATATCGGCACAATAGCTGGTTTCCATTTTTGCTAAATTCGCTTGAAGTGAATTACCAGAATCCACATTCATTTTTTTATAAAATTTAAGACAAATTCAATTCTCCTTGAACTTATTCATCCATCCACAATAATGCTAGGAACACTGGTAAAGTTGCAGGAGGTCAGGTGTATCTGTAGCCTCCGCTCCGCTGTGTCTTCTGCATCGTCTACTTTTTCTATTTGTTTCTTGTGAGATCCAGAACCCACTGTCCTATTATTTGTTGAAACAGCATTACTAATGTATATAACACCATGAAAGCAGAACTCAGTGGAGGGTAATTATAACGATCCCTCCAGCAATAAATATTAATCCTTAATGTGTATCCCGTGCCGCGGGGTCTGTGTGCTGCCGACATGAGGTGCCACTAATGAGGCTGAAATCTTTGCCTGTGTGACCATGCGGCAGGAGGTGCAGTTCAAAGCTCAGGGGAATCTTGCTGTAATTAATAGATCATTAGGTTCTCTAAAGCACAGTTATCACAGATAAGTTAACATTTACATTGGGCATCAGACGGTATGAACGTAAGGCGCCTCATGGCGGTGTCCCATGGCGGTGTCCCATGGTGGTGTCCCATGTCGCAGAGTGCATCTTCTTACAGTCACCACTGTACTTACGAGAGCTTCAATTAGCAAGATATCTTGAGTAAACAGTATTTACTTCATACTGGTTAAACATGAGATACAATTCAGTGTCACACAGTCCGTGTGCTGCTGACATAACACATTCAGGAAAGAAAGAAAAAGAAAACATAGGAAGTAAAAAAAAACAAACCAACAATTGAGAGCTTTCCTCCCACCATTTTACAGCAAGCATATAATTTTACACTATCGCCATCTGCTGTCTGGTTAGTATAAAGTCCTCCTTTCACTTATAATATGTCCTAATCTGTTGCATATGCCAACATCCCATCTCTGTCACTGTACATAAGGTTGCTCTTACCATTATGGGATAGTTTTTAGTTTACTAGTTCTTATTTGGAGGGGAATCGGCATGCCCTCTTTGTTTGTGCACTAAATAGTCACTTTGTCAACAAATGTAAACTGTTCAGTCAATAGAATAAACAAAAAGAAACTTTATAATATATTCTTTCTCCACATATGAGCCATTTCTTCTCCTGCTTCTGCCTCCCGATCTCATCATCCTCTCTGAAAAAAAAACAAACTTAAATCCTACTTGGTGAAAGCAAAGAATACGCCCCGCATACTGAGGGATCAGATTACAGCTGCCTATTGAAGTCTATGGACGAGGAGGCAGATGAAGGGGCAGAATGAACAGAATGGAAATACAAAACCTTTTGAAATTATTTTTCTTATTTTACTTTATTAAAAACAAATGATAATATTTGTAAAACCTTAATACTTCACATTTTTTTCAATTGTTGAAAAAAAATGTTTTTGATGACACCTTCCTCTTTAACGATAAAATACGGACAGCACACGTGTGACGTCCGTGAGATCTCCATTTTTTTCATGGGGCAAATGACTTGCATTGGTGAGTTCGAACTGCAACACGGATCAAAGTAGAACGTTTCCATTCATTTTCTGCAGACAATCAGCAAAAAAAGTAATTAATTGAAATTAGAGGGTTCCAGATCTATCCATAAAAATAATAGATAGCACACGTACCAAAAAAAAAACAAATGAGCGAAAGAGCGCTTAGATTGATAGCTACATTACTACTCAGTAGTTCTGTATAATGTTGCTTTGTAGCAAGAGTCTTAGCTCCCACGTGTGCTGAACTCACAGTTACACTGCTCAGTACTGCTCTATAACACCACCTTTCAGGCTACTGCTGTTTTCTAGTAAGTGTTTCATCTCATCCCAGTACTAAATTTAGAGCTACCGTGCTCAGTTCTATTTTATAAGTTCATTCAGGCTACTGCTACTTTCCAGTAAGTTTTTATTTCACTCCAGCGATGTGTTCACAGCTACACTGCTGAATAACGTCCTAAATTATGTATTGTTTCTAAACATGTACTACAAGGGGAAGAGTGAGCAGGAATCCCTTGTGTCAGTTGTACTAGTTTCCCCCCAATAGCTTAGAGACAACTGAAAATTAAAGATACAAAGAAGAAAACTGATGAAAAATGCAGGATACAGATCATGTTATGTTCAGAAATAATGTTATTTCTCATGTACAAACACATAATATCCATTGATTGGTATTGTGAAAATAACACCTACTGTATACTCTGGTGCCGGCACCATTCCAGCGGTGTAGGCTCTAGCTCTCCTGCTATACATTGTATAACATTGTAATTGTTAAAGGGGTTGTCCATTGATAAAATAAAATACATTCTTAGGCATGGATTCTTTAAATAATAACAAAAGGGATGCTGTTACCGGCCTGGGTTTAGTGCCGACCGCTCCTGCATTTGGCATCAGAAGTGATGGATGTCACAGGACCAAAGAAACCTGTGATTGGTTGCAGCGGTCATTCGATCATTATTAGATTAGTGTTTCAGGGCAACTGTGGCAGTCACTTCTATCAGGTTTTCTCACGGGACCCTGTGGAAACCATAATTATGGGGCATTGTGTTCAGTAATTTTATGGGGTCACTGTGGCAAATACTTATGACTTTTTTTGACTGGTTTTGTAATTGAGGAACATTTGCAATTTTTGTAGCTATTACTGATATTCGCTTCATCATGGGACCTTGTGGATCTCAAAATGATGTGTGCACTGCGCTTAATAATGCTACATGGGCATTATAATCATTAAATAAGTATCAATAATATTCATTTTATTTCTATAGCACCCACATATTCCGTAGCAATTTACAAATCAGAGGGGGAAATGTACAGACAATAAAGACATAACAGAATAAACACATACATCAACAATTAAACACAATCTTACAATCTATGAAGAAATAGGGGTGACAAGAAAGGTGACACATTCTTGCCATGTAACGTCCAGCCGTCGTCATACCTAATAGGAGGTTTCACATAACGCTGCATGAACCAATCATCGGCCAGTATCGGTATATGTCCAGACAGTGCTACTGAATGCGGGGAGAGCGAGGAAACGGATGATAGGAGAAAAATGTGGGAACAGAGAATAGTTAGATTAATGAGGTGAGGTGATAGGCCAGTCTAAAGAGATGTGTTTTTAGAGCATACTTAAAATCGGGGATTCTGGGAATTAACCAATTTTTTGGAGTAGTGCATTCCAGGGAACTGGGGCAGCATGAGAGAAGCCCTGGAACAAGGAATGGGAGGTTTGGATTATAGAGGAGCTTTAGGCCATTAGTGGAATGGAGGGCCCGGGTAGGCTGGTAGATAGGGATAAGGGAGGAGGTACAGGGTAGTACATTACTATGGAGAGCTTTGTGGGTTAGAGTGATAAGTTTATATTGTACTCTGTAGTGGATGGGCAACAAGTGCAATGACTGGCGCAGGGTGGAGGCATCGGTGAAGCAGCTGGACAGAAATACAACACTGGTTGCTGCATTCAGAATGGATTGAAGAGGAGAAAGTTTTGAAAGAGGGCGACCAATTAGTAGAGAGTTGCAGTAATTAAGGCGAGAATGAATAAGAGCAAAAGTAAAAGTTTGTGTAGTTGCAAAGGTGAGAAAAGGTCGGATTCTGGAGAAGTTTTTGAGGTGCATGTGACATGAGTAAGTGAGTGAACGAATATAGGGAGTAAAGGAAAGATCTGAGTCAAATATAACCCCAAGACAGCGGGCATGCTGCTTCGGAGTTATGGTAAAACCACACGAGGAGATGGAAGTATCAGTTGTATACTCCCCTTAGTATTCTGTCTTTTTTATCTTTTTTTTTAAATTATTTAATCTTCCAGATAATTCCTTAGATAGGAGCCTTTTTATTTGTTGCAAATTTTTATAGTCTTTACAAAGGAGGGATGGCTTACAGGATCCTCTGGGGCTTGTCTTTAGGCTCCTCTGCACAATACTCTGTGAGCAAAGCCCAATGGGTAACGGATATAAAATAACTCTTAATTAAAAGCCCCCATACTTCTGGAACCATATGGTGGATTTTAAAATAATAAATGAAAATACAGCGTAGTCTGGAATAAAATAAGAGAAAATTAATGGCCACTTTTGACCCTGGTAACAGGTTCACTTTAAGGATCCAGAATTGTGTGAATACAACCTACAACCCTTAATTCCTTGGAAATTTCCCTTTGTATTGCTTGTGACTGGAGTTGGGCAGCCTCCGACAAAAGCGCCACATCCGGAGATCGGCACGTGTAATTACATATGATATCTCCCCCATTCTGTCTTTACAAAACGCTGTGTGTTTGATCAGTTTGTAAAAGCAAATATCCTCCAAGCATCTGTTTAAGGAGCTTTGATTGCCGCGGCACAAAGATATCAAATTTTTTTTTCTTTTTTTCCCCTCGTTGTGTTTTTGTACTTTGTCATTCAAGCCGGTAAAAGACTTTCAATTCTCCACTGGATACTCTGCAATTAAACCGTTCATTACTTAAAGAATAACAATGTAACAATGTCGGCTTATTATGAAGCAGATCAGTATTAAACGAGTTTCTGATTCCAGCCATTAATTACTGAATAATTCATGAGAGATTTCACCATCCGCTAAAGTGATGTCACAAACTGTCAAAGTAAGCTCTCCCAAGTCAGTATCAAGCTCCAGCAAAAAGAAAGCTGTTCTTCTCCCAAGTTGGTGAAAGTTTTAGGTGTCTTCAAAAAATGAAAAAAACATAACTTAAAACCTTAGAAAAAGATCAAATTACCCAGTTTTGTTTATAAAACTTATAATATTTTAACAATATTGAAAACAATAATGAATATGAAACAAAGTTACAATGTCCAATGTGTGTGATGGTGCCTGTAATACTAGTCAAAATACTGTATTTTTTTGTAATATTGGCCAAATACAAGAACTCGTGTAAAAGGGGGGAGGGGGGCTTTACTGTTTTTCAGAGGTCAAAAGAAAAAATGATTGGGCATGGTGATTTTCAATATGCCTGATCCTTTGTTGTCACAGAAATAAAGCAGGGGTTCTTCCATTCCTACACGTATGTGGCGTTTCTGAGGTTTGCTGTGCAGGGGGACTTTATGTCCCAATAGGAAGTATTATTTGGCCACTATATGACGGTATCTGGTCTTTACTTTTTACATAGCAGTACTACTGTATATGGACACTGTATGACAACATGTATGGACTATAAGGTGGCATTACTTGGTCTTTGCGTCTGGATTATTTTAGCTGGTAGCTCTTTCTTGTAACTGTATATTAGTATAATTTACCCATTGTATAATACTATCATATGGGATCTATACAGGATATTATTTGGGATCTATTGTATAATGTTGTGTTGTTTTGTATCTCCACTATTCTGTGATTTGGTCATTCTACTGAGGAATCTTTTGAGATCGATATGGTAATAGTATTTGTATCTACTGTATATTGGTGTATTACTTGGTATATACTGTATACGGAGGTATTATAGGGATCTATACTGTGGTATTATAGGGATCTATACTGAGATAATATAGGGATCCCTAATAGGCTGCTTTTATCTATATTGGAGGTACAATTGGCATCTATTGTGGTATTATAGTGATCTATACTGGGGTATTATAGTGATCTATACTGGGGTATTATAGTGATCTATACTGGGGTATTATAGTGATCTATACTGGGGTATTATGGTGATCTATACTGGGGTATTATGATGATCTATACTGGGGTATTATAGTGATCTATACTGGGGTATTATAGTGATCTATACTGGGGTATTATGATGATCTATACTGGGGTATTATAGTGATCTATATGGGGGTATTATAGTGATCTATACTGGGGTATTATGGTGATCTATATGGGGGTATTATAGTGATCTATACTGGGGTATTATGGTGATCTATACTGGGGTATTATAGTGATCTATACTGGGGTATTATAGTGATCTATACTGGGGTATTATAGTGACCTATACTGGGGTATTATGGTGATCTATATGGGGGTATTATAGTGATCTATACTGGGGTATTATGGTGATCTATACTGGGGTATTATAGTGATCTATACTGGGGTATTATAGTGATCTATACTGGGGTATTATAGTGACCTATACTGGGGTATTATGGTGATCTATACTGGGGTATTATAGTGATCTATACTGTGGTATTATGGTGATCTATACTGGGGTATTATAGTGATCTATATGGGGGTATTATAGTGATCTATACTGGGGTATTATAGTGATCTATATGGGGGTATTATAGTGATCTATACTGGGGTATTATGGTGATCTATACTGGGGTATTATAGTGATCTATACTGGGGTATTATAGTGATCTATACTGGGGTATTATAGTGACCTATACTGGGGTATTATGGTGATCTATACTGGGATATTATAGTGATCTATACTGGGGTATTATAGTGATCTATACTGTGGTATTATGGTGATCTATACTGGGGTATTATAGTGATCTATATGGGGGTATTATAGTGATCTATACTGGGGTATTATAGTGATCTCTACTGGGGTATTATAGTGATCTATACTGGGGTATTATAGTGATCTACACTGGGGTATTATAGTGGTCTATACTGGGGTATTATAGTGATCTATACTGGGGTATTATAGTGGTCTATACTGGGGTATTATAGTGATCTATACTGGGGTATTATGGTGATCTATACTGGGGCATTATAGTGATCTATACTGGGGTATTATAGTGATCTATATGGGGGTATTATAGTGATCTATACTGGGGTATTATAGTGATCTATACTGGGGTATTATAGTGGTCTATACTGGGGTATTATAGTGATCTATACTGGGGTATTATAGTGGTCTATACTGGGGTATTATAGTGATCTATACTGGGGTATTATGGTGATCTATACTGGGGCATTATAGTGATCTATACTGGGGTATTATAGTGATCTATACTGGGGTATTATAGTGATCTATACTGGGGCATTATAGTGATCTATACTGGGGTATTATAGTGATCTATATGGGGGTATTATAGTGATCTATACTGGGGTATTATAGTGATCTATACTGGGGTATTATAGTGATCTATATTGGGGTATTATAGTGATCTATGCTGGGGTATTATAGTGATCTATACTGGGGTATTATAGTGATCTATACTGGGGTATTATAGTGATCTCTACTAGGGTATTATGGTGATCTATACTGGGGTATTATAGTGATCTATACTGGGGTATTATAGTGATCTATATGGGGGTATTATAGTGATCTATACTGGGGTATTATAGTGATCTATACTGGGGTATTATAGTGATCTATATTGGGGTATTATAGTGATCTATGCTGGGGTATTATAGTGATCTATACTGGGGTATTATAGTGATCTATACTGGGGTATTATAGTGATCTCTACTAGGGTATTATGGTGATCTATACTGGGGTATTATAGTGATCTATACTGGGGTATTATAGTTATCTATACTGGGGTATTATAGTGATCTATACTGGGGTATTATAGTGATCTATATTGGGGTATTATAGTGATCTATGCTGGGGTATTATAGTGATCTATACTGGGGTATTATAGTGATCTATACTGGGGTATTATAGTGATCTCTACTAGGGTATTATGGTGATCTATACTGGGGTATTATAGTGATCTATACTGGGGTATTATAGTGATCTATACTGGGGCATTATAGTGATCTATACTGGGGTATTATAGTGATCTATACTGGGGTATTATAGTGATCTATACTGGGGTATTAAAGTAATCTATACTGGGGTATTATAGTGGTCTATACTGGGGTATTATAGTGATCTATACTGGGGTATTATGGTGATCTATACTGGGGCATTATAGTGATCTATACTGGGGTATTATAGTGATCTATATGGGGGTATTATAGTGATCTATACTGGGGTATTATAGTGATCTATACTGGGGTATTATAGTGGTCTATACTGGGGTATTATAGTGATCTATACTGGGGTATTATAGTGGTCTATACTGGGGTATTATAGTGATCTATACTGGGGTATTATGGTGATCTATACTGGGGCATTATAGTGATCTATACTGGGGTATTATAGTGATCTATACTGGGGCATTATAGTGATCTATACTGGGGTATTATAGTGATCTATATGGGGGTATTATAGTGATCTATACTGGGGTATTATAGTGATCTATACTGGGGTATTATAGTGATCTATATTGGGGTATTATAGTGATCTATGCTGGGGTATTATAGAGATCTATACTGGGGTATTATAGTGATCTATACTGGGGTACTATAGTGATCTCTACTAGGGTATTATGGTGATCTATACTGGGGTATTATAGTGATCTATACTGGGGTATTATAGTGATCTATATGGGGGTATTATAGTGATCTATACTGGGGTATTATAGTGATCTATATGGGGGTATTATAGTGATCTATACTGGGGTATTATAGTGATCTATACTGGGGTATTATAGTGATCTATATTGGGGTATTATAGTGATCTATGCTGGGGTATTATAGTGATCTATACTGGGGTATTATAGTGATCTATACTGGGGTATTATAGTGATCTCTACTAGGGTATTATGGTGATCTATACTGGGGTATTATAGTGATCTATACTGGGGTATTATAGTTATCTATACTGGGGTATTATAGCGATCTATACTGGGGTATTATAGTGATCTATATTGGGGTATTATAGTGATCTATGCTGGGGTATTATAGTGATCTATACTGGGGTATTATAGTGATCTATACTGGGGTATTATAGTGATCTCTACTAGGGTATTATGGTGATCTATACTGGGGTATTATAGTGATCTATACTGGGGTATTATAGTGATCTATACTGGGGCATTATAGTGATCTATACTGGGGTATTATAGTGATCTATACTGGGGTATTATAGTGATCTATACTGGGGTATTAAAGTAATCTATACTGGGGTATTATAGTGACCTATATTGGGGTATTATAGTGATCTATACTGGGGTATTATGGTGATCTATACTGGGGTATTATAGTGATCTATACTGGGGTATTATAGTGATCTATACTGGGGTATTATAGTAATCTATACTGGGGTATTATAGTGATCTATACTGGGGTATTATAGTGATCTATATTGGGGTATTATAGTAATCTATACTGGGGTATTATAGTGATCTATACTGGGGTATTATAGTAATCTATACTGGGGTATTATAGTGATCTATATTGGGGTATTATAGTGATCTATACTGGGGTATTATAGTGATCTATACTGGGGTATTATAGTGATCTATACTGGGGTATTATAGTGATCTACACTGGGGTATTATAGTGGTCTATACTGGGGTATTATAGTGATCTATACTGGGGTATTATAGTGGTCTATACTGGGGTATTATAGTCATCTATACTGGGGTATTATGGTGATTTATACTGGGGTATTATAGTGATCTATATTGGGGTATTATAGTGATCTATACTGGGGTATTATAGTCATCTATACTGGGGTATTATGGTGATCTATACTGGGGTATTATAGTGATCTATACTGGGGCATTATAGTGATCTATACTGGGGTATTATTGTGATCTATATGGGGGTATTATAGTGATCTATACTGGGGTATTATAGTGATCTATACTGGGGTATTATAGTGATCTATATTGGGGTATTATAGTGATCTATGCTGGGGTATTATAGTGATCTATACTGGGGTATTATGGTGATCTATACTGGGGTATTATAGTGATCTATACTGGGGCATTATAGTGATCTATACTGGGGTATTATAGTGATCTATATGGGGGTATTATAGTGATCTATACTGGGGTATTATAGTGATCTATACTGGGGTATTATAGTGATCTATATTGGGGTATTATAGTGATCTATGCTGGGGTATTATAGTGATCTATACTGGGGTATTATAGTGATCTATACTGGGGTATTATAGTGATCTCTACTAGGGTATTATGGTGATCTATACTGGGGTATTATAGTGATCTATACTGGGGTATTATAGTGATCTATACTGGGGTATTATAGTGATCTACACTGGGGTATTATAGTGGTCTATACTGGGGTATTATAGTGATCTATACTGGGGTATTATAGTGGTCTATACTGGGGTATTATAGTCATCTATACTGGGGTATTATGGTGATCTATACTGGGGTATTATAGTGATCTATATTGGGGTATTATAGTGATCTATACTGGGGTATTATAGTCATCTATACTGGGGTATTATGGTGATCTATACTGGGGTATTATAGTGATCTATACTGGGGCATTATAGTGATCTATACTGGGGTATTATAGTGATCTATATGGGGGTATTATAGTGATCTATACTGGGGTATTATAGTGATCTATACTGGGGTATTATAGTGATCTATATTGGGGTATTATAGTGATCTATGCTGGGGTATTATAGTGATCTATACTGGGGTATTATGGTGATCTATACTGGGGTATTATAGTGATCTATACTGGGGCATTATAGTGATCTATACTGGGGTATTATAGTGATCTATATGGGGGTATTATAGTGATCTATACTGGGGTATTATAGTGATCTATACTGGGGTATTATAGTGATCTATATTGGGGTATTATAGTGATCTATGCTGGGGTATTATAGTGATCTATACTGGGGTATTATAGTGATCTATACTGGGGTATTATAGTGATCTCTACTAGGGTATTATGGTGATCTATACTTGGGTATTATAGTGATCTATACTGGGGTATTATAGTGATCTATATGGGGGTATTATAGTGATCTATACTGGGGTATTATAGTGATCTATACTGGGGTATTATAGTGATTTATATTGGGGTATTATAGTGATCTATGCTGGGGTATTATAGTGATCTATACTGGGGTATTATAGTGATCTATACTGGGGTATTATAGTGATCTCTACTAGGGTATTATGGTGATCTATACTGGGGTATTATAGTGATCTATACTGGGGTATTATAGTTATCTATACTGGGCTATTATAGTGATCTATACTGGGGTATTATAGTGATCTATACTGGGGTATTATAGTGATCTATACTGGGGTATTAAAGTAATCTATACTGGGGTATTATAGTGACCTATATTGGGGTTTTATAGTGATCTATACTGGGGTATTATGGTGATCTATACTGGGGTATTATAGTGATCTATACTGGGGTATTATAGTGATCTATACTGGGGTATTATAGTAATCTATACTGGGGTATTATAGTGATCTATACTGGGGTATTATAGTGATCTATATTGGGGTATTATAGTAATCTATACTGGGGTATTATAGTGATCTATACTGGGGTATTATAGTGATCTATATTGGGGTATTATAGTGATCTATACTGGGGTATTATAGTGATCTATACTGGGGTATTATAGTGATCTATACTGTGGTATTATGGTGATCTATACTGGGGTATTATAGTGATCTATATGGGGGTATTATAGTGATCTATACTGGGGTATTATAGTGATCTATACTGGGGTATTATAGTGATCTATACTGGGTTATTATAGTGATCTATACTGGGGTATTATGGTGATCTATACTGGGTTATTATAGTGATCTATACTGGGGTATTATAGTGATCTATACTGGGGTATTATAGTGATCTACACTGGGGTATTATAGTGGTCTATACTGGGGTATTATAGTGATCTATACTGGGGTATTATAGTGGTCTATACTGGGGTATTATAGTGATCTATACTGGGGTATTATGGTGATCTATACTGGGGTATTATAGTGATCTATACTGGGGCATTATAGTGATCTATACTGGGGTATTATAGTGATCTATATGGGGGTATTATAGTGATCTATACTGGGGTATTATAGTGATCTATACTGGGGTATTATAGTGATCTATATTGGGGTATTATAGTGATCTATGCTGGGGTATTATAGTGATCTATACTGGGGTATTATAGTGATCTCTACTAGGGTATTATGGTGATCTATACTGGGGTATTATTGTGATCTATACTGGGGTATTATAGTTATCTATACTGGGCTATTATAGTGATCTATACTGGGTTATTATAGTGATCTATACTGGGGTATTATAGTGATCTATACTGGGGTATTATAGTGATCTATATGGGGGTATTATAGTGATCTATACTGGGGTATTATAGTGATCTATACTGGGGTATTATAGTGATCTATACTGGGGTATTATAGTGATCTATATTGGGGTATTATAGTGATCTATACTGGGGTATTATAGTGATCTATACTGGGGTATTATAGTAATCTATACTGGGGTATTATAGTGATCTATACTGGGGTATTATAGTGATCTATATTGGGGTATTATAGTGATCTATACTGGGGTATTATAGTGATCTATACTGGGGTATTATAGTGATCTATATTGGGGTATTATAGTGATCTATACTGGGGTATTATAGGGATCTATACTGGGGTATTATAGTGATCTATGCTGGGGTATTATAGTGATCTATGCTGGGGTATTATAGTGATCTATACTGGGGTATCATGGTGATCTATACTGGGGTATTATAGTAATCTATACTGGGGTATTATAGTAATCTATACTGGGGTATTATAGTGACCTATATTGGGGTATTATAGTGATCTATACTGGTGTATTATAGTGATCTACACTGGGGTATTATAGTGATCTATACTGGGGTATTATAGTGATCTACACTGGGGTATTATAGTGATCTATACTGGGGTATTATAGTGATCTATACTGGGGTATTATAGTGATCTATACTGGGGCATTATAGTGATCTATACTGGGGTATTATAGGGATCTATATGGGGGTATTATAGTGATCTATACTGGGGTAATATAGTTATCTATACTGGGGTATTATAGTGATCTATACTGGGGTATTATGGTGATCTATACTGGGGTATTATAGTGATCTATATTGGGGTATTATAGTGATCTATGCTGGGGTATTATAGTGATCTATGCTGGGGTATTATAGTGATCTATACTGGGGTATTATAGTGATCTATACTAGGGTATTATGGTGATCTACACTGGGGTATTATAGTGATCTACACTTGGGTATTATAGTGGTCTATACTGGGGTATTATAGTGATCTATACTGGGGTATTATAGTGATATATACTGGGGTATTATAGTGATCTATATGGGGGTATTATAGTGATCTATACTGGAGTATTATAGTGATCTATACTGGGGTATTATAGTGATCTATACCGGGGTATTATAGTCATCTATATTGGGGTATTATAGTGATCTATGCTGGGGTATTATAGTGATCTATACTTAGGTATTATAGTGATCTATACTGGGGTATTATGGTGATCTATACTGGGGTATTATAGTGATTTATACTGGGGTATTATAGTGATCTATACTGGGGTATTATAGTGACCTATATTGGGATATTATAGTGATCTATACTGGGGTATTATGGTGATCTATACTGGGGTATTATAGTAATCTATACTGGGGTATTATAGTGATCTATACTGGGGTATTATAGTGATCTATATTGGGGTACTATAGTGATCTATACTGGGGTATTATAGTGATCTATACTGGGGTATTATAGTGATCTATACTGGGGTATTATAGTGATCTATATTGGGGTATTATAGTGATCTATACTGGGGTATTATAGTGATCTATACTGGGGTATTATAGTGATCTATGCTGGGGTATTATAGTGATCTATACTGGGGTATTATGGTGATCTATACTGGGGTATTATAGTAATCTATACTGGGGTATTATAGTGATTTATACTGGGGTAATATAGTGATCTATACTTAGGTATTATAGTAATCTATACTGGGGTATTATAGTGATCTATACTGGGATATTATAGTGATCTGTACTGGGGTATTATGGTTATCTATACTGGGATATTATAGTGATCTATACTGGGGTATTATAGTGATCTATACTGGGGTATTATAGTGATCTATACTGGGATATTATAGTGATCTATACTGGGGTATTATAGTTATCTATACTGGGGTATTATAGTGATCTATACTGGGGTATTATAGTGATCTATACTGGGGTATTATGTTGAGCTATACTGGGGTATTATAGTTATCTATACTGGGGTATTATAGTGATCTATACTGGGGTATTATAGTGATCTATATGGGGGTATTATAGTGATCTATACTGGGGTATTATAGTTATCTATACTGGGGTATTATGGTGATCTATACTGGGGTATTATAGTGATCTATACTGGGGTATTATAGTGATCTATACTGGGGTATTATGGTGATCTATACTGGGATATTATAGTGATCTATATGGGGGAATTATAGTGATCTATACTGGGGTATTATAGTTATCTATACTGGGGTATTATAGTGATCTATACTGGGGTATTATAGTGATCTATACTGGGGTATTATAGTGATCTATATTGGGGTATTATAGTGATCTATGCTGGGGTAATATAGTGATCTATACTGGGGTATTATAGTGATCTATACTGGGGTATTATGGTGATCTATACTGGGGTATTATAGTGATCTATACTGGGGTATTATAGTGATCTATATTGGGGTATTATAGTGATGTATACTGGGGTATTATGGTAATCTATACTGGGGTATTATAATGATCTATACTGGGGTATTATAGTGATCTATGCTGGGGTATTATAGTGATCTATGTTGGGGTATTATAGTGATCTATACTGGGGTATTATGGTGATCTATACTGGGGTATTATAGTGATCTATACTGGGGTATTATGGTGATCTATACTGGGGTATTATAGTGATCTATACTGGGGTATTATAGTGATCTGTATTGGGGTATTATAGTGATCTATACTGGGATATTATAGTGATCTATACTGGGGTATTATAGTGATCTATACTGGGGTATTATGGTGATCTATACTGGGGTATTATAGTGATCTATGCTGGGGTATTATAGTGATCTATACTGGGGTATTATAGTGATCTATACTTAGGTATTATAGTAATCTATACTGGGGTATTATAGTGATCTATACTGGGGTATTATAGTGATCTATATTGGCGTATTTAGTGATCTATACTGGGGTATTATGGTGATATATACTGGGGTATTATAGTAATCTATACTGGGGTACTATAGAGATCTATACTGGGGTATTATGGAGATCTATACTGGGGTATTATGGTGATCTATACTGGGGTATTATAGTGATCTATATTGGGGTATTATAGTGATCTATGCTGGTGTATTATAGTGATCTATACTGGGGCATTATAGTGATCTATACTGGGGTATTATAGTGATCTATTCTAGAATATTATAGTGATCTATACTGGGGTATTATAGTTATCTATACTGGGGTATTATAGTGATCTATACTGGGGTATTATAGTGATCTATATTGGGGTATTATAGTGATCTATACTGGGGTATTATGGTGATCCATGCTGGGGTATTATAGTGATCTATACTGGGGTATTATAGTGATCTATACTGGGGTATTATGGTGATCTATACTGGGGTATTATAGTGATCTATACTGGGGTATTATGGTGATCTATACTGGGATATTATAGTGATCTATACTGGGGTATTATAGTGATGTATACTGGGGTATTATGGTGATCTATACTGGGGTATTATAGTGATCTATACTGGGGTATTATAGTGATCTATCCTGGGGTATTATGGTGATCTATACTGGGTTATTATAGTGATCTATACTGGGGTATTATAGTGATCTATACTGGGGTATTATAGTGATCTACACTGGGGTATTATAGTGATCTATACTGGGGTATTATAGTGATCTATACTGGGGTATTATAGTGATCTATACTGGGGTATTATAGTGATCTATACTGGGGCATTATAGTGATCTATACTGGGATATTATAGGGATCTATATGGGGGTATTATAGTGATCTATACTGGGGTAATATAGTTATCAATACTGGGGTATTATAGTGATCTATACTGGGGTATTATGGTGATCTATACTGGGGTATTATAGTGATCTATATTGGGGTATTTTAGTGATCTATGCTGGGGTATTATAGTGATCTATGCTGGATTATTATAGTGATCTATACTGGGGTATTATAGTGATCTATACTAGGGTATTATGGTGATCTACACTGGGGTATTATAGTGATCTATACTGGGGTATTATAGTGGTCTATACTGGGGTATTATAGTGATCTATATTGGGGTATTATAGTGATCTATACTGGGGTATTATAGTGATCTATATGGGGGTATTATATTGATCATTACTGGAGTATTATAGTGATCTATACTGGGGTATTATAGTGATCTATACTGGGGTATTATAGTCATCTATATTGGGGTATTATAGTGATCTATACTAAGGTATTATAGTGATCTATACTGGGGTATTATAGTGATCTATACTAGGGTATTATGGTGATCTATACTGGGGTATTATAGTGATCTATACTGGGGGTATTATAGTGATCTATACTGGGGTATTATAGTGATTTATACTGGGGTATTATAGTGATCTATACTGGGGTATTATAGTGACCTATATTGGGATATTATAGTGATGTATACTGGGGTATTATGGTGATCTATACTGGGGTATTATAGTAATCTATACTGGGGTATTATAGTGATGTATACTGGGGTATTATAGTGATCTATATTGGGGTACTATAGTGATCTATACTGGGGTATTATAGTGATCTATACTGGGGTATTATAGTGATCTATACTGGGGTATTATGGTGATCTATACTGGGGTATTATAGTAATCTATACTGGGGTATTATAGTGATCTATACTGGGGTATTATAGTGATCTATATTGGGGTACTATAGTGATCTATACTGGGGCATTATAGTGATCTATACTGGGGTATTATAGTGATCTATATTGGGGTATTATAGTGATCTATACTGGGGTATTATAGTGATCTATACTGGGGTATTATAGTGATCTATGCTGGGGTATTATAGTGATCTATACTGGGATATTATAGTGATCTATACTGGGGTATTATGGTTATCTATACTGGGATATTATAGTGATCTATACTGGGGTATTATAGTGATCTATACTGGGGTATTATAGTGATCTATACTGGGATATTATAGTGATCTATACTGGGGTATTATAGTTATCTATACTGGGGTATTATAGTGATCTATACTGGGGTATTATAGTGATCTATACTGGGGTATTATGTTGAGCTATACTGGGGTATTATAGTTATCTATACTGGGGTATTATAGTGATCTATACTGGGGTATTATAGTGATCTATATGGGGGTATTATAGTGATCTATACTGGGGTATTATAGTTATCTATACTGGGGTATTATGGTGATCTATACTGGGGTATTATAGTGATCTATACTGGGGTATTATAGTGATCTATACTGGGGTATTATGGTTATCTATACTGGGATATTATAGTGATCTATATGGGGGAATTATAGTGATCTATACTGGGGTATTATAGTTATCTATACTGGGGTATTATAGTGATCTATACTGGGGTATTATAGTGATCTATACTGGGGTATTATAGTGATCTATATTGGGGTATTATAGTGATCTATGCTGGGGTAATATAGTGATCTATACTGGGGTATTATAGTGATCTATACTGGGGTATTATGGTGATCTATACTGGGGTATTATAGTGATCTATACTGGGGTATTATAGTGATCTATATTGGGGTATTATAGTGATGTATACTGGGGTATTATGGTAATCTATACTGGGGTATTATAATGATCTATACTGGGGTATTATAGTGATCTATGCTGGGGTATTATAGTGATCTATGTTGGGGTATTATAGTGATCTATACTGGGGTATTATGGTGATCTATACTGGGGTATTATAGTGATCTATACTGGGGTATTATGGTGATCTATACTGGGGTATTATAGTGATCTATACTGGGGTATTATAGTGATCTGTATTGGGGTATTATAGTGATCTATACTGGGATATTATAGTGATCTATACTGGGGTATTATAGTGATCTATACTGGGGTATTATGGTGATCTATACTGGGGTATTATAGTGATCTATGCTGGGGTATTATAGTGATCTATACTGGGGTATTATAGTGATCTATACTTAGGTATTATAGTAATCTATACTGGGGTATTATAGTGATCTATACTGGGGTATTATAGTGATCTATATTGGCGTATTTAGTGATCTATACTGGGGTATTATGGTGATATATACTGGGGTATTATAGTAATCTATACTGGGGTACTATAGAGATCTATACTGGGGTATTATGGAGATCTATACTGGGGTATTATGGTGATCTATACTGGGGTATTATAGTGATCTATATTGGGGTATTATAGTGATCTATGCTGGTGTATTATAGTGATCTATACTGGGGCATTATAGTGATCTATACTGGGGTATTATAGTGATCTATGCTAGAATATTATAGTGATCTATACTGGGGTATTATAGTTATCTATACTGGGGTATTATAGTGATCTATACTGGGGTATTATAGTGATCTATATGGGGGTATTATAGTGATCTATACTGGGGTATTATGGTGATCCATGCTGGGGTATTATAGTGATCTATACTGGGGTATTATAGTGATCTATACTGGGGTATTATGGTGATCTATACTGGGGTATTATAGTGATCTATACTGGGGTATTATGGTGATCTATACTGGGATATTATAGTGATCTATACTGGGGTATTATAGTGTTCTATACTGGGGTATTATGGTGATCTATACTGGGGTATTATAGTGATCTATACTGGGGTATTATAGTGATCTATCCTGGGGTATTATGGTGATCTATACTGGGTTATTATAGTGATCTATACTGGGGTATTATAGTGATCTATACGGGGGTATTATAGTGATCTATACTGGGGTATTATAGTGATCTACACTGGGGTATTATAGTGATCTATACTGGGGTATTATAGTGATCTATACTGGGGTATTATAGTGATCTATACTGGGGTATTATAGTGATCTATACTGGGGCATTATAGTGATCTATACTGGGATATTATAGGGATCTATATGGGGGTATTATAGTGATCTATACTGGGGTAATATAGTTATCAATACTGGGGTATTATAGTGATCTATACTGGGGTATTATGGTGATCTATACTGGGGTATTATAGTGATCTATATTGGGGTATTTTAGTGATCTATGCTGGGGTATTATAGTGATCTATGCTGGATTATTATAGTGATCTATACTGGGGTATTATAGTGATCTATACTAGGGTATTATGGTGATCTACACTGGGGCATTATAGTGATCTATACTGGGGTATTATAGTGGTCTATACTGGGGTATTATAGTGATCTATATTGGGGTATTATAGTGATCTATACTGGGGTATTATAGTGATCTATATGGGGGTATTATAGTGATCATTACTGGAGTATTATAGTGATCTATACTGGGGTATTATAGTGATCTATACTGGGGTATTATAGTCATCTATATTGGGGTATTATAGTGATCTATACTAAGGTATTATAGTGATCTATACTGGGGTATTATAGTGATCTATACTAGGGTATTATGGTGATCTATACTGGGGTATTATAGTGATCTATACTGGGGGTATTATAGTGATCTATACTGGGGTATTATAGTGATTTATACTGGGGTATTATAGTGATCTATACTGGGGTATTATAGTGACCTATATTGGGATATTATAGTGATGTATACTGGGGTATTATGGTGATCTATACTGGGGTATTATAGTAATCTATACTGGGGTATTATAGTGATGTATACTGGGGTATTATAGTGATCTATATTGGGGTACTATAGTGATCTATACTGGGGTATTATAGTGATCTATACTGGGGTATTATAGTGATCTATACTGGGGTATTATGGTGATCTATACTGGGGTATTATAGTAATCTATACTGGGGTATTATAGTGATCTATACTGGGGTATTATAGTGATCTATATTGGGGTACTATAGTGATCTATACTGGGGCATTATAGTGATCTATACTGGGGTATTATAGTGATCTATATTGGGGTATTATAGTGATCTATACTGGGGTATTATAGTGATCTATACTGGGGTATTATAGTGATCTATGCTGGGGTATTATAGTGATCTATACTGGGGTATTATGGTGATCTATACTGGGGTATTATAGTAATCTATACTGGGGTATTATAGTGATTTATACTGGGGTAATATAGTGATCTATACTTAGGTATTATAGTAATCTATACTGGGGTATTATAGTGATCTATACTGGGATATTATAGTGATCTATACTGGGGTATTATATTTATCTATACTGGGATATTATAGTGATCTATACTGGGGTATTATAGTGATCTATACTGGGGTATTATAGTTATCTATACTGGGGTATTATAGTGATCTATACTGGGGTATTATAGTGATCTATACTGGGGTATTATAGTTATCTATACTGGGGTATTATAGTGATCTATACTGGGGTATTATGGTGATCTATACTGGGGTATTATAGTGATCTATACTGGGGTATTATAGTGATCTATACTGGGGTATTATGGTGATCTATACTGGGATATTATAGTGATCTATACTGGGGTATTATAGTGATCTATACTGGGGTATTATAGTGATCTATATGGGGGTATTATAGTGATCTATACTGGGGTATTATAGTTATCTATACTGGGGTATTATAGTGATCTATACTGGGGTATTATAGTGATCTATACTGGGTATTATAGTGATCTATATTGGGGTATTATAGTGATCTATGCTGGGGTATTATAGTGATCTATACTGGGATATTATAGTGATCTATACTGGGGTATTATGGTGATCTATACTGGGGTATTATAGTGATCTATACTGGGGTATTATAGTGATCTATATTGGTGTATTATAGTGATGTATACTGGGGTATTATGGTGATCTATACTGGGGTATTATAGTGATCTATACTGGGGTATTATAGTGATCTATATTGGGGTATTATAGTGATCTATACTGGGGTATTATGGTGATCTATACTGGGGTATTATAGTGATCTATACTGGGGTATTATGGTGATCTATACTGGGGTATTATAGTGATCTATACTGGGGTATTATAGTGATCTGTATTGGGGTATTATAGTGATCTATACTGGGATATTATAGTGATCTATACTGGGGTATTATAGTGATCTATACTGGGGTATTATGGTGATCTATACTGGGGTATTATAGTGATCTATGCTGGGGTATTATAGTGATCTATACTGGGGTATTATAGTGATCTATACTTAGGTATTATAGTAATCTATACTGGGGTATTATAGTGATCTATACTGGGGTATTATAGTGATCTATATTGGGGTATTTATTGATCTCTTCTGGGGTATTATGGTGATCTATACTGGGGTATTATAGTAATCTATACTGGGGTACTATAGTGATCTATACTGGGGTATTATGGAGATCTATACTGGGGTATTATGGTGATCTATACTGGGGTATTATAGTGATCTATATTGGGGTATTATAGTGATCTATGCTGGGGTATTATAGTGATCTATACTGGGGTATTATAGTGATCTATACTGGGGTATTATAGTGATCTATGCTAGAATATTATAGTGAATTATACTGGGGTATTATAGTTATGTATACTGGGGTATTATAGTGATCTATACTGGGGTATTATAGTGATCTATATTGGGGTATTATAGTGATCTATACTGGGGTATTATGGTGATCCATGCTGGGGTATTATAGTGATCTATACTGGGGTATTATAGTGATCTATACTGGGGTATTATGGTGATCTATACTGGGGTATTATAGTGATCTATACTGGGGTATTATGGTGATCTATACTGGGATATTATAGTGATCTATACTGGGGTATTATAGTGGTCTATACTGGGGTATTATGGTGATCTATACTGGGGTATTATAGTGATCTATACTGGGGTATTATGGTGATCTATACTGGGGTATTATAGTGATCTATACGGGGGTATTATAGTGATCTATACTGGGGTATTATAGTCATCTATACTGGTGTATTATAGTGATCTATATGGGGGTATTATAGTGATCTATATGGGGGTATTATAGTGATCTATACTGGGGTATTATAGTGATCTATACTGGGGTATTATAGTGATCTATACTGGGGTATAATAGTGATCTATATTGGGGTATTATAGTGATCTATGCTGGGGTATTATAGTGATCTATACTGGGGTATTATAGTGATCTATACTGGGGCATTATAGTGATCTATACTGGGGTATTATAGTGATCTATACTGGGGTATTATAGTGATCTATATTGGGGTATTATAGTGATCTATGCTGGGGTATTATAGTGATCTATACTGGGGTATTATAGTGATCTATACTAGGGTATTATGGTGATCTACACTGGGGTATTATAGTGGTCTATACTGGGGTATTATAGTGGTCTATACTGGGGTATTATAGTGATCTATACTGAGGCATTATAGTGATCTATACTGGGGTATTATAGTGATCTATATGGGGGTATTATAGTGATCTATACTGGGGTATTATAGTTATCTATACTGGGGTATTTTAGTGATCTATACTGGGGTATTATAGTGATCTATACTTAGGTATTATAGTAATCTATACTGGGGTATTATAGTGATCTATACTGGGATATTATGGTGATCTATACTGGGATATTATAGTGATCTATACTGGGGTATTATAGTGATCTATACTGGGATATTATGGTGATCTATACTGGGATATTATAGTGATCTATACTGGGGTATTATAGTGATCTACACTGGGGTATTATAGTGATCTATACTGGGATATTACAGTGATCTATACTGGGGTATTATAGTGAGCTATACTGGGGTATTATAGTGATCTATACTAGGGTATTATAGTGATCTACACTGGGGTATTATAGTGATCTATACTGGGATATTATAGTGATCTATACTGGGGTATTATAGTGATCTATACTAGGGTATTATGGTGATCTACACTGGGGTATTATAGTGGTCTATACTGGGGTATTATAGTGGTCTATACTGGGGTATTATAGTGATCTATGCTAGAATATTATAGTGATTTATACTGGGGTATTATAGTTATCTATACTGGGGTATTATAGTGATCTATACTGGGGTATTATAGTGATCTATATTGGGGTATTATAGTGATCTATACTGGGGTATTATGGTGATCCATGCTGGGGTATTATAGTGATCTATACTGGGGTATTATAGTGATCTATACTGGGGTATTATGGTGATCTATACTGGGGTATTATAGTGATCTATACTGGGGTATTATGGTGATCTATACTGGGATATTATATTGATCTATACTGGGGTATTATAGTGGTCTATACTGGGGTATTATGGTGATCTATACTGGGGTATTATAGTGATCTATACTGGGGTATTATGGTGATCTATACTGGGGTATTATAGTGATCTATACTGGGGTATTATAGTGATCTATACGGGGGTATTATAGTGATCTATACTGGGGTATTATAGTCATCTATACTGGTGTATTATAGTGATCTATATGGGGGTATTATAGTGATCTATATGGGGGTATTATAGTGATCTATACTGGGGTATTATAGTGATCTATACTGGGGTATTATAGTGATCTATACTGGGGTATAATAGTGATCTATATTGGCGTATTATAGTGATCTATGCTGGGGTATTATAGTGATCTATACTGGGGTATTATAGTGATCTATACTGGGGCATTATAGTGATCTATACTGGGGTATTATAGTGAACTATACTGGGGTATTATAGTGATCTATATTGGGGTATTATAGTGATCTATGCTGGGGTATTATAGTGATCTATACTGGGGTATTATAGTGATCTATACTAGGGTATTATGGTGATCTACACTGGGGTATTATAGTGGTCTATACTGGGGTATTATAGTGGTCTATACTGGGGTATTATAGTGATCTATACTGAGGTATTATAGTGATCTATACTGGGGTATTATAGTGATCTATATGGGGGTATTATAGTGATCTATACTGGGGTATTATAGTTATCTATACTGGGGTATTTTAGTGATCTATACTGGGGTATTATAGTGATCTATACTTAGGTATTATAGTAATCTATACTGGGGTATTATAGTGATCTATACTGGGATATTATGGTGATCTATACTGGGATATTATAGTGATCTATACTGGGGTATTATAGTGATCTATACTGGGGTATTATAGTGATCTATACTGGGGTATTATAGTGATCTATACTGGGGTATTATAGTGAGCTATACTGGGGTATTATAGTGATCTATACTGGGGTATTATAGTGATCTATACTAGGGTATTATGGTGATCTACACTGGGGTATTATAGTGGTCTATACTGGGGTATTATAGTGGTCTATACTGGGGTATTATAGTGATCTATACTGGGGTATTATAGTGATCTATACTGAGGCATTATAGTGATCTATACTGGGGTATTATAGTGATCTATATGGGGGTATTATAGTGATCTATACTGGGGTATTATAATTATCTATACTGGGATATTATGGTGATCTATACTGGGATATTATAGTGATCTATACTGGGGTATTATAGTGATCTATACTAGGGTATTATGGTGATCTACACTGGGGTATTATAGTGGTCTATACTGGGGTATTATAGTGGTCTATACTGGGGTATTATAGTGATCTATACTGGGGTATTATAGTGATCTATACTGAGGCATTATAGTGATCTATACTGGGGTATTATAGTGATCTATATGGGGGTATTATAGTGATCTATACTGGGGTATTATAATTATCTATACTGGGATATTATGGTGATCTATACTGGGATATTATAGTGATCTATACTGGGGTATTATAGTGATCTATACTGGGGTATTATAGTGAGCTATACTGGGGTATTATAGTGATCTATACTGGGGTATTATAGTGATCTATACTAGGGTATTATGGTGATCTACACTGGGGTATTATAGTGGTCTATACTGGGTTATTATAGTGGTCTATACTGGGGTATTATAGTGATCTATACTGGGGTATTATAGTGATCTATACTGAGGCATTATAGTGATCTATACTGGGGTATTATAGTGATCTATATGGGGGTATTATAGTGATCTATACTGGGGTATTATAGTGATCTATACTGGGATATTATGGTGATCTATACTGGGATATTATAGTGATCTATACTGGGGTATTATAGTGATCTACACTGGGGTATTATAGTGATCTATACTGGGATATTATAGTGATCTATACTGGGGTATTATAGTGAGCTATACTGGGGTATTATAGTGATCTATACTGGGGTATTATAGTGATCTATACTAGGGTATTATGGTGATCTACACTGGGGTATTATAGTGGTCTATACTGGGGTATTATAGTGGTCTATACTGGGGTATTATAGTGATCTATACTGGGGTATTATAGTGATCTATACTGAGGCATTATAGTGATCTATACTGGGGTATTATAGTGATCTATATGGGGGTATTATAGTGATCTATACTGGGGTATTATAATTATTTATACTGGGGTATTATAGTGATCTATACTGGGGTATTATAGTGATCTATACTTAGGTATTATAGTAATCTATACTGGGGTATTATAGTGATCTATACTGGGATATTATGGTGATCTATAATGGGATATTATAGTGATCTATACTGGGGTATTATAGTGATCTACACTAGGGTATTATAGTGATCTATATTGGGATATTATAGTGATCTATACTGGGGTATTATAGTGATCTATACTGGGGTATTTTACTGAGCTATACTGGGGTATTATAGTGATCTATACTGGGGTATTATGGTGATCTATACTGGGGAATTATAGTTATCTATACTGGGGTATTATAGTGATCTATACTGGGGTATTATAGTGATCTATATGGGGGTATTATAGTGATCTATACTGGGGTATTATAGTGATCTATACTGGGGTATTATAGTGATCTATACTGGGGTATTATGGTGATCTATACTGGGGTATTATAGTGATCTAAACTGGGGTATTATAGTGATCTATACTGGGGTATTATGGTGATCTATACTGGGGTATTATGGTGATCTATACTGGGGTATTATAGTGATCTATACTGGGGTATTATAGTGATCTACACTGGGGTATTATAGTGATCTATTTTGGGATATTATAGTGATCTATACTGGGGTATTATGGTGTTCTATACTAGGGTATTATAGTGATCTATACTGGGGTATTATAGTGATCTATACTGGGGTATTATAGTGATCTATATTGGGGTATTATAGTGATCTATACTGGGGTATTATGGTGATCTATACTGGGGTATTATAGTGATCTATACTGGGGTATTATGGTGATCTATACTGGGGTATTATAGTGATCTATACTGGGGTATTATAGTGATCTGTATTGGGGTATTATAGTGATCTATACTGGGATATTATAGTGATCTATACTGGGGTATTATAGTGATCTATACTGGGGTATTATGGTGATCTATACTGGGGTATTATAGTGATCTATGCTGGGGCATTATAGTGATCTATACTGGGGTATTATAATGATCTATACTTAGGTATTATAGTAATCTATACTGGGGTATTATAGTGATCTATATTGGGGTATTTTAGTGATCTATACTGGGGTATTATGGTGGTCTATACTGGGGTATTATAGTAATCTATACTGGGGTATTATAGTGATCTATACTGGGGTATTATGGAGATCTATACTGGGGTATTATGGTGATCTATAGTGGGGTATTATAGTGATCTATATTGGGGTATTATAATGATCTATGCTGGGGTATTATAGTGATCTATACTGGGGTATTATAGTGATCTATACTGGGGTGTTATAGTGATCTATGGTGGGATATTATAGTGATCTATACTGGGGTATTATAGTGATCTATACTGGGGTATTATAGTGATCTATACTGGGGTATTATAGTGATCTATATTGGGTTATTATATTGTTCTATGCTGGGGTATTATAGTGATCTATACTGGGGTATTATGGTGATCTATACAGGGGTATTATAGTGATATATACTGGGGTATTATGGTGATCTATACTGGGGTATTATAGTGATCTATACTGGGGTATTATGGTGATCTATAGTGGGGTATTATGGTGATCTATACTGGGGTATTATAGTGATCTATACTGGGGTATTATGGTGATCTATACTGGGGTATTATAGTGATCTATGCTGGGGTATTATAGTGATCTATACTGGGGTATTATAGTGATCTATACTTAGGTATTATAGTAATCTATACTGGGGTATTATAGTGATCTATACTGGGGTATTATAGTGATCTATATTGGCGTATTTAGTGATCTATACTGGGGTATTATGGTGATATATACTGGGGTATTATAGTAATCTATACTGGGGTACTATAGAGATCTATACTGGGGTATTATGGAGATCTATACTGGGGTATTATGGTGATCTATACTGGGGTATTATAGTGATCTATATTGGGGTATTATAGTGATCTATGCTGGTGTATTATAGTGATCTATACTGGGGCATTATAGTGATGTATACTGGGGTATTGTAGTGATCTATGCTAGAATATTATAGTGATCTATACTGGGGAATTATAGTTATCTATACTGGGGTATTATAGTGATCTATACTGGGGTATTATAGTGATCTATATTGGGGTATTATAGTGATCTATACTGGGGTATTATGGTGATCCATGCTGGGGTATTATAGTGATCTATACTGGGGTATTATAGTGATCTATACTGGGGTATTATGGTGATCTATACTGGGGTATTATAGTGATCTATACTGGGGTATTATGGTGATCTATACTGGGATATTATAGTGATCTATACTGGGGTATTATAGTGATCTATACTGGGGTATTATGGTGATCTATACTGGGGTATTATAGTGATCTATACTGGGGTATTATAGTGATCTATACTGGGGTATTATGGTGATCTATACTGGGTTATTATAGTGATCTATACTGGGGTATTATAGTGATCTATACGGGGGTATTATAGTGATCTATACTGTGGTATTATAGTGATCTACACTGGGGTATTATAGTGATCTATACTGGGGTATTATAGTGATCTATACTGGGGTATTATAGTGATCTATACTGGGGTATTATAGTGATCTATACTGGGGCATTTTAGTGATCTATACTGGGGTATTATAGGGATATATATGGGGGTATTATAGTGATCTATACTGGGGTAATATAGTTATCAATACTGGGGTATTATAGTGATCTATACTGGGGTATTATGGTGATCTATACTGGGGTATTATAGTGATCTATACTGGGGTATTATAGTGATCTATACTAGGGTATTATGGTGATCTACACTGGGGTATTATAGTGATCTACACTTGGGTATTATAGTGATCTATACTGGGGTATTATAGTGATCTATATTGGGGTATTATAGTGATCTATACTGGGGTATTATAGTGATCTATATGGGGGTATTATAGTGATCTATACTGGAGTATTATAGTGATCTATACTGGGGTATTATAGTGATCTATACTGGGGTATTATAGTCATCTATATTGGGGTATTATAGTGATCTATACTTAGGTATTATAGTGATCTATACTGGGGTATTATAGTGATCTATACTAGGGTATTATGGTGATCTATACTGGGGTATTATAGTGATCTATACTGGGGTATTATAGTGATTTATACTGGGGTATTATAGTGATCTATACTGGGGTATTATAGTGACCTATATTGGGATATTATAGTGATGTATACTGGGGTATTATGGTGATCTATACTGGGGTATTATAGTAATCTATACTAGGGTATTATGGTGATCTATACTGGGGTATTATAGTGATCTATACTAGGGTATTATGGTGATCTATACTGGGGTATTATAGTGATCTATACTGGGGTATTATAGTGATTTATACTGGGGTATTATAGTGATCTATACTGGGGTATTATAGTGATTTATACTGGGGTATTATAGTGATCTATACTGGGGTATTATAGTGACCTATATTGGGATATTATAGTGATGTATACTGGGGTATTATGGTGATCTATACTGGGGTATTATAGTAATCTATACTGGGGTATTATAGTGATGTATACTGGGGTATTATAGTGATCTATATTGGGGTACTATAGTGATCTATACTGGGGTATTATAGTGATCTATACTGGGGTATTATAGTGATCTATATTGGTGTATTATAGTGATCTATACTGGGGTATTATAGTGATCTATACTGGGGTATTATAGTGATCTATATTGGTGTATTATAGTGATCTATACTGGGGTATTATAGTGATCTATACTGGGGTATTATAGTGATCTATGCTGGGGTATTATAGTGATCTATACTGGGGTATTATGGTAATCTATACTGGGGTATTATAGTAATCTATACTGGGGTATTATAGTGATTTATACTGGGGTAATATAGTGATCTATACTTAGGTATTATAGTAATCTATACTGGGGTATTATAGTGATCTATACTGGGATATTATAGTGATCTATACTGGGGTATTATAGTGACCTATATTGGGATATTATAGTGATCTATACTGGGGTATTATGGTGATCTATACTGGGGTATTATAGTAATCTATACTGGGGTATTATAGTGATCTATACTGGGGTATTATGGTGATCTATACTGGGGTATTATAGTGATCTATACTGGGGTATTATAGTGATCTGTATTGGGGTATTATAGTGATCTATACTGGGATATTATAGTGATCTATACTGGGGTATTATAGTGATCTATACTGGGGTATTATGGTGATCTATACTGGGGTATTATAGTGATCTATGCTGGGGCATTATAGTGATCTATACTGGGGTATTATAATGATCTATACTTAGGTATTATAGTAATCTATACTGGGGTATTATAGTGATCTATACTGGGGTATTATAGTGATCTATATTGGGGTATTTTAGTGATCTATACTGGGGTATTATGGTGGTCTATACTGGGGTATTATAGTAATCTATACTGGGGTATTATAGTGATCTATACTGGGGTATTATGGAGATCTATACTGGGGTATTATGGTGATCTATAGTGGGGTATTATAGTGATCTATATTGGGGTATTATAATGATCTATGCTGGGGTATTATAGTGATCTATACTGGGGTATTATAGTGATCTATACTGGGGTGTTATAGTGATCTATGGTGGGATATTATAGTGATCTATACTGGGGTATTATAGTGATCTATACTGGGGTATTATAGTGATCTATACTGGGGTATTATAGTGATCTATATTGGGTTATTATATTGTTCTATGCTGGGGTATTATAGTGATCTATACTGGGGTATTATGGTGATCTATACAGGGGTATTATAGTGATATATACTGGGGTATTATGGTGATCTATACTGGGGTATTATAGTGATCCATACTGGGGTATTATGGTGATCTATAGTGGGGTATTATGGTGATCTATACTGGGGTATTATAGTGATCTATACTGGGGTATTATGGTGATCTATACTGGGGTATTATAGTGATCTATGCTGGGGTATTATAGTGATCTATACTGGGGTATTATAGTGATCTATACTTAGGTATTATAGTAATCTATACTGGGGTATTATAGTGATCTATACTGGGGTATTATAGTGATCTATATTGGCGTATTTAGTGATCTATACTGGGGTATTATGGTGATATATACTGGGGTATTATAGTAATCTATACTGGGGTACTATAGAGATCTATACTGGGGTATTATGGAGATCTATACTGGGGTATTATGGTGATCTATACTGGGGTATTATAGTGATCTATATTGGGGTATTATAGTGATCTATGCTGGTGTATTATAGTGATCTATACTGGGGCATTATAGTGATCTATACTGGGGTATTATAGTGATCTATGCTAGAATATTATAGTGATCTATACTGGGGTATTATAGTTATCTATACTGGGGTATTATAGTGATCTATACTGGGGTATTATAGTGATCTATACTGGGGTATTATAGTGATCTATACTGGGGTATTATAGTGACCTATATTGGGATATTATAGTGATGTATACTGGGGTATTATGGTGATCTATACTGGGTATTATAGTAATCTATACTGGGGTATTATAGTGATGTATACTGGGGTATTATAGTGATCTATATTGGGGTACTATAGTGATCTATACTGGGGTATTATAGTGATCTATACTGGGGTATTATAGTGATCTATATTGGTGTATTATAGTGATCTATACTGGGGTATTATAGTGATCTATACTGGGGTATTATAGTGATCTATATTGGTGTATTATAGTGATCTATACTGGGGTATTATAGTGATCTATACTGGGGTATTATAGTGATCTATGCTGGGGTATTATAGTGATCTATACTGGGGTATTATGGTAATCTATACTGGGGTATTATAGTAATCTATACTGGGGTATTATAGTGATTTATACTGGGGTAATATAGTGATCTATACTTAGGTATTATAGTAATCTATACTGGGGTATTATAGTGATCTATACTGGGATATTATAGTGATCTATACTGGGGTATTATAGTGACCTATATTGGGATATTATAGTGATCTATACTGGGGTATTATGGTGATCTATACTGGGGTATTATAGTAATCTATACTGGGGTATTATAGTGATCTATACTGGGGTATTATGGTGATCTATACTGGGGTATTATAGTGATCTATACTGGGGTATTATAGTGATCTGTATTGGGGTATTATAGTGATCTATACTGGGATATTATAGTGATCTATACTGGGGTATTATAGTGATCTATACTGGGGTATTATGGTGATCTATACTGGGGTATTATAGTGATCTATGCTGGGGCATTATAGTGATCTATACTGGGGTATTATAATGATCTATACTTAGGTATTATAGTAATCTATACTGGGGTATTATAGTGATCTATACTGGGGTATTATAGTGATCTATATTGGGGTATTTTAGTGATCTATACTGGGGTATTATGGTGGTCTATACTGGGGTATTATAGTAATCTATACTGGGGTATTATAGTGATCTATACTGGGGTATTATGGAGATCTATACTGGGGTATTATGGTGATCTATAGTGGGGTATTATAGTGATCTATATTGGGGTATTATAATGATCTATGCTGGGGTATTATAGTGATCTATACTGGGGTATTATAGTGATCTATACTGGGGTGTTATAGTGATCTATGGTGGGATATTATAGTGATCTATACTGGGGTATTATAGTGATCTATACTGGGGTATTATAGTGATCTATACTGGGGTATTATAGTGATCTATATTGGGTTATTATATTGTTCTATGCTGGGGTATTATAGTGATCTATACTGGGGTATTATGGTGATCTATACAGGGGTATTATAGTGATATATACTGGGGTATTATGGTGATCTATACTGGGGTATTATAGTGATCCATACTGGGGTATTATGGTGATCTATAGTGGGGTATTATGGTGATCTATACTGGGGTATTATAGTGATCTATACTGGGGTATTATGGTGATCTATACTGGGGTATTATAGTGATCTATGCTGGGGTATTATAGTGATCTATACTGGGGTATTATAGTGATCTATACTTAGGTATTATAGTAATCTATACTGGGGTATTATAGTGATCTATACTGGGGTATTATAGTGATCTATATTGGCGTATTTAGTGATCTATACTGGGGTATTATGGTGATATATACTGGGGTATTATAGTAATCTATACTGGGGTACTATAGAGATCTATACTGGGGTATTATGGAGATCTATACTGGGGTATTATGGTGATCTATACTGGGGTATTATAGTGATCTATATTGGGGTATTATAGTGATCTATGCTGGTGTATTATAGTGATCTATACTGGGGCATTATAGTGATCTATACTGGGGTATTATAGTGATCTATGCTAGAATATTATAGTGATCTATACTGGGGTATTATAGTTATCTATACTGGGGTATTATAGTGATCTATACTGGGGTATTATAGTGATCTATATTGGGGTATTATAGTGATCTATACTGGGGTATTATGGTGATCCATGCTGGGGTATTATAGTGATCTATACTGGGGTATTATAGTGATCTATACTGGGGTATTATGGTGATCTATACTGGGGTATTATAGTGATCTATACTGGGGTATTATGGTGATCTATACTGGGATATTATAGTGATCTATACTGGGGTATTATAGTGATCTATACTGGGGTATTATGGTGATCTATACTGGGGTATTATAGTGATCTATACTGGGGTATTATAGTGATCTATACTGGGGTATTATGGTGATCTATACTGGGTTATTATAGTGATCTATACTGGGGTATTATAGTGATCTATACGGGGGTATTATAGTGATCTATACTGTGGTATTATAGTGATCTACACTGGGGTATTATAGTGATCTATACTGGGGTATTATAGTGATCTATACTGGGGTATTATAGTGATCTATACTGGGGTATTATAGTGATCTATACTGGGGCATTTTAGTGATCTATACTGGGGTATTATAGGGATATATATGGGGGTATTATAGTGATCTATACTGGGGTAATATAGTTATCAATACTGGGGTATTATAGTGATCTATACTGGGGTATTATGGTGATCTATACTGGGGTATTATAGTGATCTATACTGGGGTATTATAGTGATCTATACTAGGGTATTATGGTGATCTACACTGGGGTATTATAGTGATCTACACTTGGGTATTATAGTGATCTATACTGGGGTATTATAGTGATCTATATTGGGGTATTATAGTGATCTATACTGGGGTATTATAGTGATCTATATGGGGGTATTATAGTGATCTATACTGGAGTATTATAGTGATCTATACTGGGGTATTATAGTGATCTATACTAGGGTATTATAGTCATCTATATTGGGTTATTATAGTGATCTATACTTATGTATTATAGTGATCTATACTGGGGTATTATAGTGATCTATACTAGGGTATTATGGTGATCTATACTGGGGTATTATAGTGATCTATACTGGGGTATTATAGTGATTTATACTGGGGTATTATAGTGATCTATACTGGGGTATTATAGTGACCTATATTGGGATATTATAGTGATGTATACTGGGGTATTATGGTGATCTATACTGGGGTATTATAGTAATCTATACTAGGGTATTATGGTGATCTATACTGGGGTATTATAGTGATCTATACTAGGGTATTATAGTGATCTATACTGGGGTATTATAGTGAATTATACTGGGGTATTATAGTGATCTATACTGGGGTATTATAGTGATTTATACTGGGGTATTATAGTGATCTATACTGGGGTATTATAGTGACCTATATTGGGATATTATAGTGATGTATACTGGGGTATTATGGTGATCTATACTGGGGTATTATAGTAATCTATACTGGGGTATTATAGTGATGTATACTGGGGTATTATAGTGATCTATATTGGGGTACTACAGTGATCTATACTGGGGTATTATAGTGATCTATACTGGGGTATTATAGTGATCTATATTGGTGTATTATAGTGATCTATACTGGGGTATTATAGTGATCTATACTGGGGTATTATAGTGATCTATATTGGTGTATTATAGTGATCTATACTGGGGTATTATAGTGATCTATACTGGGGTATTATAGTGATCTATGCTGGGGTATTATAGTGATCTATACTGGGGTATTATGGTAATCTATACTGGGGTATTATAGTAATCTATACTGGGGTATTATAGTGATTTATACTGGGGTAATATAGTGATCTATACTTAGGTATTATAGTAATCTATACTGGGGTATTATAGTGATCTATACTGGGATATTATAGTGATCTATACTGGGGTATTATAGTGACCTATATTGGGATATTATAGTGATCTATACTGGGGTATTATGGTGATCTATACTGGGGTATTATAGTAATCTATACTGGGGTATTATAGTGATCTATACTGGGGTATTATAGTGATCTATATTGGGGTACTATAGTGATCTATACTGGGGCATTATAGTGATCTATACTGGGGTATTATAGTGATCTATATTGGGGTATTATAGTGATCTATACTGGGGTATTATAGTGATCTATACTGGGGTATTATAGTGATCTATGCTGGGGTATTATAGTGATCTATACTGGGGTATTATGGTGATCTATACTGGGGTATTATAGTAATCTATACTGGGGTATTATAGTGATTTATACTGGGGTAATATAGTGATCTATACTTAGGTATTATAGTAATCTATACTGGGGTATTATAGTGATCTATACTGGGATATTATAGTGATCTATACTGGGATATTATAGTTATCTATACTGGGATATTATATAGTGATCTATATTGGCGTATTTAGTGATCTATACTGGGGTATTATGGTGATATATACTGGGGTATTATAGTAATCTATACTGGGGTACTATAGAGATCTATACTGGGGTATTATGGAGATCTATACTGGGGTATTATGGTGATCTATACTGGGGTATTATAGTGATTTATATTGGGGTATTATAGTGATCTATGCTGGTGTATTATAGTGATCTATACTGGGGCATTATAGTGATCTATACTGGGGTATTATAGTGATCTATGCTAGAATATTATAGTGATCTATACTGGGGTATTATAGTTATCTATACTGGGGTATTATAGTGATCTATACTGGGGTATTATAGTGATCTATATTGGGGTATTATAGTGATCTATACTGGGGTATTATGGTGATCCATGCTGGGGTATTATAGTGATCTATACTGGGGTATTATAGTGATCTATACTGGGGTATTATGGTGATCTATACTGATGTATTATAGTGATCTATACTGGGGTATTATGGTGATCTATACTGGGATATTATAGTGATCTATACTGGGGTATTATAGTGATCTATACTGGGGTATTATGGTGATCTATACTGGGGTATTATAGTGATCTATACTGGGGTATTATAGTGATCTATACTGGGGTATTATGGTGATCTATACTGGGTTATTATAGTGATCTATACTGGGGTATTATAGTGATCTATACGGGGGTATTATAGTGATCTATACTGGGGTATTATAGTGATCTACACTGGGGTATTATAGTGATCTATACTGGGGTATTATAGTGATCTATACTGGGGTATTATAGTGATCTATACTGGGGCATTATAGTGATCTATACTGGGGTATTATAGGGATCTATATGGGGGTATTATAGTGATCTATACTGGGGTAATATAGTTATCAATACTGGGGTATTATAGTGATCTATACTGGGGTATTATGGTGATCTATACTGGGGTATTATAGTGATCTATATTGGGGTATTTTAGTGATCTATGCTGGGGTATTATAGTGATCTATACTGGGGTATTATAGTGATCTATACTAGGGTATTATAGTGATCTACACTTGGATATTATAGTGGTCTATACTGGGGTATTATAGTGATCTATATTGGGGTATTATAGTGATCTATACTGGGGTATTATAGTGATCTATATGGGGGTATTATAGTGATCTATACTGGAGTATTATAGTGATCTATACTTGGGTATTATAGTGATCTATACTGGGGTATTATAGTCATCTATATTGGGGTATTATAGTGATCTATACTTAGGTATTATAGTGATCTATACTGGGGTATTATAGTGATCTATACTGGGGTATTATAGTGATCTATACTAGGGTATTATGGTGATCTATACTGGGGTATTATAGTGATCTATACTGGGGGTATTATAGTGATCTATACTGGGGTATTATAGTGATTTATACTGGGGTATTATAGTGATCTATACTGGGGTATTATAGTGACCTATATTGGGATATTATAGTGATGTATACTGGGGTATTATGGTGATCTATACTGGGGTATTATAGTAATCTATACTGGGGTATTATAGTGATGTATACTGGGGTATTATAGTGATCTATATTGGGGTACTATAGTGATCTATACTGGGGTATTATAGTGATCTATACTGGGGTATTATAGTGATCTATATTGGTGTATTATAGTGATCTATACTGGGGTATTAGAGTGATCTATACTGGGGTATTATAGTGATCTATATTGGTGTATTATAGTGATCTATACTGGGGTATTATAGTGATCTATACTGGGGTATTATAGTGATCTATGCTGGGGTATTATAGTGATCTATACTGGGGTATTATGGTAATCTATACTGGGGTATTATAGTAATCTATACTGGGGTATTATAGTGATTTATACTGGGGTAATATAGTGATCTATACTTAGGTATTATAGTAATCTATACTGGGGTATTATAGTGATCTATACTGGGATATTATAGTGATCTATACTGGGGTATTATAGTGACCTATATTGGGATATTATAGTGATCTATACTGGGGTATTATGGTGATCTATACTGGGGTATTATAGTAATCTATACTGGGGTATTATAGTGATCTATACTGGGGTATTATAGTGATCTATATTGGGGTACTATAGTGATCTATACTGGGGCATTATAGTGATCTATACTGGGGTATTATAGTGATCTATATTGGGGAATTATAGTGATCTATACTGGGGTATTATAGTGATCTATACTGGGGTATTATAGTGATCTATGCTGGGGTATTATAGTGATCTATACTGGGGTATTATGGTGATCTATACTGGGGTATTATAGTAATCTATACTGGGGTATTATAGTGATTTATACTGGGTTAATATAGTGATCTATACTTAGGTATTATAGTAATCTATACTGGGGTATTATAGTGATCTATACTGGGATATTATAGTGATCTATACTGGGGTATTATAGTTATCTATACTGGGATATTATAGTGATCTATACTGGGGTATTATAGTGATCTATACTGGGGTATTATAGTTATCTATACTGGGGTATTATAGTGATCTATACTGGGGTATTATAGTGATCTATACTGGGGTATTATAGTTATCTATACTGGGGTATTATAGTGATCTATACTGGGATATTATGTTGATCTATACTGGGGTATTATAGTGATCTATACTGGGGTATTATAGTGATCTATACTGGGGTATTATGGTGATATATACTGGGGTATTATAGTAATCTATACTGGGGTACTATAGAGATCTATACTGGGGTATTATGGAGATCTATACTGGGGTATTATGGTGATCTATACTGGGGTATTATAGTGATTTATATTGGGGTATTATAGTGATCTATGCTGGTGTATTATAGTGATCTATACTGGGGCATTATAGTGATCTATACTGGGGTATTATAGTGATCTATGCTAGAATATTATAGTGATCTATACTGGGGTATTATAGTTATCTATACTGGGGTATTTTAGTGATCTATACTGGGGTATTATAGTGATCTATATTGGGGTATTATAGTGATCTATACTGGGGTATTATGGTGATCCATGCTGGGGTATTATAGTGATCTATACTGGGGTATTATAGTGATCTATACTGGGGTATTATGGTGATCTATACTGGGGTATTATAGTGATCTATACTGGGGTATTATGGTGATCTATACTGGGATATTATAGTGATCTATACTGGGGTATTATAGTGATCTATACTGGGGTATTATGGTGATCTATACTGGGGTATTATAGTGATCTATACTGGGGTATTATAGTGATCTATACTGGGGTATTATGGTGATCTATACTGGGTTATTATAGTGATCTATACTGGGGTATTATAGTGATCTATACGGGGGTATTATAGTGATCTATACTGGGGTATTATAGTGATCTACACTGGGGTATTATAGTGATCTATACTGGGGTATTATAGTGATCTATACTGGGGTATTATAGTGATCTATACTGGGGTATTATAGTGATCTATACTGGGGCATAATAGTGATCTATACTGGGGTATTATAGGGATCTATATGGGGGTATTATAGTGATCTATACTGGGGTAATATAGTTATCAATACTGGGGTATTATAGTGATCTATACTGGGGTATTATGGTGATCTATACTGGGGTATTATAGTGATCTATATTGGGGTATTTTAGTGATCTATGCTGGGGTATTATAGTGATCTATACTGGGGTATTATAGTGATCTATACTAGGGTATTATGGTGATCTACACTGGGGTATTATAGTGATCTACACTTGGGTATTATAGTGGTCTATACTGGGGTATTATAGTGATCTATATTGGGGTATTATAGTGATCTATACTGGGGTATTATAGTGATCTATATGGGGGTATTATAGTGATCTATACTGGAGTTTTATAGTGATCTATACTGGGGTATTATAGTGATCTATACTGGGGTATTATAGTCATCTATATTGGGGTATTATAGTGATCTATACTTAGGTATTATAGTGATCTATACTGGGGTATTATAGTGATCTATACTAGGGTATTATGGTGATCTATACTGGGGTATTATAGTGATCTATACTGGGGGTATTATAGTGATCTATACTGGGGTATTATAGTGATTTATACTGGGGTATTATAGTGATCTATACTGGGGTATTATAGTGACCTATATTGGGATATTATAGTGATGTATACTGGGGTATTATGGTGATCTATACTGGGGTATTATAGTAATCTATACTGGGGTATTATAGTGATGTATACTGGGGTATTATAGTGATCTATATTGGGGTACTATAGTGATCTATACTGGGGTATTATAGTGATCTATACTGGGGTATTATAGTGATCTATATTGGTGTATTATAGTGATCTATACTGGGGTATTAGAGTGATCTATACTGGGGTATTATAGTGATCTATATTGGTGTATTATAGTGATCTATACTGGGGTATTATAGTGATCTATACTGGGGTATTATAGTGATCTATGCTGGGGTATTATAGTGATCTATACTGGGGTATTATGGTAATCTATACTGGGGTATTATAGTAATCTATACTGGGGTATTATAGTGATTTATACTGGGGTAATATAGTGATCTATACTTAGGTATTATAGTAATCTATACTGGGGTATTATAGTGATCTATACTGGGATATTATAGTGATCTATACTGGGGTATTATAGTGACCTATATTGGGATATTATAGTGATCTATACTGGGGTATTATGGTGATCTATACTGGGGTATTATAGTAATCTATACTGGGGTATTATAGTGATCTATACTGGGGTATTATAGTGATCTATATTGGGGTACTATAGTGATCTATACTGGGGCATTATAGTGATCTATACTGGGGTATTATAGTGATCTATATTGGGGAATTATAGTGATCTATACTGGGGTATTATAGTGATCTATACTGGGGTATTATAGTGATCTATGCTGGGGTATTATAGTGATCTATACTGGGGTATTATAGTGATCTATACTGGGGTATTATAGTGATCTATACTGGGGCATTATAGTGATCTATACTGGGGTATTATAGTGATCTATATTGGGGAATTATAGTGATCTATACTGGGGTATTATAGTGATCTATATTGGGGAATTATAGTGATCTATACTGGGGTATTATAGTGATCTATACTGGGGTATTATAGTGATCTATGCTGGGGTATTATAGTGATCTATACTGGGGTATTATAGTAATCTATACTGGGTTATTATAGTGATTTATACTGGGGTAATATAGTGATCTATACTTAGGTATTATAGTAATCTATACTGGGGTATTATAGTGATCTATACTGGGATATTATAGTGATCTATACTGGGGTATTATAGTTATATATACTGGGATATTATAGTGATCTATACTGGGGTATTATAGTGATCTATACTGGGGTATTATAGTTATCTATACTGGGGTATTATAGTGATCTATACTGGGGTATTATAGTGATCTATACTGGGGTATTATAGTTATCTATACTGGGGTATTATAGTGATCTATACTGGGGTATTATGTTGATCTATACTGGGGTATTATAGTGATCTATACTGGGGTATTATAGTGATCTATACTGGGGTATTATGGTGATCTATACTGGGATATTATAGTGATCTATACTGGGGTATTATAGTGATCTATACTGGGGTATTATAGTGATCTATATGGGGGTATTATAGTGATCTATACTGGGGTATTATAGTTATCTATACTGGGGTATTATAGTGGTCTATACTGGGGTATTATAGTGATCTATACTGGGGTATTATAGTGATCTATATTGGGGTATTATAGTGATCTATGCTGGGGTATTATAGTGATCTATACTGGGGTATTATAGTGATCTATACTGGGGTATTATGGTGATCTATACTGGGGTATTATAGTGATCTATACTGGGGTATTATAGTGATCTATATTGGTGTATTATAGTGATGTATACTGGGGTATTATGGTGATCTATACTGGGGTATTATAGTGATCTATACTGGGGTATTATAGTGATCTATATTGGGGTATTATAGTGATCTATACTGGGGTATTATGGTGATCTATACTGGGGTATTATAGTGATCTATACTGGGGTATTATGGTGATCTATACTGGGGTATTATAGTGATCTATACTGGGGTATTATAGTGATCTGTATTGGGGTATTATAGTGATCTATACTGGGATATTATAGTGATCTATACTGGGGTATTATAGTGATCTATACTGGGGTATTATGGTGATCTATACTGGGGTATTATAGTGATCTATGCTGGGGTATTATAGTGATCTATACTGGGGTATTATAGTGATCTATACTTAGGTATTATAGTAATCTATACTGGGGTATTATAGTGATCTATACTGGGGTATTATAGTGATCTATATTGGGGTATTTATTGATCTCTTCTGGGGTATTATGGTGATCTATACTGGGGTATTATAGTAATCTATACTGGGGTACTATAGTGATCTATACTGGGGTATTATGGAGATCTATACTGGGGTATTATGGTGATCTATACTGGGGTATTATAGTGATCTATATTGGGGTATTATAGTGATCTATGCTGGGGTATTATAGTGATCTATACTGGGGTATTATAGTGATCTATACTGGGGTATTATAGTGATCTATGCTACAATATTATAGTGATTTATACTGGGGTATTATAGTTATCTATACTGGGGTATTATAGTGATCTATACTGGCGTATTATAGTGATCTATATTGGGGTATTATAGTGATCTATACTGGGGTATTATGGTGATCCATGCTGGGGTATTATAGTGATCTATACTGGGGTATTATAGTGATCTATACTGGGGTATTATGGTGATCTATACTGGGGTATTATAGTGATCTATACTGGGGTATTATGGTGATCTATACTGGGATATTATAGTGATCTATACTGGGGTATTATAGTGGTCTATACTGGGGTATTATGGTGATCTATACTGGGGTATTATAGTGATCTATACTGGGGTATTATGGTGATCTATACTGGGGTATTATAGTGATCTATACTGGGGTATTATAGTGATCTATACGGGGGGTATTATAGTGATCTATACTGGGGTATTATAGTCATCTATACTGGTGTAATATAGTGATCTATATGGGGGTATTATAGTGATCTATATGGGGGTATTATAGTGATCTATACTGGGGTATTATAGTGATCTATACTGGGGTATTATAGTGATCTATACTGGGGTATAATAGTGATCTATATTGGGGTATTATAGTGATCTATGCTGGGGTATTATAGTGATCTATACTGGGGTATTATAGTGATCTATACTGGGGCATTATAGTGATCTATACTGGGGTATTATAGTGATCTATACTGGGGTATTATAGTGATCTATATTGGGGTATTATAGTGATCTATGCTGGGGTATTATAGTGATCTATACTGGGGTATTATAGTGATTTATACTAGGGTATTATGGTGATCTACACTGGGGTATTATAGTGGTCTATACTGGGGTATTATAGTGGTCTATACTGGGGTATTATAGTGATCTATACTGAGGCATTATAGTGATCTATACTGGGGTATTATAGTGATCTATATGGGGGTATTATAGTGATCTATACTGGGGTATTATAGTTATCTATACTGGGGTATTTTAGTGATCTATACTGGGGTATTATAGTGATCTATACTTAGGTATTATAGTAATCTATACTGGGGTATTATAGTGATCTATACTGGGATATTATGGTGATCTATACTGGGATATTATAGTGATCTATACTGGGGTATTATAGTGATCTACACTGGGGTATTATAGTGATCTATACTGGGATATTATAGTGATCTATACTGGGGTATTATAGTGAGCTATACTGGGGTATTATAGTGATCTATACTGGGGTATTATAGTGATCTATACTAGGGTATTATGGTGATCTACACTGGGGTATTATAGTGGTCTATACTGGGGTATTATAGTGGTCTATACTGGGGTATTATAGTGATCTATACTGGGGTATTATAGTGATCTATACTGAGGCATTATAGTGATCTATACTGGGGTATTATAGTGATCTATATGGGGGTATTATAGTGATCTATACTGGGGTATTATAATTATCTATACTGGGGTATTATAGTGATCTATACTGGGGTATTATAGTGATCTATACTTAGGTATTATAGTAATCTATACTGGGGTATTATAGTGATCTATACTGGGATATTATGGTGATCTATAATGGGATATTATAGTGATCTATACTGGGGTATTATAGTGATCTACACTAGGGTATTATAGTGATCTATATTGGGATATTATAGTGATCTATACTGGGGTATTATAGTGATCTATACTGGGGTATTATACTGAGCTATACTGGGGTATTATAGTGATCTATACTGGGGTATTATAGTGATCTATACTGGGGTATTATAGTGATCTATATGGGGGTATTATAGTGATCTATACTGGGGTATTATAGTGATCTATACTGGGGTATTATAGTGATCTATACTGGGGTATTATGGTGATCTATACTGGGGTATTATAGTGATCTAAACTGGGGTATTATAGTGATCTATACTGGGGTATTATGGTGATCTATACTGGGGTATTATAGTGATCTATACTGGGGTATTATAGTGATCTACACTGGGGTATTATAGTGATCTATTTTGGGATATTATAGTGATCTATACTGGGGTATTATGGTGTTCTATACTAGGGTATTATAGTGATCTATACTGGGGTATTATAGTGATCTATACTGGGGTATTATAGTGATCTATATTGGGGTATTATAGTGATCTATACTGGGGTATTATGGTGATCTATACTGGGGTATTATAGTGATCTATACTGGGGTATTATGGTGATCTATACTGGGGTATTATAGTGATCTATACTGGGGTATTATAGTGATCTGTATTGGGGTATTATAGTGATCTATACTGGGATATTATAGTGATCTATACTGGGGTATTATAGTGATCTATACTGGGGTATTATGGTGATCTATACTGGAGTATTATAGTGATCTATGCTGGGGCATTATAGTGATCTATACTGGGGTATTATAATGATCTATACTTAGGTATTATAGTAATCTATACTGGGGTATTATAGTGATCTATACTGGGGTATTATAGTGATCTATATTGGGGTATTTTAGTGATCTATACTGGGGTATTATGGTGGTCTATACTGGGGTATTATAGTAATCTATACTGGGGTATTATAGTGATCTATACTGGGGTATTATGGAGATCTATACTGGGGTATTATGGTGATCTATAGTGGGGTATTATAGTGATATATATTGTGGTATTATAATGATCTATGCTGGGGTATTATAGTGATCTATACTGGGGTATTATAGTGATCTATACTGGGGTGTTATAGTGATCTATGGTGGGATATTATAGTGATCTATACTGGGGTATTATAGTGATCTATACTGTGGTATTATAGTGATCTATACTGGGGTATTATAGTGATCTATGCTACAATATTATAGTGATTTATACTGGGGTATTATAGTTATCTATACTGGGGTATTATAGTGATCTATACTGGCGTATTATAGTGATCTATATTGGGGTATTATAGTGATCTATACTGGGGTATTATGGTGATCCATGCTGGGGTATTATAGTGATCTATACTGGGGTATTATAGTGATCTATACTGGGGTATTATGGTGATCTATACTGGGGTATTATAGTGATCTATACTGGGGTATTATGGTGATCTATACTGGGATATTATAGTGATCTATACTGGGGTATTATAGTGGTCTATACTGGGGTATTATGGTGATCTATACTGGGGTATTATAGTGATCTATACTGGGGTATTATGGTGATCTATACTGGGGTATTATAGTGATCTATACTGGGGTATTATAGTGATCTATACGGGGGGTATTATAGTGATCTATACTGGGGTATTATAGTCATCTATACTGGTGTAATATAGTGATCTATATGGGGGTATTATAGTGATCTATATGGGGGTATTATAGTGATCTATACTGGGGTATTATAGTGATCTATACTGGGGTATTATAGTGATCTATACTGGGGTATAATAGTGATCTATATTGGGGTATTATAGTGATCTATGCTGGGGTATTATAGTGATCTATACTGGGGTATTATAGTGATCTATACTGGGGCATTATAGTGATCTATACTGGGGTATTATAGTGATCTATACTGGGGTATTATAGTGATCTATATTGGGGTATTATAGTGATCTATGCTGGGGTATTATAGTGATCTATACTGGGGTATTATAGTGATTTATACTAGGGTATTATGGTGATCTACACTGGGGTATTATAGTGGTCTATACTGGGGTATTATAGTGGTCTATACTGGGGTATTATAGTGATCTATACTGAGGCATTATAGTGATCTATACTGGGGTATTATAGTGATCTATATGGGGGTATTATAGTGATCTATACTGGGGTATTATAGTTATCTATACTGGGGTATTTTAGTGATCTATACTGGGGTATTATAGTGATCTATACTTAGGTATTATAGTAATCTATACTGGGGTATTATAGTGATCTATACTGGGATATTATGGTGATCTATACTGGGATATTATAGTGATCTATACTGGGGTATTATAGTGATCTACACTGGGGTATTATAGTGATCTATACTGGGATATTATAGTGATCTATACTGGGGTATTATAGTGAGCTATACTGGGGTATTATAGTGATCTATACTGGGGTATTATAGTGATCTATACTAGGGTATTATGGTGATCTACACTGGGGTATTATAGTGGTCTATACTGGGGTATTATAGTGGTCTATACTGGGGTATTATAGTGATCTATACTGGGGTATTATAGTGATCTATACTGAGGCATTATAGTGATCTATACTGGGGTATTATAGTGATCTATATGGGGGTATTATAGTGATCTATACTGGGGTATTATAATTATCTATACTGGGGTATTATAGTGATCTATACTGGGGTATTATAGTGATCTATACTTAGGTATTATAGTAATCTATACTGGGGTATTATAGTGATCTATACTGGGATATTATGGTGATCTATAATGGGATATTATAGTGATCTATACTGGGGTATTATAGTGATCTACACTAGGGTATTATAGTGATCTATATTGGGATATTATAGTGATCTATACTGGGGTATTATAGTGATCTATACTGGGGTATTATACTGAGCTATACTGGGGTATTATAGTGATCTATACTGGGGTATTATAGTGATCTATACTGGGGTATTATAGTGATCTATATGGGGGTATTATAGTGATCTATACTGGGGTATTATAGTGATCTATACTGGGGTATTATAGTGATCTATACTGGGGTATTATGGTGATCTATACTGGGGTATTATAGTGATCTAAACTGGGGTATTATAGTGATCTATACTGGGGTATTATGGTGATCTATACTGGGGTATTATGGTGATCTATACTGGGGTATTATAGTGATCTATACTGGGGTATTATAGTGATCTACACTGGGGTATTATAGTGATCTATTTTGGGATATTATAGTGATCTATACTGGGGTATTATGGTGTTCTATACTAGGGTATTATAGTGATCTATACTGGGGTATTATAGTGATCTATACTGGGGTATTATAGTGATCTATATTGGGGTATTATAGTGATCTATACTGGGGTATTATGGTGATCTATACTGGGGTATTATAGTGATCTATACTGGGGTATTATGGTGATCTATACTGGGGTATTATAGTGATCTATACTGGGGTATTATAGTGATCTGTATTGGGGTATTATAGTGATCTATACTGGGATATTATAGTGATCTATACTGGGGTATTATAGTGATCTATACTGGGGTATTATGGTGATCTATACTGGAGTATTATAGTGATCTATGCTGGGGCATTATAGTGATCTATACTGGGGTATTATAATGATCTATACTTAGGTATTATAGTAATCTATACTGGGGTATTATAGTGATCTATACTGGGGTATTATAGTGATCTATATTGGGGTATTTTAGTGATCTATACTGGGGTATTATGGTGGTCTATACTGGGGTATTATAGTAATCTATACTGGGGTATTATAGTGATCTATACTGGGGTATTATGGAGATCTATACTGGGGTATTATGGTGATCTATAGTGGGGTATTATAGTGATATATATTGTGGTATTATAATGATCTATGCTGGGGTATTATAGTGATCTATACTGGGGTATTATAGTGATCTATACTGGGGTGTTATAGTGATCTATGGTGGGATATTATAGTGATCTATACTGGGGTATTATAGTGATCTATACTGTGGTATTATAGTGATCTATACTGGGGTATTATAGTGATCTATATTGGGTTATTATATTGTTCTATGCTGGGGTATTATAGTGATCTATACTGGGGTATTATGGTGATCTATACAGGGGTATTATAGTGATCTATACTGGGGTATTATGTGATCTATACTGGGGTATTATAGTGATCTATACTGGGGTATTATGGTGATCTATACTGGGGTATTATGGTGATCTATACTGGGGTATTATAGTGATCTATACTGGGGTATTATAGTGATCTATACTGGGGTATTATGGTGATCTATACTGGGGTATTATAGTGATCTATACTGGGGTATTATAGTGATCTATACTGGGGTATTATGGTGATCTATACTGGGGTATTATAGTTATCTATACTGGGGTATTATAGTGATCTATACTGGGGTATTATAGTGATCTATATGGGGGTATTATAGTGATCTATACTGGGGTATTATAGTCATCTATACTGGGGTATTATAGTGATCTATACTGGGGTATTATAGTGATCTATGCTGGGGTATTATAGTGATCTATACTGGGGTATTATAATAATCTATACTGGGGTATTATGGTGATCTATACTGGGGTATTATAGTGATCTATACTGGGGTATTATAGTGATCTATATGGGAGTATTATAGTGATCTATATTGGGGTATTATAGTAATCTCTACTGGGGTATTATAGTGATCTATACTGGGGTATTATAGTGATCTATACTGGGGTATTATAGTGTTCTATACTGGGCTATTATAGTGATCTCCACTGGGGTATTATAGTGATCTATACTGGGGTATTATAGTGATCTATACTGGGGTATTATAGTGATCTATACTGGGGTATTATGGTGATCTGTACTGGGATATTATAGTGATCTATACTGGGGTATTATAGTGATCTATACTGGGGGATTATAGTGATCTATATGGGGGCATTATAGTGATCTATACTGGGGTATTATAGTTATCTATACTGGGGTATTATAGTGATCTATACTGGGGTATTATAGTGATCTATACTGGGGTATTATGGTGATCTATATTGGGGTATTATAGTGATCTATACTGGGGTATTATGGTGATCTATACTGGGGTATTATAGTAATCTATACTGGGGTATTATAGTGATCTATACTGGGGTATTATAGTGATCTATATGGGGGTATTATAGTGATCTATACTGGGGTATTATAGTGATCTATACTGGGGTATTATAGTGATCTATACTGGGGTATTATAGTGATCTATATTGGGGTATTATAGTGATCTATACTGGGGTATTATAGTGATCTATACTGGGTTATTATAATAATCTATACTGGGGTATTATGGTGATCTATACTGGGGTATTATAGTGATCTATACTGGGGTATTATAGTGATATATATTGGGGTATTATAGTGATCTATGCTGGGGTATTATAGTGATCTATACTGGGGTATTATAGTGACCTATACTGGGGTAATATAGTGATCTATACTTAGGTATTATAGTAATCTATACTGGGGTATTATAGTGATCTATACTGGGTTATTATAGTGATCTATACTGGGGTATTATAGGGATCTATACTGGGGTATTATAGTGATCTATACTGGGGTATTATAGTGATCTATATGGGGGTATTATAGTGATCTATACTGGGGTATTATGTTGATCTATACTGGGGTATTATGGTGATCTATACTGGAGTGTTATAGTGATCTATACTGGGGTATTATAGTGATCTATACTGGGGTATTATAGTGATCTATACTGGGGTATTATAGTGATCTATATTGGGATATTATAGTGATCTATACTGGGGTATTATAGTGATCTATACTGGGGTATTATAGTGATCTATATTGGGATATTATAGTGATCTATACTGGGGTATTATTGTGATCTATACTGGGGTATTATGGTGATCTATACTGGGGCATTATAGTGATCTATACAGGGGTATTATAGTGATCTATATTGTGGTATTATAGTGATCTATACTGGGGTATTATGGTGATCTATACTGGGGTATTATAGTGATCTATATGGGTGTATTATAGTGATCTATATGGGGGTATTATAGTGATCTATACTGGGGTATTATAGTGATCTATATGGGTGTTTTATAGTGATCTATATGGGGGTATTATAGTGATCTATACTGGGGTATTATAGTGATCTATACTGGGGTATTATAGTTATCTATACTGGGGTATTATAGTGATCTATACTGGGGTATTATAGTTATCTATACTGGGGTATTATAGTGATCTATATTGGGGTATTATAGTGATCTATGCTGGGGTATTATAGTGATCTATACTGGGGTATTATAGTGATCTATACTGGGGTATTGCGGTGATCTATACTGGGGTATAATAGTGATCTATACTGGGGTATTATAGTGATCTATACTGGGTTATTATAGTAATCTATACTGGGGTATTATAGTGATCTATACTGGGGTATTATGGTGATCTATACTGGGGTATTATAGTAATCTATAATGGGGTATTATAGTGATCTATACTGGAGTATTATGGTGATCTCTACTGGAGTATTATGGTGATCTATACTGGGGTATTATAGTGATCTATACTGGGGTATTATAGTGATATATATTGGGGTATTATAGTGATCTATGCTGGGGTATTATAGTGATCTATACTGTGGTATTATAGTGATCTATACTGGGGTATTATAGTGATCTACACTGGGGTATTATGGTGATCTATACTACGATATTATAGTGATCTATACTGGGGTATTATGGTGATCTATACTGGGGTATTATAGTGATCTATACTGGGGTATTATAGTGATCTATAATGGAGTATTATGGTGATCTATACTGGGGTATAATAGTGATCTATACTGGGGTATTATAGTGATATATATTGGGGTATTATAGTGATCTATGCTGGGGTATTATAGTGATCTATACTGTGGTATTATAGTGATCTACACTGGGGTATTATGGTGATCTATACTACGATATTATAGTGATCTATACTGGGGTATTATGGTGATCTATACTGGGGTATTAAGGTGATCTATACTGGGGTATTATAGTGATCTATACTGGGGTATTATAGTGATCTATAATGGAGTATTATAGTGATCTATACTGGGGTATTATAGTTATCTATACTGGGGTATTATAGTGATCTACACTGGGGTATTATGGTGATCTATACTGGGGTATTATAGTGATCTATACTGGGATATTTTAGTGATCAATATGGGGGTATTATAGTGATCCATAGTGGGGTATTATAGTGATCTATACTGGGGTATTATAGGGATCTATACTGGGGTATTATAGTGATCTATACTGGGGTATTATAGTGATCTATATGGGGGTATTATAGTGATCTATACTGGGATATTATAGTGATCTATACTGGGGTATTATGGTGATCTATACTGGGGTAATATGGTGATCTATACTGGAGTGTTATAGTGATCTATACTGGGGTATTATGGTGATCTATACTGGGGTATTATAGTGATCTATACTGGAGTGTTATAGTGATCTACACTGGGGTATTATAGTGATCTATACTGGGTTATTATAGTGATCTATACTGGAGTTTTATAGTGATCTATACTGGGGTATTATAATGATCTATACTGGGGTATTATAGTGATCTATACTGGGGTATTATTGTGATCTTGACTGAGGTATTACAGTGATCTATACTGGGGTATTATAGTGATCTATATGGGGGTATTATAGTGATCTATACTGGGGTATTATAGTGATCTGTACTGGGGTATTATTGTGATCTTGACTGGGGTATTATGGTGATCTATACTGGGGTATTATGGTGATCTATACTGGGGTATTATGGTGATCTATTCTGGAGTGTTATAGTGATCTATATTGGGGTATTATGGTGATCTATACTGGGGTATTATAGTGATCTATACTGGAGTGTTATAGTGATCTACACTGGGGTATTATAGTGATCTATACTGGGGTATTATAGTGATCTGTACTGGGGTATTATAGTGATCTATACTGGAGTGTTATAGTGATCTATACTGGGGTATTATGGTGATCTATACTGGGGTATTATGGTGATCTATTCTGGAGTGTTATAGTGATCTATATTGGGGTATTATGGTGATCTATACTGGGGTATTATAGTGATCTATACTGGAGTGTTATAGTGATCTACACTGGGGTATTATAGTGATCTATACTGGGGTATTACAGTGATCTATACTGGGGTATTATAGTGATCTATACTGGGGTATTATTGTGATCTTGACTGGGGTATTATAGTGATCTATACTGGGGTATTATATTGATCTATACTGGGGTATTATTGTGATCTTGACTGGGGTATTATAGTGATCTATACTGGGGTATTATAGTGATCTATACTGGGGTATTATAGTGATCTACACTGGGGTATTATAGTGATCTATACTGGGGTATTACAGTGATCTATACTGGGGTATTACAGTGATCTATACTGGGGTATTATAGTGATCTATACTGGGGTATTATGGTGATCTATACTGGGGTATTATAGTTATCTATACTGGGGTATTATAGTGATCTATATGGGGGTATTATAGTGATCTATACTGGGGTATTATAGTCATCTATACTGGGGTATTATAGTGATCTATACTGGGGTATTATAGTGATCTATGCTGTGGTATTATAGTGATCTATACTGGGGTATTATAATAATCTATACTGGGGTATTATGGTGATCTATACTGGGATATTATAGTGATCGATACTGGGGTATTATAGTGATCTATACTGGGGTATTATAGTGATCTATATGGGGGTATTATGGTGGTCTATACTGGGGTGTTATAGTTATCTATACTGGGGTATTATAGTGATCTACACTGGGGTATTATAGTGATCTATACTGGGGTATTATAGTGATCTATACTGGGGTATTATAGTGATCTATACTGGGGTATTATAGTGATCTTTACTGGGGTATTATTGTGATCTTGACTGGGGTATTATAGTGATCTATACTGGGGTATTATAGTGATCTATACTGGGGTATTATGGTGATCTGTTCTGGGATATTATAGTGATCTATACAGGGGTATTATAGTGATCTATATTGTGGTATTATAGTGATCTATTCTGGGGTATTATGGTGATCTATACTGGGGTATTATAGTAATCTATGCTGGGGTATTATAGTGATCTATACTGGGGTATTATAGTGATCTATATGGGTGTATTATAGTGATCTATATGGGGGTATTATAGTGATCTATACTGGGGTATTATAGTGATCTATACTGGGGTATTATAGTTATCTATACTGGGGTATTATAGTGATCTATACTGGGGTATTATAGTTATCTATACTGGGGTATTATAGTGATCTATATTGGGGTATTATAGTGATCTATGCTGGGGTATTATAGTGATCTATACTGGGGTATTATAGTGATCTATACTGGGGTATTGCGGTGATCTATACTGGGGTATAATAGTGATCTATACTGGGGTATTATAGTGATCTATACTGGGTTATTATAGTAATCTATACTGGGGTATTATAGTGATCTATACTGGGGTATTATGGTGATCTATAATGGGGTATTATAGTGATCTATACTGGAGTATTATAGTGATCTATACTGGGGTATTATAGTTATCTATACTGGGGTATTATAGTGATCTATACTGGGGTATTGCGGTGATCTATACTGGGGTATAATAGTGATCTATACTGGGGTATTATAGTGATCTATACTGGGTTATTATAGTAATCTATACTGGGGTATTATAGTGATCTATACTGGGGTATTATGGTGATCTATAATGGGGTATTATAGTTATCTATACTGGGGTATTATAGTGATCTATACTGGGGTATTATAGTTATCTATACTGGGGTATTATAGTGATCTATATTGGGGTATTATAGTGATCTATGCTGGGGTATTATAGTGATCTATACTGGGGTATTATAGTGATCTATACTGGGGTATTGCGGTGATCTATACTGGGGTATAATAGTGATCTATACTGGGGTATTATAGTGATCTATACTGGGTTATTATAGTAATCTATACTGGGGTATTATAGTGATCTATACTGGGGTATTATGGTGATCTATAATGGGGTATTATAGTGATCTATACTGGGGTATTATAGTTATCTATACTGGGGTATTATAGTGATCTATATTGGGGTATTATCGTGATCTATGCTGGGGTATTATAGTGATCTATACTGGGGTATTATAGTGATCTATACTGGGGTATTGCCGTGATCTATACTGGGGTATAATAGTGATCTATACTGGGGTATTATAGTGATCTATACTGGGTTATTATAGTAATCTATACTGGGGTATTATAGTGATCTATACTGGGGTATTATGGTGATCTATACTGGGGTATTATAGTGATCTATACTGGGTTATTATAGTAATCTATACTGGGGTATTATAGTGATATATACTGGGGTATTATAGTAATCTATAATGGGGTATTATAGTGATCTATACTGGAGTATTATGGTGATCTCTACTGGAGTATTATGGTGATCTATACTGGGGTATTATAGTGATCTATACTGGGGTATTATAGTGATATATATTGGGGTATTATAGTGATCTATGCTGGGGTATTATAGTGATCTATACTGCGGTATTATAGTGATCTACACTGGGGTATTATGGTGATCTATACTACGATATTATAGTGATCTATACTGGGGTATTATGGTGATCTATACTGGGGTATTATAGTGATCTATACTGGGGTATTATAGTGATCTATAATGGAGTATTATGGTGATCTATACTGGGGTATTATAGTGATCTATACTGGGGTATTATAGTGATATATATTGGGGTATTATAGTGATCTATGCTGGGGTATTATAGTGATCTATACTGCGGTATTATAGTGATCTACACTGGGGTATTATGGTGATCTATACTACGATATTATAGTGATCTATACTGGGGTATTATGGTGATCTATACTGGGGTATTATGGTGATCTATACTGGGGTATTATAGTGATCTATACTGGGGTATTATAGTGATCTATAATGGAGTATTATAGTGATCTATGCTGGGGTATTATAGTTATCTATACTGGGGTATTATAGTGATCTACACTGGGGTATTATGGTGACCTATACTGGGGTATTATAGTGATCTATACTGGGGTATTTTAGTGATCAATATGGGGGTATATAGTGATCCATAGTGGGGTATTATAGTGATCTATACTGGGGTATTATAGGGATCTATACTGGGTTATTATAGTGATCTATACTGGGGTATTATAGTGATCTATATGGGGGTATTATAGTGATCTATACTGGGATATTATAGTGATCTATACTGGGGTATTATGGTGATCTATACTGGGGTAATATGGTGATCTATACTGGAGTGTTATAGTGATCTATACTGGGGTATTATGTGATCTATACTGGGGTATTATAGTGATCTATACTGGAGTGTTATAGTGATCTACACTGGGGTATTATAGTGATCTATACTGGGTTATTATAGTGATCTATACTGGAGTTTTATAGTGATCTATACTGGGGTATTATAATGATCTATACTGGGGTATTATAGTGATCTATACTGGGGTATTATTGTGATCTTGACTGAGGTATTACAGTGATCTATACTGGGGTATTATAGTGATCTATATGGGGGTATTATAGTGATCTATACTGGGGTATTATAGTGATCTGTACTGGGGTATTATTGTGATCTTGACTGGGGTATTATAGTGATCTATACTGGGGTATTATGGTGATCTATACTGGGGTATTATGGTGATCTATACAGGAGTGTTATAGTGATCTATACTGGGGTATTATGGTGATCTATACTGGGGTATTATGGTGATCTATTCTGGAGTGTTATAGTGATCTATATTGGGGTATTATGGTGATCTATACTGGGGTATTATAGTGATCTATACTGGAGTGTTATAGTGATCTACACTGGGGTATTATAGTGATCTATACTGGGGTATTACAGTGATCTATACTGGGGTATTATAGTGATCTATACTGGGGTATTATTGTGATCTTGACTGGGGTATTATAGTGATCTATACTGGGGTATTATATTGATCTATACTGGGGTATTATTGTGATCTTGACTGGGGTATTATAGTGATCTATACTGGGGTATTATAGTGATCTATACTGGGGTATTATAGTGATCTACACTGGGGTATTATAGTGATCTATACTGGGGTATTACAGTGATCTATACTGGGGTATTACAGTGATCTATACTGGGGTATTATAGTGATCTATACTGGGGTATTATGGTGATCTATACTGGGGTATTATAGTTATCTATACTGGGGTATTATAGTGATAGATACTGGGGTATTATAGTGATCTATATGGGGGTATTATAGTGATCTATACTGGGGTATTATAGTCATCTATACTGGGGTATTATAGTGATCTATACTGGGGTATTATAGTGATCTATGCTGGGGTATTATAGTGATCTATACTGGGGTATTATAATAATCTATACTGGGGTATTATGGTGATCTATACTGGGATATTATAGTGATCGATACTGGGGTATTATAGTGATCTATACTGGGGTATTATAGTGATCTATATGGGGGTATTATGGTGGTCTATACTGGGGTGTTATAGTTATCTATACTGGGGTATTATAGTGATCTACACTGGGGTATTATAGTGATCTATACTGGGGTATTATAGTGATCTATACTGGGGTATTATAGTGATCTATACTGGGGTATTATAGTGATCTATACTGGGGTATTATTGTGATCTTGACTGGGGTATTATAGTGATCTATACTGGGGTATTATAGTGATCTATACTGGGGTATTATGGTGATCTGTGCTGGGATATTATAGTGATCTATACTGGGGTATTATAGTGATCTATACTGGGGTATTATAGTGATCTATATGGGGGTATTATGGTGATCTATACTGGGGTATTATAGTGATCTATACTGGAGTGTTATAGTGATCTACACTGGGGTATTATAGTGATCTATACTGGGTTATTATAGTGATCTATACTGGAGTTTTATAGTGATCTATACTGGGGTATTATAATGATCTATACTGGGGTATTATAGTGATCTATACTGGGGTATTATTGTGATCTTGACTAAGGTATTACAGTGATCTATACTGGGGTATTATAGTGATCTATATGGGGGTATTATAGTGATCTATACTGGGGTATTATAGTGATCTATACTGGGGTATTATTGTGATCTTGACTGGGGTATTATAGTGATCTATACTGGGGTATTATGGTGATCTATACTGGGGTATTATGGTTATCTATACTGGAGTGTTATAGTGATCTATACTGGGGTATTATGGTGATCTATACTGGGGTATTATGGTGATCTATACTGGAATGTTATAGTGATCTATACTGGGGTATTATGGTGGTCTATACTGGGGTATTATAGTGATCTATACTGGAGTGTTATAGTGATCTACACTGGGGTATTATAGTGATCTATACTGGGGTATTACAGTGATCTATACTGGGGTATTATAGTGATCTATACTGGGGTATTATTGTGATCTTGACTGGGGTATTATAGTGATCTATACTGGGGTATTATGGTGATCTATACTGGGGTATTATGGTGATCTGTACTGGGATATTATAGTGATCTATACTGGGGTATTATAGTGATCTATACTGGGGTATTATAGTGATCTATATGGGGGCATTATAGTGATCTATACTGGGGTATTATAGTTATCTATACTGGGGTATTATAGTGATCTATACTGGGGTATTATGGTGATCTATATTGGGGTATTATAGTGATCTATACTGGGGTATTATGGTGATCTATACTGGGGTATTATAGTAATCTATACTGGGGTATTATAGTGATCTATACTGGGGTATTATAGTGATCTATATGGGGGTATTATAGTGATCTATACTGGGGTATTATAGTGATCTATACTGGGGTATTATAGTGATCTATACTGGGGTATTATAGTGATCTATATTGGGGTATTATAGTGATCTATACTGGGGTATTATAGTGATCTATACTGGGTTATTATAGTAATCTATACTGGGGTATTATGGTGATCTATACTGGGGTATTATAGTGATCTATACTGGGGTATTATAGTGATATATATTGGGGTATTATAGTGATCTATGCTGGGGTATTATAGTGATCTATACTGGGGTATTGTGGTGATCTATACTGGGGTATTATAGTGATCTATACTGGGGTATTATAGTGATCTATAATGGAGTATTATAGTGATCTATGCTGGGGTATTATAGTTATCTATACTGGGGTATTATAGTGATCTACACTGGGGTATTATGGTGTTCTATACTGGGGTATTATAGTGATCTATACTGGGGTATTAAAGTGATCAATATTGGGGTATTATAGTGATCCATAGTGGGTTATTATAGTGATCTATACTGGGGTATTATAGGGATCTATACTGGGGTATTATAGTGATCTATACTGGGGTATTATAGTGATCTATATGGGGTATTATAGTGATCTATACTGGGGTATTATGGTGATCTATACTGGGGTATTATGGTGATCTATACTAGAGTGTTATAGTGATCTATACTGGGGTATTATAGTGATCTATACTGGGGTATTATAGTGATCTATACTGGGGTATTATAGTGATCTATACTGGGGTATTATAGTGATCTATATGGGGGTATTATAGTGATCTATACTGGGGTATTATAGTGATCTATACTGGGGTATTATAGTGATCTATACTGGGGTATTATAGTGATCTATATTGGGGTATTATAGTGATCTATACTGGGGTATTATAGTGATCTATACTGGGTTATTATAGTAATCTATACTGGGGTATTATGGTGATCTATACTGGGGTATTATAGTGATCTATACTGGGGTATTATAGTGATATATATTGGGGTATTATAGTGATCTATGCTGGGGTATTATAGTGATCTATACTGGGGTATTGTGGTGATCTATACTGGGGTATTATAGTGATCTATACTGGGGTATTATAGTGATCTATAATGGAGTATTATAGTGATCTATGCTGGGGTATTATAGTTATCTATACTGGGGTATTATAGTGATCTACACTGGGGTATTATGGTGATCTATACTGGGGTATTATAGTGATCTATACTGGGGTATTAAAGTGATCAATATTGGGGTATTATAGTGATCCATAGTGGGTTATTATAGTGATCTATACTGGGGTATTATAGTGATCTATACTGGGGTATTATAGTGATCTATATGGGGTATTATAGTGATCTATACTGGGGTATTATGGTGATCTATACTGGGGTATTATGGTGATCTATACTGGAGTGTTATAGTGATCTATACTGGGGTATTATAGTGATCTATACTGGGGTATTATAGTGATCTATACTGGGGTATTATAGTGATCTATATTGGGATATTATAGTGATCTATACTGGGGTATTATAGTGATCTATACTGGGGTATTATATTGATCTATATTGGGATATTATAGTGATCTATACTGGGGTATTATAGTGATCTATACTGGGGTATTATTGTGATCTATACTGGGGTATTATGGTGATCTATACTGGGGCATTATAGTGATCTATACAGGGTTATTATAGTGATCTATATTGTGGTATTATAGTGATCTATACTGGGGTATTATGGTGATCTATACTGGGGTATTATAGTAATCTATACTGGGGTATTATAGTGATCTATACTGGGGTATTATAGTGATCTATATGGGTGTATTATAGTGATCTATATGGGGGTATTATAGTGATCTATACTGGGGTATTATAGTGATCTATACTGGGGTATTATAGTTATCTATACTGGGGTATTATAGTGATCTATACTGGGGTGTTATAGTTATCTATACTGGGGTATTATAGTGATCTATATTGGGGTATTATAGTGATCTATGCTGGGGTATTATAGTGATCTATACTGGGGTATTATAGTGATCTCTACTGGGGTATTGCGGTGATCTATACTGGGGTATTATAGTGATCTATACTGGGGTATTATAGTGATCTATACTGGGTTATTATAGTAATCTATACTGGGGTATTATAGTGATCTATACTGGGGTATTATGGTGATCTATACTGGGGTATTATAGTAATCTATAATGGGGTATTATAGTGATCTATACTGGGGTATTATGGTGATCTCTACTGGAGTATTATGGTGATCTATACTGGGGTATTATAGTGATCTATACTGGGGTATTATAGTGATATATATTGGGGTATTATAGTGATCTATTCTGGGGTATTATAGTGATCTATACTGCGGTATTATAGTGATCTACACTGGGGTATTATGGTGATCTATACTACGATATTATAGTGATCTATACTGGGGTATTATGGTGATCTATACTGGGGTATTATAGTGATCTATACTGGGGTATTATAGTGATCTATAATGGAGTATTATGGTGATCTATACTGGGGTATTATAGTGATCTATACTGGGGTATTATAGTGATATATATTGGGGTATTATAGTGATCTATGCTGGGGTATTATAGTGATCTATACTGCGGTATTATAGTGATCTACACTGGGGTATTATGGTGATCTATACTACGATATTATAGTGATCTATACTGGGGTATTATGGTGATCTATACTGGGGTATTATGGTGATCTATACTGGGGTATTATAGTGATCTATACTGGGGTATTATAGTGATCTATAATGGAGTATTATAGTGATCTATGCTGGGGTATTATAGTTATCTATACTGGGGTATTATAGTGATCTACACTGGGGTATTATGGTGATCTATACTGGGGTATTATAGTGATCTATACTGGGGTATTATAGTGATCAATATGGGGGTATTATAGTGATCCATAGTGGGGTATTATAGTGATTTATACTGGGGTATTATAGGGATCTATACTGGTGTATTATAGTGATCTATACTGGGGTATTATAGTGATCTATATGGGGGTATTATAGTGATCTATACTGGGGTATTATGGTGATCTATACTGGGGTAATATGGTGATCTATACTGGAGTGTTATAGCGATCTATACTGGGGTATTATGGTGATCTATACTGGGGTATTATAGTGATCTATACTGGAGTGTTATAGTGATCTACACTGGGGTATTATAGTGATCTATACTGGGTTATTATAGTGATCTATACTGGAGTTTTATAGTGATCTATACTGGGGTATTATAATGATCTATACTGGGGTATGATAGTGATCTATACTGGGGTATTATTGTGATCTTGACTGAGGTATTACAGTGATCTATACTGGGGTATTATAGTGATCTATATGGGGGTATTATAGTGATCTATACTGGGGTATTATAGTGATCTATACTGGGGTATTATAGTGATCTACACTGGGGTATTATTGTGATCTATACTGGGGTATTACAGTGATCTATACTGGGGTATTATAGTGATCTATATGGGGGTATTATACTTATCTATACTGGGGTATTATAGTGATCTACATGGGGGTATTATAGTGATCTATACTGGGGTATTATAGTGATCTATACTGGAGTATTATAGTGATCTATATGGGGTATTATAGTTATCTATACTGGGGTATTATAGTGATCTGCATGGGGGTATTATAGTGATCTATACTGGGGTATTATAGTGATCTATGCTGGAGTATTACAGTGATCTATATGGGGGTATTATAGTCATCTATACTGGGGTATTATAGTGATCTATATGGGGGTATTATAGTTATATATACTGGGGTATTATAGTGATCTACATGGGGGTATTATAGTGATCTATATGGGGGTATTATAGTTATCTATACTGGGGTATTATAGTGATCTATATGGGGTATTATAGTGATCTATACTGGGGTATTATATTGATCTATATGGGGTATTATAGTGATCTATACTGGTGTATTATGGTGACTTATACAGGGGTATTTTAGTGATCTATACTGGGGTATTATAGTGATCTATATGGGGGTATTATAGTTATCTATACTGGGGTATTATAGTGATCTATACTGGGGTATTATAGTGATCTATACTGGGTTATTATAGCGATCTATACTGGGGTATTATAGTGATCTATACTGGGGTATTATAGTGATTAGTGTTGAGCGAACATGCTCGACACTGCTCGGTACTCGCCCGAGCATCTCGCTACTCGGGATGTTCGGCGAGCACCGAGCATTTCCGTGTTACTCGGGCGGGAGCTCGGGTCTCCGCCCTGCATGTTTGGCGCTCTTTACAGAGCCAATGAACATGCAGGGATTGCCAGCCAGTCACTGTAATGCTGCAGCCATGTTGGTTGTGGGCATTACAGTGATTGGCTGGCCGCACAGCGTCACCTCGAGTATTTAAAACCGGGCGCCGCCATCTTGGACACAGTCTCTCCGGATTAGACAGTGTAGGGACAGCGCTGTTGATTTAGGGAGAGATATAAACTGCGAAATACTTAGTGTAGGGTCTGTAAAGTCTGCCAGAACAAACAAACAGTCCTTTCAGGACTAATATCCATCCCAGATACCAGGCAGGCAGGCTGTATAGGAGACACAGTGGTTATACCAGCAAACGCTGCATTACAGTCCTGTGTGCTGCTCCTGTTGCTGAAATTGCTGGACTTAGCTCCAGGTCCCGGGGGCCAGGAAAAATCCTTTTTTTTCATCTAAATCCTCCTTTTTTTTCCTCCTTTACACTGTACAAATACCCGTCTTATTAACCTTTTGGTGTGTCCCCCCCCCCCCCCCAAAAAAAAGCGTGTCTCTGATTTTTCAGACACAAATATAACTGTTGAAAATAGTCTGGTGTAGGCTAGAGAAACAGAAGTGTTGTTTTGCATTTCCACGGGTCAAACCTCTGTATTATCCATTTTGGGCCATTTGTATCTAAAAAAAAAAACAGTTTGAGTGTGTCGCTCACTGTTCAGCCGCAAATATCTCTATTTAAAAAAGTGTGGTATACCCCAGTAAACAATAACTGTGGTTTTGCCATCCCACGGTAAGAAATCTCTATTATTCAGCTTTTGGTAGTTTTTTCCGTAAAGAAAAACAGTAGTGTCTCCTGACTGTTGTGACACAAAAATATATCTGTTGAAAATAGTCTTGTGTAGGCCCGACATCCCAGTGTGGTTTCGCAGTTCCACGGGTCAAATCGCTGTACTATCCAGTTTTGGGCCTTTGGTATCTAAAAAAAAAGCAGTTTGAGTGTGTCGCTCACTGTTCAGCCGCAAATATCTCTATTTAAAAAAGTGTGGTATACCCCAGTAAACAATAACTGTGGTTTTGCCATCCCACGGTAAGAAATCTCTATTTTTCAGCTTTTGGTAGTTTTTTCCGTAAAGAAAAACAGTAGTGTCTCCTGACTGTTGTGACACAAAAATATATCTGTTGAAAATAGTCTTGTGTAGGCCCGACATCCCAGTGTGGTTTCGCAGTTCCACGGGTCAAATCGCTGTACTATCCAGTTTTGGGCCTTTGGTATCTAAAAAAAAAGCAGTTTGAGTGTGTCGCTCACTGTTCAGCCGCAAATATCTCTATTTAAAAAAGTGTGGTATACCCCAGTAAACAATAACTGTGGTTTTGCCATCCCACTGTAAAAAATCTCTATTATTCAGCTTTTGGTAGTTTTTTCTGTAAAGAAAAACAGTAGTGTCTCCTGACTGTTGTGACACAAAAATATATCTGTTGAAAATAGTCTTGTGTAGGCCCGACATCCCAGTGTGGTTTCGCAGTTCCACGGGTCAAATCGCTGTACTATCCAGTTTTGGGCCTTTGGTATCTAAAAAAAAAGCAGTTTGAGTGTGTCGCTCACTGTTCAGCGGCAAATATCTCTATTTAAAAAAGTGTGGTATACCCCAGTAAACAATAACTGTGGTTTTGCCATCCCACGGTAAAAAATCTCTATTATTCAGCTTTTGGTAGTTTTTTCCGTAAAGAAAAACAGTAGTGTCTCCTGACTGTTGTGACACAAAAATATATCTGTTGAAAATAGTCTTGTGTAGGCCCGACATCCCAGTGTGGTTTCGCAGTTCCACGGGTCAAATCGCTGTACTATCCAGTTTTGGGCCTTTGGTATCTAAAAAAAAAGCAGTTTGAGTGTGTCGCTCACTGTTCAGCCGCAAATATCTCTATTTAAAAAAGTGTGGTATACCCCAGTAAACAATAACTGTGGTTTTGCCATCCCACGGTAAAAAATCTCTATTATTCAGCTTTTGGTAGTTTTTTCCGTAAAGAAAAACAGTAGTGTCTCCTGACTGTTGTGACACAAAAATATATCTGTTGAAAATAGTCTTGTGTAGGCCCGACATCCCAGTGTGGTTTCGCAGTTCCACGGGTCAAATCGCTGTACTATCCAGTTTTGGGCCTTTGTTATCTAAAAAAAAAGCAGTTTGAGTGTGTCGCTCACTGTTCAGCCGCAAATATCTCTATTTAAAAAAGTGCGGTATACCCCAGTAAACAATAACTGTGGTTTTGCCATCCCACGGTAAAAAATCTCTATTATTCAGCTTTTGGTAATTTTTTCCGTAAAGAAAAACAGTAGAGTCTCCTGACTGTTGTGACACAAAAATATATCTGTTGAAAATAGTCTTGTGTAGGTCCGACATCCCAGTGTGGTTTCGCAGTTCCACGGGTCAAATCGCTGTACTATCCAGTTTTGGGACTTTGGTATCTAAAAAAAAAAGCAGTTTGAGTGTGTCGCTCACTGTTCAGCTGCAAATATCTCTATTTAAAAAAGTGTGGTATACCCCAGTAAACAATAACTGTGGTTTTGCCATCCCACGGTAAAAAAATCTCTATTATTCAGCTTTTGGTAGTTTTTTCCGTAAAGAAAAACAGTAGTGTCTCCTGACTGTTGTGACACAAAAATATATCTGTTGAAAATAGTCTTGTGTAGGCCCGACATCCCAGTGTGGTTTCGCAGTTCCACGGTCAAATCGCTGTACTATCCAGTTTTGGGCCTTTGGTTTCTAAAAAAAAAGCAGTTTGAGTGTGTCGCTCACTGTTCAGCCGCAAATATCTCTATTTAAAAAAGTGTGGTATACCCCAGTAAACAATAACTGTGGTTTTGCCATCCCACGGTAAAAAATCTCTATTATTCAGCTTTTGGTAGTTTTTTCCGTAAAGAAAAACAGTAGTGTCTCCTGACTGTTGTGACACAAAAATATATCTGTTGAAAATAGTCTTGTGTAGGCCCAACATCCCAGTGTGGTTTCGCAGTTCCACGGGTCAAATCGCTGTACTATCCAGTTTTGGGCCTTTGGTATCTAAAAAAAAAGCAGTTTGAGTGTGTCGCTCACTGTTCAGCCGCAAATATCTCTATTTAAAAAAGTGTGGTATACCCCAGTAAACAATAACTGTGGTTTTGCTATCCCACGGTAAAAAATCTCTATTATTCAGCTTTTGGTAGTTTTTTCCGTAAAGAAAAACAGTAGTGTCTCCTGACTGTTGTGACATAAAAATATATCTGTTGAAAATAGTCTTGTGTAGGCCCGACATCCCAGTGTGGTTTCACAGTTCCACGGGTCAAATCGCTGTACTATCCAGTTTTGGGCCTTTGGTATCTAAAAAAAAAGCAGTTGGAGTGTGTCGCTCACTGTTCAGCCGCAAATATCTCTATTTAAAAAAGTGTGGTATACCCCAGTAAACAATAACTGTGGTTTTCCTCTTCCATGGTTCTAATCTACTCGTTATTACCCTTTTTCCATTGATAGTGCAAGTGTAAGATATTTTACTTCATTTACAATGGGCAAGGTGCGTGGCAAGGGACGTGGAAGTGGACGTTCTGGTGATGGTTCGTGCAGAGGACGGGGCCGTGGCCAAGGTGAAAAGGTGCCACAACCAACAGCCACATCTTCTCGCTCCCACTTCTTGACCGAATTACTAGGGAAGCACAAAACAACACCAGTATTGAGAACTGATCAGTGTGAACAGGTTATTAATTGGATAGCAGATAATACTTCCAGTTACCTGGGCACCACCACCTCCGGTCTGTCTTCCACACGGTCAACTCTTAGTAGCCGTGAGTCTCGACCGCATACTCCTCCTCACCCTGATGCTCCTTCCTCCCACCATGCCGAATGTCGTCAGACAGCAAGTGATCCCACACTTGGACACTCTGAAGAGCTGTTCACTGGTCCATTTCCATATTTGGACCCCTCGCCTGATACGCTTGAAGTGGTGGAAGAGGAGATACCATGTTGCGATGCCCAAATATTTGAACAGCCATGGCCACAGGAAGTCGATGTTAGCAATCTGTCACAAGAGGTGGACGATGACGAGACACAATTGCCAGGAAGTGAGGAGGAGGATCGTGGTGCGCAAGTGGAAGAGGATGAGGTGGTGGATGATCTAGTAACTGACCCAATGTGGAAGGAGGACACGCAGAGCGAGGCCAGCAGCACACAGGGGGAGAGAGGCAGAGCATCCCAACAGGCAGGAAGAAGCAGTATGGTGGCCGCAGACAGAAGGCAACCGTTCCCCGTAACACCAACACGAGGGACGTTGCCAGTACAAGCGGTAGGTCTTCCAGAGTCTGGAATTTTTTTAAAGACTCTGCTGATAACCCCAAAAAGGCCATATGTTCCACCTGCCATGCCAGCATCAGCAGGGGTGACAAAACTACCAGCCTGACCACCACCAGCATGATCAGGCACATGGCAGCAAAGCACCCGACTTTGTGGGGCGAAACCCAGGATCCACGACCAGTGTCAGCGGGTGTCACCACTGCTTCTTCCACTGTTGTGCGTGCAATAGAACCCCCTGTTGTGTGTGCAAGGCAATCCCCTGTTCATACTGCATGTAAAGATGCCCCCTCCTCTCAGTCTTCACTTGTTATGGCAGTTTCTCAAGAAACAGCATCAACGTCCTAGTCCACGTCCCACCGCAGCGTACAATTGTCCATATCCCAGACCTTTGAACGAAAGCGGAAATTCGCAGCTAACGCCCCACAGGCCACAGTCCTAAATTCGCACATTTCACGACTGCTTGCGTTGGAAATGCTGCCTTTTAGGCTGGTGGAGACGGAATCCTTCCGCAATCTTATGGCGGTGGCCGTCCCTCGGTACTCGGTCCCCAGCCGACACTATTTTGCCTGGTGTGCCATCCCCGCACTACACAAGCACGTGTCCCAAAGCATCTGCCGTGCCCTCAACAACGCAGTTACTGGGAGAGTCCACCTGACAACGGACACGTGGACAAGTGCTTGTGGCCAGGGACGGTACATCTCTCTGACGGCACACTGGGTAAACATAGTGGAAGCCGGGACCCAGTCGGACCTTGGGACGGAACACATCCTCCCCACACCGAGGATTGCGGGCCCTATGTCAGTCAGAGTTGCCCCCACAGTGTACAGCTCCTGCGCATCCTCCTCCTCCTCCTCCTCATGTTCAGCCTCCATCTCAGATATCACCACATCAGTTACAAGCTGGAAGCATTGCAGTACTGCCTCCGCCAAGCGGCAACAGGCTGTGCTGAAACTCATAAGCTTAGATGATAAACCTCACACTGCTTGTGAGTTGTGGACAGCTGTGAAAGAGCAGGCAGATCTGTGGCTGAGACCGCTGAACCTACATCCCGGCATGGTCGTGTGTGACAATGGCCGTAACCTGGTGGCAGCTCTGAGGCGAGGTGAGATCACACACGTACCATGCCTGGCTCATGTGCTTAACCTCGTGGTTCAGCGGTTTCTTAAATCGTACCCCGAGTTGCCAGATCTGCTCGTGAAAGTACGCTGCCTGTCAGCTCATTTTCGCAAGTCGGCTACAGCTTCCGCCGCCCTTGCCGTGTTGCAGCAGCGTTTGCAGCTTCCGGCACACCGACTGGTGTGTGATGTCCCCACACGTTGGAACTCTACCCTCCACATGTTGCAAAGGATTTGTGAGCAGAAGAGAGCAGTTGTGGAGTACCAGCAGCAACAAGGCCATCGATATTCAGGTCAGACTCCACACATAAGACCTCAGGAGTGGACCTGGATGTCTGACATATGTACCATCCTGACAAACTTTGAGGAGGCCACCAAGATGGTGAGTGGCGATGACGCCATCATTAGTGTCAGCATCCCACTTGTCTGTCTTTTGCAACGCTCTCTGCAGAGAATTAAAGAGGAGGCATTGCAGTCAGAGTATGATGAGATGGATCAAGAAGTCGTAGCGGGCGATTACACACAGCCCAGCCTCATCTCATCCCAACGTGCATTGGGGGACAATGAGGGAGAGGAGGAGGAGGAGGAGGAAGAACAGGAGCTGCTATCATGCGTTGTAGACGGTAGTACCTGTACAAGTGTCATACCGTCGGTTCAGCGTGGGTGGCCTGAGGACAGGGGGGAGGAGGAAGAGGAGGAGGAGGAGGAGAGCATGGTCAGTCGTCATCTTGGTGAGGACACGGAAATCTTGCCCGTTACCAGTCTGGCATGCATGGCTGACTTTATGTTACGCTGCCTTAACCGTGACCCTCGCGTTGTCAAAATGTTGGGTGACAGTCATTACTGGTTGGTGACACTTGTAGACCCCCCCTACAAGGAGAACTTTCACTCTCTTAGTCCTGAGGTGGAGAGGTCTACAAAAATGGGGCAGTACCAGAAGGCCCTTGCTGCAGAACTCTTAAAAAAATTCCCATCTGAACACGCTAGCGGCAGAGGTCACAGTTCGTTGCCCAACCAAGGCGTACAGGCGAGTGAGATGCAACTCCAATCCAGCAGAGGCAGGGGAACACTGTCAATGTTCTGGGACAGTTTTCTGACACCTGCCCAGCTTACAGGCCCTGAGGCGCGGGGTACTCTCACAAGGAGTGGAAAGTTTCAAAAGATGGTGAGGGAGTACCTTGCCGACCGTACCAGCGTCCTCCGTGATTCCTCTGTGCCTTTTAATTATTGGGTATCCAAGCTGGACACTTGGAATGAACTCGCTCTGTACGCCTTGGAGGTCCTGGACTGCCCTGAAGCTAGCGTGTTATCGGAGCTTGTTTTTAGTGCCTCTGGGGGAATTATAACTGATAAGCGCACTCGCCTGTCAACTGACAATGCTGACAAGCTGACCCTTATCAAAATGAACAAAGGCTGGATTGGGCCAGACTTCTCATCACCACCAAATGACAGCAGAGTAACATAAAGTCAAATCCACTGTGTTATTTCGGGAGGTGTATTCACATGCACCGCTTCACACCCACACATGGGTATAAGCTTCCTCGTTTCGGCTGTTTTATCTTCCTCTCCTTATCCTCAGCCTCCACCACCACTATACCACCAGGGTGCCAGCATTGCAAGTTCCTCCATACTTATTTTTGGCAGCTTTTGCTTGCAAGGCATAAGCAAATACTATGGGACACCCACTCCCCAATAATGGGACTTATGTTTGTAATATGCTGTACTGCATGGCTCTTGTAAGGGGCATTGCATGTTGCTCCGTCCTAATTTTTGGCAGCTTTTCCTTGCAAGGCATAAGCAAATACTATGGGAGACCCACTCTCCAATAATGGGACTTATGTTTGTAATATGCTGTACTGCATGGCTCTTGTAAGGGGCATTGCAAGTTGCTCCATCCTAATTTTTGGCAGCTTTTGCTTGGAAAGCATAAGCAAATACTATGGGAGACCCACTCCCCAATAATGGGACTTATGTTTGTAATAAGCTGTACTGCAAGGCTCTTGTAAGGGGCATTGCAAGTTGCTCCGTCCTAATTTTTGGCAGCTTTTGCTTGCAAGGCATAAGCAAATACTATGGGACACCCACTCCCCAATAATGGGACTTATGTTTGTAATATGCTGTACTGCATGGCTCTTGTAAGAGGTATTGCATGTTGCTCCGTCCTAATTTTTGGCAGCTTTTGCTTGCAAGGCATAAGCAAATACAATGGGATACCCACTCCCCAATAATGGGACTTATGTTTGTAATATTCTGTACTGCATGGCTCTTGTAAGGGACATTGCATGTTGCTCCGTCCTAATTTTTGGCAGCTTTTGCTTGCAAGGCATAAGCAAATACTATGGGAGACCCACTCCCCAATAATGGGACTTTTGTTTGTAATATGCTGTACAGCATGGCTCTTGTAAGGGGCATTGCAAGTTGCTCCGTCCTAATTTTTGGCAGCTTTTACTTGGAAAGCATAAGCAAATACTATGGGACACCCACTCCCCAATAATGGGACTTATGTTTGTAATATGCTGTACTGCATGGCTCTTGTAAGGGGCATTGCAAGTTGCTCCGTCTTAATTTTTGGCAGCTTTTGCTTGGAAAGCATAAGCAACTACTATGGGACACCCACTCCCCAATAATGGGACTTATGTTTGTAATATGCTGTACTGCATGGCTCTTGTAAGGGGCATTGCAAGTTGCTCTGTCCTAATTTTTGGCAGTTTTTGCTTGGAAAGCATAAGCAAATACTATGGGAGACTCACTCCCCAATAATGGGACTTATGTTTGTAATATGCTGTACTGCATGGCTCTTGTAAGGGGCATTGCATGTTACTCCGTCCTAATTTTTGGCAGCTTTTGCTTGCAAGGCATAAGCAAATACTATGGGAGACCCACTCCCCAATAATGGGACTTATGTTTGTAATATTCTGAACTGCATGGCTCCTGAAAGGGGCATTGCATGTTGCTCCATCCTAATTTTTGGCAGCTTTTGCTTGCAAGGCATAAGCAAATACTATGGGAGACCCACTCCCCAATAATGGGACTTATGTTTGTAATATGCTGTACTGCATGGCTCTTGTAAGGGGCATTGCAAGGTGCTCTGTCCTAATTTTTGGCAGCTTTTGCTTGGAAAGCATAAGCAAATACTATGGGAGACCCACTCCCCAATAATGGGACTTATGTTTGTAATATGCTGTACTGCATGGCTCTTGTAAGGGGCATTGCATGTTGCTCCGTCCTAATTTTTGGCAGCTTTTGCTTGCAAGACATAAGCAAATACTATGGGAGGCCCACTCCCCAATAATGGGACTTATGTTTGTAATATGCTGTACTGCATGGCTCTTGTAAGGGGCATTGCAAGTTGCTCCGTCCTAATTTGTGGCAGCTTTTGCTTGCACGGCATAAGCAAATACTATGGGAGACCCACTCCCCAATAATGGGACTTATGTTTGTAATATGCTGTACTGCATGGCTCTTGTAAGGGGCATTGCAAGTTGCTCCGTCCTAATTTTTGGCAGCTTTTGCTTGCAAGACATAAGCAAATACTATGGGACACCCACTCCCCAATAATGGGACTTATGTTTGTAATATGCTGTACTGCATGGATCTTGTAAGGGGCATTGCAAGTTGCTCCGTCCTAATTTTTGGCAGCTTTTGCTTGGAAAGCATAAGCAAATACTATGGGACACCCACTCCCCAATAATGGGACTTATGTTTGTAATATGCTGTACTGCATGGCTCTTGTAAGGGGCATTGCAAGGTGCTCCGTCCTAATTTTTGGCAGCTTTTGCTTGGAAAGCATAAGCAAATACTATTGGACACCCACTCCCCAATAATGGGACTTATGTTTGTAATATGCTGTACTGCATGGCTCTTGTAAGGGGCATTGCAAGGTGCTCCGTCCTAATTTTTGGCAGCTTTTGCTTGGAAAGAATAAGCAAATACTATGGGAGACCCACTCCCCAATAATGGGACTTATGTTTGTAATATGCTGTACTGCATGGCTCTTGTAAGGGGCATTGCAAGTTGCTCCGTCCTAATTTTTGGCAGCTTTTGCTTGGAAAGCATAAGCAAATACTATGGGACACCCACTCCCCAATAATGGGACTTATGTTTGTAATATGCTGTACTGCATGGCTCTTGTAAGGGGCATTGCAAGTTGCTCCGTCCTAATTTTTGGCAGCTTTTGCTTGGAAAGGATAAGCAAATACTATGGGAGACCCACTCCCCAATAATGGGACTTATGTTTGTAATATGCTGTACTGCATGGCTCTTGTAAGGGGCATTGCAAGTTGCTCCGTCCTAATTTTTGGCAGCTTTTGCTGGGAAAGCATAAGCAAATACTATGGGACACCAACTCCCCAATAATGGGACTTATGTTTGTAATATGCTGTACTGCATGGCTCTAGTAAGGGGCATTGCAAGTTGCTCCGTCCTAATTTTTGGCAGCTTTTGCTTAGAAAGCATAAGAAAATACTATGGGACACCCACTCCCCAATAATGGGACTTATGTTTGTAATATGCTGTACTGCATGACTCTTGTAAGGGGCATTGCAAGTTGCTCCGTCCTAATTTTTGGCAGTTTTTGCTTAGAAAGCATAAGCAAATACTATGGGACACCCACTCCCCAATAATGGGACTTATGTTTGTAATATGCTGTACTGCATGGCTCTTGTAAGGGGCATTGCAAGTTGCTCTGTCCTAATTTTTGGCAGTTTTTGCATAGAAAGCATAAGCAAATACTATGGGAGACCCACTCTCCAATAATGGGACTTATGTTTGTAATATGCTGTACTGCATGGCTCTTGTAAGGGGCATTGCAAGGTGCTCCGTCCTAATTTTTGGCAGCTTTTGCTTGGAAAGCATAAGCTAATACTATGGGACACCCACTCCCCAATAATGGGACTTATGTTTGTAATATACTGTACTGCATGGCTCTTGTCAGGGGCATTGCAAGTTGCTCTGTCCTAATTTTTGGCAGCTTTTGCTTGGAAAGCATAAGCAAATACTATGGGACACACACTCCCCAATAATGGGACTTATGTTTGTAATATGCTGTACTGCATGGCTCTTGTAAGGGGCATTGCATGTTGCTCAGTCCTAATTTTTGGCAGCTTTTGCTTGCAAGGCATAAGCAAATACTATGGGACACCCACTCCTGAATAATGGGACTTATGTTTGTAATATGCTGTACTGCATGGCTCTTGTAAGGGGCATTGCATGTTGCTCCGTCCTAATTTTTGGCAGCTTTTTGCTGGGAAAGCATAAGCAAATACTATGGGACACCCACTCCCCAATAATGGGACTTACGTTTGTAATATGCTGTACTGCATGGCTCTTGTAAGGGGCATTGCAAGTTGCTCCGTCCTAATTTTTGGCAGCTTTTGCTTAGAAAGCATAAGCAAATACTATGGGACACCCACTCCCCAATAATGGGACTTACGTTTGTAATATGCTGTACTGCATGGCTCTTGTAAGGGGCATTGCAAGTTGCTCCGTCCTAATTTTTGGCAGCTTTTGCTTAGAAAGCATAAGCAAATACTATGGGACACCCACTCCCCAATAATGGGACTTATATTTGTAATATGCTGTACTGCATGGCTCTTGTAAGGGGCATTGCAAGTTGCTCCGTCCCAATTTTTGGCAGTTTTTGCTTAGAAAGCATAAGCAAATACTATGGGACACCCACTCCCCAATAATGGGACTTATGTTTGTAATATGCTGTACTGCATGGCTCTTGTAAGGGGCATTGCAAGTTGCTCTGTCCTAATTTTTGGCAGTTTTTGCTTAGAAAGCATAAGCAAATACTATGGGACACCCACTCCCCAATAATGGGACTTATGTTTGTAATATTCTGTACTGCATGGCTCTTGTAAGGGGCATTGCAAGTTGCTCCATCCTAATTTTTGGCAGCTTTTGCTGGGAAAGCATAAGCAAATACTATGGGAGACCCACTCCCCAATAATGGGACTTATGCTTGTAATATGCTGTACTGCATGGCTCTTGTAAGGGGCATTGCAAGTTGCTCCATCCTAATTTTTGGCAGCTTTTGCTTGGAAAGCATAAGAAAATACTATGGGACACCCACTCCCCAATAATGGGACTTATGTTTGTAATATGCTGTACTGCATGGCTCTTGTAAGGGGCATTGCAAGTTGCTCCGTCCTAATTTTTGGCAGCTTTTGCTTGGAAAGCATAAGCAAATACTATGGGAGAACCACTCCCCAATAATGGGACTTATGTTTGTAATATGCTGTACTGCATGGCTCTTGTAAGGGGCATTGCAAGTTGCTCCGTGATAATTTTTGGCAGCTTTTGCGGGGAAAGCATAAGCAAATACTATGGGAGACCCACTGCCCAATAATGGGACTTATGTTTGTAATATGCTGTACTGCATGGCTCTTGTAAGGGGCATTGCATGTTGCTCAGTCCTAATTTTTGGCAGCTTTTGCTTGGAAAGCATAAGCAAATACTATGGGACACCCACTCCCCAATAATGGGACTTATATTTGTAATATGCTGTACTGCTTGGTCTTGTAAGGGGCATTGCAAGTTGCTCCATCCTAATTTTTGGCAGCTTTTGCTTGGAAAGCATAAGCAAATACTATGGGAGACCCACTCCCCAATAATGGGACTTATGTTTGTAATATGCTGTACTGCCTGGCTCTTGTAAGGGGCATTGCAAGTTGCTCCGTCCTAATTTTTGGCAGCTTTTTGCTGGGAAAGCATAAGAAAATACTATGGGAGACCCACTCCCCAATAATGGGACTTATGTTTGTAATATTCTGTACTGCATGGCTCTTGTAAGGGCCATTGCAAGTTGCTCCGTCCTAATTTTTAGCAGTTTTTGCTTAGAAAGCATAAGCAAATACTATGGGACACCCACTCCCCAATAATGGGACTTATGTTTGTAATATTCTGTACTGCATGGCTCTTGTAAGGGGCATTGCAAGTTGCTCTGTCCTAATTTTTGGCAGTTTTTGCTTAGAAAGCATAAGCAAATACTATGGGACACCCACTCCCCAATAATGGGACTTATGTTTGTAATATGCTGTACTGCATGGCTCTTGTAAGGGGCATTGCAAGGTGCTCCGTCCTAATTTTTGGCAGCTTTTGCTTGGAAAGCATAAGCAAATACTATGGGAGACCCACTCCCCAATAATGGGACTTATGTTTGTAATATGCTGTACTGCATGGCTCTTGTAAGGGGCATTGCTAATTTCTCCGTCCTAATTTTTGGCAGCTTTTGCTTGGAAAGCATAAGCAAATACTATGGGACACCCACTCCCCATTAATGGGACTTATGTTTGTAATATGCTGTACTGCATGGCTCTTGTAAGGGGCATTGCAAGTTGCTCCGTCCTAATTTTTGGCAGATTTTGCTGGGAAAGCATAAGCAAATACTATGGGACACCCACTCCCCAATAATGGGACTTATGTTTGTAATATGCTGTACTGCATGGCTCTTGTAAGGGGCATTGCATGTTGCTCCGTCCTAATTTTTGGCAGATTTTGCTGGGAAAGCATAAGCAAATACTATGGGACACTCACTCCCCAATAATGGGACTTATATTTGTAATATGCTGTACTGCATGGCTCTTGTAAGGGGCATTGCAAGTTGCTCCATCCTAATTTTTGGCAGCTTTTGCTTGGAAAGGATAAGCAAATACTATGGGAGACCCACTCCCCAATAATGGGACTTATGTTTGTAATATGCTGTACTGCATGGGTCTTGTAAGGGGCATTGCAAGTTGCTCCGTCCTAATTTTTGGCAGCTTTTGCTTGCAAGGCATAAGCAAATACTATGGGACACCCTCTCCCCAATAATGGGACTTATATTTGTAATATGCTGTACTGCATGGCTCTTGTAAGGGGCATTGCAAGTTGCTCCGTCCTAATTTTTGGCAGTTTTTGCTTGGAAAGCATAAGCAAATACTATGGGACACCCACTCCCCAATAATGGGACTTATGTTTGTAATATTCTGTACTGCATGGCTCTTGTAAGGGGCATTGCAAGTTGCTCCGTCCTAATTTTTGGCAGCTTTTGCTTGGAAAGCATAAGAAAATACTATGGGACACCCACTCCCCAATAATGGGACTTATGTTTGTAATATGCTGTACTGCATGGCTCTTGTAAGGGGCATTGCATGTTGCTCAGTCCTAATTTTTGGCAGCTTTTGCTTGCAAGGCATAAGCAAATACTATGGGACACCCACTCCCCCATAATGGGACTTATGTTTGTAATATGCTGTACTGCATGGCACTTGTAAGGGGCATTGCAAGTTGGTCCGTCCTAATTTTTGGCAGCTTTTGCTTGGAAAGCATAAGCAAATACTATGGGAGAACCACTCCCCAATAATGGGACTTATGTTTGTAATATGCTGTACTGCATGGCTCTTGTAAGGGGCATTGCAAGTTGCTCCGTCCTAATTTTTGGCAGCTTTTGCTTGGAAATCATAAGCAAATACTATGGGACACCCACTCCCCAATAATGGGACTTTTGTTTGTAATATGCTGTACTGCATGGCTCTTGTAAGGGGCATTGCAAGTTGCTCTGTCCTAATTTTTGGCAGTTTTTGCTTAGAAAGCATAAGCAAATACTATGGGACACCCACTCCCCAATAATGGGACTTATGTTTGTAATATGCTGTACTGCATGGCTCTTGTAAGGGGCATTGCAAGGTGCTCCGTCCTAATTTTTGGCAGCTTTTGCTTGGAAAGCATAAGCAAATACTATGGGACACCCACTCCCCAATAATGGGACTTATGTTTGTAATATGCTGTACTGCATGGCTCTTGTAAGGGGCATTGCAAGTTGCTCTGTCCTAATTTTTGGCAGCTTTTGCTGGGAAAGCATAAGCAAATACTATGGGAGACCCCCTCCCCAATAATGGGACTTATGTTTGTAATATGCTGTACTGCATGGCTCTTGTAAGGGGCATTGCATGTTGCTCAGTCCTAATTTTTGGCAGCTTTTGCTTGCAAGGCATAAGCAAATCCTATGGGAGACCCACTCCCCAATAATGGGACTTATGTTTGTAATATGCTGTACTGCATGGCTCTTGTAAGGGGCATTGCATGTTGCTCCGTCCTAATTTTTGGCAGCTTTTTGCTGGGAAAGCATAAGCAAATACTATGGGACACCCACTCCCCAATAATGGGACTTATGTTTGTAATATGCTGTACTGCATGGCTCTTGTAAGGGGCATTGCAAGTTGCTCCGTCCTAATTTTTGGCAGCTTTTCCTTAGAAAGCATAAGCAAATACTATGGGACACCCACTCCCCAATAATGGGATTTATGTTTGTAATATGCTGTACTGCATGGCTCTTGTAAGGGGCATTGCATGTTGCTCAGTCCTAATTTTTGGCAGCTTTTGCTTGCAAGGCATAAGCAAATACTATGGGACACCCACTCCCCAATAATGGGACTTATATTTGTAATATCCTGTACTGTATGGCTCTTGTAAGGGGCATTGCAAGTTGCTCCATCCTAATTTTTGGCAGCTTTTGCTTGGAAAGCATAAGCAAATACTATGGGAGACCCACTCCCCAATAATGGGACTTATGTTTGTAATATGCTGTACTGCATGGCTCTTGTAAGGGGCATTGCATGTTGCTCAGTCCTAATTTTTGGCAGCTTTTGCTTGCAAGGCATAAGCAAATACTATGGGACACCCACTCCCCAATAATGGGACTTATGTTTGTAATATGCTGTACTGCATGGCTCTTGTAAGGGGCATTGCAAGTTGCTCCGTCCTAATTTTTGGCAGTTTTTGCTTAGAAAGCATAAGCAAATACTATGGGACACCCACTCCCCAATAATGGGACTTATGTTTGTAATATGCTGTACTGCATGGCTCTTGTAAGGGGCATTGCAAGTTGCTCTGTCCTAATTTTTGGCAGTTTTTGCTTAGAAAGCATAAGCAAATACTATGGGACACCCACTCCCCAATAATGGGACTTATGTTTGTAATATTCTGTACTGCATGGCTCTTGTAAGGGGCATTGCAAGTTGCTCCGTCCTAATTTTTGGCAGCTTTTGCTTGGAAAGCATAAGAAAATACTATGGGACACCCACTCCCCAATAATGGGACTTATGTTTGTAATATGCTGTACTGCATGGCTCTTGTAAGGGGCATTGCATGTTGCTCAGTCCTAATTTTTGGCAGCTTTTGCTTGCAAGGCATAAGCAAATACTATGGGACACCCACTCCCCAATAATGGGACTTATGTTTGTAATATGCTGTACTGCATGGCTCTTGTAAGGGGCATTGCAAGTTGCTCCGTCCTAATTTTTGGCAGCTTTTGCTTGGAAAGCATAAGCAAATACTATGGGAGAACCACTCCCCAATAATGGGACTTATGTTTGTAATATGCTGTACTGCATGGCTCTTGTAAGGGGCATTGCATGTTGCTCAGTCCTAATTTTTGGCAGCTTTTGCTTGCAAGGCATAAGCAAATACTATGGGACACCCACTCCCCAATAATGGGACTTATATTTGTAATATGATGTACTGCATGGCTCTTGTAAGGGGCATTGCAAGTTGCTCCGTCCTAATTTTTGGCAGCTTTTGCTTGGAAAGCATAAGCAAATATTATGGGAGACCCACTCCCCAATAATGGGACTTATGTTTGTAATATGCTGTACTGCATGGCTCTTGTAAGGGGCATTGCAAGTTGCTCCGTCCTAATTTTTGGCAGCTTTTGCTGGGAAAGCATAAGCAAATACTATGGGACACCCACTCCCCAATAATGGGACTTATGTTTGTAATATGCTGTACTGCATGGCTCTTGTAAGGGGCATTGCAAGTTGCTCCGTCCTAATTTTTGGCAGCTTTTGCTGGGAAAGCATAAGCAAATACTATGGGAGACCCACTCTCCAATAATGGGACTTATGTTTGTAATATGCTGTACTGCATGGCTCTTGTAAGGGGCATTGCAAGTTGCTCCGTCCTAATTTTTGGCAGCTTTTGCTGGGAAAGCATAAGCAAATACTATGGGACACCCACTCCCCAATAATGGGACTTATGTTTGTAATATGCTGTACTGCATGGCTCTTGTAAGGGGCATTGCAAGTTGCTCCGTCCTAATTTTTGGCAGCTTTTGCTTAGAAAGCATAAGCAAATACTATGGGACACCCACTCCCCAATAATGGGACTTATTGTTGTAATATGCTGTACTGCATGGCTCTTGTAAGGGGCATTGCATGTTGCTCAGTCCTAATTTTTGGCAGCTTTTGCTTGCAAGGCATAAGCAAATACTATGGGACACCCCCTCCCCAATAATGGGACTTATATTTGTAATATGCTGTACTGTATGGCTCTTGTAAGGGGCATTGCAAGTTGCTCCATCCTAATTTTTGGCAGCTTTTGCTTGGAAAGCATAAGCAAATACTATGGGAGACCCACTCCCCAATAATGGTACTTATGTTTGTAATATGCTGTACTGCATGGCTCTTGTAAGGGGCATTGCAAGTTGCTCCGTCCTAATTTTTGGCAGCTTTTTGCTGGGAAAGCATAAGCAAATACTATGGGAGACCCACTCCCCAATAATGGGACTTATGTTTGTAATATGCTGTACTGCATGGCTCTTGTAAGGGGCATTGCAAGTTGCTCCGTCCTAATTTTTGGCAGCTTTTGCTTGCAAGGCATAAGCAAATACTATGGGACACCCACTCCCCAATAATGGGACTTATGTTTGTAATATGCTGTACTGCATGGCTCTTGTAAGGGGCATTGCAAGTTGCTCCGTCCTAATTTTTGGCAGTTTTTGCTTAGAAAGCATAAGCAAATACTATGGGACACCCACTCCCCAATAATGGGACTTATGTTTGTAATATGCTGTACTGCATGGCTCTTGTAAGGGGCATTGCAAGTTGCTCTGTCCTAATTTTTGGCAGTTTTTGCTTAGAAAGCATAAGCAAATACTATGGGACACCCACTCCCCAATAATGGGACTTATGTTTGTAATATTCTGTACTGCATGGCTCTTGTAAGGGGCATTGCAAGTTGCTCCGTCCTAATTTTTGGCAGCTTTTGCTTGGAAAGCATAAGAAAATACTATGGGACACCCACTCCCCAATAATGGGACTTATGTTTGTAATATGCTGTACTGCATGGCTCTTGTAAGGGGCATTGCATGTTGCTCAGTCCTAATTTTTGGCAGCTTTTGCTTGCAAGGCATAAGCAAATACTATGGGACACCCACTCCCCAATAATGGGACTTATGTTTGTAATATGCTGTACTGCATGGCTCTTGTAAGGGGCATTGCAAGTTGCTCCGTCCTAATTTTTGGCAGCTTTTGCTTGGAAAGCATAAGCAAATACTATGGGAGAACCACTCCCCAATAATGGGACTTATGTTTGTAATATGCTGTACTGCATGGCTCTTGTAAGGGGCATTGCATGTTGCTCAGTCCTAATTTTTGGCAGCTTTTGCTTGCAAGGCATAAGCAAATACTATGGGACACCCACTCCCCAATAATGGGACTTATATTTGTAATATGATGTACTGCATGGCTCTTGTAAGGGGCATTGCAAGTTGCTCCGTCCTAATTTTTGGCAGCTTTTGCTTGGAAAGCATAAGCAAATATTATGGGAGACCCACTCCCCAATAATGGGACTTATGTTTGTAATATGCTGTACTGCATGGCTCTTGTAAGGGGCATTGCAAGTTGCTCCGTCCTAATTTTTGGCAGCTTTTGCTGGGAAAGCATAAGCAAATACTATGGGACACCCACTCCCCAATAATGGGACTTATGTTTGTAATATGCTGTACTGCATGGCTCTTGTAAGGGGCATTGCAAGTTGCTCCGTCCTAATTTTTGGCAGCTTTTGCTGGGAAAGCATAAGCAAATACTATGGGAGACCCACTCTCCAATAATGGGACTTATGTTTGTAATATGCTGTACTGCATGGCTCTTGTAAGGGGCATTGCAAGTTGCTCCGTCCTAATTTTTGGCAGCTTTTGCTGGGAAAGCATAAGCAAATACTATGGGACACCCACTCCCCAATAATGGGACTTATGTTTGTAATATGCTGTACTGCATGGCTCTTGTAAGGGGCATTGCAAGTTGCTCCGTCCTAATTTTTGGCAGCTTTTGCTTAGAAAGCATAAGCAAATACTATGGGACACCCACTCCCCAATAATGGGACTTATTGTTGTAATATGCTGTACTGCATGGCTCTTGTAAGGGGCATTGCATGTTGCTCAGTCCTAATTTTTGGCAGCTTTTGCTTGCAAGGCATAAGCAAATACTATGGGACACCCCCTCCCCAATAATGGGACTTATATTTGTAATATGCTGTACTGTATGGCTCTTGTAAGGGGCATTGCAAGTTGCTCCATCCTAATTTTTGGCAGCTTTTGCTTGGAAAGCATAAGCAAATACTATGGGAGACCCACTCCCCAATAATGGTACTTATGTTTGTAATATGCTGTACTGCATGGCTCTTGTAAGGGGCATTGCAAGTTGCTCCGTCCTAATTTTTGGCAGCTTTTTGCTGGGAAAGCATAAGCAAATACTATGGGAGACCCACTCCCCAATAATGGGACTTATGTTTGTAATATGCTGTACTGCATGGCTCTTGTAAGGGGCATTGCAAGTTGCTCCGTCCTAATTTTTGGCAGTTTTTGCTTAGAAAGCATAAGCAAATACTATGGGACACCCACTCCCCAATAATGGGACTTATGTTTGTAATATGCTGTACTGCATGACTCTTGTAAGGGGCATTGCAAGTTGCTCTGTCCTAATTTTTGGCAGTTTTTGCTTAGAAAGCATTAGCAAATACTATGGGACACCCACTCCCCAATAATGGGACTTATGTTTGTAATATGCTGTACTGCATGGCTCTTGTAAGGGGCATTGCAAGTTGCTCTGTCCTAATTTTTGGCAGTTTTTGCTTAGAAAGCATAAGCAAATACTATGGGAGACCCACTCCCCAATAATGGGACTTATGTTTGTAATATTCTGTACTGCATGGCTCTTGTAAGGGGCATTGCAAGTTGCTCCGTCCTAATTTTTGGCAGCTTTTGCTTGGAAAGCATAAGAAAATACTATGGGACACCCACTCCCCAATAATGGGACTTATGTTTGTAATATGCTGTACTGCATGGCTCTTGTAAGGGGCATTGCATGTTGCTCAGTCCTAATTTTTGGCAGCTTTTGCTTGCAAGGCATAAGCAAATACTATGGGACACCCACTCCCCAATAATGGGACTTATGTTTGTAATATGCTGTACTGCATGGCTCTTGTAAGGGGCATTGCAAGTTGCTCCGTCCTAATTTTTGGCAGCTTTTGCTGGGAAAGCATAAGCAAATACTATGGGACACCCACTCCCCAATAATGGGACTTATGTTTGTAATATTCTGTACTGCATGGCTCTTGTAATGGGCATTGCATGTTGCTCAGTCCTAATTTTTGGCAGCTTTTGCTTGCAAGGCATAAGCAAATACTATGGGACACCCACTCCCCAATAATGGGACTTATGTTTGTAATATGCTGTACTGCATGGCTCTTGTAAGGGGCATTGCAAGTTGCTCCGTCCTAATTTTTGGCAGCTTTTGCTTAGAAAGCATAAGCAAATACTATGGGACACCCACTCCCCAATAATGGGACTTATGTTTGTAATATTCTGTACTGCATGGCTCTTGTAATGGGCATTGCATGTTGCTCAGTTCTAATTTTTGGCAGCTTTTGCTTGCAAGGCATAAGCAAATACTATGGGACACCCACTCCCCAATAATGGGACTTATGTTTGTAATATGCTGTACTGCATGGCTCTTGTAAGGGGCATTGCATGTTGCTCAGTCCTAATTTTTGGCAGCTTTTGCTTGCAAGGCATAAGCAAATACTATGGGACACCCACTCCCCAATAATGGGACTTATATTTGTAATATGCTGTACTGCATGGCTCTTGTAAGGGGCATTGCAAGTTGCTCCGTCCTAATTTTTGGCAGCTTTTGCTTGGAAAGCATAAGCAAATACTATGGGAGACCCACTCCCCAATAATGGGACTTATGTTTGTAATATGCTGTACTGCATGGCTCTTGTAAGGGGCATTGCAAGTTGCTCCGTCCTAATTTTTGGCAGTTTTTGCTTAGAAAGCATAAGCAAATACTATGGGACACCCACTCCCCAATAATGGGACTTATGTTTGTAATATGCTGTACTGCATGGCTCTTGTAAGGGGCATTGCAAGTTGCTCTGTCCTAATTTTTGGCAGTTTTTGCTTAGAAAGCATAAGCAAATACTATGGGACACCCACTCCCCAATAATGGGACTTATGTTTGTAATATTCTGTACTGCATGGCTCTTGTAAGGGGCATTGCAAGTTGCTCCGTCCTAATTTTTGGCAGCTTTTGCTTGGAAAGCATAAGAAAATACTATGGGACACCCACTCCCCAATAATGGGACTTATGTTTGTAATATGCTGTACTGCATGGCTCTTGTAAGGGGCATTGCATGTTGCTCAGTCCTAATTTTTGGCAGCTTTTGCTTGCAAGGCATAAGCAAATACTATGGGACACCCACTCCCCAATAATGGGACTTATGTTTGTAATATGCTGTACTGCATGGCTCTTGTAAGGGGCATTGCAAGTTGCTCCGTCCTAATTTTTGGCAGCTTTTGCTTGGAAAGCATAAGCAAATACTATGGGAGAACCACTCCCCAATAATGGGACTTATGTTTGTAATATGCTGTACTGCATGGCTCTTGTAAGGGGCATTGCATGTTGCTCAGTCCTAATTTTTGGCAGCTTTTGCTTGCAAGGCATAAGCAAATACTATGGGACACCCACTCCCCAATAATGGGACTTATATTTGTAATATGATGTACTGCATGGCTCTTGTAAGGGGCATTGCAAGTTGCTCCGTCCTAATTTTTGGCAGCTTTTGCTTGGAAAGCATAAGCAAATATTATGGGAGACCCACTCCCCAATAATGGGACTTATGTTTGTAATATGCTGTACTGCATGGCTCTTGTAAGGGGCATTGCAAGTTGCTCCGTCCTAATTTTTGGCAGCTTTTGCTGGGAAAGCATAAGCAAATACTATGGGACACCCACTCCCCAATAATGGGACTTATGTTTGTAATATGCTGTACTGCATGGCTCTTGTAAGGGGCATTGCAAGTTGCTCCGTCCTAATTTTTGGCAGCTTTTGCTGGGAAAGCATAAGCAAATACTATGGGAGACCCACTCTCCAATAATGGGACTTATGTTTGTAATATGCTGTACTGCATGGCTCTTGTAAGGGGCATTGCAAGTTGCTCCGTCCTAATTTTTGGCAGCTTTTGCTGGGAAAGCATAAGCAAATACTATGGGACACCCACTCCCCAATAATGGGACTTATGTTTGTAATATGCTGTACTGCATGGCTCTTGTAAGGGGCATTGCAAGTTGCTCCGTCCTAATTTTTGGCAGCTTTTGCTTAGAAAGCATAAGCAAATACTATGGGACACCCACTCCCCAATAATGGGACTTATTGTTGTAATATGCTGTACTGCATGGCTCTTGTAAGGGGCATTGCATGTTGCTCAGTCCTAATTTTTGGCAGCTTTTGCTTGCAAGGCATAAGCAAATACTATGGGACACCCCCTCCCCAATAATGGGACTTATATTTGTAATATGCTGTACTGTATGGCTCTTGTAAGGGGCATTGCAAGTTGCTCCATCCTAATTTTTGGCAGCTTTTGCTTGGAAAGCATAAGCAAATACTATGGGAGACCCACTCCCCAATAATGGTACTTATGTTTGTAATATGCTGTACTGCATGGCTCTTGTAAGGGGCATTGCAAGTTGCTCCGTCCTAATTTTTGGCAGCTTTTTGCTGGGAAAGCATAAGCAAATACTATGGGAGACCCACTCCCCAATAATGGGACTTATGTTTGTAATATGCTGTACTGCATGGCTCTTGTAAGGGGCATTGCAAGTTGCTCCGTCCTAATTTTTGGCAGTTTTTGCTTAGAAAGCATAAGCAAATACTATGGGACACCCACTCCCCAATAATGGGACTTATGTTTGTAATATGCTGTACTGCATGACTCTTGTAAGGGGCATTGCAAGTTGCTCTGTCCTAATTTTTGGCAGTTTTTGCTTAGAAAGCATTAGCAAATACTATGGGACACCCACTCCCCAATAATGGGACTTATGTTTGTAATATGCTGTACTGCATGGCTCTTGTAAGGGGCATTGCAAGTTGCTCTGTCCTAATTTTTGGCAGTTTTTGCTTAGAAAGCATAAGCAAATACTATGGGAGACCCACTCCCCAATAATGGGACTTATGTTTGTAATATTCTGTACTGCATGGCTCTTGTAAGGGGCATTGCAAGTTGCTCCGTCCTAATTTTTGGCAGCTTTTGCTTGGAAAGCATAAGAAAATACTATGGGACACCCACTCCCCAATAATGGGACTTATGTTTGTAATATGCTGTACTGCATGGCTCTTGTAAGGGGCATTGCATGTTGCTCAGTCCTAATTTTTGGCAGCTTTTGCTTGCAAGGCATAAGCAAATACTATGGGACACCCACTCCCCAATAATGGGACTTATGTTTGTAATATGCTGTACTGCATGGCTCTTGTAAGGGGCATTGCAAGTTGCTCCGTCCTAATTTTTGGCAGCTTTTGCTTAGAAAGCATAAGCAAATACTATGGGACACCCACTCCCCAATAATGGGACTTATGTTTGTAATATTCTGTACTGCATGGCTCTTGTAATGGGCATTGCATGTTGCTCAGTTCTAATTTTTGGCAGCTTTTGCTTGCAAGGCATAAGCAAATACTATGGGACACCCACTCCCCAATAATGGGACTTATGTTTGTAATATGCTGTACTGCATGGCTCTTGTAAGGGGCATTGCATGTTGCTCAGTCCTAATTTTTGGCAGCTTTTGCTTGCAAGGCATAAGCAAATACTATGGGACACCCACTCCCCAATAATGGGACTTATATTTGTAATATGCTGTACTGCATGGCTCTTGTAAGGGGCATTGCAAGTTGCTCCGTCCTAATTTTTGGCAGCTTTTGCTTGGAAAGCATAAGCAAATACTATGGGAGACCCACTCCCCAATAATGGGACTTATGTTTGTAATATGCTGTACTGCATGGCTCTTGTAAGGGGCATTGCAAGTTGCTCCGTCCTAATTTTTGGCAGCTTTTGCTTAGAAAGCATAAGCAAATACTATGGGAGACCCACTCCCCAATAATGGGACTTATGTTTGTAATATTCTGTACTGCATGGCTCTTGTAAGGGGCATTGCAAGTTGCTCCGTCCTAATTTTTGGCAGTTTTTGCTTAGAAAGCATAAGCAAATACTATGGGACACCCACTCCCCAATAATGGGACTTATGTTTGTAATATTCTGTACTGCATGACTCTTGTAAGGGGCATTGCAAGTTGCTCTGTCCTAATTTTTGGCAGTTTTTGCTTAGAAAGCATAAGCAAATACTATGGGACACCCACTCCCCAATAATGGGACTTATGTTTGTAATATTCTGTACTGCATGGCTCTTGTAAGGGGCATTGCATGTTGCTCAGTCCTAATTTTTGGCAGCTTTTGCTTGCAAGGCATAAGCAAATACTATGGGACACCCACTCCCCAATAATGGGACTTATGTTTGTAATATGCTGTACTGCATGGCTCTTGTAAGGGGCATTGCAAGTTGCTCCATCCTAATTTTTGGCAGCTTTTGCTTGGAAAGCATAAGCAAATACTATGGGAGACCCACTCCCCAATAATGGGACTTATGTTTGTAATATGCTGTACTGCATGGCTCTTGTAAGGGGCATTGCATGTTGCTCCGTCCTAATTTTTGGCAGCTTTTGCTTGCAAGGCATAAGCAAATACTATGGGAGACCTACTCCCCAATAATGGGACTTATGTTTGTAATATGCTGTACTGCATGGCTCTTGTAAAGGGCATTGCAAGTTGCTCCGTCCTAATTTTTGGCAGCTTTTGCTTGCAAGGCATAAGCAAATACTATGGGACACCCACTCCCCAATAATGGGACTTATGTTTGTAATTTGCTGTTCTGCATGTGACGCGCCCCCTGGGCCGTGTGTACACGTGTGTGGGATACCCGGTGCCGGGTCTCTGGGGTCTGTAGTCTCCGTGGCGGTGACCCGGTCCCGTGGCTCAGGCTGGTCAAACCAGTGGCAGTCTTTCTTAGGTTTTGAGGTTAATTGTCCGACTGCGCCACCCGTGGATTGTGGTCAGGGAGTACCACCGCTGCGAGGCAGACCGCTGAGGCTGGTGTTGTGTGCGCAGCAGAGAATGGGATAACTGCCCACGGGAGGAGTATAGCCTCAGGGCAGTGAGTGTGGATGATGGGGGTGATGATGCACGAGTGCAGCAGGAACGACTCAGAGTCTTTGCAGTGCAGTTCAGGGTCTTTACTGATGATTATAAGGTAGACCCTCCCGGGAGTACTGGCTAGAATAAGAGGCCTGGTCAGTCTGTGAGCAAGCAGGAGTTCCCCTGAACAGGTGGAGTTGTAGGCCTCCCCGTCTGTCTGCACTCTTCCTGGCTACCTTGCTGTAAGCGGGTAGAAGTAGCCCACGTCCCTGAGTGTACCGTGTAGTGCTCACCTGTATGGCTGGTGACTTGGGGCCTTCTGTTAGCCTCCGCTCCACGACGGCGGTGCTGGTCCCTTGCTTGTGACTGAGCCTCCGGGCTTCTATGGCCAGAGGACCTGAAATCCCCTGCCGGCTGGTTTCTGCTGCTGGATATATAAGTCCTCACAGCCTCGGACTCCTGTGTCCGGTTCCTGTTGTCTTCTGCCAGGGCGAGCTCTGCTCAGCTTCCAGTCCCTGGTCTTTAGCTCCTAGCTCCTACAGAGCTCCTTGCTGTTACTTTCCCTTGCTCTCACTCTGACTCTGACTTTTCTCTGCTCTCTGACTCACTCAACCCCGCCCCAGATCCAGTTTATAAGGGCAGAATTCTCCCCTCCCAGGACTGGGGCAGGAGGATGTTGCATGTTTAAGGGATCCTGACCAGGAAGCCTCCCACTTGCTCTCTGACGTAATATCTCTATTACTGTGGTGACCAGACCCCTGGGGTGCCACACATGGCTCTTGTAAGGGGCATTGCAGTTCCTCATAATTTTTGGAAAGCCTTCCATTCACTGCTTAGGCCAACAGTGCACCGGAGACCCAGTTGCTATAAATGGAAAAAAAGGTTTAGTTAACGCCCTGTGACCTCCTTGTCATTTCCAAGAGTGCCTCGAAATTTTTGGTAGGCATTGCACTCACTGTATGCCCTATAACTGTGTAGCCGAACCGCTCCTTTTGTTACAGAAACATATCCTACAAGACATATCTGGTTGACTGGCCTGATATTGATGTGAATGGTCCCTGTTCCTCCTGCTCTTTCTCCTTTGCCACTACCTCATCCATCATTTATCACCTGAAGCTTTGTTTTAACGGGAGTCATAGAACTTGGATAGTAGCAGGAAAACATCCAACAATCCTCGGAGGAGGTAGGATATGCGCCAAAACGCTGACCTCCTCAGGCCTAGGCGCTACTACAGACATGCGCTTGCTTTACAACAAAACAAAGCAGATGCTAACTTCTATCATCCTCATCATGCTCCTCACCTTGGCACTCTCAACTCCCCTGATGGAGAAGCCAGGGCCCACCGGAGGAGTCTGATAGTCCGGTGGGCTCGGCCAATGCTGCCCTAAAGCAGGCCAGGCTAAGAAAAGTGTGGGAAAGGTTACCCGGACAAATAGGGGTGGCTGGGGCCCGAGTATGGACACCCGGCCACCCCCTGGAGGCTGGGGAGCAAGCGGGGACACCCGGCCACCAGGCGGCTGGGGACTGAGTATGGATACCAGGCCGCCGACACAGCCATGGCGTGGTGGCCAGATTCCGCCTCCACATGCCTAAAAGGCCCAATTTAAAGTGCAAGCAAGCAAGCAGTATGGTATTGCAGCCTGGGGGTGGGTGGGTGGCAGGCTGCATACTTGCGCTTGTGTTGCAAGGAATGGGAGAGGTACAATTGAACACTGCCCTGGGACAAGGACTTGAATGGGGATAGTTGCAAGTCTGCAACGACAGGTGCAAGGTGGGAGGCATCTTTCATGTACCATGAACAGGGGTTTGGCATGCACACACTACAGCGGAATAGGCTCTCCTTCCCACTAAATGCACTGGGGAGGGCACAGGTAATGTTTTGGTATACGCGCTTAATCTTATGTATAAGGCACACCAGGACAAATAGGGGCGGCTGGGGACTGAGTATGGATACCTCGCTGCCGAAGCAGTCATGAGGTAGTGGCCAGCTTCGGCCTCCTCCAAACTAAAAGGCCTCATTTCAAGTGCAAGCTAGCAGTATGGAACTGCAGTCTGGGGGTGGGTGGGTGGCAGGCTGCACACTTACACTTGCATTAAAAGAAAACATATCAGATGCTAACTTCTGTCATCATCATCATGCTCCTCACCTTGGCACTCTCAACTCCACCGATGGAGAAGTCAGGGCCCACCGGAGGAGTCTGGTTCTCTGGTGGGCTCGTCCAATGCTGCCTAAAGCAGGCCGGGATAAGAAAAGTGTGTGGGGGGATGTTCAAAGGAGAAATAGGGGCAGCTGGGGACCGTTTATGGACACCCGGCTGCCCCCAGGCGGCTGGGGACCGTGTGTGGACACCCGGCCGCGGGGCGGCTGGGGACTGAGTATGGACACCTGGCCGCCGGGCGGCTGGGGACTGAGTATGGATTCCAGGCCGCCAACACAGCCATGACGTGGTGGCCAGATTCCGCCTCCACATGTCTAAAAGGCCCAATTTCAAGTTCAAGCAAGCAAGCAGTATGGTATTGCAGCCTGGGGGTGGGTGGGTGGCAGGCTGCATACTTGCGCTTGTATTGCAAGGAATGGGGGAGGTACAATTGAACACTGCCCTGGGACTAGAACTTGCATGGGGATAGTTGCAAGTCTGCATCTTCTGATGCGGCAAGGATCACTTATGATGGGCACACTTTTAGACAGTGAACTGGGAGTCAGAGATGCTTCCAAGGGTCTTCCCCATGCTGTTCCCATGTCTTTTCAGCACTGTATGCATGTGTCACACAGCACATGGCCAGATAAGGTTGTAAAATGTTAAAATGACATTTCCCGGTGATTGCATTTGTCATAGTTGAAAGCAATACAAAAGTGCAAAAACGCATAAAAAATGCTACTTGTTAACATAGCCCAAGGTGTGGAGGAGTATTTTTGTTTTTGGTCATTTATTTTAACTTATACACAAGTCTTTTCCCTGGAAAGGATGTTCCTTAACATATTTCACAGGAAAAAAGTTTCACTTTCGTTTTTGAACGTTTTATTGTGAGCCCGTAAAAGTGGCTTAATACCTCTGACCACGTTGTTGACAGCAGTGACCTGGGGGTCAGAAATGCTTCCTGGGGCGATCCCCATGCTGTCCCCATGTCATTTGAGCACTGTCACTATCGTTTTGGGCACTTGTTAGGCTTTTAAAAGACTGCCGGGGGTGCCACCGCAAAAATGCTCGAGTCTCCCATAGACTAACATTGGGCTCGTTGCTCGGGTCGAGCACCCGAGTATCACGGCGAGCTCGGCCCGAGCTTCGAGCACCCAAGCATTTTAGTGCTCGCTCAACACTAATAGTGATCTATACTGGAGTGTTATAGTGATCTATACTGGGGTATTATAGTAATCTATACTGGGGTATTATGATGATCTATACTGGGGTATTATAGTGATCTATACTGGGATATTATAGTGATGTATATGGGGGTATTATAGTGATCTATAGGGGTATTATAGTGATCTATACTGGGGTATTATGGTGATCTATACTGGGGTATTATAGTGATCTATACTGGGGTATTATAGTGATCAATATGGGGGTATTATAGTGATCTATAGTGGGGTATTATAGTGATCTATACAGGGGTATTATAGGGATCTATACTGGGGTATTATAGTGATCTATATGGGGGTATTATAGTGATCTATACTGGGGTATTATAGTGATCTATACTGGGGTATTATGGTGATCTATACTGGGTTATTATAGTGATCTATACTGGGGTATTATAGTGATCTATACTGGGGTATTATGGTGATCTATACTGGGGTATTATGGTGATCTATACTGGGGTATGATAGTGATCTATACTGGGGTATTATAGTGATCTATACTGGGGTATTATAGTGATCTATACTGGAGTGTTATAGTGATCTATACTGGGGTATTATAGTGATCTATACTGGGGTATTATAGTGATCTATAGTGGGGTATTATAGTGATCTATGCTGGGTTATTATAGTGATCTATACTGGGGTATTATAGTGATCTATACTGGGGTATTATGGTGATCTATACTGGGGTATTATGGTGTTCGATATTGGGGTATTATAGTGATCTATACTGGGGTATTATAGTGATCTATACTGGGGTATTATAGTGTTCTATACTGGGGTATTATGGTGATCTATACTGGGGTATTATAGTGATCTATACTGGAGTGTTATAGTGATCTATACTGGGGTATTTTAGTGATCTATACTGGGGTATTATAGTGATCTATACTGGGGTATTATGGTGATCTGTACTGGGTTATTATAGTGATCTATACTGGGGTATTATAGTGATCTATACTGGGGTATTATAGTGATCTATACTGGGGTATTATGGTGATCTATATTGGGGTATTATAGTGATCTATACTGGGGTATTATAGTGATCTATACTGGGGTATTATTGTGATCTATACTGGAGTGTTATAGTGATCTATACTGGGGTATTATAGTGATCTATACTGGGGTATTATAGTGATCTATAGTGGGGTATTATAGTGATCTATGCTGGGGTATTTTAGTGATCTATACTGGGGTATTATAGTGATCTATACTGGGGTATTATAGTGATTTATATGGGGGTATTATAGTGATCTATACTGGGGTATTATAGTGATCTATATGGGGGTATTATACTCATCTATACTGGGGTATTATAGTGATCTATAGTGTGGTATTATAATGATCTATACTGGGGTACTATAGTGATCTATACTGGGGTATTATAGTGATATATACTGGGGTATTTTAGTGATCTATACTGGGGTGTTATACTGATCTATACTGGGGTATTATAGTGATCTATACTGGGTATTATAGTGATCTATATTGGGGTATTATAGTGATCTATGCTGGGGTATTATAGTAATCTATACTGGGGTATTATAGTGATGTATACTGGGGTATTATAGTGATCTATACTGGGGTATTATAGTAATCTATACTGGGGTATTATAGTGATGTATACTGGGGAATTATAGTGATCTATACTGGGGTATTATTGTGATCTATACTGGGGTATTATAGTGATCTATACTGGAGTGTTATAGTGATCTATACTGTGGTATTATAGTGATCTATACTGGGGTATTATAGTGATCTATAGTGGGGTATTATAGTGATCTATGCTGGGGTATTTTAGTGATCTATACTGGGGTATTATAGTGATCTATACTGGGCTATTATAGTGATTTATATGGGGGTATTATAGTTATCTATACTGGGGTATTATACTCATCTATACTGGGGTATTATGGAGATCTATACTGGGGTATTATAGTGATCTATACTGGGGTATTATAGTGATCTATACTGGGGTATTATAGTGATTTATATGGGGGTATTATACTCATCTATACTGGGGTATTATAGTGATCTATAGTGTGGTATTATAGTTATCTATACTGGGGTATTATAGTGATCTATACTGGGGTATTATAGTGATCTATACTGGGGTATTATAGTGATCTATACTGGGGTATTATAGTTATCTATACTGGGGTATTATAGTGATCTATACTGGGGTATTATAGTGATCTATAGTGGGGTATTATAGTGGTCTATACTGGGGTATTATAGTGATCTATACTCGGGTATTATAGTGTTCTATACTGGGGTATTATAGTGTTCTATACTGGGGTATTATAGTGATCTATACTGGGGTATTATAGTGATCTATACTGGGGTATTATAGTGATCTCTACTGGGGTATTATAGTGATCTATACTGGAGTGTTATAGCGATCTATACTGGGGTATTATAGTGATCTATACTGGGGTATTATAGTGATCTATAGTGGGGTATTATAGTGATCTATGCTGGGGTATTTTAGTGATCTATACTGGGGTATTATAGTGATCTATACTGGGGTATTATAGTGATTTATATGGGGGTATTATAGTGATCTATACTGGAGTATTATAGTGATTTATATGGGGGTATTATACTCATCTATACTGGGGTATTATAGTGATCTATACTGGGGTATTATAGTGATATATACTGGGGTATTATAGTGATCTATACTGGGGTATTATAGTGATCTATATGGGGGTATTATAGTGATCTATACTGGGGTATTATAGTTATCTATACTGGGATATTATAGTGATCTATACTGGGGTATTATAGTGATCTATATGGGGGTATTATAGTGATCTATACTGGGGTATTATAGTTATCTATACTGGGATATTATAGTGATCTATACTGGGGTATTATAGTGATCTATATGGGGGTATTATAGTGATCTATACTGGGGTATTATAGTGATCTATACTGTGGTATTATAGTGATCTCTACAATGGCAACATTTTTTTATCTGAGCTGTGGTACTGTGCTATTATAGGAATTTATACTGGGGCATTAATTAGGATATATAACATGCATCTATACATTGTATTTTATCTATACCATGGTATTATAGAGATCTATGCTATACTGTAGTATTATGTATGTTTGCTATGTTAATATGTTAATACTTGTGCTATTATAGGAATCTGTCCTGGGTTATTGAAGGGATCTATACTGGGGAATTATTTGGGCTCTCTACTGGGTTGTTTGGATTATAAACTGGGTATTATTTGGTTTGTTTGATGTGGTATTATTTTGGATCTGTACTGAGTTACAGGGATTCATATGGTGGTATTACATTGGATCTATATCATGGTATAATGTGGGATCCTTACTTGGTATTGTTTGAGATCTATATACAATTGGTGCGGAAAGTATTCAGTTTTTTCTCATTAAAGTACACTCTGCACCCCATCTTGACTGGAAAAAACAGAAATGTAGAAATTTTTGCAAATTTATTAAAAAAGAAAAACTGAAATATCACATGGTCATAAGTCTTCAGACCCTTTGCTCAGTATTGAGTAGAAGCCCCCTTTTGAGCTAGTACAGCCATGAGTCTTCTTGGGAATGATGCAACAAGTTTTTCACACCTGGATTTGGGGGTCCTCTGCCATTCTTCCTTGCAGATCCTCTCCAGTTCCGTCAGGTTGGATGGTGAGCGTTGGTGGACAGCCATTTTCAGGTCTCTCCGGAGATGCTCAATTGGGTTTAGGTCAGGGCTCTGGCTGGGCCAGTCAAGAATGGTCACAGAGTTGTTCTGAAGCCACTGCTTTGTTATTTTAGCTGTGTGCTTAGGGTCATTGTCTTGTTGGAAGGTGAACCTTCTGTCACGCTGTCTCGGCATTCAGGAGGTCAGGAGCCTATGCTGACCCTACACTGAGGCCCTGCCTAATCCCTCTACCTGGAGGTACTGTTGATGGTACAGAGGTCCAGGCCGCCAGCGTAAACCTACCTCCTGAGAATCCCTGAACCTCAGTAATCTAGTCCTGAGAAGGACCCCGATCACAACAATTGGGGACAGGACCGTATATGCCAAACACAGTACAAGACGAACGAGACAGTACAAGGGGCAAACCAAAAACCACCTCGCATACAAAAAACTTACACCACTACAACGGAGGGAACACCAACGGGTAAGGGGATAAAGAATAAAGCGAGGAAGGGAAAAAAACACACCGAGTACACTTCGCTCCTAACTCCACAATACCACGTATCACTCTGATAGTCTGCATGAAAAGCTTTCACCGACAACTACCCTATCAGAACGGCAGGTATTTGAAGGAGTCCCAATACTGCAGAATTAACTGCAGCTGGGCGAGGCTGGGCCTCGTCTAGCACAGAGAGAGAGAATTAACTCCCTCCCTGCCGAAAAACACCAAGCACCAAAAACTCAGCTGCGAGAAGTCAGGCTGTGTAATCGCGACGATCTTCGTGGCGACACACCCGTGACACCTTCGGCCAAGTCTGAGGTCCAGAGCACTCTGGAAGAGGTTTTCATCCAGGATATCTCTGTACTTGGCCGCATTCATGTTTCCTTCAATTGCAACCAGTCATCCTGTCCCTGCAGCTGAAAAACACCCCATAGCATGATGCTGCCACCACCATGTTTCACTGTTGGGAATGTATTGGGCAGGCAGGTGATGAGCAGTGCCTGGATTTCTCCTCACATATTGCTTAGAATTATCACCAAAAAGTTCTATCTTCGTCTCATCAGACCAGAGAATCTTATTTCTCATAGTCTGGGAGTCCTTCGTGTGTCTTTGAGCAAACTCTATGCTGGCTTTCATATGTCTTGCACTGAGGAGAGGCTTCTGTTGGGCTACTCTGCCATAAAGGCCTGACTGTTGGAGGGCTGCAGTGATAGTTGACTTTGTGGAACTTTCTCCCATCTCCCTACTGCATCTCTGGAGCTCAGCCACAGTGATCTTGGGGTTCTTCTTTACCTCTCTCACCAAGGCTCTTCTCCCACGATTGCTCAGTTTGGCTGGACGGCCAGGTCTAGGAAGACTTCTGGTGGTCCCAAACGTCTTCCATTTAAGGATTACAGAGGCCACTGTGCTCTTAGGAACCTCCAGTAATGCAGAAATTCTTTTGTAACCTTGGCCAGATCTGTGCCTTGCCACAATTCTGTCTCTGAGCTCCTTGGGCAGTTCCTTTGAGCTCATGATTCTCGTTTGGTCTGACATGCACTGTGAGCTGTGAGGTCTTATATAGACAGGTGTGTGCCTTTCCAAATCCAGTCCTATCAGTTTAATTAAACACAGCTGGACTCCAATGAAGGAGTAGAACCATCTCAAGGAGGATCACAAGGAAATGGACAGCATGTGACTTAAATATGAGTGTGTGAGCAAAGGGTCTGAATACTTATGACCATGTGATATTTCAGTTTTTCTTTGTTAATAAATTTGCAAAAATTTCTACATTTCTGTTTTTTTTTCAGTCAAGATGGGGTGCAGGGTGCACTTTAATGAGAAAAAAATTAACTTTTTAGAATTTACCAAATGGCTGCAATGAAACAAAGAGTGAAAAATTTAAAGGGGTCTGAATAATTTCTGTATTGATGTTATTTGGGATCTATTTGGTGTTATTATATGGGATCCATACTCTGTATTATTTGGGATCTGTATATTGATATTATTGGGGAACTATATGGTGGTATTATATGGGATCCATACTTGGTAGTATTTGAGATCTATATATTGATGTTAATTGGGATCTATACAGTAGTATTATTTGGGATCTATATGGTGGAATAATATGGGATCTATATTTTGATGTTATTTGGGATCTACTGTATATGGTGGTATTATTTGGGATCTATATTGTGGTATAATATGGGATCCATACTTGGTATTATTTGTATTTATCTATATATTGATACAGTAGTAGTATTTGGGATCTATATGGTGGTATTATTTGGGATCTATACGGTGGTTGTTATGTCTGTACGAGGCCACAGATTCAAAAAGGCTACCTCCGACAGACTCTGCACAATCCACTCAATCTGTCAGATTCCAGAGGAACTCCGACCTTCACCCGTTAACCCTTGTATAGTAATATGACCTTAAAATGGAGTTCACTGGATTGCTTCCATGGAAAAGATGCAATCCAGACCAGCGAACCAGAGGCGAGAGAATAGTCAGGGAGCCAGGTCAGAATCAGGAGGTCGGTGTGGGGACAAAAGTGGAAAGTAGGAGAATAGTCAAAAGTAAGGATTGTCCACTGGGAGGACAGCAAGGCAAGTTACTCAGAAGCAAGTCAGATTATAACTGGAAGTGGTCAGCCGGATCTCAGGAGCTTCAATAGCTTGCACCCATCCAAACCACACAGCAGTGAACTATGTTTCCCAGTCTGGAAAGAACTACAAGTCCCAGAGGGCACAAAACTAGAACTGACGCCCCGCGTTGCCACCTGGCAGCAGAAGCAGGCGCAGGAAGGGCAGGCACTGAGGTCACAGTGGTATTGTTTGGGGTCTATAGTTGGGTGGTATTATGTCAGCACATATTCTTTACTTCTAGTCCTGCCCTTTTCTTGATCAGTTCCAGAGGTCCTTCTCTGAACGTTGGGCTCACCGCAGCCTTTGTCACCATCTGGTTGGTTATGAGATTGTGATTAGAATTGGTCATATCCATTTCTGAGCCAGAACCAGACACATGGGTTTCCACAGTGTCCTGTTTGTCCGAAGAGACACAGTGACCCGCGTACTTTCTATGCTGCCGTGCAAATGAGACACAACCACCAAATCAACCATCGCATCTGCTGCCGCGCTGCACCTCGGATGTCATTTATTCCTCACTATCCCCCTTTTTTTGTTACAATATAACTTTCCCTGCCCCCGAAACTTAAGGATTCTTGGATGAACCTGAAAAGTGCAGCAACGTCACCTGGGAAAACTCAGTGGCCGTGCCGGTGTCTAAATGGCACAGTGTACACATACTGCAACAAAGTATGGTTTTCCAAAGATAACCAATTTGAATAGAGAAAAACGCAATGTTTCAAATGTTTGTAAAGTAAATAAAATATATCTAATTAAGTTTATTTTCACATCAAAATCTTCAAACACAAACATTTTTTTTTCTTCTTTTTTTTCTTTTTCTTTTTGTTAAGCTTGGTGCATGCACTCTTGCAATTTTTATGTGTTAGGGCACCTTAAATAGGCATGAACATTGCAATCTTTACTCTTTTATGTATACAGCTCTTATGTAGTCATTTGTCTCCAAGTTTACAGACTACAAACAAACCATCTGTTGTCTGATTACATTAATATGTCCTTCTGTCCTGTAGTATATATACACATGTTCAGGAAGCAGAAGTGAAGGGATCAGACTACACAGGGTTTGTTTGCAGTCTGTATTGAAAGTCACATAGCTCTGCACTGGAGCTGTATACACAAGAAGAAAATATTCTTGTTCCTTTCTATGTATATTTTTTTTTATTTTAGATGCACTGGAGTGAACTGAAAAATGCACACGTCATTTAAACACAAAATAAAGTTTTATTTTTTTTGAGGTTTTAAAGTTTTTTTTTTATAAGAGAATAAAACCTCTAGAAACCTATTTCTTTTCACAGATGAGAGTTTGTCACAATTGTACCCACTTTAGGAAACCTATTTAAAGGGGCTGCGCACTACGGCACAATTCCTTCTTAATAGATCCACTTTGCAACAAAATATAAACAGTGAATACTTGTCCCCCCCCCCCCCCTGGATCGCTTCTCCGATCTCCACACCGGGCAGAGGTTGAAGGAACGTTGCAAAATTACAAATGTTGCAAAGTGGATTTACTAATAAGGGCTAGTCCAGTTGTGGACAACCCCTTTAAGGTAAAGAACAGCTATTCAAACTGATACATTTTATTCTGTTCTAAAACATTGCAACAATTGTTAGCAGAAAAGAGACATTTTTGATGCCGATATACTTTTGCTCAAAATGCTAAACTATTGGGCCAGTTTTTCAATATACTGGGTCCTTCAGATGGAAAGCCAGTCTATACCCCATAGGCTATGAAAACGAGGGTCCCAGATAGATCGGACAAGCTTACTTTTGCTTTGGACATTTACTGCTTACATTTACCCTTTTTTCTCTACTGAATCTAAGGCATAAAGTTAAAATTAATGAGTGAATAAACAAACAAACAAACATAAAACAATCAAACAAACAAACATAGCATCCTAAATGCCATTCCATTCCTTTCCATTGCCTCATCTCTGGCTCTTCTCACTTCCACATCTATTTACGAGGAGCAGAACTCCGACTGCTCCTTCTTCTCATTAGAGACAAAATATTGTGCAGTTTATAGCCAATTACATTAATGGCCGACATAATATTCGGACATGTGAGACAAGATCCACAACATTGCCTGTCCTCAGTAACATTCAGCAAATTGCCCGGGTTTACAAATAAACAGATTAAACAACAAGGAATAATTCTCATCAGCGTCTATATCATCGGAAGATCCATCATCTGGGGATATCTGCGTCGCGCTTGTATTATCCTTGGTACGTTTTATGGCATTCAGCATCCATTGGTCTAATCTTATCTTCTTGGAAGAGCGAGAGAACAAAATGTTTACTTGTATCAAGAGGATGATTCAATCCAAGAAATGCTGTTTAATGGTTAAAAACATGCAGCGTATAATGAAAGGGTAGGGAAGGGGCACCTGTAAATCTCCGAATGTGCACAATGTTACCAAGAATTGATTTGCAGCCTATTATAGCTTATTAGTGGTTTCTGCAAAATCAACAATTATAAATCACATAAAGTGAAGTCAATATGTACATACATTACATTAATAGTTCTGTACTGATATAGTTACACTCTATTATTCTACAGAGCTGCACTCACTATTCTGCTGGTGCAGTCACTGTGTACATACATTAGATTACTGATCCTGAGTTACATCCTGTATTATACTCCAGAGCTGTACTCACTATTCTGCTGGTGCAGTCACTGTGTACATACATTACATTACTGATCCTGAGTTACATCCTGTATTATACTCCAGAGCTGCACTCACTATTCTGCTGGTGCAGTCACTGTGTACATACATTACATTACTGATCTTGAGTTACATCCTGTATTATCCTCCAGAGCTGCACTCACCTTTCTGCTTGTGCAGTCACTGTGTACATACATTACATTACTGATCCTGAGTTACATCATGTATTATACTCCAGAGCTGCACTCACTATTCTGCTGGTGCAGTCACTGTGTACATACATTACTGATCCTGAGTTACATCCTGTATTATCCTCCAGAGCTGTACTCACTATTCTGCTGGTGCAGTCACTGTGTACATACATTACATTACTGATCCTGAGTTACATCCTGTATTATACTCCAGAGCTGCACTCACTATTCTGCTGGTGCAGTCACTGTGTACATACATTACATTACTGATCCTGAGTTACATCCTGTATTATCCTCCAGAGCTGCACTCACCTTTCTGCTAGTGCAGTCACTGTGTACATACATTACATTACTGATCCTGAGTTACCTCCTGTATTATACTCCAGAGCTGCACTCACTATTCTGCTGGCGCAGTCACTATGTACATACATTACATTACTGATCCTGTACTGATCCTGAGTTACATCCTGTATTATACTCCAGAGCTGCACTCACTATTCTGCTGGTGCAGTCACTGTGCACATACATTACATTACTGATCCTGAGTTACATCCTGTATTATACCCCAGAGCTGCACTCACTATTCTGATGGTGCAGTCACTGTGTACTTACATTACATTACTGATCCTGAGTTACCTCCTGTATTATACTCCAGAGCTGCACTCACTATTCTGCTGGTGCAGTCACTGTGTACTTACATTACATTACTGATCCTGCGTTACCTCCTGTATTATACTCCAGAGCAGCACTCACTCTTCTGCTGGTGCAGCAGTCACTGTGTACATACATTACAGACCAAAAGTTTGGACACACCTTCTCATTTAAAGATTTTTCTATATTTTCATGACTTTAAAAATTGTACATTCACACTGAAGGCATCAAAACTATGAATTAACACATGATGTCCCCAATCTGTGGCCATAATGGTGACCAATGTCACTGATTGGCTGCAGTGGTTACATGATGTCCCCAATTAACACATGTAGAATTATATACTTAACAAAAAAGTGTGAAACAACTGAAAATATGTCTTATATTCTAGGTTCTTCAAAGTAGCCACCTTTTGCTTTGATGACTGCTTTCCACACTCTTGGCATTCTCTTGATGAGCTTCAAGAGGTAGTCACCAGAAATGGTTTTCACTTCACAGGTGTGCCCTGTCAGGTTTAATAAGTGGGATTTCTTGCCTTATAAATTGAGTTGGGACCATTAGTTGTGTTGTGCAGAAGTCTGGTGGATACACAGCTGATAGTCCTACTGAATAGACTGTTAGAATTTGTATTATGGCAAGAAAAAAGCAGCTAAGTAAAGAAAAACGAGTGGCCATCATTACTTTAAGAAATGAAGGTTAGTCAGTCCGAAAAATTGGGAAAACTTTGAAAGTGTCCCAAAGTGCAGTTGCAAAAACCATCAAGCGCTACAAAGAAACTGGCTCACATGAGGACCGCCCCAGGAAAGGAAGACCAAGAGTCACCTCTGCTTCTGAGGATAAGTTTATCCGAGTCACCAGCCTCAGAAATCGCAGGTTAACAGCAGCTCAGATTCGAGACCAGGTCAATGCCACACAGAGTTCTAGCAGCAGACACATCTCTTCAACAACTGTTAAGAGGAGACTTTGTGCAGCAGGCCTTCATGGTAAAATAGCTGCTAGGAAACCACTGCTAAGGACAGGCAACAAGCAGAAGAGACTTGTTTGGGCTAAAGAACACAAGGAATGGACATTAGACCAGTGGAAATCTATGCTTTGGTCTGATGAGTCCAAATTTGAGATCTTTGGTTCCAACCACCATGTCTTTGTGCGACGCAGAAAAGGTGAACAGATGGATTCTACATGCCTGGTTCCCACCGTGAAGCATGGAGGAGGAGGTGTGATGGTGTGGGGGTGCTTTGCTGGTGACACTGTTGGGGATTTATTCAAAATTGAAGGCATACTGAAACAGCATGGCTACCACAGCATCTTGCAGCGGCATGCTATTCCATCCGGTTTGCGTTTAGTTGGACCATCATTTAGTTTTCAACAGGACAATGATCCCAAACACAACTCCAGGCTGTGTAAGGGCTATTTGACCAAGAAGGAGAGTGATGGGGTGCTACGCCAGATGACCTGGCCTCCACAGTCACCAGACCTGAACCCAATCGAGATGGTTTGGGGTGAGCTGGACCGCAGAGTGAAGGCAAAAGGGCCAACAAGTGCTAAGCATCTCTGGGAACTCCTTCAAGATTGTTGGAAGACCATTTCCGGTGACTACCTCTTGAAGCTCATCAAGAGAATGCCAAGAGTGTGCAAAGCAGTCATCAAAGCAAAAGGTGGCTACTTTGAAGAACCTAGAATATAAGACATATTTTCAGTTGTTTCACACTTTTTTGTTAAGTATATAATTCCACATGTGTTAATTCATAGTTTTGATGCCTTCAGTGTGAATGTACAATTTTCATAGTCATGAAAATACAGAAAAATCTTTAAATGAGAAGGTGTGTCCAAACTTTTGGTCTGTACTGTACATTACATTAATGATCCTGAGTTACATCCTGTATTATACTCCAGAGCTGCACTCACTATTCTGCTGGTGCAGTCACTGTGCACATACATTACCGATCCTGAGTTACATTCTGTATTATATATACTCCAGAGCTGCACTCACTATTCTGCTGGTGCAGTCACTGTGTACATACATTACATTACTGATCCTAAGTTACATCCTGTAGATCTTTTATTATAAAAATGAAAAACATAACAATAATAATAACCAGAAAATAAACAATGTAATGAACTGGTCCAGCCGCTCCTTCTCTCCTCGCACACATATTATACATATATACACAATAATAATTACCTACACCACACCATGACATCTGGTCCGGTTACCAAACAAATAATAACAATATAATAAACAATAACCGACAAATTATATACAAACTAATATATACATTCTTTTTTTTTTTTTTAAATAAATAAAATAAAATAAATACTAACTATACAAATATATACAAGACAAAACAAAACCCCCCACACTCGAGCCCACCAGTCCCTCCCCGGCACTGACCTGAGAGCTGGTCCTGCGTCTCATGCCTCAGTCCATGTCCAACGTCCATAGGCCAGATCAGGCAGTGGCAGTTTTTCACCCAAATAACCAGTGTCCCACAAGATGAACCCACCTCCCCCCTTTTCCCTCCACCCAACCTAACACCTCCACCCAAACCCATATATACAATATATACAGAAACAAACAATACAATAACCACAACTGACAAAGCCCAAGTTCTGCGCCTGCAGCTCTACATCACTGTCTACTGATCAATAAAACAAAAATCTATGGTGTCAGCAGCAGCCCACCACCAGGAGAGGAGACGACCAGACTAGGCACACTAAAAGAAAAGCCCCTCCAGAGGAGAGCGGCCCTCCGTGTACCCAGTCTCTCATACTCCAGAGAACGCACCTTCACCAGGTCACCGAGTATGGTCCTAAACACATCGTCCACTGGGAGGATTTTCCGCTGCGTCGATACTAAGCACCGTGCGTTCCACGTGTGATACCTAACCACTGCGCTAACTAGAAATAAGGTGCAGCGGTCCCGACCACCCAGGTCCCCGAATGCTCCATAGGCCCATTCCGCATAAGAGAGACCGGCCAGCCGGGGCCAGCCAATGGAGGCGCCCACCCTGTTGTACACCTCTGTGTTAAAGGGACAACGAAGCAGGAAGTGGTCCATGCTTTCAAGCATGGTACCACAATGCTCCCGAGGACAGTTCCTGTCCTCAGAGCTCCTACACTTCAGATTGTCCCTCACACACAGTTTCCCATGGAAGCAGCGCCAAGCCAAGTCCCAAACCTTCGAGGGGATCCTGATAGAATTCAAAAGATGCAGACCCACCCCAAGATCCCGACTTGGGCAATCCCTGAGCGCCAGAGGCCTCTGAAAATGCGTCAACAGAACCCTTTTGTCAAGGAGCTTCCTTGGCAGAGTCCTGACCTTCCACATTCCCAGACCCCACCGGCGAATTACCTTCAGAACCACGGTAGCGTAAGCCGGGAGATGTCCATGCGGTGTGCGGAGATCCTTCACTTGCCCTCCTGTCTCCCATTCCTGGAAGAAAGGCTGAAACCATCCCTTACAGGAGAATACCCACGGAGGAGCCCTCTCTTTCCAGAGGTTTGCAATATTGATCTTAATGAAGGTATTCACAAGGAATACCACAGGGTTGACCATACCCAACCCTCCTAGTCTCCTCGTACGGTAAGTAACCTCCCTCTTGACCAGGTTCAGTCTATTCCCCCATAACAGTTGAAAGAACAAACTGTAGATCCGAGTCCAGAGAGGCTCTGGCAAGATGCACACACTGCCCAGATAGATCAGCAAAGGGAGCAGGTAAGTTTTGATCAGGTTTACCCTTTCCCTTAGGGTCAAAGACCAACCCTTCCATTGGTTCACCTTCTGAGTGGCGATCTCTAGCCTGCTGTCCCAATTTTGTTTGGGGTAATCCCCCTGGCCAAATTCGATGCCAAGAACTTTTGCAGAGACTTTGGATTCTGAAAGGGAGATCAAAACCAGGATCTCCTCCTCCCAGCCAGAGACTCTCACACTTATCCCGGTTGATCTTAGACCCGGATGCCTCCGAGTAACGATTTATCTCTGACATCAGCCATTCTGCCTGCCCATCAGAGGAAACAAAAACGGTGACGTCATCGGCATACGCCACCACTCTCAGAGTGGCTTCCGGTGCTGCCCGGTCCATCCCAATCCCAGCCAACGGTCCACGCTCCACCCTCCTAAGAAGTGGGTCAATCGCAAACACGTACAGTAGCGGGCTCAAGGGACAACCCTGGCGAACACCACACCCAACCTCAAAAGAGCTGCCAATCCAACCGTTCACAAGCGGGAAACTCTCTGCCCCAGAGTACAAGGTCTTAAGCCAATCAACAAACCCCCCCGGCAGGCCATACCTCAGAAGGACAGACCAGAGGTACTCATGATTAACCCGATCAAACGCTTTTGCCTGGTCCAATGACAGCATGTACCCCTTCCAGTGGCCAGCCCTACCCTGCTCCACCGCCTCTCGGACACAGAGTACAGCACTAAGTGTACTGCGGCCCGGAACAGAGCAATGCTGGGCCCCCGAAAGGAGCTGGGGTGCAAATTTCACCAGCCGATTAAACAGCACCTTTGCCAAAACCTTCCTGTCTGCATTGAGAAGCGCTATGGGACGCCAATTCTCAATGCAAGATGGGTCCTTACCCTTTGACAAGATGATCAGGGCAGACCTCCTCATTGACTTTGGCAGAGTGCCCGAGGAAAGACACTCATTGAATACCTCAGTCAAGAGGGGAACCAAGGCGTCCTTAAAGGTCTTATAGAATTCAGATGTTAAGCCATCCGGACCAGGAGATTTCTTCAGGGCAAGCCCTTCAATCGCCAACTTAACTTCCTCTTCCCTGATCATCTCTGTCAAAACGCCAAGAGAGGGGTCTACCCCTGGTTCGGGGACGGCTTCAGCCAGAAAAGCCGACATCTCATCCCAATCCAGATCCCTCTTCCCCAAGAGGTGCGAGTAGAAGGATCTGACGACCTCCAGGATCCCTGATCTGGATCTTTTCAGGGACCCCGCAGTGTCAACCAGTCCTGTAACAACTTTACTATTCACTGACATCTTGCAGTTTCTATAAGGGTTGGGCGAGCGGTACTTCCCGTAATCCCTCTCAAAAACCAAAGATGCGTGTCTATCATACTGACACCTCATTAGCAAAGATTTCACTCTGGAGATCTCCTCGCGGCTACCTCCAGTTGAGACAAGATGCTCGAGTTTCCTCCTCAGGCCCTGATACAGGCGGTACCTGTCCAGGCTCCTGAGGCTCGAGAGCTGGCGGAAGAATCTCGCCACCCTTTTCTTAAACATCTCCCACCACTCTGACTTACTACTACAAAGATCCAGTAAAGGTACCTGGCTCTGAAGAAAATCCTCAAATCCTCAAAGGACTGTCTTATCTCCGCTTCTTCCAAGAGAGACGAATTGAGCCTCCAAAAGCCTCTTCCCATCCGGGGGGTCTCTGTAACATTCAGGGAAAGCAAAATCAAACAGTGATCGGAGAACTCCACCTCAACAACAGATACTGCTGAAGAGACGGCTTCCTCCTTTAAATAAAACCTGTCTATCCTGGACCTACAGTTACCTCTATGATAGGTGAACCCCTCGTGGCCTGCGGTGTGCCGGATGTGGACATCCACCAGGCGAGCCTCACTAGCTATACTATTAAGGGTGACGCTATCATAAGTCAGCTTGTCTCTGGAACCTCCTCTATCCCGGGGCCTCGTGACAGTGTTGAAGTCCCCTCCAAAGACGACCTGCCGACTCGTAAAAAGGTAGGGCTTGATCCTCATAAAGAGACACTTCCGGTCCCATTTAGATTGGGGACCATAGATGTTAATGAGCCGAAGCTCTTGTCCCTTCATGAGGACATCTAATATCAGGCACCTCCCCATTTCTAACTCAATAACCCGTCGGCATTCTACCGGTGCGGTAAAAAGGACCGCCACTCCGCTATACGGCTCGGCCGCAAGAGACCAATAGGAGGGCCCGAGTCTCCACTCCCTCTTAGCTATAAACACCTCTGCCATATTTGGCAGCCTGGTCTCTTGCAAAAAGAAAATGTCAGCTTCAACCCGGCTGAGAAAATCAAAGGCCGCAAATCTAGCCATGTTTGACTTAATGCTGGCGACATTAATGGACGCCAGCGTCAACGGAGTGGGTACCGCCATCATTGGTGATTGAGTTAGATGGCTTTCTTCTTCCCACTCCCCTTATCCTCTGCCTCAGAGGAGGAATCCTTCCCCCTCTTTAATGACACAGAGGTGTCCATTCCCACATTTTTCCTTCTTTTTTCGTCCTCGTCTCCGGACTCTGGGCCAGTCCCTCCCCCCAAGGACCTTGCATCCCTAGGAGAAGGAGACTCGGCGCCCCCTGTAAGCTCCGCTGAAGCCGGAACCTCACCCTCAGCCTCCTCCTCAGAGGAAGGGATGTTATCAAGGGCTTGGAACCGGTTAGAAAGACCAACTAGAGGGGAGTCGGTTTTACCTTCCTTAGGTACCTTGGTCAGAGCGGGAGAAGATGTTTCATCTCCCTTCTTTCTCTTCTTTTTGGTGCCGAGCTTACGCTTGTGCTCTAGCCACCGCTTATTATCCTCATCCATACTTTCATAATGGGAGGATTCTGAAGCAGAGGCAGTTTCCTCCCTGTGGATCCTCCTGACCTCCTCATCCAACTCATCTTCTCTCGGTGCCTCAGCAGCAACACTGGCATCCAGGACAGGGGCCACCCCAGTATCCTGTGGCTCGCCTCGCTCCCTCTCCTGTATGCGCTTGTCTAGACGCCTCAGCTGGGCAGGCGTCTTTTTATTGCTTTTCTTCCCTGGCCCCTCAGCTCCCCCACCCCTGCTAGTCCCCTCTCCAGCAGAATCGGCCTCACGGCTTACTCCCACCGGGGTCTCGACTGCATTAGCAAAGGAGCGAGGACAACGGCTGAATGGGTGGCCTAACTCACCACACAGGTGGCACCTAATCTCCACACAAGAGGCGGCAAGATGGCCGACACCAACACACAACGTGCATTTCTGCACGGTGCAGTTTGCACTGAAGTGTGTGGGGTCGCCGCACCTGTGACAGAGCTTCGGTTGCCCCTGGTAGAAGACCAGGATACGATCCCTACCCAGGAAGGCAGACGATGGAATGTGGGCAACCGTACCACCTGAACGCTTAAGTTTTACCATAAACGTCCAGGCCCCTGACCAGATACCAAACTCGTCGCGGTTTTTCTTTGGCATCTCCACCACCTCTCCATACCGACCAAGCCACGTCATGATGTCATAGCAAGAAAGCGACTCGTTACGAGTCATCACGGTCACTTTCTTGATCTGGTTTTGGCGAGACACTGCCTGAACGGCAAAGTATCGCCAGCCGGGCTCATTTTTTGCCAACTCATAATTCGCCCAGAAGAGCTCAAGCCCCTCCGGCCGAACAAAGCTGACATCAAACTCAGGCGTGGAATAGGGATGTATCAAGGCGTAGATGTCAATCGCCTTGAAGCCCATCCTCAGCAGGAGCTCCACAACTTTAGACCTTGGCGGACATGCATCACTGCCCCTCCACCGAAGACGGACCACATTCCTACGCACACTGCCTGGCCCGGCTGTTGGGGGGGACCACACTGTATCTCCCCCTTTTTGCTCTCGGAAGGCCCCGAGGCCATGCCTCTCTATCGAGAAGGATAGATCAACCTCTGGACCCTCTATCATTAGTGATCTCTCCCCCTTCTTTAGAGCCTCCAGAAGGCGCCGTTGGAACATGCTGTCCCCAAAGCCCGGAGACGAGGAGGATGCCCTATTTGCCCCGGAGGTGACACTGGCATAACTCTGGACAGGTGTTGCCACCCCCGGGGGGGCAACCGGACCAGTGACCACATCAGCCCCAACAGTATCACCATTACCCACCTCCATCTCACCCTCCACCAAACCAGCAACCACACCACTAGACAATGAATTATCCTCATTCACCTCCACCACCACATTCATTCCTGCTGGACCAGTAACAATGGTGGATGACCTTTTGACCTCCGCATCAGGCACAAGGGGCTCAGTCACCTCCATAGAACTGGAGGCGACCTCACCCCCGGTCTTATGTGTGCCCTCCACATCATCGGTCGGTAATTTCCGCTGTTTGGCATTTGGTATAATGTGCCGCTGATCTCTAGCTGCAGTTAGGCGCCGCTGATCTTTAGCATCAGGATCTTCCGGACCAGCGACGACAACACAAAATAGCACTTTCGTGGGAGGACCGGAACGCTCAGCCCTGACAGCCCCCTCACACTGCCGTCGCTTCTCAACTAAGTGATCAGCGGCAACAGCATTCAGAGGCGCCGAGGCTACCGGAGCTGCCCCCGACACCAGGCTGCTCCCCCCTCCCACTGAGGAGTGCACCACAGCATCGTGGCCTGATGGAACGCCCGCCGCCGGGCCGCCCTCACTGTCCAGCCTCTCGGCTGATGCACCTCCTGCTGCGTCCCCACTACTACAAGCAGAGACGGAGCTCTGCGCCTCACTACCGCGCTCTGTAATCTCCCCGCGCCTTTGCACCAGATCCACAGCAGAACCCGGGCTGGGCTGGGCAACGGGGCTTATACAGCGAGCTGAGCCTGCCGCCGACTCAGGGGGTACAGTGAGGGGGGCATAGACATAGCTTACCGCTTCCTGCAGCTTTGGCTTGGTCTTCTTTGCCTTTTTGTGGCCCCCAGGTGCCTCTTCTGGTAGATCGTCACGAAGATGGAAGTTTTGGAGGCACACTGGGGACTCCAGGAGCTTAATCTCCGCCATTAGCGCCCCTCCCTGGCCGCTGCTGTCACTGTCCTCCCCAGAGCCGGCAGAACTGCGACCGGATGTCACTGTCGCCTGTCCTGCAGGGAGCTCGCTGCACGTGGCCTGCGGGTGACTTTGCAGGCTGCCAGGTGGGGCTTCCTGCTGGTCATCATCACTCTCATCATCCACCTGGCTCTCAGGCTGCAGCCCCATCTGCCTTTGCTCTCTGGTATCAGCCATTTCTCTGTAGCGGTCTTCATTTATTAGTTTTTCTTTGAATGGACCACTCTGCTCCCTGATGGTGGCTTTCCTTATTTCCAGCAGGTGAATCTCACTGATCAGCCTCTTTACTTCAGCCTGGAGCTTGGCCTTCCTTGGTTTGGAGGCCCCTGCAGCTTTTGCGCTTGTGCAGCGCAGCTCCTCCCAGAGCCTCCTGATGAGCTTACTGGCATCTTCATACTCACGGAGGTGGATCATGACCCGGGAGGCATAGGTGGACACAGACTCCCGGGGTCCCTGCAGCGCCCAACCCCCCTCAGGGAGGTCGACCTCACCTCCGTGAGCACTCAGCTTTCCTCCGGAAGGAGCGCCATCTTGCACGCCGCTGTCAGGCTTTTCCTCCATGCTGGAAGCCTTGCGGCTTCTGGGGGTCTCCACAATCCCAGGGGGAGTAGGAGCCACATTGCTGCGACTCCTGGTGCAGCGTCTCACCCCCGAGTCCTCTGATGTGCAGGCCGGTTGCTGGTTTCTTCTGCCCCCCGCCGGCCTGGTTCGGGAAGCAGAAGCCTGGGACTTGGCTCCATCACTCATCCCAGAAACCCGCTCCCTCCCTGGGAAAGAGAGAGAGCAGGTCCCCAGGTGGAGAGGTGTTGGTTTCTCAGAGATCAGGAGCTCACAGCAGGATCTGCAGCCACCACACCCGTAATCAGCACACTGACTAGCAGCTGATCAGAGCTGCACCCAGTATGCTGCTGGTGCAGTCACTGTGTACATACATTACATTACTGATCCTGAGTTACATCCTGTATTATACTCCAGAGCTGCACTCACTATTCTGCTGGTGCAGTCACTGTGCACATACATTACATTACTGATCCTGAGTTACATCCTGTATTATACCCCAGAGCTGCGCTCACTATTCTGCTGGTGCAGTCACTGTGTACATACATTACATTACTGATCCTGAGTTACCTCCTGTATTATACTCCAGAGCTGCACTCACTATTCTGCTGGTGCAGTCACTGTGTACATACATTACATTACTGATCCTGAGTTACATCCTGTATTATACTCCAGAGCTGCACTCACTATTCTGCTGGTGCAGTCACTGTGCACATACATTACATTACTGATCCTGAGTTACATCCTGTATTATACCCCAGAGCTGCGCTCACTATTCTGCTGGTGCAGTCACTGTGTACATACATTACATTACTGATCCTGAGTTACCTCCTGTATTAGACTCCAGAGCTACACTCACTATTCTGCTGGTGCAGTCACTGTGTACTTACATTACATTACTGATCCTGCGTTACCTCCTGTATTATACTCCAGAGCAGCACTCACTATTCTGCTGGTGCAGCAGTCACTGTGTACATACATTACATTACTGATCCTGAGTTACATCCTGTATTATACTCCAGAGCTGCACTCACTATTCTGCTGGTGCAGTCACTATGTACATACATTACATTACTGATCCTGTACTGATCCTGAGTTACATCCTGTATTATACTCCAGAGCTGCACTCACTATTCTGCTGGCGCAGTCACTATGTACATACATTACATTACTGATCCTGTACTGATCCTGAGTTACATCCTGTATTATACTCCAGAGCTGCACTCACTATTCTACTGGTGCAGTCACTGTGTACATCCATTACATTACTGATCCTGTACTGATCCTGAGTCACATCCTGTATTATACTCCAGAGCTGCACTCACTATTCTACTGGTGCAGTCACTGTGTACATACATTACATTACTGATCCTGTACTGATCCTGAGTTACATCCTGTATTATACTCCAGAGCTGCACTCACTATTCTACTGGTGCAGTCACTGTGTACATCCATTACATCACTGATCCTGAGTTACATCCTGTATTATACTCCAGAGCTGCGCTCACTATTCTGCTGGTGCAGTCACTGTGTACACACGTTACATTACTGATCCTGTACTGATCCTGAGTTACATCCTGTATTATACTCCAGAGCTGTACTCACTATTCTGCTGGTGCAGTCACTGTGTACATACATTACATTACTGATCCTGAGTTACCTCCTGTATTATACTCCAGAGCTGCACTCACTATTCTGCTGGTACAGTCACTGTGTACATACATTACATTACTGATCCTGAGTTACATCCTGTATTATACTCCAGAGCTGCACTCACTATTCTGCTGGTGCAGTCACTGTGTACATACATTACATTACTGATCCTGAGTTACATCCTGTATTATACTCCAGAGCTGCACTCACTATTCTGCTGGTGCAGTCACTGTGTACATATATTACATTACTGACCCTGAGTTACATCCTGTATTATACCCCAGAGCTGCACTCACTATTCTGCTGGTGCAATCACTGTGTACATACATTACATTACTGATCCTGAGTTACCTCCTGTATTATACTCCAGAGCTGCACTCACTATTCTGCTGGTGCAGTCACTGTGTACATACATTACATTACTGATCCTGAGTAACATCCTGTATTATACTACAGAGCTGCACTCACTATTCTGCTGGCGCAGTCACTGTGTACATACATTATATTACTGATCCTGAGTTACATCCTGTATTACACTCCAGAGCTGCACTCACTATTCTGCTGGTGCAGTCACTGTGTACACACATTACATTACTGATCCTGTACTGATCCTGAGTTACATCCTGTATTATACTCCAGAGCTGTACTCACTATTCTGCTGGTGCAGTCACTGTGTACATACATTACATTACTGATCCTGAGTTACCTCCTGTATTATACTCCAGAGCTGCACTCACTATTCTGCTGGTGCAGTCACTGTGTACATACATTACATTACTGATCCTGAGTTACATCCTGTATTATACTCCAGAGCTGTACTCACTATTCTGCTGGTGCAGTCACTGTGTACATACATTACATTACTGATCCTAAGTTACCTCCTGTATTATACTCCAGAGCTGCACTCACTATACTGCTGGTGCAGTCACTGTGTACATACATTACATTACTGATCCTGAGTTACATCCTGTATTATACTCCAGAGCTGCACTCGCTATTCTACTGGTGCAGTCACTGTGTACATACATTACATTACTGATCCTGAGTTACCTCCTGTATTATACTCCAGAGCTGCACTCACTATTCTGCTGGTGCAGTCACTGTGTACATACATTACATTACTGATCCTGAGTTACATCCTGTATTATACTCCAGAGCTGCACTCACTATTCTGCTGGAGAAATAAGCTTATTTTTCAGAATCAGCCTTACCAGCTCAGAGTAGTAGAATGTTAATACAATGATTATTCTTGGTAGAATAACTGTGACTTTTGATAGAGAGGATGAGAACACCAATCGTACGGCTTGAAGGGCAGGGGTCACTGCTGGGATAATCAGAAAGGTGCAGAATTGTCTAAAAATAGCAAATGTTATGTTTTTCCCTACTCCTGTCGTTTTGCTGCCCGGGTCCCTTGATGGTCGCCCGGGTCCCTTGATGGCCGCCCGGGTCCCTTGATGGCCGCCCGGGTCACTTGATGGTCGCCCAGGTCCCTTGATGGTCACCCGGGTCCCTTGATGGCCGCCCGGGTCCCTTGATGGTCGCCCAGGTCCATTGATGGTCACCCGGGTCCCTTGATGGTCGCCCGTGTCCCTTGATGGTCGCCCGGGTCCCTTGATGGCCGCCCGGGTCCCTTGATGGTCGCCCGGGTCCCTTGATGGTCGCCCGTGTCCCTTGATGGTCGCCTGGGTCCCTTGATGGTCGCCCGGGTCCCTTGATGGCCGCCCGGGTCCCTTGATGGCCGCCCGGGTCCCTTGATGGTCGCCCAGGTCCCTTGATGGTCACCCGGGTCCCTTGATGGTCGCCTGGGTCCCTTGATGGTCGCCCGGGTCCCTTGATGGTCGCCCGGGTCCCTTGATGGTCACCCGGGTCCCTTGATGGTCTCTCTGCTTTCTTTGCTGGTGGAGAATGGCATTTGACAAGCTTGGCCACTAATCGGCGGCAGCGTTCACTTGCCCATATGAGTGTAATGAGTATCTTTTCTGGCCAGTTACTGCCTGCAGAAGTTTCTTGCCGTCTTTTGAGAGTATCCAGGTTTACAAAACTTTCGGCAGGATATTCTCTCCTTCATTTTACACATTAAAATCATAGACTTTTTTTTTAATGTAATACCATATCTGACCACACGGTGCACTGTTAATACATATGTTAATGGCATAATGCAGTTTTCTTATTCAAAATTATAAAGGGATTTTCCCACATTTATATTGTTGCTCGTTACTTCCGGTCCTGTGATCTCCTGATAAACTAAGTGGTGGTGGCGCATGTGCGCTGTGGCTCCATCTGAATGTCTACCGGACAGATGAAGAGCAACAGGGAAGAGCATGTGACTGCAGTGTCAGCATTGCAGTCAGTGATTGGCTGCAGTGGTCACATGCCTATTTCTGCTAGAAAAAGAAGTACAGAAACGAGTGGAGGACCTCAGCCGCACTAGAAGTGGAGCATGCACACAATCTTGCTTTAATGAGGGCTGCATCCCCTTCATTGTTTTTCAGACACAGCGCCGACCCATGAGTAGTGGTTGAGTCTGGTACTACAACGAGCTCCAGCACCAGGGCCAATTTAGGCCAATTTTGTGGGGATCAGAAAAGGAAAAATCCCACTGTTCTGTGTAATTTATGTCCTAACTTAAAGATAGGATGTCGATAGAATAATTATGTAAAAATTATTCCAGGACAAGAACTATAAATAATTATCAGATGTCCGCTCTTGCAGCCAAAAGAAATTCCTCCCTTTTCCAGAGGAGCATGCACGCTCAGGTCATGCATGTTATTTCAATGAGTAGAATGGAATAAACCAAACCTGTGGAAATAAGGGATCGGGCATGTTGAATTCAATCTGCCCAATCACTTTTTCTCCTTTGTCAGATTAAACAAAAATTGGTAAATTTGTCCGACTTGTTTGGCCAGCCTTAGTTTTGTTTATGTGAGAATTTTGTATAAGTCAAGTGTTGGCTACGTGTATATATGTATATAGATCTAGTCATCACTATATTCCTCCTGCCGCAGCTTTGTTTATGGTGCATTCATCCCAAGGAAAAGTCTTACATCTTAATTATCTGCACAAGTCAGTGATAAATGGAAACATTGCGGAGCGGTCATTAACCATAGCGTAAAATGACATTATGTCGCTCGATATACGTTATTGATACGTTATCTGATAACATATACATTACACTTTGGACAACATGAACGTGTTCGGCTCATATTGATAGCAGCATGACAACCTCATTAATCCTGACTGCTTAGAATATAAGACCTTGTGGTACAGGAGGGCAGAGATTCTTAAAGGGGAGGTAGTGAGTGTTAAAGGGGTTGTCTGGTACTTTGCTTTTGTAACATTTACCCAGGGAGGAAAAAAATAAATGAAAAAACATACCTGCTGATTCCCCTCTGCACTGCTCCCCGGGTCCTGAGACAGTCTCTTCTAATGTAACCACTTCAGCCAATCAGTGGTCATAATGGTGACCAATGTCACTGATTGGCTGCAGTGGTTACATGATGTCCCCAATCTGTGGCCATAGTGGTAACCAATGTCGCTGATTGGCTGCAATGGTTACATGATGTCCCCAATCTGTGGCCATAATGGTGACCAATGTCACTGATTGGCTGCAGTGGTTACATGATGTCCCCAATTAACACATGTAGAATTATATACTTAACAAAAAAGTGTGAAACAACTGAAAATATGTCTTATATTCTAGGTTCTTCAAAGTAGCCACCTTTTGCTTTGATGACTGCTTTGCACACTCTTGGCATTCTCTTGATGAGCTTCAAGAGGTAGTCACCGGAAATGGTCTTCACTTCACAGGTGTGCCCTGTCAGGTTTAATAAGTGGGATTTCTTGCCTTATAAATGGGGTTGGGACTATTAGTTGTGTTGTGCAGAAGTCTGGTGGATACACAGCTGATAGTCCTACTGAATAGACTGTTAGAATTTGTATTATGGCAAGAAAAAAAACAGCTAAGTAAAGAAAAATGAGTGGCCATCATTACTTTAAGAAATGAAGGTCAGTCAGTCTGAAAAATTGGGAAAACTTTGAAAGTGTCCCCAAGTGTAGTTGCAAAAACCATCAAGCGCTACAAAGAAGCTGGCTCACATGAGGACCGTCCCAGGAAAGGAAGACCAAGAGTCACCTCTGCTTCTGAGGATAAGTTTATCCGAGTCACCAGCCTCAGAAATCGCAGGTTAACAGCAGCTCAGATTAGAGACCAGGTCAATACCACACAGAGTTCTAGCAGCAGACACATCTCTACAACAACTGTTAAGAGGAGACTTTGTACAGCAGGCCCTCATGGTATAATAGCTGCTAGGAAACCACTGCTAAGGACAGGCAACAAGCAGAAGAGACTTGTTTGGGCTAAAGAACACAAGGAATGGACATTAGACCAGTGGAAATCTGTGCTTTGGTCTGATGAGTCCAAATTTGAGTTCTTTGGTTCCAACCACCGTGTCTTTGTGCGACGCAGAAAAGGTGAACGGATGGACTCTACATGCCTGGTTCCCACCATGAAGCATGGAGGAGGAGGTGTGATGGTGTGGGGGTGCTTTGCTGGTGACACTGTTGGGGATTTATTCAAAATTGAAGGCATACTGAACCAGCATGGCTACCACAGCATCTTGCAGCAGCATCATTTATTTTTCAACAGGTCAATGACCCCAAACTCACCTCCAGGCTGTGTAAGGGCTATTTGACCAAGAGGGAGAGTGATGGAGTGCTACGCCAGATGACCTGGCCTCCACAGTCACCAGACCTGAACCCAATCGAGTTGGTTTTGGGTGAGCTGGACCGCAGAGTGAAGGCAAAAGGGCCAACAAGTGCTAAGCATCTCTGGGAACTCCTTCAAGATTGTTGGAAGACCATTTCCGGTGACTACCTCTTGAAGCTCATCAAGAGAATGCCAAGAGTGTGCAAAGCAGTCATCAAAGCAAAAGGTGGCTACTTTGAAGAACCTAGAATATAAGACATATTTTCAGTTGCTTCACAATTTTTTGTTAAGTACATAATTCCACATGTGTTAATTCATAGTTTTGATGCCTTCAGTGTGAATGTACAATTTTCATAGTCATGAAAATACAGAAAAATCTTTAAATTAGAAGGTGTGTCCAAACTTTTGGTCTGTACTGTACATGTAATGAATTTGCCTGGAAAAGAGCAACAATGTGACTAGAGAAAAAAGAAAACAAGTCACACGGAACGCACATAGAATTCTATAGGGGGAACCTTGCAACTTAGATTGTGATGACCAGAATATACAATGGCTTCTTCATCTTTTCTCTAATATGCAAAGGATCAAATCCAAAAATATCCAGAATATCCTAGTATCCCACGAATACCCCCACTGAGGGCTGATGATGCACACAACTAATGTGTTACTGTATGAGATAAATCATTATTCAGCAAAAGGGGAAAAATGTATAACTCTGTTAGAGAAACACGATTCCTCCACTACCCCACATCCCAAAGACTCTTGGAAATACAGTAGGTGAACTCTGAGACTCCTGGAGGAGACAAATCTCTGGGGCGCACAACAAATACTACTGGTACTAGACCTATACAAAATATTGGAGCAAAAGGCTAAAGGCTAAAGTAGTGCTAAAAATCAACTTTATTTATATAATAGTTAAAATGAAATAACATAAAATTTAAAAGGAAAAATTCAGACTACGACTAGCCACACAAGTATTATTTACTAGTTGGTATATAGTCCATATATATGACAATAAAAAAAACTACACAACCATGCAAGGGAAAATCCCATAATCTGTGAGTTATTTTTAGACCAAATCTAATGTACTAGTTGAGATCAACAGAGAAAAATAAATTCAATTGTGGAAAAATCCTACAAAAATTGTTCCCTAATGGATAATCATATACCCTTATGGCAAGTGACACACGTGAAAAGGTAATCAGTGAAACAAAACAAGAAAATAGATGGAAAATGATAGTATGCAAAGAAAATACATAACCTGATGGGCTGGAGTTGCTTTACATACTACTATTTTCCATCTATTTTCTTAAACTGATTACTAGTGATGAGCGAGCACTAAAATGCTCGGGTAATCGTTGCTCGGTTCGGGCACATTGGAATACTCGGGAGCTCGACCCGAGCAACGAGCCCAATGTAAGTCTATGGGAGACCCGAGCATTTTTCAGGTGGCTCCCCCGGCGGTCTGCAGAGGGCCTAAAAATTTCCCAAATCGATGGGAACAGTGCTCAAATGACATGGGAACAGCATGGGGAAGACCCCTGGAAGCATCTCTGACTCCCAAGTCACTGCTGTCAACAACGTTGTCAGAGTATTACACCACTTTTAAGGTCTCACAATAAAACATACAAAAGCAAAACCAAAATAGATTTTCCTGGGAAATATGTTAAGGAACATCCTTTCCAGGGTAATGACTTGTATATAAGGCAAAATAAATAACCAAAACCAAAAATACTCCTCCACACCTTGGGCTATGTTCACACGTAGCGTTTTTGATGCGTTTTTGCACTTTTGCATTGCTTTCAACCAAGACAAATGCATTCACCAGGAAATGTAATTTTAACATTTTACAACCTTATTTGGCCATGTTGTATGTGAAACATCATCAGACTCATGCATACAGTGCAGAAAAGACATGGGAACAGCATGGGGAAGACCTCTTGAAGCATCTCTGACTTCCAGGTCACTGCCTAAAAGTGTGCCCATCATAAGTGATCCTTGGTGCATGCGAAGATGCCTCCTGCCATGCACCTGTCGTTGCAGACTTGCAACAATTACCGTCCACGTCCTTGTCCCACTGCAGCGTTCAGTTGTCCCTACCCCATTCCTTGGAATGCAAGCGCAAGTATGCAGCCACCCATCCATTCACAAGCTGCAATACTATACTGCCAAATTTTTGACAGCTCCTTGCACTTGAAATGTGGCCTTTTAGGCTCGTGGAGGTGGAAGCTTTACATAATCTTATGCCGGCGGCGGCCGGGTGTCCATACTAGGTCCCCAGCCGCCACTGTTTCTTCCGGTGTCGTCTCCGCCTTCCACAAGCACGGATCCCACAACATTACCCGTGCCCTCCCCAGTGCACTTACTGGGAAGGACCGGCTAACCACAAACACGTGGACAGGTGAATGTGGCCAGGGACAGTACGGAGCCAGTCCACAGACTTTTTTGCTGAGAGTTGCATTTAGCTCGGTGAAAGGACTGGCATAGAGGGAAACCGTATCTACCCTGCATGTCATTTCTCCCAGGAAGTCCTCTAATGAGCTTGTTGCAGAAGCAATGGCAGCCCATCCAACATCAACTCGCCCTTGTCGGTGGTGCTTTGACACACACACATCTTTCTTTGCGCACTTAATTTCATGAATACAGAGTTGGACAATGACCTGATCTGCAATGCGGTTTAAGAAATAACATGAATAAGCATGGCCGATCCACATAAAAAAAGAAGCCATAGAGTGTCCGGGAACCTTCCCCCACACTTTTCTTAGCCAGGGCTGCTTCTCGGCAGGGTTGGACGGGCCCACCAGAGAACCGGAGACTCCTCCGGCGGGCCCTGGCTTCTCCTTCAGGAGAGTTCATAGTGCCGAGGTGAGGTCATGATGATGATAGAGGCCACCATCTGCTTAGTTTTCTGTTACTTGGAATGCAAGCGCAAGTATGCAGCCAGCCACCCACCCAGAGGCCGCAACACTAAACTGACAGATTTCTGGGCAGCTGCTTGCACTTGAAATGTGGCCTTTTAGGCTCATGGAGGCGGAAGCTGTCCACAATCTTATGGTGGCAATGACCGGGTATCCATACTCTGTGCCCAGCCACCATTATTTTTCCCGCAATCGTCTCCACTTTCCACAAGCACGGGTCTCACAACATTACCCATGCCCTCCCCAGTGCACTTACTGGGAAGGACCGCCTACCCACAAACACGTGGACATGTGAATGTGGCCAAGGACAGTACGGAGCCAGTCCACAGCTTTTTTTGCTGAGAGTTGTATTTAGCTCGGTGAAAGGACTCGCATAGAGGGAAACTGTATCTACTCTGGGTGCCATTTCTCCATCACCAGGTTCCACCCATTGTCACACACGACCATGCCTGGCTGTATGTTCAGCGGTGACAGCCACAGATCAGGCTGCTGTGTTACTGTTTTCAACAACTCTGCAGTGCTGGGCAGTTTGTCAATTAAACATTAAGCATGTCTTCTTTAGCACAGCCTGTTGCCGCTTGGCCGAGGCAGTGCTGCAGTGCTGTCAGCTTGTGACTGATGTGGTTATTTCGGAGATGGAGGAGGAGGTGCAGGAGCTGAACAATGTGATTACATTGAGGTTAAATTGGTGACGCTATATTTTATACTAAAGAAAGATCCTATTGTTTTGTTTTTTAAGTAATTTTTTAAGACAAATGCATTCACCGGGAAATGTAATTTTAACATTTTACAACCTTATCTGGCAATGTAGTGGTGTGTGACACATCATCAGACATATCCTGTTTTATTTATGATGGAGGGACTCTGAAAGTCATAAAGCCTATTTTTATAGGGCCATAAGACAGCCTTTACTATTCTTAAAGGGCCAGCAGTCGGCCCTCACTATTGTTAGAGAGCTATCTCCTATAGTGGTAATGCCCATGTTGTGACTGCAAGGGCTGCCAAAATTTGGGAAAAACCCCACTAAGAATTTAAAGACACACAGAGCAGGGCCACAGTAACAAGGTACGACAAATTCCCATTAGAAAGGAGAGAGTTTGCTATACAGTTATAGGGTATGTAGTGAGTCCAACGGCTAACCAATTTTAGGAAAAACCCCACTAAGAATTTAAAGGCACATAGACATAGAGCAGGGCCACAGTAATGACAAATTCCCATTAGAAAGGAGAGAGTCTGCTATACAGTTATAGGGTATGTAGTGAGTCCAACGGCTAACCAATTTTAGGAAAAACCCCACTAAGAATTTAAAGACACATAGAGCAGCGCCACAGTAATGACAAATTCCCATTAGAAAGGAGAGAGTCTCCGATAGTGTTGGCCTATGCAGTGAATGCAAGGGCTGCCAAAAATTTGGAGGCACTTCAATGCCCTGCAGAGGAGGGCCTCATAAAAAAATGTTCCCATTAGAAAGGAGCGGGCCTCCTAAACTTGTAATGCCCATGCACAAGTGTATGGGCTGACAAACATTTACCCCTGGGGGGTATACATGAACATACTGTATAAAAATTTTTTTTTACGGGCATCATAAACACCCTTTAAAAAAATTATGTGGACGTTGCATCACGGACCATGGTCACTCTGGTGATATGGTGGTGGAGGATGAGAAGAAGGAGGAGGACAAGAGCAAATAGCCAAAATCAAGAAGCGTATACCCATGTTTGGGAGTACTACTTGGTTGTCCAACGAAGTGTGCCCTCTGCCGCCAGCGTTTTCAGATGGGAATTTTTTAATACTTCCGCAACAAGGGCCTTCTGGTACAGCCTCATTTTTGTAGACCTGTCCACCTCAGGAATAAGAGATATAAAGTTCTCCTTGTAGCGTGGGTCTAGAAGTTTCACCAACCAGTAATGACTGTCACCCAAAATTTTGAGAACGCGAGGGTCATGGGAAAGGTAGAGAAACATAAACTCAGCCATGCGTTCAAGACTACTAACAGGCAAGACTTCCGTGTCCTCACCAAGAGGATGACTGACCATACTCTCCTCCTCCTCTTTGTCCTCTGGCCATCCACGCTGAACAGACGGTATGACAGCTGTGCAGGGAGTACCGTCTATAGTGCATGAAACTAGCTCCTGTCCTTCCTCCTCCTCTTCCTCATTGTCCCCCAATCCACGTTGGGATGAGATAAGGCTTGGCTGTGTGTAATCACCCTGTATGGTTCCTTGCTCCATCTCATCGTGCTCCGCTTGCATCTTCTTTGATTGTGAGTAGAGAGCATTTCAGAAGACAGACAAGCGGGATGGTGACACTAAATATGGCGTCATCGCCGCTCACCATCTTGGTGGAGTCCTCTAAGTTTTGGAGGATGGTACATGTGTCTGACATCCATGTCCACTCCTGAGGTCTTATGTGTGGAGTCTGAACTGAATACCGACGGCTTTGTTGATGCTGGTACTCAACAACTGCCCTCTTCTGCTCACAAATCCTTCCCAACTTCTGCAGTGTAGAGTTCCAATGCGTGGGGGCATCACATACCAGTCTGTGAGCTGGAAGCTGCAAACGCTGCTGAAACAAGGCAAGGGCGGCGAAAGCTGTAGCTGACCTTCTAAAATGGGCTCACAGGCGGTGTACTTTAACAAGCAGATCCGGCAGCTCCAGGTAGGATTTGAGAAACCGCTGAACCACGAGGTTAAGCACATGGGCCAGGCATGGTACGTGTGTGAGCTCGCCTCGCCTCAGAGCTGCCACCAGGTTCTGGCCATTGTCACACACGACCATGCCTGGCTGTAGGTTCAGCGGTGTGAGCCACAGATCTGCCTGCTCTTTCAGAGCTATCCACAACGCTTCAGCATTGTGAGGTATGTCACTTAAGCATATTAGCTTCAGCACAGCCTGTTGCCGCTTGGCCGAGGCAGTGCTGCAGTGCTTCCAGCTTGTGATGGATGTGGTCATTTCGGAGATGGAGGCTGAAGAGGAGGAGGAGGCTGAGGAGGATGAGGTGCAGTAGCTGTAGACCGTGGGGGCAACCCGGATTTACCTAGGGCCCGCAATCCTTGGCGTCGGGAGGACGTGTTCCGTCCCAAGGTCCAACTGGGTCCCGGCTTAACCTAGTGTGCCCTCAGCGAGATTTACCATCCCTGCTCACAAGCACTTGTCCATGTGTCTGTGGTTTGGTGGACTTTCCCGGTAACTGCGTTGTTGAGGGCATGGCTAATGTTTTGGAACACGTGCTTGTGTAATGCGGGAACTACACACCGGGAGAAATAGTGGTAGCTGGGGACCGAGTACCGAGGGATGGCCGCCGCCATCAGGTTGCGGAATGCTACCATCTCGACAAGCCTAAAAGGCAACATTTCGAGCGCAAGCAGTCGTGAAATGTGTGGCCTGTGGGGCGTTGGCTGCATATACCCAAGGACTGGGGTATGGACAACTGAACGCTGTGCTGGCACAAGGACATGGACGTGCTTCCTGATGCTGCTAGTTGAGAATGCTCAACGACAGGTGCAGGACAGGAGGCATCTTCGCATGCACCATGGACAGGAGATTGTCTTGCATGCACAACAGTGGAAGATGCAATGGTGCCACCTGCAGACACTGTTCCTGGACCCTGGGGTTCGGCCCACAAAGTTGGGTGCTTTGCTGCCATGTGCCTAATCATGCTGGTGGTGGTCAGGCTGGTTGTTTTGCCACCCCTGCTGATGCTGGCCTGGCAGGTGGTGCAAATGGCCTTTTTGGGGTTATCGGCAGAGTCTTTAAAAAACAACCAGACTCGGGAAGACCTAACAGTTGTACTGGAAACTTCTTTCGTGTTGGTGTTACGGGGAACTGTTGCCTGCCTTCTGTCTGCGGCCACCACACTGCTTCTTCCTGCCTGTTGGGGTGCTCTGCCTCCCTCCCCCTATGTGCTGCTGTCCTCGCTCTGCATGTCCTCCTGCCAAGTTGGGTCAGTTATTATATCATCCACCACCTCGTCTTCCACTTCCACACCCTGGTCCTCCTCCTGACTTTCTGGCAATTGTGTCTCATCATCGTCCACCTCTTGTGACACTTTTCCACCGTCGCCTTCGTGTGACCGTGGCTGCTCAAATATTTGGGCATCGCTACATGCGATCTCCTCTCGCCCTGCTTCAAGTGGACCGGGCGAGAGGTCTGAATCTATAAATGGAAAAGTGAACAGCTCTTCAGAGTGTCCAAGTGTGGGATCAGTTGTCTCCAGGCACTCGGCATGGTGGGAGGAAGGAGGATCAGGGTGAGGAATATGCGGTCCAGACTCACGGCTACTGAGACTTGACCGTGTGGAAGACAGGGTGGTGGTGGTGGCTAAGTGACTGGAAGCATTATCCGCTATCCAATCAGCAACCTTTTGACACTGCTCTGGGTTCAATAGTGGTGTGCTAGGAATTGGGGCAGGAAGGTCAGGTGAGAAGATGTGGGTGTTTGTTGTGGCACAATTTCGGCTTGCCCACTGCCTTGTCCTCGGCCTCTGCATGCACCATCACCATCACGTCCAGTTCCCCGTCCTTTGCCACGTGCCTTGCCCATTTTAAATGGAGGACATTATCTTCCACGCACACTACAAATGACTGCGTTTGGAGCAAACTTATATGTGATCCGTGTGACGGAGAAAACAGAGTTTTAAATACCTGGCCTGTAGGTAAGTAGCGTGAACAGCAAACTGGTGTGAATTGCTTCACTGACACACTGAAAAAATGGAGGCCAGAAATGGCAGTATTTTCTGACAATGTATATGTGATCCGTGTGACGGAGAAAACACAGTTTTAAATTGCTGGATTTCTAGCGCTGTAATATGGAAAGCACTTCGCTGTATTCTGCAGTGCCAACAAGCAAATGGCGCAGAAAAACGGTGTTCTCTGGATTGCTTTATAAGCAAATAATGAGGATTAAGATCCAAAAAAAAAGTATTCCTCGCCCCTGAGACCTGGGCCTTTGTATAGAAATATCTAACAGCAGCAGACGGCAGAATTGGAATGGAGCCTCTTGTGCTATGTGCACTGCAGTCTGCTATATACACTGCCTGCCTATATACACTGCCTGCCTGATATCTCTGCAGATGGATTAGTCCTCAGAAGGACTGTTTGTTGAGATGGATATGTGTAATGTGCGGTTTTTCTCACTACACTACCTAATGCACGATCAAATCTCTCCCTAATGCAGCAGCAGCTCTCCCTACACTGTCTGATCCGGAGTGACTGTGACGAGCATGGCGGCGCCAGGTCAGATATAGACCTGATGACGCTGTGCGGCCAGCCAATCACTGTAATACCACAACCAACATGGCTGCGGCATTACATTGAGTGGCAGGCAATCCCTGCATGTTCATTGGCTCTGTAAAGAGCGCCAAACATGCCGAGAGAGGACCCGCGCTCCCGCCCGAGCAACCCGGAAATACTCGGCGAGCGCCGAACATCTCGAGCAGTGGCGAGCATGCTCACTCATCACTACTGATTACCTTTTCACATGTGTGATTTGCCATAGCGGTATATGATTATTCATGGTATCTGACCATCCCTTTGTGCTCTCATTCTTTTTCCATTACTTTGGAATATTTATATACTGGACCTTAGGGAACAATTTTTGTAGGATTTGTCCACAATTGGATTTATTTTTCTCTGTTGAACACGTACATTGGATTTGGTCTAAAAATAACTCACAGATTATGGGATTTTCCCTTGCACGGTTGTTTATTTTTATTGTCATATACAGTGGGTACGGAAAGTATTCAGACCCCTTTACATTTTTCACTCTTTGTTTCATTGCAACCATTAGGTAAATTCCAAAAAGTTAATTTTTTTTCTCATTAAAGTCCACTCTGCACCCCATCTTGACTGAAAAAAACCCCAGAAATGTAGAAATTTTTGCAAATTTATTAAAGGAAAACTGAAATATCACATGGTCATCAGTATTCAGACCCTTTGCTCAGTATTGAGTAGAAGCCCCCTTTTGAGCTAGTACAGCCATGTGTCTTCTTGGGAATTATGCAACAAATTTTTCACACCTGGATTTGGGGATCCTCTGCCATTCTTCTTTAAATATATGGACTATATACCAACTAGTGGCTAGCCCTAGTCTGAATTTCTCCTTTTAAATTTTATGTTATTTCATTTTAACTACTTTATAATTTAAGTTGATTTTTAGCACTACTTTGGCCTTTAGCTCCAACATTTTGTTTAGGTTTCGTTCATTATGGGAGTGCTTATAATTCTTTGGTCTACATAGGTGTATTTACTACTGGTACTAGTCATGATAGGTTTCTTCTGTGGTGGGGGCATGGAAGAGCTGGGCAGGGGCACAGCCAGAAAAGGGACCTGGTCATGGAGGTAAATGTGGCGCCCCTGCGGGTTCAGTCACCACGGAGGTACTGCATCCGTTGTGCCCCACTCTTTGGTAAGGAAAGGGTGCAGCCCGGTTCCCCAACACCTGCATCCAACACTACACTGCTCCAGCCCGGCTGGAAGGGCAACATGCACTGTGTTCTGCTGAGCCCTGTCCCTGGCTGGAGTGGGGGGAACCAGAGTGAGGGGGAACCAAGTAGTGGGTGTGGGTGGACGAAGGAGTTTAGGGGAGCTTTTGTTAGGAGTATAAATAGGGGATCCATCTTAATCAGTAGGGAGTTAGTGAGTCTGAGAGAGAGGTGTCTGTGTCTCGAGTGAGGGGAGCAGAGGCTCTGCAGGAGCTCTGCTCCAGAGTGGGCCTAGTGAATGAGGCCCAACAGAGGAGAGAAGAAGAGGGGAGCAAGGGAGGAAGGCTCCCGTAACTGAAGGGGTCCCAGGGGTACGTAAGGAGCAGGAAGCCACCCGTACGCTCTAATCTGCCAAGTGTCAGAGGGACCAGGCCGCAAGAAGGGAACCAGTCCCTGGGCTAGTCGTGTCACTTCAAGTCTCGGCTAGGAAACCGGAGGCTTCTGATTTTTATGGTGCAGTTGCCATACTCGCATCCGAGTAGCCAAGAAAGGTAGCCGTGTAGGATAAGGGAATTACAGGTGACCCTGAAGGATCCGAGGACGCCCTCTTGGGACTCAATTTGTGAGGCGCAGGGCTGGAGGGAGAGACCCAGTGCGGAAAGTCGGCTGAGGAAAGGAACATATAGAAAGGGGGTCCCGATAAGTACTCTCGAATTGCCGGAGGGACTTCTGAACCCCTGCTTGGTGAACGCAGTGCAACGCGGGAAGCGGTAACCTGTACAGTGTACCCGAGGAACCTAAAAAGAACTGTGAGTAAACTCGGATGACTGCACTCCACTGTCTCTGTCGGATATTTCCGCTGTGCCATCATCCCTCCTACACTACAACGCCCTGCATCCCTTCTATCGACACTGCCCTGGGGGCTCACTCCGCCTGTGGGGAGCGGAAACATCCCAGCTGCCATCCCATCACCCCCCGGAGGTCTGCAGCAGCACTGGTAACCATTACCAAAAACCACAAGTGGCGTCACGAGACAAACTGTTAACAAAACCCCTTTTAAAGAGTGACCACAGAGGACGGGCCTGGGAGCCGACTGCCGTGATATGCTACAAAGAAGGTAAAGGCCCATGTACCGAGTCTCCCCATATATATCCCCCTGGGCGAGTCACACTCTTCCTGGCACCACGAGCAGGATTTCGTGCCCGTTGCCACCGGATACTGTGTGCCGTAATTGAACTGTGTTTAATATTGAATGCGGCGCCCGCCCCAGAAGAACGGGCGCCATTATGGGCGTGATCAAGGACAATAATACAGAGCCTCCCATCGTGGGCCAGGTCCCAGAGTGGCGCTAAAAGCGTAACCCGCTCCTGCAACTGTAGTCATACACATAGATGTGTCCATCAAGCTGAGGAAGACGCCCCCAGGTGTGACTGACAGCAAGCAGACATGGGACCGCCCCAGAAAGGGGAGAGGAGGAGGAGATAAACAGTGGAGACAGGGTGTGGTCTTAACCAGTCTAGACAGACCACACTCGGTGGGGAACATGGAGGAGAAGGCCCGGGCCCGCAAGGACAGACAGACCCATGGTCCCAGAGTTGAAGGTACCGTGGTAAAATTCAACCTGGATGCAGGATGGGGGCTCATCCGGGGTTCCCAGGCCGAGACAGACCTGTTTGTCAATAGGAGAGAATGGGAGTCTCACCTAAAAGAAGGACACCCGGATCGAGACCTATACCCTGGTGACTACGTATCCTACACCAGGCATCGATGAGTGAGGGGCTGGTATGCCCTAAGTGTCCACAGGGTGGAGAAGCAAAGCAATCCCTCACTCTACAGCGCTGACGACTGGCTGGGCCAGCCTATGGTGGACAGGAACTTCCCCGGAGGGAGCACCACTACTGAGCGCAGTAGATGGAACTGAACAGAACTTGAATTGTATATAGTTGCCCGGAAGGGTGCAGTTGACTTAATGCTTGCTACCCAGTTACCCGTCAGGGTACAAAGACTAACAGGCTGAGGACTGTGAGCAGCCAAAGACTTACACCTGTAAATAGTTTGCGCTTCTTAAAGTGCTCTTTATCGGTTTTATATATACAACCAGAGACCTCAGAACAAAAACCCGTTTGGCGTGGCCGAAGACGTGGTCCAGGACCTGGATCGTCTATGCCCTGCAGCCACGCCCAGGGCCTACGTTGAGGGTTTTCAGACGGGTCCCTCATGCTGCTGATATTGCACCTTGTTGAAAAAGAATGGACAGCTGGTTACAGATCGCGCTGTAGCCGGCTGAAAATGTTTTATACAAGAAATGTTTTAGTTTTATAATGTTTGATAAAAGTGACCAGTAACGTTTAAGAAAATGTGCCTCCCATAAAGGGACGAATTTGTTTTATAATCTACTATGTGAATGCATTCAAAAATTTTTGTATGTGTAAGATGCCCTGTTTCTGCTCTGTTCCAGCCCGCGGACGAGTTGTGTTTTGCCAAGGGGGAGTGTGGCGCCCCTTTGGGTTCAGTCGCCACAGAGGTACTGCATCCGTGGTGCCCCACTCTCTGGTAGGGAAAGGGTATAGCCCGGGACCCCAACACCTGCATCCAACACTACACTGTTCCAGGCCGGCTGGAAGGGCAAGATGCACTGTGTTCTGCTGAGCCCTGTCCCTGGCTGGAGTGGGGGGAACCAGAGTGAGGGGGAACCAAGTAGTGGGTGTGGGTGGAGGAAGGAGTTTAGGGGAGCATTTGTTAGGAGTATAAATAGGGGATCCATCTTAATCAGTAGGGAGTTAGTGAGTCTGAGAGAGGTGTCTGTGTCTCGAGTGAGGGTAGCAGAGGCTCTGCAGGAGCTCTGCTCCAGAGTGGGCCTAGTGAATGAGGCCCAACAGAGGAGAGAAGAAGAGGGGAGCAAAGGAGGAAGGCTCCGGTAACTGAAGGGGTCCCAGGGGTGCGTAAGGAGCAGGAAGCCACCCGTACGCTCTAATCTGCCAAGTGTCAGAGGGACCAGGCCGCAAGAAGGGAACCGGTCCCTGGGCTAGTCAAGTCACTTCAAGTGTCGGCTAGGAAACTGGAGGCTTCTGACTTTTAGGGTGTAGTTGCCATACTTGCATTCGATTAGCCAAGAAAGGTAGTCAGGGAATTCCAGGTGACCCTGAAGGATCCGAGGACGCCATCTTGGGACTCAGTTTGTGAGGCGCAGGGCTGGAGGGAGAGACCCAGTGCGGAAAGTCGGCTGAGGAAAGGAACATATAGAAAGGGGGTCCCAATAAGTACTCTTGAATTGCCGGAGGGACTTCTGAACCCCTGCTTGGTGAACGCAGCGCGATGCGGGAAGCGGTAACCTGTACAGTGTACCTAAGGAATCTGAAAAGAACTGTGAGTAAAATCGGACGACTGCACTCCACTGTCTCTGTCGGTAATTGCTGCTGCGCCATCATCCCTCCTACACTACAACGTCCTGCATCCCTTCTATCGACACTGCCCCGGGGGCTCGCTCTGCCTGTGGGGAGCGGAAACATCCCAGCTGCCATCTTATCACCCCCCGGAGGTCTGCAGCAGCGCTGGTAATGTACAAGCTACAGTGTTCTGAATATAATGTCATCCCAAATGTCTGTGCAGGAAGGTTGGGAAGTATGATAAACTCTCTGGGGTAAATCACTAAAGGACTATCCATTTGGACAATGCCAGGGAAACCATGTGCAGAGTGGACCCACAGCCCCTTGGTCACTTTGAACACTCATTAAAGGTTAATAACTAAAATTAATTGTATCAAAGGGAGTTTAGCGATGATGTTTGAAGTTAGGATGGTTGGTGGAGGACGCACAATACTGGAGGATCCTTTTACCCAAGATATAATCCTTCTCTGGCCCTTTCTTACAAATTAATAAGAATAATTTCTTAAATACTAGAGTGTACATTAGTCCTAATACAACCCCTGGCAAAAATTATGGAATCACCGGACTCGGAGGATGTTCATTCAGTTGTTTAATGTTGTTGAAAAAAAGCCGATCACAGACATGGCACAAAACTAAAGTCATTTCAAATGGCAACTTTAGGGCTTTAAGAAGCACTAAAAGAAATCAAGATTAAAAATGTGGCAATTTTTTTCAGACCAGGCAGAGGGAAAAAAATTATGGAATCACTCAATTCTGAGGAAAAAATTATTATCTTTTCATGATTCTTGCACAACCCAATGGAAACGGACGTGATATAAGACATACGTGACGCATGTGACGCGCCCCTGGGCCTGCTGCATCGCGCGGCATCGCGCGCACGGGGAAGCTTACCCGGATCCGGATCAGATGGGGGTAGTAGTCTCGTGGCGGTGACCCGGTCCGTGCCCAGGGAGTCAAGCTGAGCGGCAGTGTCTTGAATAGTAGGATGTTGTACGACTACGCCACCCGTTGAATGCAGCTTTAGGGCTGCTGCTGCAGGACAGTCCGCTGAGGCCGGTGATATGGTTGTGCAGCGTAGATGGTATAACCCCCAACGGGAGGGGTACGGCCTCAGGGCAGCAAGTGTAGATGATGGTGGTAGCGATGGTGCAGCAAGAAAGCTCAGAGACATGTGATGCAGTTTCAGGGTTTTTACTCACAGGTGTCGCCCCGGTCACTCCGGCCTTGAGTGACCACCCGAGTCGTGCTGCGTCCACCAGGTGTGGGACTCGGCCAACCCCCAGGCAAGTCCAGAGCGTGGTCCTGAGCTCCCCTCTCTTCCTTCCTACCGGCCGTTCCCACCAGGGACCCACCTTTGTCCGGCTCCCTCGGGCCTCTTGGTGGTAAAACCTTCTCTGGCTTTCCTGACCCTATTCTTGGTATGCCTTCCTGGTGAGTGTGGTGAGGGTCGTGCCAAATCTTGACCACGACCTCCGGTTCCTGGTTAAGGATATCTTGCCTCTGCCAGCTTGGGATCCGGTACCCTTTTCTGCCAACCCTTCACCCGTCCACTTGTGGGATCTCAGGGTTCCCTCTTGTCCTGCGTCTCTGGGCCTTTCTTCCTCCTCCTCTCCACTACAGGCCTGGCCCTGGAGCTGGGCCCAGCCGGAGCCACAGCTCCCTGTCAGCCCTCCTGGCTGAGCTCCTCTCTGAACTCACTCCCTGAACTCACCCTGTTCCTAGATGGTGCCCACCTTATATACTCCCTCTATGTGTGAGCCCAGGTGACTAGCACCCAATGGGCTCCTACCTCTATGCCCAGAGCCCCTCCCCTATCTGCCCCTACACTACTGGGATGTTCCTCCCCCCCTCCCACTCCAGCCAGGGACAGACGCTGTCGTACCTGCACATCTACTTGGTGGGAGTACCGTTGTTCTGTCCCCCGGAAATGGGATGAGTGTAGTGCATGCAGCTATCTGAGCCCAGTCCCACACTCCATCCTTACCCGGGAGTGGAATACCACACCTCTGGTTTGAGGTGTAATACCCCTGTAGCAGCCGAGTCCTCGGGGTGCTACACATGTATCTTTTATGATACAGAGATAGTAAAAGACTCCGCCAGAAGGTTATTAGTAGGAATAGTTACGAGTCCGCACATCCTCCGCGAGTCGTACACAAGCGACATTCTTCGACTTCTTACATTTCCTACAGGTAGTTAAGGGTCTTGGAGACCCCTCTGGGATTTCGATGTTTCTGAGAACGTAGAGAATGATGGATGTGCGAGCAGCTTTGTATGGATCCGTTCTGTCCAAAGTTTGGGAAACAGCTTGTAAATAATAAAGTCTTTACATCAGACTACACATCATCGATATTTGTGAAATAATAAACCAGTGTTCCGAAGATCTATACGACCGCAACGCTGCTCCTCCGAGACCAGAATCCATCCCGAGCGCTGCTCTGAAAGCACTAAAGCCATCCAGCTGGGAAGAGACTAAATAATTCACTTAACCATTACTGTAAGTACAGCGGCCGTCTCCATCAGCGGGAGAAATCACGTGACCGCGTGACGGACACTCGCTCTAAAATTATCCTTCTCATTGCCTGCGACATGGAAAAGTCATTTACAATTGGAAGTGGCTCCTTCCGGCATCTTTTACAGAAATAGCTAATCATACAGACATTAACTCCTTAGGGCGCAGATCACTTTAACCTTTAGGAAGCAAAGTAGTTTTCCGTTTTTAGCTCTTTGCACTACGGAAACCATAACTTTTTATTTTCTGCTCTTGCTTTTTTTTTTTTTTGTATCAGAATAATTTCTAGTTTTGATCTTTTCTATCAGAGTGAGTTGTATTTATTTTTTTATTATTTTTTTTGCAAAATTTTTCTCTCTACATTAAAATGTAGAATTTAGCATTTATTATTTTTTTTGAAAGCCAAATGATTAAAAAAAAAAAAAAAAATCTACTCAATCTACTCATTGAAAAAACCTGGAAGTCTGAACTGAAACGTAAATTGATGTGCATGCAAAATGTAAATGCATGTTCACACAAGGCCACTAGACAGAGAAAAACCAAAAACAAGCAAAATACCCAAATAACTGGAAGTAAATGGATAGATCGCACAGTGCAAAAATAATAATAAATAATAAAGGGTATTTAGTTAACATAATTTTGATCAAAATAATGTAAAAGCCATCCCGCCACGTCAAGGCAACCCTTATGGGACAGTCCTAACTCTAATATTAAAATCTAGTCATTGTACAAAGGTGTTTCAATTTATCCTTGTTAGAAATTAACTAACAAAAAAAATCCAAGCATAAATCTCTAATCTATGGGGAGATCTGGCAATAAGTGATTAATTTCCCACCAATTCCTCTGCAGGTGACATTTCAGGGAATCCGTCGCCAGGGTTTTGCCATTAATCTCAGAGCAGCATAATGTAGGGGGAGAGACGCTGATACTAGCGATGTGTCACTAACTGTCCTGCTTCCTGCAGTTTTGCTAAAATCACAGTTTTATCATCAGGAGATTATCGTTAGAAGACTAGTTATCTTACTGCCAGCGTTCAAGAACTCTGTATAATCCCATCTCAATGTCTCGGAGGAGCTGACGTCTTCATTGTATCCCACAGCCAATTAATGAGGCTGACCTGCAGTACCACACGCAACCTGTAGACAGATGGGGGCGCTGTTTCTGGAAGAAATCAACATATTAAAGTGCGATTATTAAAAGTGTGAGTCTTTATAGTGTGATAAGACACACTCAGCTCTGCTACATCGCCTTGAAGCGAAACAGAAGGTGTCTTCATACGCAGCAGCTCGGGATTGTTAAGGGGCCGTATCTCCATGGACTGCGGATTGTGACTATAAATGATTGATTTATGGCAGCAAATACCCCATAAAACATTCTCATCTCACACCGCGGACTTGGAGATTGTGAGCATTACATGAGTATGTACAAAAAAGTGCGATACGTTTTATTTGTAGCTGGAGACGCGGGTTGTGCTCAGCGATTTCCACTGTGGGCGATAAACAGATAACTACCCCGGCGTCTCGGAGCTTTCCCTATAAAATTGTATTTTTTTTTTTCTCTTTTTGTTGTGAAGGAAGAAAGCCGCAAGAAAATGAAGCCCAGATGCCTCGTTCTCGCCGTCCGGACGTACAGGACTCCTTTTAGCTCAAAGATTCTCATCAATCGCGTAATAAAAGTCGTCCGGGCGGAGAAACAAGCGGCCGCAGAATCATTTCACAGGATCCAGACCCTCCAAGACGGCTGTAATGGCACTTTGATCGAAAATTAAAACAACCTTTCTAGACCGAGGAAGAAATATATAATCATCTTCAGGGGGATTAAAGAAATGCGACAAATAAAAGCCGAAGACGGAGCGCAATAATGTGAAAACATAACAGCGCCTTAAAGGGGACGCAAACATGGCTGCTGCATCCCACGGATAAGGCTGGTGTCTGCGATTGCAGAACAGCATTGTTGAAGTCCATCAGGCTAAGCTGTAATACCACTCACAACCTGTGCATGGGGGGGGGCGCTGATTCTGGTTTTTCTAATTATAAATGCTCGCTATGGTTAAAGTGAATCAAATAACAAAAATATCATGTTCGGATCAGTCCAAAAATTTGTAACTTTAGCCCTATGATGAACAGGCCTGGGAAATATATATATGTTTATTAAAGTAGACATGATGAAAGAAGTGACAGGTCCTTCTTAAAGGGGCATTGTCATTTCAGAAAGTAATGGCGTATCACTCGCATACAGATGAAGCATTTTTGAAAAAAATTTTCCCCCCATATTACAATGTTTATTAAAACGGGTTGTCCGGTCCAAATTGTACTGAGCGAGGCGGCGCCCCGACTGGTGACACGGCCGTCCAGTGGGCGTGACTGACTATAGGACGTATATGAAGCGAGGCCGCGCCCACTAGTCGGGCTCTGACCAGGAGTATGTATAAAGTATACACACCATCAGAAGCCGGCGAATACTCACAGCGCACAGAGCAGACTGCCTGCGCTGGGGGGGATTCGTAAGACTGTGGTCACACAGACTTATCGATTTGGACCGGAAAACCCCTTTAAAAATAAAAAGTAGAAATCTTGTAATTCTCACACCGGCCACTGGGGATATTTTAGACTATAACTTTCTGCTGTTTAAGGAAACAATACATGTACAGTACATTAGCCGCAATGAACACACTCTGCCCCTATCCTTTTCCATGAAGTATCTGAGTGTGTGCAAAGGTCATTCACTTTGTTTTCTAATGAAGATCATGATATGAAAAATATCAAAAAAATATTGCTAAAATGTTTTCAGAAATTCCATTTAAGAAAGATTTTCCCACACTCAGAGTTTCTGGTAACGGGGAAAGCCATGGACACAATAAGAATATGAGTTCACATGCAGAGCGCTTGTCAGCGGCCGCCGTCTCGTCACCAGTCTCTGCCGGACGCTACATTGACATTTATTATCTGTCATGTGAATGTTTCTTTTCTTGTGGCTTTTCTTATAAGAAAAAAAAAAATCTAAATATATCTTAATCCAGTCTCCGTTTAATTTAGTATCAGTGCCAGCCCATTACTAATGTGCGGATCAAGCTGCCATACATCAGCATCAGCGTGACCTTCACAGGGCATCCGATCCTCATCTCACATCCACCATTGTCACCCTGGGAGTTTGTTTCCCACTTTGTCACCGCTGCTGTTTACAAAGTATTCACCCCGAGCCAATGTTTTAGTTTTTAAAATAAACTATCGATCCACATGCCAGAGAGAAGATCACTTTTATAAAAAATGATTTGGCACCAGAAGGTATCCAAATGGCCGTGCAATAAATCAAAGTGAGAGCTGGGAACTTTGCACAATGATCCATTCTCGCTGCTGCTGTCACGGGATGTGAAGCTGACGGAGGAGCGCGGAGCGGGGAATCAGCTGCGGGATACTCCACATACAGGAATATGGCGTCGGCTCTTTCTGTTCTTCAGCCCTAATGCTGCGTGTATATTTGTCCACTTAGCAGTTAATGCCCTGACCAGCAATGAACTTATATTGTCATGACAAAAACTAAGTACACCCTCACTGAATCCATACGAGGTCTTAAATAACTTCAGCCTCAGATGAAGAACAACACATGACAAATTACAGCGTGTCATTATTTATTTACCGAAATCTAGGCCATCATGCAGAAGCAGTGCGTGAAAAATGAAGTACACCCAATGAATCAATTGTAGAACCATTTTTAGCAGCAAAATCGTGAAGTAATGGTTTCCTGTGTGACTTTATTAGCTTCTCATATTTTGTCCAAGCTTTATTACAACATTGCCTTGGTTCATTGAGGTTTGTGGCTTTGGTTTCTGCACCAGTGTTAAATATACTTATTTTGTAGATTTATTTATTCAGGACTTCTTACCAGATGCGATACTCGAAAGAAAATGTCACGATAATTCTCATAAAAAATGTAGTGGTTTATTGAATTGTCCATCAAAAAGAATCATTGCAGCAAAACATAAAATAGAAAAAGTAGTTACAAAGAGATTGTTTATTTGTCCATAATTAGCTCATTAGATTAAAGTTTGTTCCCCATCCTTCCCAGGATCCTGAATGGTAGCTTGTGTCTGTCTGTGTCAATACCAAAAGGAGCACGTGTTCGCTGTTGCACGTAGACCCTGCTACTGAATGAAGTGAGAGAAAATGAGTCCACCCTGTGTGTCACGTGGTTTATATATATATCTCACATAGCACCTGTTTCTATATATGACACTACCATCTACCCTGCTCTAAGTGTACAGAAATAACACATGTAATGTCAGCTAAACCTTCCATGAGGGTTAGCAATGTACCCAGTACAGAACTGAAATTAGAAATTAATATTTGATTATTTAACAACCAGTCTCTTAAGGTTCTTCCAAAGCATTTCAATCAGGCTGAAATCTGGACTTTGGGCCATTGCAGCACCACAATTCTTTTCTTTTTCTGCCATTCTGCTTGGGATCATTATCCTGGTGCAAGACACAGTTTTGGACAACCTTTAGATTTGGATAGATGGCCTCATGTTTGACTGTAGAAATCTTTGGTATACAGAGAAGATCATTGTCGATTCAATGACTGCAAGGTCTCTGAGTCATGCAATTCAAAACAGGAAAAAAATCATCTCCCCTCCACCACCATGCTGGACAGTTGGTATGGAGTCTTTGTGCTGATACGCAGAGTTTGTTTTTACCAATATACATTGTACAGTACCATTATGACCAAACATCCCCATTTTGGTCTTATCTGTCCAATAGACATTGTTCCAGAAGTCTTAGGGTATGTGCCCACGTAGCGTTTTACAAGCGTCTATGCTGCGGAATTTCCGCAGCGTAAATGCTTGTGAAACGCTAGGTAATCCGCTGTGCAACAACTGCATTCTGGTAGAGGATAACATAAATATGAAAAACCTGTATATATTAGACTAGCTATTGAGCCTGTTCTACGCCCGGGTGGCGAGCATTTTTAATGGTATATGGTCTCCCATCCAGGTATTTGTGCTGCCCCAATCCTGTTCCCCCATCCTATTATGCTGGCCAAATCCCTATCCTGGTATGCATGGCACACCTCACCCCCAATCCTGGTAAGCATTGCACCCATCACCCTCAATCGTGGTATGCATGGCACCCCTCACCCCCAATCCTGATATGCATGGCACCCCTCATTCCTAATCCTGGTATGTATGGCACCTCTCACCAATAATCTTGGTATGCATGGCACCCCTCATCCCTATCCTGGTATGTATGGTACCCCTCATCCTGGTAAGCATGTTACCCCTCATCCCTATTCTGGTATGCATGGCACCCCATCCCTCATCCTGGTATGCATGGTACTCCTCATCCCTATCCTGGTATGCATGGCCCCTCATCTGAATCTAGGTATGCATGGCCCCTCATCCGAATCCAGGTATCCATGACCCCCCCAGATCCTTATCCTGGTATGCATGGCATCCCTCATCCCTATCCTGGTATGCATGGCACGCCTCATCCCAATCCAGGTATGCATGGCACCTCTCACCCCCAATCCTGTGTGTATGGCAGCCATTACCCCCAATCCTGATATGCATAGCACCCCTCACCCTCAATCCTGATATGTATGGCACCCCTCATTCTCAATCCCGGTATGCATGGCACCCCTCATCCCAATCCTGGCATGCATGGCACCCCTCATCCTTGTATACATGGCTCCCTGATACCCAATTCTGGTATGCATGGTACCCCATCCCTCATCCCTATTCTGGTATGTATGGCACCCCTCATCCTGGTATGCATGGTACCCCTCATCCCTATCCTGGTATACATGGTACCCCTCATCCCTATCCTGGTATGCATGGCCCCTCATCCAAATCCTGGTATGCATGGCCCCCCCAGATCCCTATCCTGGTATGCATGGTACCCCTCACCTCTCAATCCTGGTATACATGGCACCCCCCATCCTCAATCCTGGTATGCATGGCACCCCCCATCCCCAATCCTGGTATGCATGGCACCCCTCATTTCAAATCTGGTATATATGGCACCCCTTATCCCAATCATGGTATGCATGGCATCCCATCTCTCATCCTGGTATGCATGGCACCCCTCATCCCAAATTTGATATACATGGCACCCCTCATCCCAATCCTGGTATGTATGGCACCCCCCATCTCCCAATCCTGGTATGTATGGTACCCAATTCCTCATCCTGGTATGCATGGCTTTCTTATCCCCAATCCTGGTATGTATGGCCCACTCATCCCTATCCTGGTATGCATGGTACCCCTCATCTCCCAATCCTGGAATGCATGGTACACCTCATCCCCCAATCCTGGAATGCATGGTACCCCTCATCCCCCAATCCTGAAATGCATGGTACCCCTCATTTCCCAATCCTGGTATGCATGGTAACCCTCATTCCCCAATCCTGGAATGCATGGTACACCTCATCCCCCAATCCTGGAATGCATGGTACCCCTCATTTCCCAATCCTGGTATGCATGGAAACTCTCATTCCCCAATCCTGGTATGCATGGAAACCCTCATTCCCCAATCCTGGTATGTGTGGTCCCCTCACCCCCAATCCTGGTATGCATGGTCCCCTCACCCCCAATCCTGGTATGCATGGTCCCCTCACCCGGAATCCTGGTATGCATGGTCCCCTAATCCCCCAATCCTGGTATGCATGGCACCCCTCACCCCCCAATCCTGGTATGCATGGTACCCCTCAGCCCTCAATCCTGGTATGTGTGGCCCCCTAATCCCCCAATCCTGGTATGTGTGACCCCTCACTTCCCAATCCTGGTATGCATGGCACCCCTCACCCCCAATCCTGGTATGTATGGTACCCGTCATCCCCAATCCTGGTATGCATGGCCCCTCATCCGAATCCTGGTATGTATGGCCCCCCCAGATCCCTATCCTGGTGTGCATGGTACCCTCACCCCTCAATCCTGGTATGCATGGCAACCCCCACCCTGGTATGCATGACACCCCCTATCCCCAATCCTGGTATGCATGGCACCCCTCATTTCAAATTTGGTATACATGCACCCATCATCCCAATCCTGGTATGCATGGCATCCCATCTCTCATCCTGATATGCATGGCATCCCTCATCCCAAATTTGATATAAATGGCATCCCTCATCCCAATCCTGGTATGTATGACACCCCTCATCCCAATCCTGGTATGTATGACACCCCTCATCCCCCAATCTTGCTATGCATGGTACCCCTCATCCCCCAATCCTGGAATGCATGGTACCCCTCATTTCCCAATCCTGGAATGCATGGTACCCCTCATCCCCCAATCCTGGTATGCTTGGTACCCCTCATTCCCCAATTCTGGTATGTGTGATCCCCTCACCCCCAATCCTGGTATGCATGGTCTCCTCACCCCCAATCCTGGTATGCATGGTTCCCTCATCCCCCAATCCTGGCATGCATGGCACCCCTCACCCCCCAATCCTGATATGCATGGTACCCCTCAGACCTCAATTCTGGTATGTATGGTACCCCTCATCCCCCAATCCTGGCATGTGTGGCCCCCTAATCCCCCAATCCTGGTATGTGTTGCCCCCTCACCTCCCAACCCTGGTATGCATGTCACCCCTCACCTCCAATCCTGGTATGTATGGTACCCCTCATCCCCCAATCCTGGTATGTGTGGCACCCCTCATCCCTATCCTGGTATGTATGGTACCCCTCATCCTGGTATGCATGGTACCTCTCATCCCTATTCTGGTATGCATGGCACCTCATCCCTCATCCTGGTATGCATGGTTCCCCTCATCCCTATACAGGTATGCATGGCCCCTCATCCGAATCCTGGTATGCATGGCACCCCATCTCTCATCCTGATATGCATGGCACCCCTCATCCCAAATTTGATATAAATGGCACCCCTCATCCCAATCCTGGTATATATGGCACCCCTCATCCCCCAATCCTGGTATGTATGGTACCCCTCATCCCCCATTCCTGGTATGTGTGGCACCCCTCATCCCTATCCTGGTATGTATGGTACCCCTCATCCTGGTATGCATGGTACCTCTCATCCCTATTCTGGTATGCATGGCACCTCATCCCTCATCCTGGTATGCATGGTTCCCCTCATCCCTATACAGGTATGCATGGCCCCTCATCCGAATCCTGGTATGCATGGCACCCCATCTCTCATCCTGGTATGCATGGCACCCCTCATCCCAAATTTGATATAAATGGCACCCCTCATCCCAATCCTGGTATATATGGCACCCCTCATCCCCCAATCTTGGTATGCATGGTACCCCTCATCCCCCAATCCTGGAATGCATGGTACCCCTCATCCCCCAATCCTGGAATGCATGGTACCCCTCATTTCCCAATCCTGGTATACATGGCACCCCTCATCCCAATCCTGGTATGCATGGCTCCCCATCTCTCATCCTGGTATGCATGGCACCCCTCATCCCAAATTTGATATAAATGGAACCCTCATCCCAATTCTGGTATGTATGGCACCCCTCATCCCCCAATCTTGGTATGCATGGTACCCCTCATCCCCCAATCCTGGAATGCATGGTACCCCTCATTTCCCAATCCTGGTATGCATGGTCCCCTAATCCCCCAATCCTGGTATGCATGGCACCACTCACCCCCCAATCCTAGTATGCATGGTACCCCTAATCCCCCAATCCTGGTATGTGTGGCCCCCTCACCTCCCAATCCTGGTATGCATGGCACCCCATCCCTCATCCTGGTATGCATGGTTCCCCTCATCCCTATACTGGTATGCATGGCCCCTCATCCGAATCCTGGCATGCATGGCCCCCCCAGATCCCTATCCTTATATGCATGGCGCCCCTTGTGAGGAGCTGCCCACTTACTAAAGACTATGATACTTTTCCAGCAACGGACCACCATTTTTGTCAATATTATTATTGTGTATTATTAGTGATTTACTTGTTATGTTTTATATCGTTCTGCTTACTTGACAGTATGTAAAGCCCCCGTCTCACATAGCGAGATCGCTAGCGAGATGGCTGCTGTGTCACGGTTTTGGTGACGCAACAGCGACCTCACCAGCGATGACACTATGTGTGACACTTTGCAACGATCAGGCCCCTGCTGTGAGGTCGCTGATCGCTGCAAAGTGTCCTGGACCATTTTTTGGTCATTGCCCTCCCGCTGGTCAGCACACATCGCTGTGTGTGACCAGCGGGAGCAGCGATCAGGCTGGTAACTATGGTAAACATCGGGTTACTAGGGGCACACGCGCACTTAGTAACCCGTTGTTTATCATGGTTACGAGCCTGCTAAAGTGAGCGGTAACCTCCCGCTCACCGTAGCAGAGTGGTAACCATGATAAACAGCGGGTTACTAGGTGCGCGTGTGCCCCTAGTAACCCGATGTTTACCATAGTTACCAGCCTGCTCCTGCTTCAGCAGGCTGGTAACCAGGAGCAGGACATCGTGGAAAGATTCTTTCCACGATGTCGCTGCTCCCCTGATCGCTGGTGAGCCTGCCTGTTTGACAGCTCACCAGCGACCACATAGCGACGCAGCAACGATCCCTGACAGGTCGTATCGTTGTCGGGATCATTGCAGCGTCGCTAAGTGTGACGGGGCCTTAAGATTCACTTGTAAAATGTCCAGCATTTCACTAATCTCATCTTTATCTCTGGAGTCCATTGTTCCAACAGCCAATAATCTCATTATGTGTGTGTAGATTGTAGACACAGTGGAGCCGTCACCACAGGGGGTCTTACATGCAGTCTCAGATGAAGGCTTCTAGAATATTCTTCATTGTTTTAGTGAACAGTGAATTTTTAAGGGGGAGGGTGTGATCACTTCTGACCTGGGAGGGGACTGATCCCAGTGGTAGAAAGGAGAGACATGTTTTAGAAAGAGTTGTGTGGAAGGATTGAATGAAGAGGATGGAGACCGTGGACTTGGAAGGATGAATGGATAAACATGTTACCCTTATGGATTATATCGTTTGGATTTACACTTTCTTAAAAGGACTGCTGCTACTGGATACCTGTGTTTTCATAGTTTTATCTGCCTTCTAGAGGATCATGGACTGTGGCTACAGACTATACTGGCTGGAGATACGAAATCTGTGGGCCAACCAAAAGTTGGGAGACAGTGAGTATGGCCTATGGAACTACTGAACCCAGATTGGGAACTTGAGGACTGAGAGAACTGTATTTTGGCCATTTACCTGGAATTGCTTTATTACCATGGCTGTGATCAATAAAATATTGTTGCATCACCTGCCTAGGTGATTACTTACAACCCACAACCTCAGATCTTTACACCCCTCATCCCCAATCCTGGTATGCATGGCACCCCTCACCCCCAATCCTGTAGGCATGGCACCCCTCACCCCCAATCCTGATATGCATGGCACCCCTCACCCCCAATCCTGATATGTATGACATCCCTCATTCTCAATCCTGGTATGCATGGCACCCCTCATCCCAATCCTGTCATGCATGGTGCCCCTCATCCTGGTATGCATGGCTCACTCATACCCAATCCTGGTATGCATGGTGCCCCATCCCTCATCCCTATCCTGGTATGTATGGTACCCCTCATCCTGGAATGCATCACTATCCTGGTATGCATGGCACCCCATCCCTCATCCTGGTATGCAAGCCCCCCCAGATCCCTATCCTGGTATGCATGGTACCCCTCACCCCTCAATCCTGGTATGCATGGCACCCCATCCCTCTTCCTGGTATGCATGCCCCCCCAGATCCCTATCCTGGTATGCATGGTACCCCTCAAACCTGGTATGCATGGCACCCCCCCATCCCCAATCCTGGTACGCATGGCACCCCTCATTTCAAATCTGGTATACATGGCACCCCTCATCCCAATCCAGGTATGCATGGCACCCCATCTCTCACCCTGGTATGCATGGCACCCTTCATCCCAAATTTGATATACATGGCACCCCTCATCGCAATCCTCGTATGTATGGCACCCCCCATCCCCCAATCTTGGTATGCATGGTACCCAATCCCTCATCCTGGTATGCATGGCTTTCTCATCCCCCAATCCTGGTATGTATGGCCCCCTCATCCCTATCCTGGTATGCATGGCACTCCTCATCCCCCAATCCTGGTATGCATGGTACCCCTCATCCCCCAATCCTGGAATGCATGGTACCCCTCATCCCCCAATTCCTGGTATGTGTGGTCCCCTCACCCCCACTTCTGGTATGTGTGACCCCCCCTTCAATCCTGGTATGCATGGTCCCCTTATCCCCCAATCCTGGTATGCATGGCACCCCTCACCCCCCAATCCTGGTATGTATGGTACCCCTCATCCCCCAATCCTGGTATGTGTGGCCCCCTAATCCCCCAATCCTGGTATGTGTGGCCCCCTCATCCCTCAATCCTGGTATGCATGGTCCCTTCACCCCCAATCCTGGTATGCATGGCACCTCATCCCTCATCCTGGTATGCATGCCCCCCCAGATCCCTATCCTGGTATGCATGGTACCCCTCACCCCTCAATCCTGGTATGCATGGCACTCCCCCATCCCCAATCCTGGTATGCGTGGTACCCCTCATTCCCCAATCCTGGTATGTGTGGTCCCCTCACCCCCAATCCTGGCATGTGTAACCCCCCTCAATCCTGGTATGCATGGTCCCCTCATCCCCCAATCCTGGTATGCATGGCACCCCTCACCCCCCAATCCTGGTATGTATGGTACCCCTCATCCCCCAATCCTGGTATGTGTGGCCCCCTAATCCCCCAATCCTGGTATGTGTGGCCCCCTCATCCCTCAATCCTGGTATGCATGGTCCCTTCACCCCCAATCCTGGTATGCATGGTCCCCTCATCCCCCAATCCTGGTATGCATGGTTCCCCTTACCCCCCAATCCTGGTATGCATGGTACCCCTCACCCCTCAATCCTGGTATGCATGGTACCCCTCACCCTTCAATCCTGGTATGCATGGTACCCCTCATCCCCCAATCCTGATATGTGTGGCCCCCTCATTCTCCAGTCCTGGTATGTATGGCCCTCATCCCAATCCTGTTATGTGTGGCCCCCTCACCTCCCAATCTTGGCATGCATGGTACCCCTCATTCTTTTCACGCTGCACACATACAAAAAAACCCACTTATACTCACCTTTCTTCCCTGTGCTCCAGCGCTGCTGTGTCTTGTTCTGCCGGAGGCCGGGGGAGGAGTGGGGCACCGGAATACGCGCTTGCCCATACTGCTCTGTCCATCTCCATTTTGCTGAAGACACACTGCAAATGTCTACGCATACCGTGATCTCCAGCGCCATACACTCCTCTTACCTGTAACGGCTCCATGCGTTCTTCTTTCTGGAGCCAGAGTGCACAGGCGTGTCACGCTTACGCAGGCTATTGAGGCTTCAGACAGGGACGCTTGTAGCGTTATATTATAGATATGAAATACTTATAGTTATTTGAGCTATTATATCAATACCATGTAGCAGTATTATTTCAGCACTGTACGTTGTTATTATTTATGCACTGCATAGTGATAATTAGATATAAGTGGATCGTTTGGAATTCACGGTCTCCACTGATTCAGGATTTTTCTAAAGAATCATAGGGGTATAAAATGTCAGTTCTTCTTTGCAGTGTGTGAAAAAAATGCTGTTATTAAGGTATCGTTACTGCAATACATTATAGCTCAATCAATTCACAGTCACACTAACTTTGTAAGCCCAACACCTCCTTATATATTAGACTAAGTGACTATAGAGATATCACACTGAGTGACTATACAGCTACAGTACCTCCCTATATATCACAATGAGTGATTATACATCTACAGCACCTCCCTATGTATCACACTGAGTGACTATACAGCTACAGCACCTCCCTATGGATCACATTGAGTGACTACACAGCTACAGCACCTCCCTATATATCACACTGAGTGACTATGCAGCTACAACACCTCCCTATGTATCACACTGAGTGACTATACAGCTACAGCATCTCCCTATATATCACACTGAATGACTATGCAGCTACAGCACATCCCCATGTATTGCACTGACTTACTATATAGCTACAGAATCTCTCTATATTATCACAATAAGTGAGTATACAGCTATAGCACCTCCCTATATATCACACTAAGTGACTATGCAGCTACAGAACCTCCCTGTGTATCACACTGAGTAACTATGAAGCCGCAGCACCTCCCCATGTATTGCACTGAGTTACTATACAGCTGCAGAAGCTCTCTATGCATCACAATAAGTGACTATACAGCTACAGCACCTCCCTATATATCACATTGAGTGACTATACAGCTACAACACCTCCCTGTGTATAACACTGAGTGACTATACAGCTACAGCACCTCCTTATATATCACACTGAGTGACTATACAGATACAGAACCTCCCTATATATAAATTGAATCTTTGAATTATTTTTCACAGACTGAAACTACCACTTCCATTTTCATTGTGCTTTAGCAACTTATTGGCTGCGATAGATCATGTGATGTGATAGCTGCAGGGCATTATCTGGAAGCTCGCATGGCCACGCCTGACATCATTAGCCAGCGCTCTGAGTTCTCAACAGTCTGTGAAAAGGTGTTGGCAATTTTTATTGCGATCACCATGAATTGAATTGCAGAATGTTCAAATTTGACTCAAAGTTGATCCTCAGCGGTTCGACCCTCTCAACTCTAGTGGTAGTATCTGAACAGTTTGGTGGTATCCTATCACCTATATCGTGGTATTATATCAGCACTGTATGATGGTATTATATTTATCACTTTTTTGTTAACTTATTACAGCAAGGTATGGCGGGGGGTTTTCAGCACTGTAAGGTGATGGTATTTCAGCAATCTATCGTAGTACTAAATATATTGAGTGGCGCTGTCACTTTGGAGGAAAAGCAGCAGGTCGTGATGTATGTAAAGAAAAAGCTAAAAAAGATCTGTCACTGGATGACAGCAATGGTGTGCACAGAGGCATTCTGATGGGCATATGGGTCTGTAAAACATTGAAGGCTGCATACCGCCATATAGTGTCCCTAGTCTGCAGCGTATGAGGAATGCTGCATAATCCATAATTCTGCTTTCAATGGACCATGGCCTTATTTTTACTGTTGGATTTGTATAAGAATTTGAGATATGGACGAACGATAGGGCCCTCCATACTATAGTGTATAAATACTGAGACCTCATGTACCCTGCCATATAGCAGATGCACATACGTTGTAGATCCATACGATTTATCCATATGTCTCTGATTTTATACAGAGATCTAAAAAGAAGAAAATCAATTTAAATAACCTAACAAATAGAAGTGCATTGCTTGTACCCTTGACCCTAGCATCTCACTACGTGTCCATGTTGTCCCCTCCTCAGCCACATCACTGGGTTTCTCTACGTGAAACCAAATTAGTTGTTTTCACAAAAGTTAACAATGACAAATCTGATTTTTTTACACTTTGATGACATATTTCCCCCTGGTTTAATGGAGTCAGCGTAAAAATAATTATTCTTCGCTCTGGGTATAAAAATTGTCTTGAAGTTTGGGTTTAGAGGGAACTCTCCATTAAGATGCAAGTCGGGAGCCGCTTTCTCATTACCGGATCAGGTTGCCAATGTTTTGATAAATGTAACTGTTTTTTTCCTAATATGTTTCCTTGCCTGGAACTCTTCATCCAGTTTTCCCATTATTAATGTGTTGTTGCAGTAGAGTTAAATAGATTGAGCAAGAGAAGGAATGGAGAGGAAATTAATTGTGTAAATACAACTCTGGTTTTCAGCGAGAACCGGGGGGGGGGGGAAATTGCATTGTAAGCAATGCTGGAAACTTCACCGCTATTTCATCAGGGAAGGCTAAGAAATCTTTATTTAATGTGAACAAGGACTCGGGTGAAATTAAAGAGCCAGAGCTTGGCCTGTTAAAACATTTATGTTTGATCCGTAAAAAGCTTAAAGGAAGGCTCCAGGCAAAAGTGACACAGTGTGAGGACTTCTGCAGGGCCAGGGAAGGAGTATGACAAAGGGGTTCTCTCTTTAGCCCTCGTGGGGTCATGCACCGCTCCATCCACCCTCAGCACGAGGAATGATACATTGTATCAGACCTGCCTGGAGTGTATGTTTAAGGAACTATAGCACTTGGCTACTTTGGCTTATGGCCAAGGATGAGGGAAGAGTGGAGGATTAAAAGTGAGAACTAATAGAATCTGATTGTCTCTTGTGGATGACACTGACAATTTGTTTGGACAATTTCTTTGCATAAAGACTTTTCATAAAGATCATAATCATGGGGGGGCAATTCTAGATTTTTGTTACTGAACTATGTGAACTTTGGCGAAAACAGTGAAGATTGGAGATCACGATTGTCCAAGGCAAAACCCTGATCAGATATTTCTCCCTCCAGACTTTATAGAAAAATAGTCAAGCCATCATTATCAGATTTAAAAAAAAAAAAATGGTCTACTGCAAATTCACCATACTGCTGCATTCCCTGCCTCTGCTTTTATACAGGCTATAATAGTCCCTCCTGTTTGGAAGTTTTTATACCATGTGATGTGTTAGCTGCAAGGCATTATGCATGAGCGGCAATGTCAGATGAGCCTTCCCTGGCTGATGTAATCTAATACAATGCGTAAAATAGAGAAGCAAATTGTTTTAATTCACCCGATTGAGCAAATTTTTAAAAATTCCACATAAATCTGGATGGCATCAGATCAATTCTTTCATCTCTTGTGTCTCCTTGTGTAAACTTGCCTGATCTTCTTTGAGGAATTCTGACCCCGGAAATGGTTAGATATCATTGATATTTTGAATATTTTTTTAGACTCTTTCCACCATTCCATAAGCGGTTCGTCTAGTTTTTGATGACTCAAATTTATAGTCTAACCAGACAAACTTCCCTTTGGACCCTATTTGGACTTTATTTTTAATTGCAGTAGATACAGTTATATTTTGGACTTTTTATCCCGTTAAGCACTTAATTACAAATTAGAAATTGACTATAAATATGGAAACCCTCTCGGCCTGATAGAAGCCTCGGTGGTTTCCATCTGATTACATGGCTGATGGAATCAAGCTAAGTGACCCGCATATTATGTTAATTAACATCTCTCAATACTCCTGTTGACTGCTCGCTATCACTTAATGATCTGAGGTAGCTCACTCCGTAATGAGATTCCATATTTAGAGTAAATTAATATTTATAAACAGAATCAGAATCAAAGAGATTATGGGAGGAAATGTAATTAACTCCAGACTTTTTTTTTATTTCATTTTTTTTTTTTTCAAAAGAATTTTCGGACAACTTCTCAAGTAAGTTTTCTACAGTTAAAATAAAAAAGAAAACCATAGAAAATGAATGTAAAAATTAAATTATTGAAAATGCCAGGCAGATAATTGTATCTTGGGTTAATTAGGAAATCAGAATGTATGCGGTATTTCAGTCGCTAATGAAGTATTTAACCGTTTTTATCAATACACTTGAGTAATTAAAAAAGATTTAACCTTCAGAATAAAAGACTAAACTTTTTAACATTATGTGATTAGATAATAAAAATTGGCTGTCATTTTATCAACCTTTCCTCCCCGTGTAACTGATCGGAAAACAGCGCAATAACCTAAAAATCTACAATGATGATGAACATTGCTGCGGCCCTGCAACTATGGATGAGCGAATCGATGCTTAACAAATCAAATTAGCTTAGAGTTTCCCAAAGTTTACGGAATCTAGCAAATCTGAATTTTGGGGGATTCATTTTGTACAACTCCATAAAGTGGCAGCAGCCAATTTGCTTAAATTCATATAAGCCAGAAAGTGGGTAAAAAGTAATAAAATATCATTATCATACTCACCTTGCCCCTCATTTGCTCCTGTCGCCTCCATTCCCCAGAGATCCTCCACTTATTCCATTACGAGCAACCGGCATTTGCTCCACCTTCAGCCTTCACTCTTTGCCAGGGCTTCAGAGCCCAACGAAGACTTGACGAACATTATGCCATCATGATCTCATAATGTGAATTGAAACGCATGGTCACTTGAGACAACGTGACCATGTGGGGTGACGTATATCAAAACGTCGTAACATGCATCACGATTTTGGTCGGCTTTGAAAGCGCTGGCAAAGAGGGAAGAGAAGGCCAAAACTGGAGTGGACACATTAGGGAGTGAGCGAAGGACGAGGGGACAGCTACAGTGACAGGCAAGGAAAGACCACTCTATTGTTTTTACCCCTTTATTTTACTTTGTGGTCTCAAACATAATTGTAACAGATGGCGTTTTTAACGGCAATCATTGCGCATTCGATTTGCATCATTTTACTTATTTTGTCCAGATTTGAAAGAATCTGTTAAACGGTGGCATTGTGCAAGAATGGCCAGTATTGCTGGATTACATTAGTAGCCATTATTCTTTATTAACAGTAAGCAATAGGGGTAAGAAAAGTTCTGAAGAACAAAGCAAGATAGGAAATAGACTTTATTCGCTAATTTGTATATTTTTGTAAGTGCTATCAGCACAATCTAGTTTCATCAGGTGTGAATAAACTTTTGGGGAGAATCCAACAGTTCAACACTGAGTAACATCTACTCCTCTCCGAGTTACGACACATATCCTAGAATTGTTAATATTTTCACCAATACTTCCAGAATGTTTTTGCTTTGTTAGGGCCGGTCTTACTCACTCAAGCTCCAATTTATTCCAGCGCAAATATAATTCTAGCTCGCCTGACCTTTCCCTCAGTATTATCAGGATTCAGCCTTATGACATCAAAGTCTCATGTGGGCTACAGGGTCATTACCAGAGAATCTACAAAGAGATGTCTGTAGACCCCCATTCTTTACAAGTATTGAGAAGAGATTTCTTTTGGTTTAATCACTCCCACTCCCACTCTCCTAACTTTATTATCTAACCCAATGTTCCTCCCATGCTTGGATACAATGGGTTTTTCCTGCGGCTTACAAAAAAGGTATAATAGAACTATGAAACCTTAAAAGAGGGGATATCCTACTTACTGAACCAGAAATGAAACAAGATGATGATACAATCTACCAATAAGTGATCGGCTTCACTTACGTCAAGTCTTCCACTGACTCAACTCTTGCCGACAAATCCTTCCATTGTAAGCGCCACAAAATAAGAACAATATTGGAATCTGAGAATCCTCAGTGGTTGATACCTTTTAATGGCTAACTGAAAAGATGGTAAACATAGCAAGCTTTCGAGACAACTCAGGTCTCTTCTTCAGGCTAATAATGATGAAGAAGAGACCTGAGTTGTCTCGAAAGCTTGCTATGTTTACCATCTTTTCAGTTAGCCATTAAAATGTATCAACCACTGAGGATTCTCAGATTCCAATATTGTTCTTATTTTGTGGCGCATTTTGGGGTAAGTGAAGAGTCTCCGTGAGCTCAAAGAACACTGGATTTTGGCTGTTGGAGCTGAAAAGAGGACATCAGTAAACCAGGGGAGGAGTCCTGAGGAGATAATTTGCATATTCCCACTGCATTTTGGGGTAAGTGAAGAGTCTCCGTGAGCTCAAAGAACACTGGATTTTGGCTGTTGGAGCTGAAAAGAGGACATCGGTAAACCAGGGGAGGAGTCCTGAGGAGATAATTTGCATATTCCCACTGCATTTTGGGGTAAGTGAAGAGTCTCCGTGAGCTCAAAGAACACTGGATTTTGGCTGTTGGAGCTGAAAATAGGACATCGGTAAACCGCGCGCCGGCATTTTGAAGCTTTTTTTTGAAGCTTTTTTCACTGTTTTCAGAACATTAACAGTAAGAACATGGAAGAGTCCAGGAGCCATTTGGTGAGCTGCATATCCTGCTACATGTTCACAGACTTGCCAGTGGAAAAGCCAAACTTTACATGCCAGAAATGCAAGCTTGTGTCCCTGTTGGAGGAAAAGTTGCGAAATCTAGAAGAGAGGTTAACTACCTTGAAAATCATTAAGGAAGGTGAAGAGTTCTTAGACAGAGCAGAATTATCTCTTCATGATTCAGAAAGAGAAGAAATTCGAACTGCACCTGAGGAAACAGAGGAATGGAAGCATGTGACCCAGAGAAGCAGGAGGCTCGAGAGGCAGTCAGCACCCATACTGCTCAGGAACCAGTACCAGGCTCTCTCGCAGGAGAACCATGAAGAAATACAGCAAAATAAGACTTTGCCAGCAATGAATAACCTTGTAAGCCCTCAGAATCCTCCTGGATGGAGAAAGAAGAATGTTGTGAAGAAAAAACGGAGAGTGGTGGTCATGGGGGATTCCCTGTTAAGAGGAACAGAGGCCGCTATCTGCAGACCAGACATAACCTCAAGAGAAATGTGCTGTCTTCCAGGAGCAAAAATTAAAGATGTGTCTGACAGGATATCAAGACTCTTCAGACCTACAGATCACTACCCATTCCTGCTAATACATGTGGGGACAAATGACACCGCAAGAAAGGACCTGGAAACCATCTGCAGTGACTTTGAAGACTTGGGCAAGAAAGTGAAAGAATTGGGAGCGCAGGTGGTCTTCTCATCCATCCTCCCAGTGGATGGCCATGGAACAATGAGGTGGAATAAGATTCTACAGGTGAACAACTGGCTACGTCGATGGTGCCGTCAACAAGGATTTGGATTTCTGGATCACGGAATGAATTACCTATACGATGGACTACTTGCTAGAGATGGGGTGCACCTTACGAAGACTGGAAAACATGTATTTGGAAGTCGCCTTGCTACACTCATCAGAAGAGCTTTAAACTAGAACAATGTGGGAAGGGAAGCAAAAGGCCAGAAAAAGCCATACAGCTGATAAATACTATTGAGATCTCTGCTACTGGAAGTGGAAAGGAAGAACAAAGACAAAACAATTTAAATAATAAAAATATGGGAGGAAGAGAAACCAATCACAAACTAAAATGTTTTTATACAAATGCACAAAGCATGGGCAACAAACAAGGAGAATTAGAACTACTAACGCAGGAAAAGAAATATGATGTCATTGGAATCACTGAAACTTGGTGGGACGATACACATGATTGGAATAAAAGGCTAAAAGGATACAACTTATTTGCAAGAAACAGACTTGATAAACGAGGAGGAGGTGTCGCATTGTATGTTAGAAAAGCGTATATCTGCACAGAGATTGAAGCTTCAGAGACTGAGAGTTCTGTGGAAACTGTTTGGGTAAGAATACAAGGAGAGAACAACGGAAAGGACACCATTGTAGGCATTTACTACAGGCCACCTGGGCAAGCTGAAGATATGGATGAACTCTTTATGTATCAAATGACCAAGTTCTCAAAAAAATATGACGTAGTGGTCATGGGAGATTTCAACTATCCAGACATTTGTTGGGAATCTCTCTCAAGTAAAACTAACAGGTCAAGCAAATTCTTATCCTCTCTTGCTGACAACTTTATCTTCCAAAAGGTAGGGGAGAAAACAAGGGGATCTGCTACTTTGGATCTAATCCTTATAAACAAGGAGGAAATGGTTGAGGAGGTAAAAGTGGCTGGGACCCTAGGAGGCAGCGATCATGCTATTATAGAATTTTGGATAACTAGAGGAGGAAGACATGTGAAGACTCAAACTTCAAGGTTAGATTTTAGAAAGGCAGATTTTAAGAGACTCAGAAAGAGAATAGGAGGGATCCAATGGCTGGATGTCCTTAAGGACAAAAATGTCCAGGAAGGATGGGAAATTTTTAAAAATGAGATTCTCAAAGCACAATCGTTAACAATCCCGAAAAGTAGGAAGAATGGGAAGCATTTAAGGAAACCAGGATGGATGAACACAGAACTTAAACACATGCTAAAAAGAAAGAAAGAAATGTTTATTAAATGGAAAGAGGGAGGCATATCTAAAGAAGATTATAATGCAGTCTGCAGATCCTGCAGGGCATGTATCAGGTTAGCTAAAGCTGACAATGAATTAAGGCTTGCAAGAGATGTCAAAAGCAATAAAAAAGGATTTTGGGGGTATGTCAAAAGTAAAAGAAAAGTCAAAGATGCTATAGGATTTTTACAGGATGAAAATGGAGAAATGGTAAGAGAGGATGTTGAGAAGGCCAAACTTTTTAATTCCTATTTTGCATCTGTTTTCTCTCAGAAAGAAAATGTAACATCAACTGATCTTCACTGTCCTTTTAAAGGAATAGAAGAATCCAAGTTATCTGTAAACAGAAAGATTGTGAGGGAATATTTAGCTAACATAAATGAGTTCAAGTCTCCAGGTCCAGATGAATTACACCCCAGAGTACTGAAGGAGATCGTAGAAGAAATTTTAGAACCACTCTCCATAATCTTTGAAAATTCTTGGAGAACAGGAGAAGTCCCAGAAGACTGGAGAAGAGCAAATGTTGTTCCTATCTTCAAAAAGGGGAAGAAGGTGGACCCAGGGAACTATAGGCCGGTGAGTCTGACTTCTATACCAGGAAAGATCTTTGAACAAATTATTAAACAACATGTATGTAAGTACCTGGATAAGAATGAAGTGATTAACCAGAGTCAGCATGGGTTTATAACTAACAAGTCATGTCAGACTAACTTAATTTCCTTCTATGACAGAATCACTGACTGGGTGGATCAGGGAAATGCTGTAGATATAGTATATCTTGACTTCAGCAAAGCATTTGACAAAGTATCTCACACCATCCTTATTGAAAAAATGACCAAGTATGCAATGGACCAGGCAACTGTTAGGTGGATTCATAACTGGCTTAGTGATCGGACTCAAAGGGTGATTGTAAATGGCTTCACATCCAGCTGGATGAATGTCTCAAGTGGGGTACCACAGGGCTCCGTCCTGGGACCTGTATTGTTCAACATCTTTATCAATGATTTAGATGAAGGAATTGAGGGTAAACTGATTAAATTTGCTGATGACACAAAGCTAGGAGGGATAGCTAATACTAGAGAAGAGAGAGAGAGGATTCAAAAAGACCTAAATAAACTGGAGCAGTGGGCAGCAACCAACAGAATGGTTTTTAACAGGGAAAAATGCAAAGTACTACATCTGGGCAATAAAAATGAAAAAAAGCATATACAGAATGGGAGGAATAGAGCTAAGCAACAGTACATGTGAAAAAGACTTAGGTATACTAATAGATCATAGACTGAACATGAGTCAACAGTGTGATGCAGCAGCAAAAAAGGCAAATACAATTCTGGGATGTATTAACAGAAGCATACAGTCTAGATCACGTGAAGTCATTATCGGTCTTTACTCCTCTTTGGTCAGACCTCATCTGGAATACTGTGTACAGTTTTGGGCACCAAATTTTAAAAAAGACATAGACAAACTGGAGCAAGTTCAGAGAAGAGCGACCAGAATGGTGACTGGTCTGCAAACCATGTCCTATGAGGAACGGTTGCAGGATTTGGGAATGTTTAGCTTGCAAAAAAGAAGACTGAGAGGAGACTTAATAGCTGTCTACAAATATGTCAAGGGCTGTCACATTGTAGAAGCATCATCTTTATTCTCATTTGCACAAGGAAAGACTAGAAGCAATGGGATGAAACTAAATGGGAGGAGACACAGATTAGATATTAGAAAAAACTTTTTGACAGTTAGGGTGATTAATGAGTGGAACAGGCTGCCACGAGAGGTGGTGAGTTCCCCTTCAATGGACGTCTTCAAACAGAGGCTGGACAGACATCTGTCTGAGATGATTTAGTGAATCCTGCTTTGAGCAGGGGGATGGACCAGATGACCCAGGAGGTCCCTTCCAACTCTACCATTCTATGATTCTATGATTCTATGATTCTATGATTCTATGACTCTCAGATTCCAATATTGTTCTATCTACTGGCTAACACGGTATAAATATTCTTTACCTTAACAAAATAAGAAAACATACATAGAGTTATATGTACTCACTAGTCAATTCCTCATGTACCAAAGTGATGTTAAATTAGTTGGAAAAGAGGGAAGCAGATGGTGGGAAGACTTTTTCTCTAAGTGGAAATATTGTGGCGACGCTCTATCTAGGAAAAGCAATCAGGTCTCCCTCATGGATACTTCTTGGAAACTTTTGCAGAGAGTTTATTTTGTCCCTACCCATCAAATTAAATATTTTTCCATTAATAAGCTGCAGTTTCATTCAAAACTACAGCTTATCAGACAAAAAAAAAAGCCCTCATATGGCTGTGACGATGGAAAATAAAAAGTTAGGCTCTTCGAAGAAAGAAGAAAAAAAATGAAAATGTAGACAATGAAAAAATGCCTCTCTCCTTAAGCAGTTTCTAGTGAAGTGGAAAATGACAAAAAAACAAAAAACAAAATGTGATCAAAATGATTTACTCCTGTTTTGATTTTTTTTTCTGATATTTACTATTTTCCACTGCAAAGGGATAAAAATATTGCAAACATTGTTTATTCATATTTTCACAATTTCTTTGCTAAAACTTTCTGAAACTAATAAGATGGAAATGTAAATGAAAAGCATTTTTTTTTTTCTTAAGCGGTTCACAAATTAAACATTAAAATAAATAAAATTCCAAGTTCACGTAATCATCCATCATGGATTGATATGGGCGTAATAAGGAAAAAGATTTTTCATGCTATAACCCCCTCCCCTAAAATTAGAAAATTAATAATATGTCCCTGTTACAAGCTGAGTTTGAATAATTTCTAATTCTCATTAGATCAGTCACAATATTTTCCATTTCAGTCTATGACCAATTTTAAAAGTTGTGTTCAAATACTGCAGAATTTTACTAAACAAAGTAACTGAACAAAACCAATTTCCAAACACAAATATAAAACCCCAATTCCAACAGAATATGTGGGATATCTGAGGCAGTTGAATCTCAAAATATATTTTCTACATTGCTGTATCTATATTTGTGCTCATTTCTTTTGGAGCATCCATCATTCTTCTAGAACTCTTATAAAACACAATGTGAAATGGAGACTATACGGATTGTCAAGTAGAAGATTGTAGCTCATTTTTACTCTCTACTGCAGTGATAGGATATTATTTAGTATGTGCTCCGGATACACAATTCACAGATTTTCTATCACAGTTTAGTAAAAAGGAAATTTACAAAGCTCCATCATTCTCAGCAAATATACTATATAAACATCAATAATGTCATATACAATGTAACTGCCAAAAGTTACAGAGTTAGCTAAATACGGGTTATAATTATTTGAAAATTTGTCTTCTTGTTTGAGAAAAAGAAAAACATGATCCTGACAATAACTTATTATAAGCTTAATGTTACTCGCTGCTACGTAAATGTAGTTTCTTCTGGAATTCGGAGAAAACAGTGTCACATAATGATAATAACAGTGACACCATATCTAAAAAATACACTGTAACTACTATAATACTGCCCCCTATGTACAAGAATATAACTACTATAATACTGCCCCCTATGTACAAGAATATAACTACTATAATGCTGCCCCTATGTACAAGAATATAACTACTATAATACTGCTCCTATGTACAAGAATATAACTACTATAATACTGCTCCTATGTACAAGAATATAACTACTATAATACTGCTCCTATGTACAAGAATATAACTACTATAATACTGCTCCTATGTACAAGAATATAACTACTATAATACTGCTCCTATGTACAAGAATATAACTACTATAATGCTGCTCCTATGTACAAGAATATAACTACTATAATACTGCTCCTATGTACAAGAATATAACTACTATAGCACTGCTCCTATGTACAAGAATATAACTACTATAATACTGCCCCCTATGTACAAGAATATAACTACTATAATACTGCCCCCTATGTACAAGAATATAACTACTATAATACTGCCCCCTATGTACAAGAATATAACTACTATAATACTGACCCCTATGTACAAGAATATAACTACTATAATACTGCTCCTATGTACAAGAATATAACTACTATAATACTGCTCCTATGTACAAGAATATAACTACTATAATACTGCTCCTATGTACAAGAATATAACTACTATAATACTGCCCCTATGTACAAGAATATAACTACTATAATACTGCCCCCTATGTACAAGAATATAACTACTATAATACTGCCCCCTATGTACAAGAATATAACCACTATAATACTGCTCCTATGTACAAGAATATAACTACTATAATACTGCTCCCTATGTACAAGAATATAACTACTATAATACTGCCCCCTATGTACAAGAATATAACTACTATAATACTGCCCCTATGTACAAGAATATAACTACTATAATACTGCTCCTATGTACAAGAATATAACTACTATAATACTGCTCCTATGTACAAGAATATAACTACTATAATACTGCCCCTATGCACAAGAATATAACTACTATAATACTGCCCCCTATGTACAAGAATATAATTACTATAATACTGCCCCCTATGTACAAGAATATAACTACTATAATACTGCTCCTATGTATAAGAATATAACTACTATAATACTGCTCCCTATGTACAAGAATATAACTACTATAATACTGCTCCCTATGTACAAGAATATAATTACTATAATACTGCCCCCTATGTACAAGAATATAACTACTATAATACTGCCCCTATGTACAAGAATATAACTACTATAATACTGCTCCTATGTACAAGAATATAACTACTATAATACTGCTCCTAAGTACAAGAATATAACTACTATAATACTGCTCCTATGTACAAGAATATAACTACTATAATACTGCTCCTATGTACAAGAATATAACTACTATAATACTGCCCCGTATGTGCAAGAATATAACTACTATAATACTGCTCCCTATGTTCAAGAATATAACTACTATAATACTGCCCCTATGTACAAGAATATAACTACTATAATACTGCCCCCTATGTACAAGAATATAATTACTATAATACTGCTCCTATGTACAAGAATATAACTACTATAATACTGCCCCCTATGTACAAGAATATAACTACTATAATACTGCCCCCTATGTACAGGAATATAACTATTATGAAACTGCTCCTATGTACAAGAATATGCCGTATTTTTCGGACTATAAGACACACTTTTTTCCTCCAAAATTTTGGAGGAAAATGGGGTGTGCGTCTTATAGTCCAAATGTTGGGGGGTGATAATATATGTGGGGTGTGGGGGGAGCGGTAGCGGTGGAGGAGCGGGGCACAGGAGGCAGCAGCCACCCGCTGCAGCCTACACTGTCCCCGCTGCTAAAGAAAATGAATATTCACTGCACCATGGGCGTTGGGAGCAGTGAATATTCATGCTTCTAAATGGCAGCACACAGTGTAGCCGCAGCGCGGCTCCTGCTGCTACCGGAATAGCCTGTGCCCGCTGTTAAAGGGCATGAATATTCAACCTCTCTCTACGCCCATGGGAGTGGAGAGGGGTGAATATTCATGTCCTTTAATAAGCGGGCACACGCGATAGCCTGGCAGCAGCAGGAGCCGCAGCTGTTATGATCTGCTACAGGGACTAAGGAAAGACAGGAGAACTGTCCCTACAATAGAACTAAACTAGATCCCTACGATGTAACAGGGAACCTGATCCTGCGATCAGACCCGCTAAAGTCCTCGGCTAGTCTGAACGAAGACCTATAGATGTGAGGGAGGGATCCCTACAAGAACTAGGGACTGGGATAAGTTGGACACCTCCTAGCAGAAATAGTAGCAGTCAAAGACAAACACACAACAAAAAGCATAGAGGTCAGAAGACCTAGCAAAACTAACAGAGAACGGCAACAGAGCACCAAGCTAGCTCAAGAGTAGTAAATACAATGAAGTCCAGCAAGACCAGGAGGGCAGAGCCGGATTAAATAGGCAAAAATGGTCATGTGACCAGCAAACTAAAAAAAACCTAATAGGAGAGTTCTAACAGTACCCCCTCTTCTTAGAGGATCCTCCGGATCCCCTAGGCCCAGGCTTACCAGGAAACCTCCTGTGAAACGCTCTGACAAGTCTGGAAGCAGAAACATCATCCGCCCTCACCCATGAGTTATCCTCAGGTCCGAAACCCTTCCAAGCGACGAGATACTGCAAACTCCCTCTATACCGTCTAGAATTTAGGATGCGGGAAATTTCATATTCCCCGTCCTCCACCACCGGAGGAACAGTGGCAGAGGCGTCACCATCAGACACATCAGCTTTTTTCAACAGAGAAACATGAAACACCGGGTTAATCTTCCAGGACGTAGGAACCTCCAACCTAACAGCAGATTGGTTAACTATCTGAAGCACCTTAAAGGGCCCTACGAACTTGGGACCCAATTTTTTAGAAGGAATCCTCAATCGCAGATTCTTAGAAGACAACCAAACCATGTCACCAACAGCAAACAAAACCTCTTGCCGTTTCCTATCAAAGTACCTCTTAGATTTTTTGTTAGCCTCCTGAAGATTACCACGCACATCCGTCCAAACTCTCTCCAAATCACCGGAAAAACTCTCCTCCTCAGGCACAGCCGAAACCAATTTGGAGAATGACCCAAAAGACGGATGTCTCCCAGAACAACAAAAAAAAGGCGAACACCCAGCAGAAGAGGATGTATGGTTGTTAAGAGCAAATTCAGCAAGTGGCAGAAACTCAGACCACCCCTCTTGATTGTCTGCCACAAAACAACGCAAGAACTGCTCAACATCCTGGTTCTTCCTTTCTGTCTGGCCATTAGACTCAGGATGATATCCAGATGAAAACGACAAATGAACTCCCAACCTGTCACAAAAGGCACGCCAAAAACGAGCCACGAACTGAGGTCCCCTATCAGAAACAATGTCAGTAGGAACACCATGTAGTCTGACAATTTCCTTGACAAAGGCCTTAGCGAGTGTCTTAGTCCAAGGCAGTTTGATGAAGGGAACCAAGTGACACATCTTGCTAAAACGGTGCACGACCACCCAGATGACCGTGAAACCTTCAGAGGGGGGAAGGTCAGTAATAAAGTCCATAGCCAGATGTGTCCAAGGTGCACTAGGAACCTCCAGAGGGCAAAGCAACCCCGCAGCAGGAGCATGCGAAGACTTGGATCTAGCACACACAGTACATTGGCGCACCCACTTAATGACCTCCTTCTGCCATCCAGGCCACCAAAAACTGCGACCCACAAGTCTCTTGGTCTCAGAAATTCCTGGATGACCTGCCAACCGAGACTCATGACACTCAACAAACAAATCTCTCCTAAAGGTCCTAGGCACAAACAACCTCCCATGGGGAGTGTTAGATGGGGCATTCTCCTGAGCTTTAAGAATCTCATCCTCCAAAACGGAGTCCAAAGCAGCAATCACAACACCTTCTTGTAAAATGCTCTCCTCTTCCTCCTCAACACCGACCATGGGAGAAAAGCTGCGAGACAAAGCATCCGCTTTAACATTCTTGGTACCCGGGATGTAAGTAACGGAAAAATTAAACCGCGAGAAAAAAAGTGCCCACCTAGCCTGACGGGCATTCAAGCGCTTGGTAGCATCAAGATAGATCAGATTTTTATGATCAGTGAAAACCTGAATGGGAAATTCAGCACCTTCCAAGAGGTGACGCCAGTGTTCAAATGCGAGTTTAATCGCCAGCAATTCCCGATTACCAATATCGTAATTATGTTCAGTCTCAGAAATTTTTTTTGAAAAAAAGGCACAGGGATGTACTCCATCCTTGTTTTCCTGAGACAACACCGCACCGACCCCCACCGAAGAAGCATCAACCTCAACCAAAAACGGCTTAGTCACATCAGGCTGCATAAGGATGGGAGCAGAGGTGAACCTCTCCTTTAGAAACACAAAAGCTTCAATGGCCTCAGAAGTCCACTGAACCGCATCAGCACCTTTCCTGGTGAGATCGGTCAGCGGTTTGACAATAATAGAAAATTTTTTTATGAATTTTCTGTAATAATTGGCGAAACCCAAAAACTTCTGTATCGATTTCAAACCAATAGGCCTAGGCCATTCCTGCACAGCCTGAACCTTAACCGGATCCATCTCAAAACCTTCACTGGAGATAATGTAGCCCAAAAAACTAATTCTCTGTACAGCGAACTCACATTTCTCCAGCTTAGCAAAAAGCGAATTGTCCATTAATAACTGTAATACCTCACGTACGCTCCGCCAATGAGACTTCAGATCAGGCGAATAAATCAGAATGTCATCCAAATACACAACCACATTTTTGCCGATTAAAGGTCTAAGGATGTCATTAACCACTTCGCGCCAGAGCCTGTTTTTGCCTTCGTGACCGGGCCAATTTTTTCAATTCTGACCACTGTCACTTTATGAGGTAATTACTCTGGAACGCTTCAACGGATCCCCCTGATTCTGAGATTGTTTTTTTGTGACATATTGTACTTCATGATAGTGGTAAAATTTCTTCGATATCACTTGCGTTTATTTGTGAAAAAATTGGAAATTTGGCAAAAATTTTTAAAATTTTGCAATTTTCAAACTTTGAATTTTCATGCCCTTTAATCAGAGAGATATGTCACACAAAATAGTTAATGAATAACATTTCCCACATGTCTACATCACATCAGCACAATTTTGGAACCAAAATTTTTTTCTGTTAGGAAGCTATAAGGGTTAAAAGTTGATTAGCGATTTCTCATTTTTACAACAAAATTTACAAAAACATTTTTTTAGGGACCACATCTTATTTGAAGTGACTTTGAGGAGCCTTTATGACAGAAAATACCCAAAAGTGATACCATTCTAAAAACTGCACCCCTCAAGGTGCTCAAAACCACATTCAAGAAGTTTATTAACCCTTCAGGTGCTTCACAGGAATTTTTGGAATGTGGAAGAAAACAATGAACATTTAACTTTTTTTCACAAAACTGCTACTTTAGCCTCAAATTTTTATTTTTTACAAGGGCAGCCAGAAAAAATGGACCCCAAAATGTGTTGTGCAATTTCTCCTGAGCATGCTGATACCCCATATGTGGTGCAAAGCCACTGTTTGGGCGCACGGCATGGCTCGGAAGGTAAGGAGCGCCATTTGACTTTTGGAATGGAAATTTGACTGGAATGGATAGCGGACGCCATGTTGCATTTGGAGAGCCCCTGAGGTGCCTAAACAGAGGAAACCCCCAACAAGTCACCCCGTTTTGGAAACTAGACCCCTCAAGGAACTTATCTAGATGTGTGGTGAGCACCTTGAACCCCCAGGGGCTTCACAGAATTTTATAATGTTGAAGGGTGAAAATAAAAAAACACATTTTTAACACAAAACTGCTACTTTAGCCTCAAATTTTTAATTTTCACAAGGGCAGCCAGAAAAAATGGACCCCAAAATGTGTTGTGCAATTTCTCCTGAGCACGCTGATACCCCATATGTGGTGCAAAGCCACTGTTTGGGCGCACGGCATGGCTCGGAAGGTAAGGAGCGCCATTTGACTTTTGGAATGGAAATTTGACTGGAATCGATAGTGGACGCCATGTTGCATTTGGAGAGCCCCTGAGGTGCCTAAACAGAGGAAACCCCCAACAAGTCACCCCATTTTGGAAACTAGACCCCTCAAGGAACTTATCTAGATGTGTGGTGAGCACCTTGAACCCCCAGGGGCTTCACAGAATTTTATAATGTTGAAGGGTGAAAATAAAAAAACACATTTTTAACACAAAACTGCTACTTTAGCCTCAAATTTTTAATTTTCACAAGGGCAGCCAGAAAAAATGGACCCCAAAATGTGTTGTGCAATTTCTCCTGAGCACGCTGATACCCCATATGTGGTGCAAAGCCACTGTTTGGGCGCACGGCATGGCTCGGAAGGTAAGGAGCGCCATTTGACTTTTGGAATGGAAATTTGACTGGAATCGATAGCGGACGCCATGTTGCATTTGGAGAGCCCCTGAGGTGCCTAAACAGAGGAAACCCCCAACAAGTCACCCCATTTTGGAAACTAGACCCCTCAAGGAACTTATCTAGATGTGTGGTGAGCACCTTGAACCCCCCAGGGGCTTCACAGAATTTTATAATGTTGAAGGGTGAAAATAAAAAAACACATTTTTAACACAAAACTGCTACTTTAGCCTCAAATTTTTAATTTTCACAAGGGCTGCCAGAAAAAATGGACCCCAAAATGTGTTGTGCAATTTCTCCTGAGCACGCTGATACCCCATATGTGGTGCAAAGCCACTGTTTGGGCGCACGGCATGGCTCGGAAGGTAAGGAGCGCCATTTGACTTTTGGAATGGAAATTTGACTGGAATGGATAGCGGACGCCATGTTGCATTTGGAGAGCCCCTGAGGTGCCTAAACAGAGGAAACCCCCAACAAGTGACCGAATTTTACAATCTACTCCTCTTTATAAATTAATCTAGTGGTGGGAAAATAAGTAGATAGGTAAATGGTCACTAAACCCTTAGATGAATTCCCACAGAGGTGTCATTTCCATAATGGGGTCACTTCAGGGGGGATTATGCTGTTCTGGCACTTTTCAGAGTACCAGAGCTAAAGAATCCCCCCTGAAGTGACCCCATTTTGGAAATGACACCCCTCTGGAAATTCATCTATGGGTTTAGTGACCATTTTAACTCGATGGATGATTTCCAGAAACAAGCATGCAATGGAAGGTTTAGATTCTGGAGAACCCCCCCTGGAAATTAAGTGAGCTCTACTCGAATATGTCATTCACTAAATGAACCAAATGTTTGAATGACAAATTGGGATACATTTTTACAGTTTAAAAACGTGGTTCTGTGTGGAAGATTTTAAAGCAGTCAGTGACGCATAAGGCTGGCAATGATGGGCATTGTGGGCAATAGTAGCGGGTATCACGCCTCATTCCTCTCTTAGTACATGCACGACATCTTTTCTGGGGGTTCCTTCTTGTTTCCGTTGCTCGAATAAGTGCAATAAAATGTCGCTCAGTGAGTCTTTTCACATCCTCAGATTCTAATGGATGAGCGGGGCTAACACTTTGAAAGACAAGATTTTCAATTACCTTTTCTTGATAATCAAGAAAAGGATCTGAATTTCCTGCTTTTTTGTACAACACAAAAGAATTGTATGTGGCCACCTGAAACAAATAAATAACCAACTTTTTATACCAGGTATAGGACTTTCTTGATACCTGGTATGGCTGTAGAACCTGGTCTGCAAGGTCCACACCCCCCATGTGTTTGTTGTAGTCAATGACTGACACAGGTTTTTGCTTCGGAGTGGTGGATCCTAGTTCTACAGTGGCCCTTGTGGCATCTGTGTGGATCGAGCTGAGGACAAAAATATCCCTCTTATCCCTATATTTCAGGGCAAGCAGCTCTCCGTTGCGTACAGCCCCTGACTGCCCCTTTTGAAACTTTTGGTTGACCAATGGTTGTGGAAACCCCTGACGGTTTTTACGGATGGTCCCACAAGCCCCGATGTTGTGTTCAACCAGACTTTTAAATAGGGGTATGCTGGTGTAATAATTGTCCACATATAGATTGTAGCCTTTTTGAAAAAATGGACTTATCAGCTCCCAAACAATTTTTCCAGATGTCCCCAGATAAGTATCCTGGTGGGTTTAGTTGGCTATCTTTCCCCTCATATATGCGAAAAGCGGATGTGTATCCGGTTGAACTTTCGCACATTTTATAGAGCTTTATTCCAACCTTGCCCTTTTAGATGGGATAAATTGCTTGAGGTGCAGTCTTCCTTTGAATTTTACGAGGGACTCGTCTATAGAAATATTTTGTGTTGGGGTGTAGAGGCTTAAGAATTTTTCTGACAAATTTTCAATGATGGGTCTAATTTTATATAACCTTTCATGTTCTGGGGCATTTCTGGGCAGGCATTGACTATTGTCGTTAAAATGCCAAAACCGCATGAGCATTTCATAACGGGTCCTAGGCAGAATGACTGAAAACATAGGGGTGGCTTGAACAGGGTGGTTGGACCAGTAGGATCGAATGCTCGGTTTTTTAACAAGCCCCATGGCAAATGTAAGTCCTAAAATTTTTTTTATTTCCGGGACATTAGTTGGTGTCCATAAATTTGCCCTAGCATAGTAAGATCAGGGATTCTGGCTTATGAATTGGGATGCATATAAATTTGTTTGCACGACAATATGCTCTAGCAAGCTGTCTGTAAAAAACAAATTAAAAAAATGAATTGGTCCAAAATCTTCCACCTCCACATTTATACCAGGAGTGGCGTTGAAATCAGGGCTGAATGGAGCAGTCGAATCCGAAGCCTCCCATCTGGGAAATGCTAGATCATGTGGCAAAGCCCCTTGTACACTGGCGTGCGCCAATTCACTAGTAGCAGGGACAGCGCTTGTACTGGGCAGTGTTCCCTGATTTGGAGACGTTTCTCCAGTAGCGCTATTTGCCCCTATTGCTGTACTGGTCCTTGGGCTTGAGGATGGAACAGAATCACTGCTCATTTCTGAGCTCTCAGTGTCACCGCTACTAAAGCCCTCAAAATCCACATCTCCATCTGAGATTGCGCTGTCATCAGTGTCAGAACACAGCAGGGCATACACTTCCTCTGCGGTATAAGTCTGACGGGCCATTTTATTTTTATATTTTTTGACTGGACTGAACGGACCGGACTGAACGGACGGGACTGACCGGACTGGACTGACCGGACTGGACTGACCGGACTGATCTGACAGGACTGACTGACCTGACAGGACTGACTGATCTGACTGATCTGACAGGACTGACTGACTGATCTGACAGGACTGACTGACTGATCTGACAGGACTGACTGACTGACAGATCTGACAGGACTGATCTGACAGGACTGACTGACTGACAGATCTGACAGGACTGACTGACTGACAGATCTGACAGGATTGACTGACTGGACTGATCTGACAGGACTGACTGATCTGACAGGACTGACTGACTGACAGATCTGACAGGACTGACTGACTGACAGGACTGACTGACTGACAGATCTGACAGGACTGACTGACTGACAGATCTGACAGGACTGACTGACCTGACAGGACTGACTGATCTGACAGGACTGACTGACTGATCTGACAGGACTGACTGACTGACAGATCTGACAGGACTGATCTGACAGGACTGACTGATCTGACAGGACTGACTGATCTGACTGATCTGACAGGACTGACTGACTGATCTGACAGGACTGACTGACTGATCTGACAGGACTGACTGACTGACAGATCTGACAGGACTGATCTGACAGGACTGACTGACTGACAGATCTGACAGGACTGACTGACTGACAGATCTGACAGGATTGACTGACTGGACTGATCTGACAGGACTGACTGATCTGACAGGACTGACTGACTGACAGATCTGACAGGACTGACTGACTGACAGGACTGACTGACTGACAGATCTGACAGGACTGACTGACTGACAGATCTGACAGGACTGACTGACCTGACAGGACTGACTGATCTGACAGGACTGACTGACTGATCTGACAGGACTGACTGACTGACAGATCTGACAGGACTGATCTGACAGGACTGACTGATCTGACAGGACTGACTGACTGACAGATCTGACAGGACTGACTGACTGGACTGATCTGACAGGACTGACTGATCTGACAGGACTGACTGACTGACAGATCTGACAGGACTGACTGACTGACAGGACTGACTGACTGACAGATCTGACAAGACTGACTGACTGACTGATCTGACAGGACTGACTGACTGACTGATCTGACAGGACTGACTGACTGATCTGACAGGACTGACTGACTGATAGATCTGACAGGACTGACTGACTGATAGATCTGACAGGACTGACTAACCCTAACTCTTACTTTCTTTTTTATTTATTTTTTTTACTTTCACAGTGGCAAGGCTGACACAGCTCTTGTCACACTGTTTCACCTCTGCTCTCTCACTGAGATCGGAGGAGAAACAGTGTATTTATCAGGCAGATCGCCCGGGAAAGTTTGTTGCTAAAACAAACTTCCCTGGTGATCTCTCTGATTGGCTGGTGTGACGCTGACATCATCGAGACCTGAGCCAATCAGGTCTCGATGATGTCAGAGGTCACAGCACTGGGATCCCCGCCGCTCCTGAGGTATGTGGGGGGTCCCGATCGCCGACCACCAGCTGTCACTATCTTTTAAATGCCGCGATCGCTATGGATCGCGGCATCTAGAAGATAGGAACAGGTTAACATCATGGGGACCTGATCCATTCAGGTCCCCATGATGCCACATGTCAGAGCTATCGCTCTGAACCGGTACCGCAGCGCTAGCAGGACCCTGGGGGTCCTGAGCGCTGCGGGACCACCCACCGTTTTTAAACGTCGGCGCTGCACAGAGCCCGGGCAGCGCCGACGTTTATGTACAGTGGGCGGTCCTGAACCGGTTAATAAGATTCTGAAAAAATGCTGGAGCAATAGTAAGACCAAAAGGCATAACCAGATTCTCAAAATGACCCACAGGAGTGTTAAAAGCAGTCTTCCATTCATCACCCTCCTTCATGTGCAACAAATTGTATGCCCCCCGGAGATCAATTTTAGAGAACCACTTGGCCCCCACTAACTGGTTAAATAAATCAGGAATCAATGGCAGTGGGTAAGGATTGCGTACAGTAATTTTATTAATCTCACGAAAGTCCAGACAAGGACGTAAACCAACATCTTTTTTTTTTACAAAAAAAAATCCAACAGCCACAGGAGACTTGGAAGGCCTAATGTGACCGGCGGCCAAGCTTGTCTGTATGTATTCCTCCAAAGCCTTTCTCTCAGGAATAGTAAGATTAAATAAACGACTTTTAGGAAGAGTCGCTCCAGGGACAATTTCAATGGTACAATCATAATCTCTATGGGGAGGCAAAATTTGTGACTCCTCCTCAGAAAAAACTCTCCAAAAATCCTGAATAGGTACAGGCAATTCCCCTTTATCCACAGCAGCAATACGTCCGTTACAACACTTGTCATAACACTTAGGGCTCCAGGACTTAATTTCATTGGTAGACCAATCCAGTACAGGATTGTGCAATTTTAACCAGGGTAACCCCAATATTACTGGAGAAGGCAAATTATCCAATACCACCAAATCCAAATTTTCTTGGTGAATACCATTAATAGTGAGGGGAAATTCACAGACCTTATGAGTAACACTCTTCAAGGGAGAGCCATCAACAGAAACCACAGCAATAGGGGATGACAAAGTTTTAGGTTCTAATCTAAGTTTTTCCAAGAATCCCCCATCAATCACATTCAGAGTAGAACCACAATCCACAAATACCCGAAATTCAATTAATTCATCCTGAGCAGCAGTAGTGGCAGATAGGAATACTACCTTAGAATTTAAACAGGCAATACGGGCATAACTGACCATTTTTTTTTCTTTCTTCAAACGAAGCACACAGTTCTTAATAAAATGACCAGAATTTCCGCAATAGAAGCACAAGCCTTCAGAAAGCCTGCGATCTTTTTCCTGAGAGCGGGGTGCCATCGCCCCAATCTCCATCGGCTCTCCATTGTCAGCACAGACCCTCTCAAAACTCGGAGCTGCCATAGCAGAGGATTTGCTCTCATTAACCCTTGCACGCAGTCTCCTGTCCATCCGTATAGCTAATTGCATAGCCTCCTGCAAGTTTCCAGGTGTGGGATAAGCAATCAGTAAATCCTTAACCCTTTCACCTAGCCCTGCAAGAAACAAGCTTTTCAAAGCTGAATCGTTCCACCCCACCTGGGCAGACCACCGACGGAAGTGAGAACAATATTTTTCCACATTACCTGATCCCTGCCTCAAACGTCTCAATTCAGACTCAGCAGATGAGACACGATCAGGATCATCATACAACAAACCCAAAGCAGAAAAAAAACTATCCACTGATCTAAAGCACGGATCACTAGGTTGGAGAGAGAAGGCCCATCCCTGAGGATCTTTGCGCAAAAGTGACATTATGAACCCTATGCGCTGTGATTCATCACCAGAGGATCCGGGTCTCAAACGAAAATACAATAAACAAGCATTTTTAAAAGAAAAAAAATCTTGTTGTTCGCCAAAAAATAAATCAGGCAGACGTACCTTTGGTTCCACAAAATGTGCTCCAGAACAGCTACTCACGTGTTGTTGGAGCTTGGCCACCTCCAGAGAGAGTCCCTGCAAGCGTTGAGCCAAATCTTGAACCGAGACCATGATGGAAAACTGGAGGTCTTTCCTTAGAGAAAAATTTTTTTTTTCTTTTAGGGCTGGACTTACTGTTATGATCTGCTACAGGGACTAAGGAAAGACAGGAGAACTGTCCCTACAATAGAACTAAACTAGATCCCTACGATGTAACGGGGAACCTGATCCTGCGATCAGACCCGCTAAAGTCCTCGGCTAGTCTGAACGAAGACCTATAGATGTGAGGGAGGGATCCCTACAAGAACTAGGGACTGGGATAAGTTGGACACCTCCTAGCAGAAATAGTAGCAGTCAAAGACAAACACACAACATAGTAACATAGTAACATAGTTTGTAAAGCTGAATAAAGACTTGCGTCCATCAAGTTCGACCTGTTAGTTCTGTAATTACTAAAGTTGATCCAGAGGAGGGCAAAAACCCCAAATGATTTAGCCAATCTTCACCTGAGGAAAAATTCCCTCCCGACTCTGAAACCAGCAGTCAGAATAAGTCCCTGTATCAACCTACTATTTTATTTTATTTTTAAGTATATGCTGAAATCTACCTGGTATCTAGAAATGCATCCAGTCCCCGCTTGAACTGGTGTAGTGAATCTGACATTACCGTCTCCTCACTCAGTGAATTCCATATTCTCACTGCTCTTACCGTAAAGAATCCCTTCCTATGCTGGTGCTGAAACCTTTTCTCTTCCAGTCTTAGTGAGTGCCCTCTTGTTACCGTAATATCCCTCCTTTTGAACAAATCCCGGGCAAGATCTCTATACTGTCCCCTAACATATTTGTACACATTTATTATGTCCGCCCTCAACCTTCTCTTTTCCAGGCTGAATAGCCCTAGTTTTGCCAACCTCTCTGGGTATTGCAGTCCCTCCATTCCCTTTATTAATTTTGTTGCCCTCCTTTGTACCTTTTCAAGCTCATTTATATCCTTTCTATATATTGGGGCCCATAACTGAGCACAGTATTCCAAGTGTGGTCTGACCAGTGCTCTGTACAGTGGAAGAACAATGTTCTCATCCTTTGCAGCTATACCTCTTCTGATACATCCCATTACCCTGTTTGCCCTTACAGCAGCGGCCTGACTTTGGGCACTCCAATTTAGTTTGCTATCAATCAAGATGCCCAAGTCCTTCTCCATCTCTGAATTCCCCAATGATTTCCCATTCAGTGAGTACTGGTGACTTCCATTTTTCCTTCCCATATGTATGACCTTACATTTCTCCTCGTTAAACCTCATTTGCCATTTAATGCTCCACCTACCCAGATTATCCAAATCCCTCTGTAGGTCTGCACTGTCCTCTTTTGTATTAATTGTTTTACATAACTTTGTGTCATCTGCAAATATTGATATTTTACTATTTATCCCGTTGACTATGTCGTTAATAAAGATATTAAATAACATTGGGCCTAGTACAGACCCCTGTGGTACCCCACTAGTGACGCTTACCCAATCTGAGTATATTCCATTTATAACCACCCTCTGCCTTCTATCCTTTAGCCAGTTAGCTACCCACTTGCAGACATTTTCCCCCAGCCCCATCATTCTCATTTTGTATACCAACCTATTATGTGGCACGCTATCGAACGCTTTTGAGAAGTCGAGATACACGACATCCACTGGTTCCCCCTGATCTACTCGAGAGCTAACCTCCTCGTAGAAGTCAATCAGGTTTGTTTGGCAGGAGCGATTCCTCATGAATCCATGTTGGTTCGGGATTAAAAGATTATTAGCATCAAGATGCTCCGTAATTGCCTCTTTAATGAAGCTTTCAAAAATTTTGCCCACAACGGACGTCAGACTCACCGGCCGATAGTTTCCGGCGTCACTTTTCGCTCCCTTTTTGAATATTACTACATTCGCCTGTCGCCAATCAAGTGGTACAGACCCAGTCTCAACAGAGTCCTTAAATATAAGATATAACGGTCTGTCTATCACATTACTTAGTTCCCTTAGTACCCGTGGGTGTATGCCATCAGGTCCTGGTGATTTGTTTATTTTAATGTTACTGAGGCGTTTCTGTACCTCAGCTTGGGTTAGATTTGTCATACTTAGTGGAGGATTAAGCTTGTCACTTCTCATTTCTCCTGTTAGTTCTATTTCCTTTGTGAAAGTTGTCGAAAAAAAATTATTTAATAGATTAGCTTTATCCTCATCTTTCTCTATGATTTTGCCTTCTTCACTTTTTATCGGTCCAATATTATCCAATTTAATCCTTTTACTATTTATATATGTAAAGAACAGTTTGGGATTTGATCTACTTTCCCTAGCAATACGTCTCTCTGTTTCCTCCTTCGCTATTTTTATTTGTTTTTTACAGGTTCTCGTTTTTTCCTTGTAACACATTAGTGCCTCCTTACTGTTTTCCTGTTTTAATCTCTTGAATGCCTCTTTTTTGCTATTTAACGTCCCTTTTACGTTCTTGTTCAACCATATTGGTTTCCTCTTATTTCTGGTCCTTTTATTCCCATACGGTATATACCTCTCGCACTGAGTATTCAGAATTCTTTTGAAGGTTTCCCATTTACTATTCGTATTCCTTTGATTAAGAACTTTGTCCCAGTCAATAAGTTGAAGGCTTTCTTTCAGCTGATCAAACTTCGCCCTCCTAAAGTTTAATGTTTTTGTTGTTCCCTTATTGATAACCCTACTGAAGGGCATTTTGAAGTCGATAATATTATGGTCGTTATTACCTAGGTGCCCCCCTATCTGTACCTCAGTTATTCTATCAGGCCTATTAGTCAATATTAAGTCGTTGGTTTCTGCACTAGTTGGGAGAGATAATTATCCTTAATATTTGTCAAGAACCTTTTTCCTTTCTGAGATCTACAGGTTTCTGTTTCCCAGTCAATATCCGGGTAGTTGAAATCCCCCATTACAATCACTTCATTATGTTTTGGTACTTTGTCTATTTGTCCTAATAGCAGATTCTCATTCTCCTCTGTTATATTGGGTGGCTTATAGCAGACCCCCAGTAATATTTTATTATTATTTTTAGTTCCATCTATCTCTACCCACATGGACTCGACCCCCTCTTCTCCCTCTCCTATATCTTCCCTTAGTCTGGGTTTTAGACATAACTTTACATATAAGCAGACTCCTCCGCCTTTCCCCTGTTTCCGGTCCCTTCTAAATAAACTATAATCTAATAAATTTACCGCCCAGTCGTAGCTATCGTCTAGCCAAGTCTCTGTTATACCTACGATGTCATACCTCTCCTCCGATATAAGCGCCTGCAGCTCATCCGCCTTATTGGTCAGGCTTCTTGCGTTGGTCAGCATGCAAGATAAAACTTTGGGGTTATTTAGCATCCTATTCTTCTCTAACGATCTAACTGTACTATCCTCACCCCCCTCTCCACCCTCATTATATTCACTTCTCCCCTTCCCCCTTGCTTGCCTCACATCCCACCTATTTCCTTGGTCCCCCCCCCCGTCTCTAGTTTAAAAAAAAAAGCATAGAGGTCAGAAGACCTAGCAAAACTAACAGAGAACGGCAACAGAGCACCAAGCTAGCTCAAGAGTAGTAAATACAATGAAGTCCAGCAAGACCAGGAGGGCGGAGCCGTATTAAATAGGCAAAAATGGTCATGTGACCAGCAAACTAAAAAAAACCTAACAGGAGAGTTCTAACAGCAGCGCAGCTACACAGTGTGTCGGCTATTATGCAGCATGAAGTCACTGCTCCCCTCGCACACAGTCCCGGCGTGTGGAGCAGTGACTTCCGGCAGCTGATCTCTCCATGTGAGCTGCACATGGCAGTGACGCCATGCGCGACTCACATGGAGAGATCAGTGCAGGCAGACAGGACGCAGCGCTGGAGGAGAGAAGAAAGGTGAGTATGAGTGTTTATTTTTTTTTATGTGCAGCCTGATGGGGATTAGGGGGATTATGCATACTAGGATAAGGATGAAGGGGCAATACATACCAGGGTAAGGATGAGGGGGCCATACATACCAGGGTAAGGATGAGGGCACCATACATAACAGGATAAAGATGAGGGAGCCATAGATTACAAGATAAAGATGAGGGGGCCATACATACCAGGATAACTCTGAGGGGGCATATATAACACGATAAAGATGAGGGGGCCATACATACCAGGATAAAGATGAGGGGTGCCATGCATACCAGGATGGGGATGAGGGGTGCCATGCATACCAGGATAGGGATGAGGGGGCCATGCATACCAGGACAGGGATGAGGGGTGCCATGCATATCAGGATAGGGATGAGAGGTGCCATGCATACCAGGATGGGGATGAGGGGTGCCATGCATACCAGGATGGGGATTGCTGTGCCATGCATACCAGGATAGGGATGAGGGGTGCCATACATACCAGGATAGGGATGAGGGGTGCCATGCATACCAGGACAGGGATGATGGTTGCCATGCATAAAAGGATAGGGATAAGGGGTGCCATGCATACCAGTATAAGGATGAGGGGTGCCATGCATACCAGGACAGTGATGAGGGGTGCCATGCATACCAGGATAGGGATGAGGGGTGCCATGCATACCAGGACAGGGATGAGGGGTGCCATGCATACCAGGATAGGGATGAGGGGTGCCATGCATACCAGGATGGAGGGGTTCCATGCATACCAGGATGGAGGGTTGTCAGGCATACCAGGATGGGCATAGGGACCATGTATAAAGGAAGGGGGGGGGCATATATACCAGGATAGGGGATATTGTCAGAATTGGGGGATATTACCCCTACACCAGTGTCAGCAGAAGACCCCCTTCCCCTTAAAAGTGCATCATGAACAAATTTTTTGCTTACATTTTTTTTTATATTTTCCACCTCTAAAACCTAGGTGCGTCTTATCGTCCGGTGCTTCTTATAGTCCGAAAAATACGGTAACTACTATAATTCTGCCCCCTATGTACAAGAATTTAACTAGTATAATACTGTTTTTTCCTTAATTTTGTTTTTCTTCATATTTAGTAGCTGCTTTTTAACTTTTATTTTGTACATCTCAGTTTTCAACCTGCTGAAATTCTTGCTATGTCCAACAGATCATTAGCAACCTAATAACATGATAGACCCCAAGGCCAGTTATATTCTCGCCATCCAGCTGTCACTTCCACCTGGAGATGCTGCTGTGACAGGGAAAGGCTTTGTCAAATGAAAAATCCTGAAGCCGACAGTGAAGTCCAGGTAAAAAACGAAACAATACACAACAATGAAGAGAAGAGGAGACTGGAGAGATACAGATGACCAGCAGGAATGGATTTCTGCAATTTATTTCCAATATCTGAGACTTTAAGCCTCACCCAGGATGAATCATTTTGACTAAACTTTCTTTATTGTTATCATAAATCATTATTCTGCTTTTCTGTGGATATTAAAGAAAATGTCCAATAGAACTTCTTGTTTAGCTGCTTTATGATCTTTGTAATACAGGATGACTTTGACATACATAGATTTAAATATTTTTTTTTTGCTTCCAGCAGCCTCCACTAGGGGCAGCTCATGAGCTTATTGCATACAAGTTGTACATTGAACTCAATAATAACTTAGTATGCAGTAATCTCTAATTCATCCTCTAGTGGTATCTGCAGCAAGGCAAGGATTATTATTAAACACTATTACTACGTATGAAGTTCAGTGTAAGAAAAAGAGGGAATGCAATCAGCAAGTAATCACTAGTGATGGGCGAGCACTAAAATGCTCGGGTACTCGCTGCTCGGGTTGAGCAAATTGGAATGCTCGAGTTCTCGACCAGAGCAACGAGCCCAATGTAAGTCTATGGGAAACGCGAGCATTTTTCAGGGTGCTTACCCCGGCAGTCTGCAGAGGGCCTAAAAATTGCCCAAATCGATGGGAACAGTGCTCAAATGGCATGGGAACGGCATGGGGAAGACCCCTGGAAGCATTTCTGACTCCCAGATCACTGCTGTCAGCAAAGTTGTCAGAGGTATTACGCCACTTTCACGGACTCACAATAAAACATACAAAAACAAAACCAAAATGTATTCTCCTGTGAAATATGTTAAGGAACATCCTTTCCAGGGTAATGACTTGTATATAAGGCAAAATAAATAACCAAAAACAAAAATATTCCTCCACACCTTGGGCTATGCTCACACGTAGCGTTTTTGATGCGTTTTTGCACTTTTGCATTGCTTTCAACCGTGACAAATGCAGTCACTGGGAGATGTCATTTTAACATTTTACAACCTTATCTGGCAATGTGGTGTGTAAGGCATAATCAGACACATCCTGTTTCATCTATGAAGGAGAAACTCTGAAAGTCACAAAGCCTATTTTTATAGGGCCATCAGGCGGCCTTTACTATTCTTAAAGGGCCAGCAGTCGGCCCTCACTATTCTTTGAGAGCCATCAGCCGGCTATGTTTTGTTGTTCCCATTACTAAAGAGTGGGTTTCCTATACTGATATTACATATGCAGTGAGTGGCAGGGCTGCCCAAAATTTGGACGCACCCCAATACCCCTTTGAAGAGACTTAGAAGAGGACCTCCTGAAAACAATGTTCCCATTATTAGGAAGTGGATCTCCCATGGTGTTTGCCTATGCATGAATGCAAGGGCTGCCAAAAATTTGGAGGCACACCAATGCCCCTTGGAAGAGACGTGGAGGTCAGAGGGCATCATGAAAAAATGTTCCCATTATTAGGAAGTGGGTCTCCCATAGTGTTGGCCTATGCAGTGAATGCAAGGGCTGCCAAAAATTGGTAGGCACTCCAATGCCCCTTGGAAGAGATGTGGAGGAGGGCCTCATAAAAAAATGTTCCCATTAGAAAGGAGCGGGCCTCCTATACTTGTAATGCCATGCACTAAGTGTATGGGCTGACAAACATTTACCCCTGGGGGGTATACATGAACATACTGTATAAAAAATTTTTTTTTTACGGGCATCATAAACACCCTTTAAAAAAATTATGTGGGTGTTGCATCACGGACCACGGTCACCCTGGTGATATGGTGGTGGAGGATGAGGAGAAGGAGGAGGACAAGAGCAAATAGCCAAAATCAGGAAGTGCATACCCATGTGTGAGTGTGAAAAGGTAACATAGTTTGTAAAGCCGAATAAAGACTTGCGTCCATCAAGTTCGACCTGTTAGTTCTGTAATTGCTAAAGTTGATCCAGAGGAGGGCAAAAACCCCAAATGATTTGGCCAATCTTCACCTGAGGAAAAATTCCCTCCCGACTCTGAAACCAGCAGTCAGAATAAATCCCTGTATCAACCTACTATTTTATTTTATTTTTAAGTATATGCTGAAATCTGCCTGGTATCTTGAAATGCATCCAGTCCCCGCTTGAACTGGTGTAGTGAATCCGACATTACCGTCTCCTCACTCAGTGAATTCCATATTCTCACTGCTCTTACCGTAAAGAACCCCTTCCTATGCTGGAACCTTTTCTCTTCCAGTCTTAGTGAGTGCCCTCTTGTTACCGTAATATTCCTCCTTTTGAACAAATCCCGGGCAAGGTCTCTATACTGTCCCCTAACATATTTGTACACATTTATTATGTCCCCCCTCAACCTTCTCTTTTCCAGGCTGAATAGTCCTAGTTTTGCCAACCTCTCTGGGTATTGCAGTCCCTCCATTCCCTTTATTAATTTTGTTGCCCTCCTTTGTACCTTTTCAAGCTCATTTATATCCTTTCTATATATTGGGGCCCATAACTGAGCACAGTATTCCAAGTGTGGTCTGACCAGTGCTTTGTACAGTGGAAGAACAATGTTCTCATCCTTTGCAGCTATACCTCTTCTGATACATCCCATTACCCTGTTTGCCCTTACAGCAGCGGCCTGACTTTGGGCACTCCAATTTAGTTTGCTATCAATCAAGATGCCCAAGTTCTTCTCCATCTCTGAATTCCCCAATGATTTCCCATTCAGTGAGTACTGGTGACTTCCATTTTTCCTTCCCATATATATGACCTTACATTTCTCCTCGTTAAACCTCATTTGCCATTTAATGCTCCACCTACCCAGCTTATCCAAATCCCTCTGTAGGTCTGCACTGTCCTCTTTTGTATTAATTGTTTTACATAACTTTGTGTCATCTGCAAATATTGATATTTTACTATTTATCCCGTTGACTATGTCGTTAATAAAGATATTAAATAACATTGGGCCTAGTACAGACCCCTGTGGTACCCCACTAGTGACGCTTACCCAATCTGAGTATATTCCATTTATAACCACCCTCTGCCTTCTATCCCTTAGCCAGTTAGCTACCCACTTGCAAACATTTTCCCCCAGACCCATCATTCTCATTTTGTATACCAACCTATTATGTGGCACGCTATCGAACGCTTTTGAGAAGTCGAGATACACGACATCCACTGGTTCCCCCTGATCTACTCGAGAGCTAACCTCCTCGTAGAAGTCAATCAGGTTTGTTTGGCAGGAGCGATTCCTCATGAATCCATGTTGGTTCGGGATTAAAAGATTATTAGCATCAAGATGGGAATACACCTCCTAAAAAAAGACACTGGATTTGAGTTTATGTTAAATGCTATCATTCGGTGGTGTTGAGAAGTCTGGCCCAATCCAGCCCTTGTTCATTTTTATAAGAGTCAGCCTGTCAGCATTTTCAGTTGACAGGCGGATGCGCTTATCAATTATAATTCCACCAGCAGCACTAAAAACCCGCTCTGATAAAACGCTGGCGGCAGGGCAGGCCAGGACCCCCAAGGCATAGAGAGCCAGTTCATTCCACGTATCCAGCTTGGAAACCCAATAATTATAAGGCAAAGAGGAATCGGACGTTGGTATGGTCGGCAATTACTCCCTCATCATCTTTCCAAACTTTGCACTCCCTGTGAGAGTACCCCGGGCTCAGGGCCTGTGTGATGGGAAGGGCTGAAAAAATTCTCCCAGAACTTTGACAGTGTTCCCCTGCCTCTGCTGAACTGGAGTTGTGTCTCTCTCGCCTGTACTCCTTGGTTGTCCAACGAACTGTGACCTCTGCTGCCAGTGTTTTCAGATGGAAATTTTTTTAATAATTCCGCAACAAGGGCCTTCTGGTGCTGCCCCATTTTTGTAGACATGTCTGCCTCAGGAATAAGAGATATAAAGTTCTCCTTGTAGCGTGAGTCTAGAAGTGTCACCAACCAGTAATGACTGTCACCCAAAATTTTGAGAACGCAAGGGTCATGGGAAAGGCAGCGTAACATAAACTCAGCCATGCGTGCCAGACTACTAACAGACAAGACTTCTGTGTCCTCACCAAAAGGATGACTGACCATGCTCTCCTCCTCCTCCTCTCTGTCCTCAGGCCATCCACGCTGAACAGACGGTATGACAGTTGTGCAGGTAGTACCATCTATAGCGCATGAAACCAGCTCCTGTTCTTACTGCTCCTCCTCCTCTTCCTCTGTCACCCAATCCACGTTGGGATGAGATGAGGCTGGGCTGTGTGTAATCACCCTGTATAGTTCATTGCTCCATCTGATCATGCTCCGCCTGCAATGTATCCTCTTTGATTGTGAGCAGAGAGCATTTCAGAAGACAGAGAAGCGGTATGGTGGCGCTGATTATGGAATCATTGCCGCTCACCATCTTGGTGGAGTCCTCAAAGTATTGGTGGATGGTACATATGTCTGACATCCATGTCCACTCCTGAGGTCTTATGTGTGGAGTCTGAACTGAATGCTGACGGCCTTGTTGATGCTGGTAGTCAACAACTGCCCTCTTGTGCTCACAAATCCTTCCCAACATCTGCAGTGTAGAGTTCCAACGCGTGGGGACATCACACACCAGTCAAAGAGCCGGAAGCTGCAAACGCTGCTGAAACACGGCAAGGGCGGCGGAAGCTGTAGCTGACTTTCTAAAATGGGCACACAGGCGGCGTACTTTAACAAGCAGATCCGGCAGCTCCGGGTAGGATTTGAGAAACCGCTGGACCACGAGGTTAAGCACATGGGCCAGACATGGTACGTGTGTGAGCTCGCCTCACCTCAGAGCCGCCACCAGGTTCCGGTCACTGTCACACATGACCATGCCTGGCTGTAGGTTCAGCGGTGTGAGCCACAGATCTTCCTGCTCTTTCAGAGCTGTCCACAACTCTTCAGCATTGTGTTTTGTCACCTAAGCATATTAGCTTCAGCACAGCCTGTTGCCGCTTGGCCGAGGCAGCGCTGCAGTGCTTCCAGCTTGTGACTGATGTGGTCATTTCAGAGACGGAGGCTGAAAAGGAGGAGGAAGCTGAGGAGGATGAGGTGCAGGAGCTGTAGACAGTGGGGGCAACCCTGATTGACCTAGGGCCCGCAAATCTTGGCGTTGGGAGGACGCGTTCTGTCCCAAGGTCTGACTGGGTCCCGGCTTCCACTATGTTAACCTAGTGTGCCATCAGAGAGATGTACCGTCCCTGCCTACAAGCACTTGTCCACATGTCCGTGGTCAGGTGGACTTTCCCGGTAACTGTATTGTTGAGGGCACGGCTAATGTTTTAGGACACGTGCTTGTGTAATGCGGGGACAGCACACCGGGAGAAATAGTGGTGGCTGGAAACCGAGTACCGAGGGACGGCTGCCGCCATCAGGTTGCGGAATGCTTCCGTCTCCACGAGCCTAAAAGGCAACATTTCGAGCGCAAGCAGTCGCGAAATGTGGGAATTTGGTAGTGTGGGCTGTGGGGCGTTGGCTGCGTATTTGCGCTTGCGTTCCAAGGACTGTGGTATGGACAACTGAATGTTGCGCTTGGACAAGGACATGGACGTGCTTCCTGATGCTGCTAATTGAGAGTGTGCAATTACAGGTGCAAGGCAGGAGGCATCTTCGTATGCACCATAGACAGGGGATTGGCTTGCATGCACAACAGCGGAAGAAGCAGTGGTGCCACCCGCAGACACTGTTCCTGGACCCTGGGGTTCATCCCACAAAGTCGGGTGCTTTGCTGCCATGTGCCTGATCATGCTGGTGGTGGTCAGACTGATCGTTTTGCCACCCCTGCTGTTTCTGTCCTGGCAGCTGGTGCAAATGGCCTTTTTGGGGTTATCGGCAGAGTCTTTAAAAAAAAAAAGACTCGGGAAGACCTAACAGTTGTAGTGGTAACTTACTTCGTGTTGGTGTTACGAGGAACGGTTGCCTGCCTTCTGCAGTGCCAACAAGCAAATGGCGCAGAAAAACGGTGTTCTCTGGATTGCTTTTTAAGCAAATAATGAGGATTAAGATCCAAAGAAAAGTATTCCTGGCCCCTGAGACCTGGGCCTTTGTATAGAAATACCTAACAGCAGCAGCAGCAGACTTAACTTGAATGGAGCCTCTCAGGGGCGGACCTACCGCCCGTGCAGCCAGTTCACTGAACGGGGGCCCCCGAGGGAGAGGGGGCCCCTCCAGCCTCCAGCGGGGCCGCCATCAGGGTATGACTGCCCTGACACCAGCATGGGGCCCGGCCGGTCGGGGCCCCCTCGGAGCCCCGTTGGGGCCCCCATCTTGTGCGTCTCCTAATGGGGCCCCCTCGCTGGACCCCCCGCCGTCACATGACCGGAGATGTCCCTGCGCTCAGCATGGTTCCCCGGCCCCATGCTGAGCGCAGGGACATCTCCGGTCATGTGATGGCGCCGGCACAATACTTACCCCTCCCTGTGCCTCCGCATCGTCTTCCGCGACCTCTGACTGTGATGTCTCAGGTCAGAGGGCGCGGTGTCATGTTTACACCGCGCGCAATCTCTCCTGAGCTGTCACAGCGGCAAGACGCGGGCGATGCTGAGGAGTCCGGATCAGCATCAGGTGAGAAGTGAGGTGAGTATTTGAGTTTTCTTTTTATGTATGGGGGCATGGGGCATTATATGGTGGGAGGAGAGTGGGTGTGACATCCTGCATGGGGCATTATATGGGGGGTTGGTGTGACATCCTGCATGGGGCATTATATGGGGGGGTGACATCCTGCATGGGGCATTATATGGGGGGGTGACATCCTGCATGGGGCATTATATGGGGGGGGTGGCATCCTGCATGGGGCATTATATGGGGGGGTGACATCCTGCATGGGGCATTATATGGGGGGAGAGGTGACATCCTGCATGGGGCATTATAAGGAAGGGGGGTGTGACATCCTGCATGGGGCATTATATGGTGGGGGGAGAGTGGGTGTGACATCCTGCATGGGGCATTATATGGGGGGGGTGACATCCTGCATGGGGCATTATATGGGGGGGTGGCATCCTGCTTGGGGCATTATATGGGGGGAGAGGTTACATCCTGCATGGGGCATTATAAGGAAGGGGGGTGTGACAACCTGCATGGGGCATTATATGGGGGGGTGACATACTGCATGGGGCATTATAAGGAAGGGGTCTGTGACATCCTGCATGGGGCATTATATGGGGGGGTGAGATACTGCATGGGGCATTATATGTGGGGGGGTGACATACTGCATGGGGCATTATAAGGGGGGAAGTGACATCCTGCGTGGGGCATTATAAGAGGAGGTTGACATCATGCATGGGGCATTATAAGGGAGGGGGGTGACATCCTGCATGGGGCATTATAAGGAGGGGGTGTGACATCCTGCATGGGGCATTATAAGGGAGGGGGTGTGACATCCTGCATGGGGCATTATAAGAGGGGGAGGGGGGAATTGACATCATGCATGGGGCATTATAAGGAGGGTGGGTGTGTGACATACTGCATGGGGCATTATAAGGAGGGGGGTGTGTGACCTGCATGGGGCATTATAAGGGGGGAAGTGACATCCTGCGTGGGGCATTATAAGAGGAGGTTGACATCATGCATGGGGCATTATAAGGGAGGGGGGTGACATCCTGCATGGGGCATTATAAGGAGGGGGTGTGACATCCTGCATGGGGCATTATAAGGGAGGGGGTGTGACATCCTGCATGGGGCATTATAAGAGGGGGAGGGGGGAATTGACATCATGCATGGGGCATTATAAGGAGGGTGGGTGTGTGACATACTGCATGGGGCATTATAAGGAGGGGGGTGTGTGACCTGCATGGGGCATTATAAGGGAGGGGGTGGTCTGACATACTGCATGGGGCATTGAAAAGGGGGGAAGTGACATCCTGCAAGGGGCATTATATGGGGGGGAAAGGTGACATCCTGCATGGGGCATTTTATGGGGGGAAGAGGTGACATCCTGCATAGGGCTTTAAAAGGGGGGTGTCATCCTGCATGGGGCATTATAAGGGGGGAACAGCCTGCATGGAGCGTTACATGGGGGTCAGTATTCTGTATGGAGCGTTATATGGGGGACAGTATTCTGTATGGAGCGTTATATGGGGGACAGTATTCTGTATGGAGCGTTATATGGGGGTCAGTATTCTGTATGGAGCATTTTATGGGGGCCAGTATTCTGTATGGAGCGTTATATGGGGGCCAGTATTCTGTATGGAGCGTTATATGGGGGCCAGTATTCTCTATGGAGCGTTATATGGGGGTCAGTATTCTGTATGGAGCGTTATATGGGGGTCAGTATTCTGTATGGAGCATTTTATGGGAGCCAGTACTCTGTATGCAGTGTTATATGGGACCAGTATCCTGTATGGAGCGTTATATGGGGACCAGTATCCTGTATGGAGCGTTATATGGGGCCAGTATTCTGTATGGAGCGTTATATGGGGGCCAGTATTCTCTATGGAGCGTTATATGGGGGTCAGTATTCTGTATGGAGCGTTATATGGGGGTCAGTATTCTGTATGGAGCATTTTATGGGAGCCAGTATTCTGTATGCAGTGTTATATGGGACCAGTATCCTGTATGGAGCGTTATATGGGGACCAGTATCCTGTATGGAGCGTTATATGGGGACCAGTATCGTGTATGGAGCATTATATGGGGACCAGTATCCTGTATGGAGCATTATATGGGGACCAGTATCCTGTATGGAGTGTTATAAGGGGGTCAGTATCCTGTATGGAGAATTATATGGTGCCCATAATACTGTATGGAGGACTATACTGTCCGGTCTGCACTGTGAGCTGTGAGGATTCGCCGCTTTCTGAGTTACTGTGGAATTTACAATAGATATCGCTCATGTAATGTAGTAAGTGAAATCTTCGGGCTTGTACTATATATATATATATATATATATATATATATATATATATATATATATTTCTCTGTGGTATCTGTGCATCATGAATCATGGTATGTGTTAAAGGGGCCACTGAGACTCTGTCGCCCAGGGCCCACAAAAACCTGGAGCCGGCCCTGGGGGTAAGTATAACAAGTTTTATTTTTTTTAAATCCAATTAATTAACTAGGAGTGGGGGGAATCAGAGATGCACGGGGGAATCAGAGATGCATGGGGAGGGGCCCTTCATGCCTCCTATGAAGGGCAGGGGGGGGCCCCCAAAAAATTCTTGCACAGGGGCCCACTACAGTCTGTGTCCGCTCCTGGAGCCTCTTGTGCTATATGCACTGCAGTCTGCTATTTACCTTGCCTGCCTATTTACACTGCCTGCAGATGGATTAGTCCTCAGAAGGACTGTTTGTTGAGATGGATATCTGACTCTAATATAGTCTGTTCTACCTACACTAACTATAAACAAGCAAATCTCTCCCTAACGCAGCAGCAGCTCTCCCTACACTGTCTGATCCGGAGTGACTGTGATGAGCATGGCGGCGCCAGGTCTGATATAGACCTGATGACGCTGTGCGGCCAGCCAATCACTGTAATGCCACAACCAACATGGCTACGGCATTACAGTGAGTGGCAGGCAATTCCTGCATGTTCATTGGCTCTGTAAAGAGCGCCAAACATGCAGGGAGCGGACCCGAACTCCCACCGAGCAACCCCGGAAATACTCAGTGAGCGCAGAGCATCTTGAGCAGTGAGATACTTGGGCGAGCACCGAGCAGTAGCGAGTATGCTCGCTCATCACTAGTAATCACCTCTATTGCTACATTGTTGATCGCTTTGGTTTCTGTAGCTGACATGTGCATGCATTACATTACAAGCTGCTGGTTGCTGTTCATTGTGAAATCCAGTGATGGCTGACTGCTGCTGCTCCGGTCTCAATGTTTTGGCTGCAGCAATAACATCAAATCGATATAGTGCAGTACCACTGTGGCCGATCACTGAGCTCAGCTTCCTGTGCACTCTACCTAAGTTCAATGATTAGCTACAGTGGTGATGCACTTCATCACCACTGCAGCCAATCACTGAGACTGAGGACAGCTGTTCCTGGATCCAGAATGGAGTGAGTACCTGCTGTAGGTACTTTCCTTAAAGTGACAACACCTTTAAAAGATGAGATCCTGTACAGAGTCTGTTACAATGTGAATTAAAGCTTTGATTTCAGAAGAGAGATTTATGCTCCAGCTGTGTATCTCACAGATAATAATTATCCATAGACTGCCGTGTCCTAGAAGGGACAGATGCAACAGAACAATAAGTTACCGTAGGATCAGACTACACAGAGTTTGTAGTCTGTAACTATGGAAACACATTGGTCTGCATTTTATGCAGCAAAATCAATAAAATCAACTTTTTAAATGATGTGCTCAGATGAAGCCTAATAAAAGGCGAAACATCTGTTACCTAACCCCACACCATGTAACTCTTTGCCGCTTTATGTACTTATTTTGGAAATAAAGGAACTTTTATATGCAGCTTTGTGGGTGCCGTAAGTTCTTCTCTCTTATTAGTATTCTATAAGCTAATTACTAGAGAAGAAAAAAATTGATTTGAGACAAATCAAATTTACCGTGAATTTAAAAAATATATTTGATTCAACAGATCCTAATTTTTTTTTAATTGTTCCTGATTTTCTCGGAGCATATTTTTAGCAAATTGGCGGCTGATTGATCCTCATGTTTCTGGATTCTAATGGGCATGGATGGGGACAAAATAGATAAAATGCAGATCTTTCTCCTGTCGCTACTTCTACTCTGATCTCCTGTTACTTCATCTATGAAACCTCCGCCACCTACATGCCAGAATAGAGAACTGAACCGCAGGGAATAACAGAACGTCTGGACAGAAGACCGGATGATGGTCAGGTAGAAGTCAATATGAATTCTTTTTTATTTTTATATCCAAAGTTAATTATGATTTGGGGTCTGGAGAGACAGCAAAGCAAAATAAAGCACATCTGATTCATGCGCAAAAAAAATTGTATGCAAATTGGATTTCACAGCTGAATTTTCTACTAAGCAAAGAATAATCTTTTGGACATTGTCAATTGCATGAAAAGTTGTATAAACCAGCCTTATAGTACAAACCTCAACAGCTCACTAGCAGCCTCTTTCAACTCTTGCGCATGCGCCGTTGCCCTAGGCATGAGCAGCGAAGTGAAGAGAGCGGTGCCCCTTTTTTTACTGTACTGTGCACTTAGGAATCCTCTTCTAACACCCTTAAAGTCCCCACAGCACCACAATGGAGTCAGGGATAGTACACCTCTCAGCGCTGCTAGGAAAGTATAAAGAAGAGGCACATGCGCAGGATCTGGAGGCATATAAATCAAGACTGGAAGGATGGGTTCATACACCTGCCTGACTTTCCTATGAGTACTATTGCACAGATGACTATACCCTAATAATTACCAAACTTTGCAAACTTTATCATTGCATGGTGGCTAAAACGACCTGACAAATTCCCTTTTGATACATTGTAACAATAATCATAAAAGTTTACTCATCTTTGTTACCAAGTTGATACTTCTCAGTGTTATTTCTCTTCTGTAGCATCACATCCTCCTCCTCCTCCTACCTGTGTGTTCTGCTGATGGCAAGTACAATTTATGACAGACGTTTCTAAAGCACCATCTATACCCCTGAAAATTCATAGCGCGCCCTGATACACAGTTACTTTACAGTTTATGATCATTATCTGTCTTTACAGACGTATTTTATCCCAGCTGCTTCCTCTGCTTTGAAATACAGCAACCTGTATGGGAACAATAGGTGGGTTTTTTTTTTTTTCACAAGTGGGACGGAACCTGTAAATCCAGCGAGGTTGTATTGATTTAGCTTCCTAGTGAGCGACCCTGATGTATTTTCTTTAAATTCGTCCTTTGTGAACCTCTCACGGATACATAAAGCAGAAACACCTGAAGAAACGTGTTCTGCGCTGCGGGGATGGTGCGAAAAAGAAAGATTTATGACTATTTTACAGCATCAGTCCAATGTCACATTGTTGCGGAAGAGATTCTAAGACGTGATACATTCTGGTGAACGTTCTAAACAAGAGGGGAAAAATATAAAATACATGGTTTTGTTCCCCCTACATGCCCTTTTTTTTGACCCTTGGGTCTGTTCTCTTCCCCTTGATTGATATCAATGCAGTTTTTAATGCGAAGGGAACTCATAGCATTAGATAGCTTTATATGTTCCATAGGGTATGGACCAAAACTTTTACACCCACCCAATTCATTTTGAGAGTACACAAAATAGGTGACCTTTAACCCCTTTCCCCCATTGGACGTATGAGTACATCCAATGTGGCATCCCAGCACCTCATGGGGGCTCCGCAATCCACCCGCGGCTGTTAACATGTTAAATGCCGCTGTCAATCTTTCTTTAAAAGAGGAAAGTAGGGCCCCCATCAGGTAGAGCAAAAGCAAAGAAAAGGAGGAGAAGTGGAGAATAAATCTGAAGCCAACGTAATGAATGGTGGAAACCATCAGCGTTTGTAGACCAAGTCCGGTCTATGATGACTAGGATAAATGTAAACCTTGAAACCTTCAAGCACTGCTAGAAACTGACCAACTCTCCCAAGAACTCACTCATCCGAGGAGGAACGGTGAGATCAGTCTTATTTAACCTCATTTAATGTTGATGTATATTTGTTCTCCTGCGCGTATGAAATCAATGGGGAAAGTAAGCAAGGCAAAAACGCTGGGATATTTGACTTAATTTGCATTGATTGATGTCAAAAAGTATATTAGTCCAAAATGATGAAGCTTCAATAATGGGGGGGATTGTGCGTAAGAAGCAATATCCTTCAATATCCCAATAGTTGAGTGTCTTCTCCGGTTTGTCTTACTTAGGCTTTGGTTGGCAGAGTGATATTTCCATTCTCTGTGGTTATTTCTTTTGATTTTCAGGTTGAAGTCCACATATCAGTAAGTTCTAATACAATTGGAATTCATGAATTGGCTTTTATCCTAACTCTGTTGAAACCATGTTTTTTTTTCTAGTGGAGACTTGTCATCTAAAGTGTTTTGCCTCTTCTTGCTTTTAAGGGTTTCTCCCAACATTGGAAGAGGTTGCATCTCAAGGATTGTTGGTAGCTCATCTGCCATGGACCCCAATGATGCATAGAAGCAGGAATCTGCAGTGCTGTTAGGTACTATAGTCTAATGTCACTCCCATCCATCCACTGTGTAAGGGGCAGCAATACAACCCATTGGGAATGGTGGGAAGGATTGGAGCCATGAGTCAGAACAACACTAATCGGGAAGTGATAGCCCATCCTGGCAAAAGTAGACTACATAGAGCAAATGAGCCCTAAATAAAAGAACAGATCAATCAGATAATTTAGCACAGGGTTTTTCTGCCTGAAGCAGATGAGACTGGGTTTTATTTCCCCCACTATGCTTTTTCAATACCTTCCAAGGTAACAAAGCAGTATCCTGCGGGGTATCCCAAAGCTGTAACAACAGACTGTAGAGGGATAGATAGATAGATAGATAGATAGATAGATAGATAGATAATAGATAGATAATAGATAGATGATAGATAATAGATAGATGATAGATAGATAGATGATAGATAATAGTTGATAGATAATAGATAGATAATAGATAGATAATAGATAATAGATAGATAATAGATAGATGATAGATAGATAGATAGATAATAGATAGAAGATAGATAGATAATATATAGATGATAGATAGATAATAGATAGATGATAGATAGATGATAGATGGATGATAGATAGATAGATAGATAATAGATAGATAATAGATAGATAGATAATAGATAGATGACAGATAATAGATAGATGATAGATAATAGATAGATGATAGATAGATGATAGATAATAGATAGATGATAGATAATAGATGATAGATAATAGATAGATAATAGATAGATAATAGATAATAGATAGATAATAGATAGATGATAGATGATAGATAGATGATAGATGGATGATAGATAGATAATAGATAGATAGATAATAAATAGATAGATAGATGATAGATGGATGATAGATGGATAGATAAATAGATAGATAGATGGATAGATAGATAGACAATTGGCAAATGGTTAAAAAAAAAGTTTTCACACCCTTGGTGAAATTCAAGGTTTTTCTGATATAAAAATCATCCTACCAAGAATAAAAATGTCAGTACTTTTTCCATATTTAATATCGTCCGTAATATGTAGAAATCCATTGGGAACCAACTGAAATCAGTTAGATAGGGAAATAAAAATAACAAAAGTAAAATAATGTGGTTGAATAAGTGTGAACACCTTCTTATAATTGTAGATGTGGTTGTGTTCAGAATTAGACAATCACATTTATCCACGTTACATCGTAGTCGGTGTCTGGCGGCCGTCATTTACAGTGATTCTGATTTACTCCCATAAAAAATTTCGCTGTTCTAGGAGGATTTTCCTGACATTTTCTGATCTGTAAACAGCTGACAACACAGCAAAGGATCTCATTGTGGAAAGTTGTCAGTCAGGAGAAAGGTGCTAGGCATTAGCTGTACACTGACACTGTGAAGACGTCATTAAGAAGGGGCTGAAATCTGGCACATCATTGATATTACAGACAACTGGATGTCTCTCAAACAATGACGAAAAGACGAGAAGGAACTTGGTCCAGGAGGCTGCCAAGAGGCCGACAGTAACATTAAAGGAGCTTCAGGAATTTCTGGCTAATACTGGTTGTGTCCTGCATGTGATAACAATCTCCCATATTCTTCTTATGTCTGGCGTGTAGCATTGGACAGCAAGACGAAAGCCTTTTCTTATGAAGAAAAACATCCAAGCCCAGTTATTTCTTACCTAAAGCTCCATCATGTTAGCCAAAAAGCAAGTGGGAAGTGTGTTATGAACCAAGGTGGAACTGTTTGGCCATATTTCCAAAATGTATTTTCGGTGCAAAGAAAAAACTGTGCATCACCAAAAGAACACCATCCACAAAGTAAAGCATGGTGGGGGCAGCATTGTGCTTTGGGGCTGTTTTTCAGCAGCTGGAACTTGGACTTTAGTTAAGATGAAGGGAATTATGAACAGTCCAAAAATATCAGTCAATTTTACATTAAAACCTGCTAAAAATCTTAAGATGAAGAAGAATTTCACCTTTCAGCACTACAACACCCCTAAGCAACCTCCAAATAACCAAAAGAATGACTTCACCAGAAAAAGATGGACTTTCTGGAACTTTCCAGCCCAAGCCCAGATCTGAGCCCAAGATACAATCTGTGGTTACCTAGAGAGGGCGCTGTACACAGGAGATGCCCCCGCAGTCTGAAAGATCGACAGTTTTAGATGTGCCGCGCTGATAGACTCCGACCCAAAGGACTGAACTCTGCCAGAAATTCACAGGGGACTTTTCCTCCAGAAAATATTTTAGTATATTTTTGAGTGAATTTCTACAGATTATGGGCGACACTAATGGTGGAAAAAGTTCTAAACATCTTGGCAGGATTTTTATACATGAGAAAACCCCTGGAATGATAACAGTGGTGTCTACACAGTAGATAGAAAGATATTTGTAATGAAGCCTCCCTTATATTATCACCAGAGATCTGAACAATCAGTCACACAACCGGACCAAATTCATCTTCTGGGTCACAGCCAAAAAACTAAAGAATTCGGAGCCCTTATTCCATGGTAAATTTGTTATTGGATCTGGGGCTTCCTCGAGGGCTCAGTGGGTGAAGATCTTATTTTAGACCTCAGCCATATAACTTACAACAGGAATTCTTCCACATAATTAAACCATCAGCGGAGCAATCTTCTACTTTACTAAACTCTCTGTTCTGCAGCCGCTGGGTACGACGCTCAGAGATATAATTGCAGTTCTGCCATCAGCGAACACTCCTGGCTCCGGATTCCTTTGGACATGGACCAACATAATTTACAATGTTTCCTGTACCGATAAGTAAAGGAGTAAATTGTCTAAGCTTGCATCTGAATTTAAGAGGGTAGAAGCCTAAAAATGGAACACGATGCTATGAGTAATAATAACTCGTGCCCTCTAGTGTTGAGCGAGTATGTTCTATTAACCCTTTCGCCGAGTATGCTCGGGCGAGCTCCGAGTAGTTACAGCTGCTCGGTGATATGGTTGAATCGCTCCCATGTGCATGATTTGCAACGGTTTGACAGCTTTATTACATGTGATGTCTATTTCTTACACATTCCTCACATGTAATAAAGCTGTCAAACAGTTGCAAATCATGCACACGGGAGCGATTCAACCATATCACCGAGCAGCTGTAAATACTCGGAGCTCGGCCCGAGCATACTCGGATCAGAACATACTCGCTCAACCCTAGTGCCCTCATGTACACGTCCAACTGGACTCATTAATGGTCAGAGTTAAAAAAAAAAACATCATCTGCCCACCTTACGCTCTTACTGTAACCTGAACCTCAAATTAAATTTTTAGAAAGTCTTTCCTAAGGGTAAAGAATAATTTCATATTTCGATGCCTCCCCCATACAAGTGACTCGTATGGTCCCATAGTGTTTGCCGTGGGGGCTTAGTGAAGTGCAGTTACAGATGTGTTCAGTCCACCTTTACCTTTCTGCAAATGTTATTAAGTACTCCAATTATTTCTATACAAATATAATAAAATATCACAATATTCTAGAAAAACTCTTGGTAGGCTGCAATTCACATCATAGCCACTGGGTGGGTACATAGAGAAACATAGCATAAACATCTCCCAGCAGAGCATCATAAAATCAAGTTTGTATTTTTCCCATTCATTTCAGGATATGTCGAGTGAAGGGGAAGGGTAGAGACACATCTGTAAGACATTTGAATGTCTTTGGACAATCTTTATAATAACATGAGATGAGATCGTTCTGTTGTTGAGAACACTGTTTTTGTAGAGCTGTGTAAATAAAGCCATGTGAACAGGGGCAAGCTGATGTTATAGGCTCACCTAGTGAAGTGAATTCTACAAGCTACAAGTCAACGTGAGCAGTACGGTCCAGTAGAGCAGAAAGTAAAAGATCAAGCAGAGCCAGGTGTCACGCAAGGTGAGGGAAGGCACAAGTGTACAACGACGGGAAGGGGGGAAGGGAGCCTTGGGAAAGGGGAGTGGAGACCCCTAGGCAGATATAATATCACCCTGACTACGCTATTGTCTCTATATAGGTTCCACACCTATCGCCGAGCAGGAACCTAATCCCTGAATGTCCCTAGAGCTAGGCCCTAGGTAGGGAGGGGACGGAGTGAGAACTAGTCAGGCCCCACTATAAACTAAAGACAACAAGGTAAACAAACAAAGGGGATACACTTAGCTTGAGCAGACACCAGAGAGAAAACGCCAACTATCCTCCAAGGGCACCAAAGAAGAAACTAGCCAACTGCTAGTGCTCCAAGCCTGCATGGAGAAACTGAGAGATTTTAACTACCAAGCAAGGGTGTGTAAATCAACAGCAGAATGTGTAGGACGCTGCTGGGTCCTAAAGGAAGAAGGATATAACTATAGAGAGGATCAAGAAAGCATCTGCAATGCCAAGCACAGTGACCATCTACAGCCAGATCCAGAGAAATTGTCTGTCACACCTAACACCAGGTGTGCAGATACACAAAGTAACTGTAGATATAAGGGCAATCCAGAACTTGCAGCAGAGTCATGGTTAATAGCAGAGACATATGAAATCAGGAACTTGAAGCAAGGAAATAGTTAACCTCAGGATAGCAGTTAGCACTTGGAAAAATTGCTTGCAGAGATATTGTTCACAGATATATAGCAGAAATGGATTGGAAAACTGGTAACTTTCGTGTAGAGATGTTACCTTGATAGCAGAGACTAAAGAGTGAACAGCGCTAAGAATAGTTGCAAGAAATTGGTCAAGTATAATCTTGATTGCAGAATGATGGTGTGCCGAGGTTCTCTTTACATATTTGGACTACATCTGAGCTTGTAAATATCACAGGATAGAAGTCAGGAGCGGCAGAAGAGATAATTAGACACCTTTTTTAGTGTCTCAGTGTTTTTCATGGATGGATAAATGAATAAAAAAATAAATTATAAAGCTTCTCCTGTCCTTTACAATGTTAATCACGGACAGCACGCTGATGCCATCTCTGTGCTGTACGTGTTTTTCACTGACCCTTAGACTTTTATTGGCCCTTGTCATCCGTACTGCTGGAAAAAAATGGACATGTGAACAGTACCATAGAATATAATATGTAGAATGTAGAATCCGTGAAGAAAATGGATGCAACACGCATGTGCAATACAGGCGTCAGATTGAGGCTTCAGGCTATGTTCACATGCAGCGTTTTTTGCAGTTTTTTTTTATGCAAATAAGAATTGTATTTTACAGTACCAGCAAAAGCTGAGATTTCAGAAGTCTCCGGCACACGTTCGTTATGTTTTTCCCTGATTGACTCTTAGAACTGCAGCATTTTTTTAAATCTGCAACACATCAATTCTTTCAGCGTTTTTTTCACCTGTGGAAAGCAATGAGAAAGTGAAAAAAACACAGCAAATGTTTTTGCATCTTTTTTTTTGCTGTGTTTCTGGTGAATAAAATTAACTTTCTTAAACATGTACTATAGACAAATGACACAAGTCATCCGCATCCAAAAAAAAAACGCTTTGAAGACATAGCAAAACCTGCATTTTGACCACAGAAAAAAAAATGGTACACTAACGCTGTGTGTGAACATAGTCTTAGTGTACGTACACACATTAAGTACTTGTAAGGGCCCGTGCACATGACCGTATTATACGAGTGCGGTCCAACAAAAAATCGGATTGCATTCGGACCAATGTTATTCTATGGGGCCGTGCACATGTCCAATTTTTGCCAGTCCGGGGTAAAACTTGCAGCTAGTCAAAGTTTGATCTGATATTTAGATCGCACTTTTACCATGCAAGTTAGCCAGTGCATGGAAACCATCGGTCTGCACTTGGATGACATTTGACTGCAGTCCGATTTCCAAGAACTAACAGAATGGAGAAGATGGAGACATTTTTATCTCCATCTTATCCTAATCAGATTCTCTCGGATGAGCGAAAATAGGGTTTTGTGTTCCCGGCCCTATAGATATTTATGTATCAAAAACATGTTACTTGGCAGGAAAAAAGACGCATTAAAAATCATGCATTTTTTTTATGCTTTTTTTTTAATGCTCTTTTTTTCCTACTTATTAGAAAGCAATGGCAATATAAAAAGGGCTGACATTCTGCAAATGTGAAACGGCTTCGAATCTGCAAGGAAAATAAGCAACATGTGCATGAGATTACAGCAATCACATTCACTTTACTGGGAGAGAAAAATTGCTGCGTTTTATGTGGAAAAACACTGTAATAAAAATGTGATATGTGCACAAACCCTTAGGCTGCTGGGAGATCCTCAGCCAAATATGGAGTCAGTCACCACCTCTAATAGTATACTATTAAAAAGAAAACTGACCAGCATCTCGGCACAGAATAAAGCAAGTGTGAACAGGTGCAAGCTGCTGTGACTGCAGAATGCACAAACAAGAGAATACAGCAGTCTCCACCCGTAAAATGTCATGTCCAGTGGATATCCTGTGTGTTATGTACCGTATGATGGTGGGCACCAGTGCTGGACCGTGTTCACACTTCACTGACTTTCCACTTGGTGTCACTGTGTCGATATCTCTCGTGCGCACGACATAAAATGCTCCCTTTTTTTTCCGTAACCCCGTATTGTTTACAGACTGCAGAGAAAAGTGAATTACATAGTGCAGGTCGGCAAATTAGCATTTATTGGAGGGAAGACTAATAAAGCTTCATATTTAAGCTGTCAACAGGAAAATCACTTACTTCTCAATCAATCAGGTCCCAGTAAAACACACAATGATATTCATCTGCGGCGCGCTCCGCTCCGCTCTGCAGATGTTATTAATGCTTATTACACCGTGGATTAACAATCAGAGCAAGGAAAATAAGCAGAGTTCACAAACCCCAGAGGTATCATTGCAGGATACAGCTGCAGAGGACATTATTCTCATTCTGCTTGATAGAGAAAGAAAAGTGGTAACTTAGTTACTGTTACTTCTCCGAGAGTTAAAGGGAACCTGAGGCATTGCACTCGGCGGCGGCGGCGACCTACAGAGCAGGAGGAGCCGAGCACATCGATATATGGGTTTATACAAAAAAAAAACAGTATAGGAATTATCTCATTCAATATTGTTCTTGCACGTTACTAGCTTAGGAGTCCAGTGGGCGGTCCTACTGAATGATTGACAGCTATCTCTGTATGTAACTACTGTACATGAGATGCAACTTATACTGAATAATTGATTCTAAAGTGATGACATTTTTGGATTATGGCGAATCTGAATTTTGCACGACTTGTTTTAAGTGAATACAGTCTGGGTTCTGGCAGCCAAAAATTGGGTAAAAAAAACAACTATAAACTGTTACACTTTCCTCCCCATACCTGTCCCCATGCTGCTGTTCCTCCACCTTGACTGATTCTCCGATCGACTCCTCTTCCTTCGTTTTTCACCTCTTGAACAAATCTGACTGAATCAAATTTTGGAAGGCTTGCTCAACTCTAATACTAAACCTTTACCTAGGAGACTAAATGTGAGCCCACTCAGCTCCTCCTGCTCTCTAGCATGCTGACTGAAGGCAGGACAGGTTCTCTTTCATTTTGGAGTTTATTTGTCTCAGCACGTACCTGTGGTTTTAAGTGACTGTTCAGACTCAGCTGTCGTGTGTGTACATGAGGAACAACAATATTTCTGGCCATTATGTCACTTGTATCCTGCATTTTTCATCAGTTTTCCCCTCTACAGCCTTTATCTCTACTCTTCAGTTTTCTCTGAGCTGGTGGGTGCAGACCACTAGCTCTGATGTCTCCTGTACACAGCACACACAGACATGAGGGATTCCCACTCTCCTGTCACGCAAGGTGTGGGAAAGACTAAGTGCAACATGAAGGGAAGAGCGAGAGGAAGCCCAAACACTAGGGAAAGGGGGAGTGGAGACCCCTATGCAGATCTAATATCACCCTGCCTACCCTACCGTCCCTATATAGGTTCCACACCTATTGCCGAGCAGGACTCTAAGCCCTGAATATGCCTAGAGCTTGACCCTAGATAGGGAGGGGGAGGGGTGAGCACTGGTCAGGCCCCACTACAAACTAAAGACAACAAGGTAGACAAACAAAGGGGATAAACTTAGCTTGAGCAGATATCAGAGAGATAACACCAACTGTCCTCCAAGGGTACCAGAGAAGAAGCTAGCCAACTTCTAGTGCTCCAAGCCTGCACAAAGGTACATAGAAAAATCACTGATGATTCCTTGGAGAAAACTGAGTGTCTTTAACTCCCAGGCAAGGGTGTGCCAATCAGAAGCAGGAGGGAGGTTACCACTGGGTCCTAAAGGAAGAAAGATTAAGAAGGTGTCTGTAAAGCCAAGCGCAGTGACCTTCTCCAGCCAGATCCAGGGCAACTATCTATTACACCAGACACACCTATGATATCTCCTGTCTGCATTTAATACTGAAAATCTAGATTCAGCAAACTTTTCCCCTTCTGCTCTACAGAGGTTTCTGGCCTTTCTAAGCTCTCCTTATGACACGCGTTATAACTTGACAGATGTACCGCCCAATTGAACTCCCCACCTACCATTGTCCCTGGTGCTGGTTGAGCTCTTGCCCAGACTTGGCTGGACAGGAAAGGAGGATGTAAAGGGAGGTATGAACAAAACAGTAAAATTAGTGTTTCACAAAGGGCGGTGTAAAAGAGGATCTTGCTGGGGAAATAACACTGCTCTTATTGTTTTTCCTCCTGCCTTCATTTAGCACATGTTAGAGGTTTCATAGAATCATAGAATGTTAGAATTGGAGGGGGCCTCCAGAGTCATCGTGTCCAACCCTTTGCTCAATACAGGAGTCACTAAACCATCTCAGACAGATGTCTGTCCAGCCTGTTTGAAGACTTCCATTGAAGGAGAACTCACCACCTCTCGTGGCCGCTTGTTCCACTCATTGATCACACTCACTGTCAAACAGTTTTTTTATAATATCTAATCTGTATCTTCTCCCTTTCAGTTTCATTCCATTGCTTCTCATGTTTCCATATGCAAACGAGAATCCCTCTACAGTGTGACAGTTCAGTTATTTGTAGACAGCTATAAAGTCGCCTCTTAGCTTTCTTTTTTACAAGCTAAACATTCCCAGATCCTTTAACCGTTCCTCATAGGACATAGTTTGCAGTCCGCTCATCATCGAGGTAGCTCTTCTCTAAACTTGTTCCACTTTTTCAATGTATTTTTATAAAATGTGGTGCCCAGAACTGGGCACAGGATTCTAGAGGAGGTCTGACCAAGGAGAAGCAGTGAGGGATAATTTCTTCAGTGATATAGACTCTATGCTTCTCTTAAAACATCCCAAAATTGTGTTTGCTTTTTTTGCTGCTGCATCACACTGTTGACTCCTGTGCAGTCTGTGATCTATTAGTATACCCAAGTCTTTTACACACGTGCTGTTGCTTAGTTCTATTCCTTCTGTAGATGTAATTTTAGTCTTTCTTGTTTGGATGTAGAATCTTGCATTTCTCCCTGTTAAATATCATTCTGTTAGTCGCTGCCCATTGTTCAAGCTTATCTAGATCCTTCTGAATCCTTTCTCTGTCTTCTCTAGTGTTAGCTATCCTTCCTAGCTTTGCATCATCTGCAAATTTGATTAGTTTACCTCCAGTTCCCTTATCTAAATAATTTATAAAAACGTTGAACAACATTGAGCCCAGGACAGAGCCTTGTGGTACCGCAGTTGAAACACTCTTCCAATTGGATGGGCAACCATTTATTACCAATCTTTGAGCACGATCACTGAGCCAGTTATGAATCCACCTAACCTTAGCCTTGTCAATCCCATACTTGGTCATTTTTTTCAATAAGGATAGTATGAGATACTTTATCAAATACTTTACTGAAGTCGATATATACAATATCTACCGCATTTCCCTGATCCACGCAGTCAGTGATTCCATCATAGAAGGAAATTAGATGAGTCTTTCATGACTTGTTTGCTACAAACCCATGCTGGCTCTGGTTAATTACTGTATTCTTATCCAAGTACTTACATACATGCTGTTTGATAATCTGTTCAAAGATCATTCCTGGTATCGAAGTAAGGCTCACTGACCTGTAATTTCCTGGCACTATCTTCTTTCCTTTTTAGAAGATGGGGACAACATTTGCCCTTCTCCAATCGTCTGGGACTTCTCCTATTCTCCAAGAATTTTCAAAGATTCTGGTTAGAAATTCAATTAAATTAGCTAAGTGTTCCCTCACCATCTCTCTGTTTATAGATAATGTGGTTCATGATGTTATACTGCCATATAGTGAACCTATATCTGCATGCTGCAGATACACATAATACCCTCAGAAAAGGCATCAAGAGGAATATTTTTACTGCAAGGGAATACAATAAGTATTGCATAGTAAGGATATAGAGATTGAGGATATGGGTATGGACGTCTGCATCTTGGGGCAATTGTCCCTTCTGCTAATATTTTATTTGCCCCTGGATGAGAGCTCAGCATCAATGTCCACAGCAGACAATGTATCAGAGCTCATTAGTCCAGATACTGTATCCATCACATGAAATCGGCTTGTAAGATAGAATCACATGGCCCCGTCCTGACCCCTCCGCTGCTCTCATTGATTTCTCTACCAGTTTAATAGTGCAGTCATAGTTCTTGCCTGTGGCCCTATTGATGCATTTGATCCCTGGGTGTTAGGGGGGGTCATATAATTAGATCAGAGTAACGGACTATTAAACAGTCATGGACTTTCATGAAATTACTGTATATTGTTCTTATGCAAAAAAAAAAAACCTTTGTAGGCTTCAGATAGAGAAATGTAAAGTGCGGAATATTTCGAAGACAATTTTCTTAGAGTTTTTAAAATCATTTTTTGAACTTACTAAGTGACCCCCATATCTTGGATCATAAAATAGGTCCATAATAAGCCCCTCCAGCTCTATCACCAGCCGTATCACCACTCTACTGCATTTATCTTTGGATGGCTAGTAACCACGTCACGACGTTGCATTTTTGTTTTTTGCTCTTCCTCTTCCCAGAGCCATAACTTTTTCATTTTTCCGTCAATATGGCCGTGTGACGCCCTTTTTTTTTTGTGTGGGATAAGTTGTACTTTTGAATGACACCATTGGTTTTACCATATCGTGTTCTGGAAAATGGGAAAAAAATTCCAAGTGATGTGAAATTGCAAAAAAAAGTGCAGTTCCACAATAGTTTTTTTGTTGTTTTTTCTACTGTGTTCACTAAATGCTAAAACTTACCGGCCGTTATGATTCTCCGGAGTCATTATGAGCTCGTAGACACTAAATATGTATGGGTTCTTTTGTATTTAAGTGATGAAAAAAAAATCACACTTTTTAAAAAAAAAAAAAAAATGGCCATTTTCTGAGATCCGTAGCATCTCCTCCACTTTTTGGGAGGACTTGTTTTTTACGTGCTGAGCTATCGTTCTTATTGATACCATTTTGGGATAGCTACGATGTTTTGATCCTACGTTATTGCATTTTATTGCAATGTTGCGGCGACCAAAAAAAACATAATTCTGGTGTTTAGAATTTTTTGCTCTTTATGCCGTTTACCGATCGGATGAATTCTTTTCATTTATTGATAGATAATTCTGAACGCGGCGATACCAAATATGTGTACTTATTATATATATATATTTTTAATTGTTTTATTATTGAATGATTCGAACGTTCACTTTTTTAAAAAATTTTTTAAACATTTTTTTTTCACTTTTCACTGGCCTCAATAGTCTCCTTAGGAGACAAGAAGCTGCGATCTTCTGATCGCGCGTGTTACACATACGGCTTCAGCCCTGCTATGTTTAACAAAAAATGCTCATCTGCTATGAACGCTGACCACTGGGCGGCGCTCACAGCACATTGGCTATGACAACCACAGGGTTCTCCTGCAGACCCCGGGTTGTCATGCCAACCCATCGGCGACCCACGATCATGTGACGGGCGTGACGATGGGCGGGTCTTATGACGTGCTTCCAGCGCGGCCATGTTAAATGCCGCTCTTGGAGTTTGACAGCGGCATTTAACATGTTAACAGCGATTCCACCCGCAGCTGTTAGAGGCACATGATAGTAGATCAGATCAGCTGTCATGTGCCTGAAAACATGCGGGCTCAGTGCCGGAGCCCGCATGGAGTGCAGGGACACGACCTGTGCCGTATAGATACATCATAGGTCGTGAAGGGGTTAACTTTACTAACACAATGGCCAACATTGATCAAGCAGTTTCTGCCCGTTTTTGGTGCAAACAGAAGATCCACAAAAATCCCAAATTGTAAAGATAGTTGCAAACAAACAATCCAGTGGCCGTGGAGTACCAAGAGAGGGCGAGGAAAACACTTCTATGGATTTATTATGCTTTGATTCTGAAAATCTTGTAGTGTTTTTCATGGCAGCTTTCATTTTCTGACTCTACAACAGTCTAAAACTGCAGCAAATTTAGTGATTAGTTTGTGCATCCTTTAATAAACTTTAGAGAACTGAGTGTTTAACAAAACCCTTTAGGCTGGACAATTATAGATGTCAGTTGCAAGACCACTAAAGCTGATTAACATTCGCTCATAGCCTCCCTGACATGTTTCGCCATGACTGGCTTCATCAGGGGCTGAGGCTGGATTGAGCTAAAATACAGAGTGCGAGGTATTTAAAGGCTTCTGTTGTGACATCATCAAATAAACAAATGGAGGTGCATCACCCGGTCACACGGTGATCACAGGCCAATCGCCAAACCAGGATTATTATGATGTCACAGTCACATGCTAAGGTCCTGTAAAACAGAGACAGCATTCAGTCCCATTGTATCATTACTGTGCAGGTCCTATTATAGGTCCTATTCCAGATATCTTTGGACTCTAACCAATTTGGTCATATTGTTACTGTGCAGATCAGGGGATCTTAATAAACTTTCATCTAACCAGCAATATCATTTGGAATAAACTCATAAACCAACAATTTGGCGATTGGCCTGCGATCATGTTAGATCTGAATGTGGTTTCTGTTTTACAGGACCTTAGCATGTGACTGTGACATCATTGCAATCCTGGTTTGGCGATTGGCCTGCGATCATCATGTGACCGGGTGACGTAATTTGATGATGTCACAACAGAAGCCTTAAAAGAACTTGCACTCTGTTTTTTAACTCAGTCTAGCCTCAGTCCCCTGATGAAGCCAGTCATGGCGAAACATGTCAGGGAGGATATGAGTGAATGTTAATCAGCTCTAGTGGTCTTGCAACTGACATCTATAATTGTCCTTAGAGAAGCTAAACGAGCTAGTGGACTGCAGCCATCAATCTAGGTAGGAGATATATTAACTTAAGGAGAGTGATATCCCATAGAGGAGTCCAAAGAAATGCCGCACAGCAATACCACCGGAGATATTATAATCTTTATTTGTTAGACCATATAAATTAATTACAATAAAAGTCAAGTTTTAATCACATTATCCCTTAAGTTGGGTCCATTTACCCTTTGCATACTTTTAGTATGGTTTTAATAAACTTGGCACAATTTAATTTTCTTGTCTTTTACAGTGGAGTAGATTGCGCCAGTCTTGATAAATCTGCCCGATTGTATCAACCTGGAGCAATATAAAATTCAGAATTATAGACGGGACTTCTGTCAACTATGGCAAAAATTCACATTACTGCTTTCGCAGAGTATTACAACACTGATCAGCTAGACAGCGTCCGACCAGGTCACATGAGCACAATCGGCAACATTTCTGGGGATTTTAAAGTCCCAACACCAGCTCTGTCCTCCTGGTAATGCCACCTGGCCCATTTCAGAACGACCGCTTTTAGGGAAGGTTAACATAAACCCCATCCACTTTTGGCCGAGAAGTCTTGAGAAATGAGAGACATTTGGCAACTATGTGTAACCTGCCAGTCTTATCCTATCTACACCTGTGTGTAAGAACGACTGGATGTATCAACATAGAAACAAGAATGATACCATTCAACAATAACAAGCGGAGGTTTAGGAATTGAGACATTATGTAACCTCTTGTTAATCTGGAGTTTTGGAGGGTTCAACATTCTTATAAGTGACACCAGTGAAATGTGGAAGACAAGTGTATCACGATTTGATACATTTCTTCTTGTGCTTTACGTCTTTTTTTTTTTAGTTGTCTTCGGCTTAAGCTGCATTATTCTTTCGACACAAATACGCAGTGTAAAGAAAAAGTATCAATCGCTCAGTCACTCGCACCTCACCGCCATTACAGAATGGAAGTTCATTGATTCCGGAACATTTTGATGCTCAGTTTGATGAGATGATTGCAAATTGTCAAAGGAGGAACAGGATTCTCGTCTTTCCGGGGAAAACCTCTCGTAACCGAACGCTCTTCTCCTTTCATGTACAAAGGGAGGGGAGAAGACAATGGCACTCGGCAAGTCAGGTCCTCCTACATGCTCAAAAGTTACTGCCGACATTGTAGGTGGAGCAATCAGTGGTGGGCCAGGTATTCATTGAGACCCAATATGTGATTATTGGGGCAATGTGCCCAAGATCTACTGAGAGGTGTAGCCTGAAATAGATGATGCAATTGCTTTTGCCACCTCCCCAGTCACTTAAAGGGGTTATCCAAGACTTTTTTTTTTTTTTTTTGGCTAATGGGCTCAAAACCTGACTACCTGCCTGTTCTGTCTCGTGACGATCTTTTCCGGCTTAATCAGTAAGTCTCCGTCTTCCTTAACAGAGCAGCTCTTCCTCTTCCAAGCTGCTCTGACAATGGGGCGTCAATGCTGACATAATGCTGATTGACTGCCTGCTCCCCGCAGTAAGGCAGTGGGGAACCGGCAGTCAATCAGCATGACATCGGCAGTGATGCCTCGTCAACAAAGCAGAGCGGAAAACAAGACGCTGCTCTCTCGATCTGACGACACCAGAAGCAGGAGAATCACCGCCAGGAGCGGTCCGTGATGTCTCTGAGCTGGAAGAGATCGGTGCAGGGCAGAACAGGCAGGTAGTTAGCACCTATCTGCCGGTAAGTTCTTAACCCCATAATCAAAAGCACTAAAGTCCTGGATAAACTCTTTAATACTAGAGAGGTCTTTGCACCCCCTGGGCGTTGGCTTCTGGGTATAGGTTACATTTCTTCTAGAGACATTTTCTGGTGCCCAATAAGTAGGCAGAACAACAGAAGAACGGAAAAGTTCAGGAACAAAAAAAAAATAACATCAGATTCAGGACAACAGGTACAAATATTACACATTTATGACAAGTGACAGGTCCCCTTTAAATGTTGAACAGGACAATGACTGAATAGTCTGTACCATCTGTAAGACAGGAGACTGACAATGAGCATGACATCTCGTGCACTGCCGATGCCACAATAAGCAGCTTTGGCCCCTACGTGCCATCATCAACCACTGAAAGTGAGACATTCTCCAGATTTTATGTCCTTCGCCTTGGGCGCTGGTCACACTTGCTGACGGTCTGCCTGCAGTAGTTGTTCGGATATATATTCATCATTGTCTCGCCTGCAGAATGTCATGTCAGCTGCTGCCTATTGCCAGTCAGATGTGTGGCGTTTGGCAGTGGGATGCCAACAGGTGTACGCTAATTTGTCTTGGCAGGGGTCCTCATTAAAGGGTCGTCCAGATTTTTAAAAGAGACATTTTAGTGCTGCGGAAAAGTCATCTCATCTGTCCATCTTCATTCTTCTCTGCTTGGCAAACGTGGCTAGGATGAAACCGGCGCTTGTGTGGGCACGGTGCCATGCTGACAGATGTGTTGATATATATGTGTGTACGGGCAAAGAATAGGCTATGTTAGCAACAAATGTGTTGGCAGCAACAGAATCCCAGGCAAAGAGCGTGTGGTCCTTCTAGACAAAAAGTAATAATGCTGCAGAATATCTGAAAAGTGGTTGATAAAATCTTCCTGCGTGAAAAGTGAAATTATTGTTCTTGTATGTAAAAAAATTCCAAACTAAGCTGTTAGTAAAAAATGTTGCTCTGTTCAAATTTCTGTTCATTATGATTGCATATTTCCTCCTTACCAATATTCTGCCTGCACCATAGGTGCAGGAACATCCTTTACCAAATTTCCCTGAATGCATTGCACCTGCCATGTTCAATGGCTTTCCTTCCCTGAATTGAAAGGCTGCCTCTTTCTTATTCCTGCATGCAGCATGACAGAAGAGAAGAAGCAGACAATAACCCCATACGACATCTCTTCTTGATCTCATAGAGTCGGACGACTTTTATTTACAATTAATGACTACAATGTTACCATCGTTATATCCAGTCTAGAAAATACTTCATCTACAATATATCAGTGTCAGAAAAAAATGTATTTCACTGGAGTCCAGAAAGTTCAGACCATTGGAAGAGAAAAACGTGAGAGAATAGAAAAATTGAAAAGGAAGAATAGCAAAGAAAGTCAATGGAAGAAAAAGAAAGAAGTAATGGAGAGAAAAGGCTGAAAGATGATTTTGAGTAGAAAGTTAAAAAAAAAAAAAAGTGCTAAAAAAGCAAAGAAGTGTGAAGGGGTCAAAAAATTAGGAAACTGAGAAAGAGAAAAGGAAAAAAAATGAATTGGAAATAAGAAAGATTAGGGAACGGAAGTATAAGGAGAAGGGACGTAGAAGGGAGAACTGAGAAGGAGCAAGGTATAAAACAGAATAGGAGGCTAGCAAAAAGGTAAAAAAAAAGGGTAGAACAAGATAAAGGAGGGAATTAGAGGAAAGACAGAAGAAGAAAAAGGAAATGTGAAAAGAGAAAAGAAATGGAAGAAGAGGAAGCAGAAGTATTTGGAAGGAGAGTGAAGAAATTGAGAAAGGCGTAGCAGAGCCAGGTAGGATAGGGTTAAGGCCTAGCTCTCCAGGATTTGATTAGGTGCACCTGCCTAGTTTTTACTATAACCATGGCCTGTGGTCACTAGGTGTGTCAGTCTGCTGGATGAAGCAGAGTCGAATGTGCCGCTGGTCAGTGACCAGTCGAAATGTGAGCTATAGCTGGGAGAAAGACAAGCCAAAATCTCTCTCTGAATGGAGACTGCACGGGTCAGCTTGGAAAGTTGAGCAGTCTGTGTGTTGGCGCTGTAGAGAAACGTGTGGAAGCTGCAGCCTGTTCAGTGTGATTGAACACTTCTATTTGGCGCTGGAAGCTGCTGAAGTTAAGGCTGAAGGGGACACAAAGACTGATGGGACCACACCTCTTCTATGTATGAAGTTTTATGTGGGAGAAAGGACTGTAAGATGTTTGGGTGAGCCCGCACCGACATGTATGTGCCCTACTAAGTGAACGGTTATTTGCTGTGATACCTTTGTGCCCAGAAGAGGCTGTTTTTGGTTTTGAATCCATTGAAGTTTTATGAAAGCAATAAAACTGCATCTGTTTGGACCAAACCATATTTCCTGTGTGAACACTACCTAATGCGTACCTGAGGGAGTGAATCCCTAGAAAAGGAACACAAACATTTTTTGGAGGAGAGGGAGGAACTTAATTGGGAACAAAAAAAAAGAAATAAGAGCAAAGAGAAGAATATTATTAAAAAAAAAGGGAGGAAAGTAAATGTCAGGTGATTGAAAGAGGGAAAGGAAACTAAAATAGAGGGAGTGAATGGAAGAAGGGAAGGAAACAGATGGGAAGGAAAAAAGACGTGAAGAAATAGTAATAAAAAAAAACAAAACAAAGTAAAATAATTAAGGGAAAGGAGAAGAAAGACACTTTCTATGGTACATGTAATAAATTGTATTGCCCCAGAATGTCCAATGCTGAATGTATCTAGTTTTTGTAGGGCTCTGTTCACACATTGCTTTTTCCTTATGACAGAGGTGCATTTTGGGATCATTGAAATTAAGAAAAGAGTATATACTGTATGTATACAGCAAACTCTGATTTCCCATACAGAAAAGGGTGCTGTATGTTGGCCAATGCGAGGTGCACGTGGCCCTATGGTGACACGCGGTATACATTATGTGGCGGGAGCCTTCTCAGCCGCCTTATAAATATGTGTCTGTACAGTATGGTGATTGATAGTTTAATAAACCATTGAAGGATGAACTGTACGGTAATAGCAACATGAAAGATCCATGGGCTGACGTCTAGTTAGCGTTCTCCTCCTGCTTTATAAATGCCCTTTACCATCTGCGTCCTTAAGGGTTTGCTACATGGGAAAATCAAACATGCTGATGTTTGTAGGTTAATAACCTTTAGGAGATGCCGGCGCGCTGATCAAACACCATTGTGATAACTGGAGGGTAGAATCCATCCGGAGCGCAGGGTCCCCGAACATTTACATGAAAACATCGATCAAATCAAACCTGACTGTGGTAACGTGAAAGTCAAATCAATCACTCACACAAGCACAACCTAATTACCTGTAATAAACAGCAGGAAGGGCCGAGGCAGGAAAGTACTGAGGCCAGGTGATAATGCGTCCAATTATCTCTATATCTGAAGGGACATAAATAGTTAAATGGAAAGGGGTCACGGTAGACAGAATTCAGGACGATAGAAACTAATATCAGACATGAAACAGAATCAAGATCACCACTCAATACCTTCACAAAGTCACCGCACCAGTGCGAGAAACAGAAAGGAGTATACAAGAATATAACTACTATAATACTGCCCCCTATGTATAAGAATATAACTACTATAATACTGCCCCTATGTATAAGAATATAACTACTATAATACTGCCCCTATGTATAAGAATATAACTACTATAATACTGCCCCTATGTACAAGAATATAACTACTATAGTACTGCCCCTATGTACAAGAATATAACTACTATAATACTGCCCCCTATGTACAAGAATATAAATACTATAATACTGCCCCTATGTATAAGAATATAACTACTATAATACTGCCCCTATGTACAAGAATTTAACTACTATAATACTGCCCCCTATGTACAAGAATATAACTACTATAATACTGCTCCCTATGTACAAGAATATAACTACTATAATACTGCCTCTATGTACAAGAATATAACTACTATAATACTGCTCCTATGTACAAGAATATAACTACTATAATACTGCCCCCTATGTACAAGAATATAACTACTATAATACTGCCCCGTATGTAGAAGAATATAACTACTATAATACTGCTCCTATGTACAAGAATATAACTAATATAATACTGCCCCCTATGTACAAGAATATAACTACTATAATACTGCCCCCTATGTAGAAGAATATAACTACTATAATACTGCCCCCTATGTACAAGAATATAACTACTATAATACTGCCCCCTATGTAGAAGAATATAACTACTATAATACTGCCCCCTATGTACAAGAATATAACTACTATAATACTGCCCCCTATGTACAAGAATATAACTACTATAATACTGCTCCGATGTACAAGAATATCACTACTATACTACCGCCCCTATGTACAAGAATATAACTACTATAATACTGCCCCTATGTAGAAGAATATAATTACTATAATACTGCTCCTATGTACTACAATATAACTATTATAATACTGCCCCTATGTACAAGAATATAACTACTATAATACTGCCCCTATGTAGAAGAATATAACTACTATAATACTGCTCCTATGTACTACAATATAACTACTATAATACTGCTCCCTATGTACAAGAATATAACTACTATAATACTGCCCCATATGTACAAGATTATAACTACTATAATACTGCCCTCTATGTACAAGAATATAACTACTATAATACTGCCCCTATGTACAAGAATATAACTACTATAATACTGCTCCCTGTGTACAAGAATATAACTACTTTAATGCTGCTCCTATGTAGAAGAATATAACTACTATAATACTGCTCCTATGTACAAGAATATAACTACTATAATACTGCTCCTATGTACAAGAATATAACTACTATAATACTGCTCCTATGTACAAGAATATTACTACTATAATACTGCTCCTATGTACTAGAATATAACTACTATATTACTACTCCTATGTACAAGAATATAACTACTATAATACTGCTCCTATGTACAAGAGTATAACTACTATAATACTGCCGCAATGTACAAGAATATAACTACTATAATACTGCCCCCTATGTACAAGAGTATAACTACTATAATACTGCCGCAATGTACAAGAATATAACTACTATAATACTACCTCCTATGTACAAGAATATAACTACTATAATACTGCCCCTATGTACAAGAATATAACTACTATAATACTGCTCCCTATGTACAAGAATATAACTACTATAATACTGCCCCTATATACAAGAATATAACTACTATAATACTGCCCCCTATGTACAAGAATATAACTACTATAATACTGCCCCCTATGTACAAGAATATAACTACAATAATACTGCTCCTATGTACTACAATATAACTACTATAATACTGCTCCCTATGTACAAGAATATAACTACTATAATACTGCCCCCTATGTACAAAATTATAACTACTATAATACTGCCCTCTATGTACAAGAATATAACTACTATAATACTGCCCCTATGTACAAGAGTATAACTACTATAATACTGCTCCCTATGTGCAAGAATATAACTACTTTAATACTGCTCCTATGTACAAGAATATAACTACTATAATACTGCTCCTATGCACAAGAATATAACTACTATAATACTGCTCCTATGTACTAGAATATAACTACTATAATACTACTCCTATGTACAAGAATATAACTACTATAATACTGCTCCTATGTACAAGAGTATAACTACTATAATACTGCCGCAATGTACAAGAATATAACTACTATAATACTGCTCCTGTGTACTAGAATATAACTACTATAATACTGCTCCTATGTACAAGAGTATAACTACTATAATACTGCTCCTATGTACTAGAATATAACTACTATAATACTGCTTCTATGTACAAGAATATAAATATTATAATACTTCCCCTATGTACAAGAATATAAATATTATAATACTGCTTCTATGTACTAGAATATAACTACTATAATACTGCTCCTATGTACAAGAATATAAATATTATAATACTTCCCCTATGTACAAGAATATAACTACTATAATACTGCTCCTATGTACAAGAATATAACTACTATAATGCTGCTCCTATGTACAAGAGTATAACTACTATACTATTGCTGCTATGTACAAAAATATAACTACTATAATACTGCTCCTATGTACTAGAATATAATTACTATATTACTGCTCCTATGTACAAGAATATAACTACTATAATACTGCCCCCTATGTACAAGAATATAACTATTATAATACTGCCCCCTATGTACAAGATTATAACTACTATAATACTGCCCTCTATGTACAAGAATATAACTACTATAATACTGCCCCTATGTACAAGAATATAACTACTTTAATACTGCTCCCTATGTACAAGAATATAACTACTTTAATGCTGCTCCTATGTAGAAGAATATAACTACTATAATACTGCTCCTATGTACAAGAATATAACTACTATAATACTGCTCCTATGTACAAGAATATAACTACTATAATACTGCTCCTATGTACAAGAATATTACTACTATAATACTGCTCCTATGTACTAGAATATAACTACTATATTACTACTCCTATGTACGAGAATATAACTACTATAATACTGCTCCTATGTACAAGAGTATAACTACTATAATACTGCCGCAATGTACAAGAATATAACTACTATAATACTGCCCCCTATGTACAAGAGTATAACTACTATAATACTGCCGCGATGTACAAGAATATAACTACTATAATACTACCTCCTATGTACAAGAATATAACTACTATAATACTGCCCCTATGTACAAGAATATAACTACTATAATACTGCTCCCTATGTACAAGAATATAACTACTATAATACTGCCCCTATATACAAGAATATAACTACTATAATACTGCCCCCTATGTACAAGAATATAACTACTATAATACTGCCCCCTATGTACAAGAATATAACTACTATAATACTGCTCCTATATACAAGAATATAACTACTATAATACTGCCCCTATGTACAAGAATATAACTACTATAATACTGCTCCCTATGTACAAGAATATAACTACTATAATACTGCCCCTATGTACAATAATATAACTACTATAATACTGCTCCTATGTACTACAATATAACTACTATAATACTGCTCCCTATGTACAAGAATATAACTACTATAATACTGCCCCCTATGTACAAGATTATAACTACTATAATACTGCCCTCTATGTACAAGAATATAACTACTATAATACTGCCCCTATGTACAAGAGTATAACTACTATAATACTGCTCCCTATGTGCAAGAATATAACTACTTTAATACTGCTCCTATGTACAAGAATATAACTACTATAATACTGCTCCTATGCACAAGAATATAACTACTATAATACTGCTCCTATGTACTAGAATATAACTACTATAATACTACTCCTATGTACAAGAATATAACTACTATAATACTGCTCCTATGTACAAGAGTATAACTACTATAATACTGCCGCAATGTACAAGAATATAACTACTATAATACTGCTCCTGTGTACTAGAATATAACTACTATAATACTGCTCCTATGTACTAGAATATAACTACTATAATACTGCTCCTATGTACAAGAGTATAACTACTATAATACTGCTCCTATGTACTAGAATATAACTACTATAATACTGCTTCTATGTACAAGAATATAAATATTATAATACTTCCCCTATGTACAAGAATATAAATATTATAATACTGCTTCTATGTACTAGAATATAACTACTATAATACTGCTCCTGTGTACAAGAATATAAATATTATAATACTTCCCCTATGTACAAGAATATAACTACTATAATACTGCTCCTATGTACAAGAATATAACTACTATAATGCTGCTCCTATGTACAAGAGTATAACTACTATACTATTGCTGCTATGTACAAAAATATAACTACTATAATACTGCTCCTATGTACTAGAATATAATTACTATATTACTGCTCCTATGTACAAGAATATAACTACTATAATACTGCCCCCTATGTACAAGAATATAACTATTATAATACTGCTCCTATGTGCAAGAATATAATTACTATAATACTGCTCCTATGTACAAGAATATAACTACTATAATACTGCTCCTATGTACAAGAATATAACTACTATAATAGTGTTCCTATGTACAAGAATATAACTACTATAATACTGCCCCTATGTACAAGAATTTAACTACTATAATACTGCTCCTATGTACAAGAATATAACTACTATAATACTGCTCCTATGTACAAGAATATAACTACTATAATACTGTTCCTATGTACAAGAATATAACTACTATAATACTGCTCCTATGTACAAGAATATAACTACTATAATACTGCTCCTATGTACAAGAATATAACTACTATAATACTGCCTCCTATGTACAAGAATATAACTACTATAATACTGTTCCTATGTACAAGAATATAACTACTATAATACTGCTCCTATGTACAAGAATATAACTACTATAATACTGCTCCTATGTACAAGAATATAACTACTATAATACTGTTCCTATGTACAAGAATATAACTACTATAATACTGCTCCTATGTACAAGAATATAACTACTATAATACTGCTCCTATGTACAAGAATATAACTACTATAATACTGCTCCTATGTACAAGAATATAACTACTATAATACTGCCTCCTATGTACAAGAATATAACTACTATAATACTGCTCTTATGTACAAGAATATAACTACTATAATACTGCCTCCTATGTACAAGAATATAACTACTATAATACTGCTCTTATGTACAAGAATATAACTACTATAATACTGCCTCCTATGTACAAGAATATAACTACTATAATACTGCTCCTATGTACAAGAATATAACTACTATAATACTGCCTCCTATGTACAAGAATATAACTACTATAATACTGTTCCTATGTACAAGAATATAACTACTATAATACTGCCCCCTATGTACAAAAATATAACTACTATAATACTGCTCCCTATGTACAAGAATATAACTACTATAATACTGCCCCTATGTACAAGAATATAACTACTATAATACTGCTCCTATGTACAAGAATATAACTACTATAATACTGCCCCCTATGTACAAGAATATAACTACTATAATACTGTCCCCTATGTACAAGAATATAACTACTATAATACTGACCCTATGTACAAGAATATAACTGCTATAATACTGCCCCATTAACAAGAATATAACTACTATAATACTACTCCTATGTACAAGAATATAACTACTATAATACTGCCCCTATGTGCAAGAATATAAGTACTATAATACTGCCCCCTATGTACAGGAATATAACTACTATAATACTGCTCCTATGTACAAGAATATAACTACTATAATACTGCTCCCCATGCACAAGAATATAACTAATATAATACTGCCCTCTATGTACAAGAATATAACTACTATAATACTGCCCCCTTTGTACAAGAATATAGCTACTATAATACTGCTCCTATGTACAAGAATATAACTACTATAATACTGCTCCTATGTACAAGAATATAACTACTATAATACTGTCCCCTATGTACAAGAATATAACTACTATAATACTGCTCTTATGTACAAGAATATAACTACTATAATACTGCTCCTATGTACAGGAATATAACTACTATAATACTGCCCCCTATGTACAAGAATACAGCTACTATAATACTGCTCCTATGTATCAGAATATAACTACTATAATACTGCCCCCTATGTAGAAGAATATAACTACTATAATACTGCCCCCTATGTACAAGAATATAACTACTATAATGCTGCTCCTATGTACAAGAATATAACTACTATAATACTGCCCCTATGTACAAGAATATAACTACTATAATACTACCCCCTATGTACAAGAATATAACTACTATAATACTGCCCCCTATATACAAGAATATAACTACTATAATGCTGCTCCTATGTACAAGAATATAACTACTATAATACTGCCCCTATGTACAAGAATATAACTACTATAATACTGCCCCTATGTACAAGAATATAACTACTATAATACTGCCCCCTATATACAAGAATATAACTACTATAATACTGCCCCTATGTACAAGAATATAACTACTATAATACTGCTCATATGTATAAGAATATAACTATTGTAATACTGCTCCTATGTACTAGAATATAGCTACTATAATACTGCTCCTATGTACAAGAATATAAATATTATACAGTGGTGGCCAAAAGTATTGGCACCCCTGCAATTCTGTCAGATAATACTCAGTTTCTTCCTGAAAATGATTGCTATCACAAATTCTTTGGTCTTATTATCTTCATTTAATTTGCTTGCAAGGAAAAACACAAAAGAGGATGAAGCAAAAATCAAATCATTGATCATTTCACACAAAACTCCAAAAATGGGCCAGACAAAAGTATTGGCACCCTCAGCCTAATACTTGGTTGCACAACCTTTAGCCAAAATAACTGCGAACAACCGTTTCCGGTAACCATCAATGAGTTTCTTACAATGCTCTGCTGGAATTGTAGACCATTCTTCTTTGGCAAACTGCTCCAGGTCCCTGATATTTGAAGGGTGCCTTCTCCAAACTGCCATTTTGAGATCTCTCCACAGGTGTTCTATGGGATTCAGGTCTGGACTCATTGCTGGCCACCTTAGAAGTCTCCAGTGCTTTCTCTCAAACCATTTTATAGTGCTTTTGGAAGTGTGTTTTGGGTCATTGTCCTGCTGGAAGACCCATGACCTCTGAGGGAGACCCAGCTTTCTCACACTGGGCCCTACATTATGCTGCAAAATTTGTTGGTAGTCTTCAGACTTCATATTGCCATGCACACGGTCAAGCAGTCCAGTGCCAGAGGCAGCAAAGCAACCCCAAAACATCAGGGAACCTCCGCCATGTTTGACTGTAGGGACCGTGTTCTTTTCTTTGAATGCCTCTTTTTTTTTTCCTGTACACTCTATGTTGATGCTTTTTCCCAAAAAAGCTCTACTTTTGTCTCATCTGACCAGAGAACATTCTTCCAAAACGTTTTAGGCTTTCTCAGGTAAGTTTTGGCAAACTCCAGCCTGGCTTTTTTATGTCTCGGGGTAAGAAGTGGGGTCTTCCTGGGTATCCTACCATACAGTCCCTTTTCATTCAGACGCCGACGGATAGTACGGGTTGACACTGTTGTACCCTCGGACTGCAGGGCAGCTTGAACTTGTTTGGATGTTAGTCGAGGTTCTTTATCCACCATCCGCACAATCTTGCATTGAAATCTCTCGTCAATTTTTCTTTTCCGTCCACATCTAGGGAGGTTAGCCACAGTGCCGTGGGCTTTACACTTCTTGATGACACTGCGCACGGAAGACACAGGAACATTCAGGTCTTTGGAGATGGACTTGTAGCCTTGAGATTGCTCATGCTTCCTCACAATTTGGTTTCTCAAGTCCTCAGACAGTTCTTTGGTCTTCTTTCTTTTCTCCATGCTCAATGTGGTACACACAAGGACACAGGACAGAGGTTGAGTCAACTTTAATCCATGTTAACTGGCTGCAAGTGTGATTTAGTTATTGCCAACACCTGTTAGGTGCCACAGGTAAGTTACAGGTGCTGTTAATTACACCAATTACAGAAGCAGCAAAGGATTTTTCAAACAGTGCCAATACTTTTGTCCACCCCCTTTTTTAGGTTTGGTGTGGAATTATATCCAATTTGGCTTTAGGACAATTCTTTTTGTGTTTTTTCATTGAAGACAAATTAAATGAAGATAATAATACCAAAGAATTTGTGATTGCAATCATTTTCAGGAAGATACTGAGTATTATCTGACAGAATTGCAGGGGTGCCAATACTTTTGGCCACCACTGTAATACTTCCCCGATGTATAAGAATATAACTACTATAATACTGCTCCTATGTACAAGAATATAACTACTATAATACTGCTCCTATGTACAAGAATATAACTACTATACTACTGCTCCTATGTACAAGAATATAACTACTATAATACTGCTCCTATGTACTAGAATATAACTACTATAATACTGCTCCTATGTACAAGAATATAACTACTATAATACTGCCGCTATGTACAAGAATATAACTACTATAATTCTGCTCCTATGTACAAGAATATAACTACTATAATACTGCTCCTATGTACTAGAATATAACTACTATAATACTGCTCCTATGTACAAGAATATAACTACTATAATACTGTCCCTATGTACAAGAATATAACTACTATACTACTGCTCCTATGTACAAGAATATAACTACTATACTACTGCTCCTATGTACAAGAATATAACTACTATAATACTGCTCCTATGTACTAGAATATAACTAATATAATACTGCTCCTATGTACAAGAATATAACTACTATACTACTGCTCCTATGTACAAGAATATAACTACTATAATTCTGCTCCTATGTACAAGAATATAACTACTATAATACTGCTCCTATGTACTAGAATATAACTACTATAATACTGCTCCTATGTACAAGAATATAACTACTATAATACTGTCCCTATGTACAAGAATATAACTACTATAATACTGTCCCTATGTACAAGAATATAACTACTATAATACTGCCGCTATGTACAAGAATATAACTACTATAATACTGCCCCTATATACAAGAATATAACTACTATAATACTACCCCTATGTACGAGAATATAACTACTATAATACTGCCCCCTATGTACAAGAATATAACTACTATAATACTGTCCCTATGTACAAGAATATAACTACTATAATACTGCCCCTATGTACAAGAATATTACTACTATAATACTGCTCCTATGTACAAGAATATAACTACTATAATACTGCCCCCCTATGTACAAGAATATAACTACTATAATACTGCTCCTATGCACTAGAATATAACTACTATAATACTGCTCCTATGTACAAGAGTATAACTACTATAATACTGCCCCCTATGTACAAGAATATAACTACTATAATACAGCCCCTATGTACAAGAATATAACTACTATAATACTGCCCCTTTTGTACAAGAATATAACTACTATAATACTGCTCCTATGTAAAAGAATATAACTACTATAATACTGCTTCTATGTACTAGAATATAACTACTATAATACTGCTCCTATGTACAAGAATATAAATATTATAATACTTCCCCGAAGTATAAGAATATAACTACTATAATGCTGCTCCTATGTACAAGAATATAACTACTATAATACTGCTCCTATGTACAAGAATATAACTACTATAATACTGCTCCTATGTACAAGAATATAACTACTATAATGCTGCTCCTATGTACAAGAGTATAACTACTATAATATTGCTGCTATGTACAAGAATATAACTACTATAATACTGCCCCCTATATACAAGAATATAACTACTATAATACTGCTCCTATGTACTAGAATATAATTACTATATTACTGCTCCTATGTACAAGAATGTAACTACTATAATACTGCCCCCTATGTACAAGAATATAACTATTATAATTCTGCTCCTATGTACAAGAATATAATTACTATAATACTGCTCCTATGTACTAGAATATAACTACTATAATACTGCTCCTATGTACAAGAATATAACTACTATAATAGTGTTCCTATGTACAAGAATATAACTTGGATGGCCATGGAACAATGAGGTGGAATAAGATTCTACAGGTGAACAACTGGCTACGTCGATGGTGCCGTCAACAAGGATTTGGATTTCTGGATCACGGAATGAATTACCTATACGATGGACTACTTGCTAGAGATGGGGTGCACCTTACGAAGACTGGAAAACATGTATTTGGAAGTCGCCTTGCTACACTCATCAGGAGAGCTTTAAACTAGAACAATGTGGGAAGGGAAGCAAAAGGCCAGAAAAAGCCATACAGCTGACAAATACTATTGAGATCTCTGCTACTGGAAGTGGAAAAGAAGAACAAAGACAAAAAAATCTAAATAATAAAAATATGGGAGGAAGAGAAACCAATCACAAACTAAAATGTTTTTATACAAATGCACAAAGCATGGGCAACAAACAAGGAGAATTGGAACTACTAATGCAGGAAAAGGAATATGATGTCATTGGAATCACTGAAACTTGGTGGGACGATACACATGATTGGAATAAAAGGCTAAAAGGATACAACTTATTTGCAAGAAACAGACTTGATAAACGAGGAGGAGGTGTTGCATTGTATATTAGAAAAGCGTATATCTGCACAGAGATTGAAGCTTCAGAGACTGGGAGTTCTGTGGAAACTGTTTGGGTAAGAATACAAGGAGAGAACAACGGAAAGGACACCATTGTAGGCATTTACTACAGGCCACCTGGGCAAGCTGAAGATATGGATGAACTCTTTATGTATCAAATGACCAAGTTCTCCAAAAAATATGACGTAGTGGTCATGGGAGATTTCAACTATCCAGACATTTGTTGGGAATCTCTCTCAAGTAAAACTAACAGGTCAAGCAAATTCATATCCTCTCTTGCTGACAACTTTATCTTCCAAAAGGTAGGGGAGAAAACAAGGGGATCTGCTACTTTGGATCTAATCCTTATAAACAGGGAGGAAATGGTTGAGGAGGTAAAGGTGGCTGGGACCCTAGGAGGCAGCGATCATGCTATTATAGAATTTTGGATAACTAGAGGAGGAAGACATGTGAAGACTCAAACTTCAAGGTTAGATTTTAGAAAGGCAGATTTTAAGAGACTCAGAAAGAGAATAGGAGGGATCCAATGGCTGGATGTCCTTAAGGACAAAAATGTCCAGGAAGGATGGGAAATTTTTAAAAATGAGATTCTCAAAGCACAATCGTTAACAATCCCGAAAAGTAGGAAGAATGGGAAGCATTTAAGGAAACCAGGATGGATGAACACAGAACTTAAACACATGCTAAAAAGAAAGAAAGAAATGTTTATTAAATGGAAAGAGGGAGGCATATCTAAAGAAGATTATAATGCAGTCTGCAGATCCTGTAGGGCACGTATCAGGTTAGCTAAAGCTGACAATGAATTAAGGCTTGCAAGAGATGTCAAAAGCAATAAAAAAGGATTTTGGGGGTATGTCAAAAGTAAAAGAAAAGTCAAAGATGCTATAGGATTTTTACAGGATGAAAATGGAGAAATGGTAAGAGAGGATGTTGAGAAGGCCGAACTTTTTAATTCCTATTTTGCATCTGTTTTCTCTCAGAAAGAAAATGTAACATCAACTGATCTTCACTGTCCTTTTAAAGGAATAGAGGAATCCAAGTTATCTGTAAACAGAAAGATTGTGAGGGAATATTTAGCTAACATGAATGAGTTCAAGTCTCCAGGTCCAGATGAATTACACCCCAGAGTACTGAAGGAGATCGTAGAAGAAATTTTAGAACCACTCTCCATAATCTTTGAAAATTCTTGGAGAACAGGAGAAGTCCCAGAAGACTTCAGAAGAGCAAATGTTGTTCCTATCTTCAAAAAGGGGAAGAAGGTGGACCCAGGGAACTATAGGCCGGTGAGTCTGACTTCTATACCAGGAAAGATCTTTGAACAAATTATTAAACAACATGTATGTAAGTACATGGATAAGAATGAAGTGATTAACCAGAGTCAGCATGGGTTTGTAACTAACAAGTCATGTCAGACTAACTTAATTTCCTTCTATGACAAAATCACTGACTGGGTGGATCAGGGAAATGCTGTAGATATAGTATATCTTGACTTCAGCAAAGCATTTGACAAAGTATCTCACACCATCCTTATTGAAAAAATGACCAAGTATGCAATGGACCAGGCAACTGTTAGGTGGATTCATAACTGGCTTAGTGATCGGACTCAAAGGGTGGTTGTAAATGGCTTCACATCCAGCTGGATGAATGTCTCAAGTGGGGTACCACAGGGCTCCGTCCTGGGACCTGTATTGTTCAACATCTTTATCAATGATTTAGATGAAGGAATTGAGGGTAAACTGATTAAATTTGCTGATGACACAAAGCTAGGAGGGATAGCTAATACTAGAGAAGAGAGAGTGAGGATTCAAAAAGACCTAAATAAACTGGAGCAGTGGGCAGCAACCAACAGAATGGTTTTTAACAGGGAAAAATGCAAAGTACTACATCTGGGCAATAAAAATGAAAAAAAGCACATACAGAATGGGAGGAATAGAGCTAAGCAACAGTACATGTGAAAAAGACTTAGGTATACTAATAGATCATAGACTGAACATGAGTCAACAGTGTGATGCAGCAGCAAAAAAGGCAAATACAATTCTGGGATGTATTAACAGAAGCATACAGTCTAGATCACGTGAAGTCATTATCGGTCTTTACTCCTCTTTGGTCAGACCTCATCTGGAATACTGTGTACAGTTTTGGGCACCACATTTTAAAAAAGACATAGACAAACTGGAGAAAGTTCAGAGAAGAGCGACCAGAATGGTGACTGGTCTGCAAACCATGTCCTATGAGGAATGGTTGCAGGATTTGGGAATGTTTAGCTTGCAAAAAAGAAGACTGAGAGGAGACTTAATAGCTGTCTACAAATATGTCAAGGGCTGTCACATTGTAGAAGGATCATCTTTATTCTCATTTGCACAAGGAAAGACTAGAAGCAATGGGATGAAACTAAATGGGAGGAGACACAGATTAGATATTAGAAAAAACTTTTTGACAGTTAGGGTGATTAATGAGTGGAACAGGCTGCCACGAGAGGTGGTGAGTTCCCCTTCAATGGACGTCTTCAAACAGAGGCTGGACAGACATCTGTCTGAGATGATCTAGTGAATCCTGCTTTGAGCAGGGGGTTGGACACGATGACCCAGGAGGCCCCTTCCAACTCTACCATTCTATGATTCTATGATTCTATGATTCTACTATAATACTGCCCCTATTTACAAGAATATAACTACTATAATATTGCTCCTATGTACAAGAATATAACTACTATAATACTGTTCCTATGTACAAAAATATAACTACTATAATACTGCTCCTATGTACAAGAATAAAACTACTATAATACTGCTCCTATGTGCAATAATGTAACTACTACAATACTGCTCTCTATGTACAAGAATATAACTACCATAATACTGCCCCTATATACAAGAATATAACTACTATAATACTGCTCTTATGCACAAGAATATAACTACTATAATACTGCTCCTATGTACAAGAATATAACTACTATTATACTGCCCCCATGTACAAGAATATAACTACTGTAATACTGCTCCCTATGTACAAGAATATAACTACTATAATACTGCTCCTATGTACAAGAATATAACTACTATAATATTGCCCCTATGTACAAGAATATAACTACTATAATACTGCTCCTATGTGCAAGAATATAACTACTACAATACTGCTCTCTATGTACAAGAATATAACAACTATAATACTGCCCCTATATACAAGAATATGACTACTATAATACTGCTCTTATGTACAAGAATATAACTACTATAATACTGCTCCTATGTAGAAGAATATAACTACTATAATACTGCCCCCATGTACAAGAATATAACTACTGTAATACTGCTCCCTATGTACAAGAATATAACTACTATAATACTGCCCCCTATGTACAAGAATATAACTGCTATAACACTGCCCCCACATACAAGAATATAACGACTATAATACTTCTCCTATGTACAAGAATATAACTACTATAATACTGCTCCTATATACAAGAATATTACTACTATAATACTGCCCCCTATGTACAAGAATATAACTACTATAATACTGCTCCCTATGTACAAGAATATAACTACTATAATACTGCCCCCTATGTACAAGAATATAACTACTATAATACTGCTCCTATGTACTAGAATATAACTACTATTATACTGCTTCCATGTACAAGAATATAACTACTATAATACTGCTCCTATGTACAAGAGTATAACTACTATAATACTGCCGCTATGTACAAGAATATAACTACTATAATACTGCCCATGCACAAGAATATAACTACTATAATACTGCTCCTATGTACAAGAATATAACTACTATAATACTGCCCCCCTATGTACAAGAATATAACTACTATAACACTGCTCCTATGTACTAGAATATAACTACTATAATACTGCTCCTATGTACAAGAATATAACCACTATAATACTGCTCCTATGTACTAGAATATAACTACTATAATACTGCTCCTATGTACATGAATATAACTACTATAATACTGCTCCTATGTACAAGAATATAACTGCTATAATGCTGCTCCTATGTACAAGAGAATTACTACTATAATATTGCCGCTATGTACAAGAATATAACTACTATAATACTGCCCCCTATGTACAAGAATATAACTACTATAATACTGTTCCTATGTACAAGAATATAACTACTATAATATTGCCCCTATTTACAAGAATATAATTACTATAATATTGCTCCTATGTACAAGAATATAACTACTATAATACTGCTCCTATGTCCAATAATGTAACTACTACAATACTGCTCTCTATTTACAAGAATATAACTACCATAATACTGCCCCTATATACAAGAATATAACTACTATAGTACTGCTCTTATGTACAAGAATATAACTACTATAATACTGCTCCTATGTACAAGAATATAACTACTATTATACTGCCCCCATGTACAAGAATATAACTACTGTAATACTGCTCCCTATGTACAAGAATATAACTACTATAATACTGCTCCTATGTACAAGAATATAACTACTATAATACTGCCCCTATGTACAAGAATATAACGACTATAATACTGCTCCTATGTACAAGAATATATCTACTATAATATTGCCCCTATGTACAAGAATATAACTACTATAATACTGATCCTATGTGCAAGAATATAACTACTACAATACTGCTCTTTATGTACAAAAATATAACAACTATAATACTGCCCCTATATGCAACAATATAACTACTATAATACTGCTCTTATGTACAAGAATATAACTACTATAATACTGCTCCTATGTACAAGAATATAACTACTATAATACTGCCCCCATGTACAAGAATATAACTACTGTAATACTGCTCCCTATGTACAAGAATATAACTACTATAATACTGCCCCTATGTACAAGAATATAACTGCTATAACACTGCCCCCACGTACAAGAATATAACTAATATAATACTTCCCCTATGTACAAGAATATAACTACTATAATACTGCTTCTTTATACAAGAATATCACTATTATAATACTACCCCTATATACAAGAATATAACTACTATAATACTGCCCCCTATGTACAAGAATATAACTACTATAATACTGCTCCTTTATACAAGAATATCACTATTATAATACTACCCCTATATACAAGAATATAACTACTATAACACTGCCCCTATGTACAAGAATATAACTACTATAATACAGCTCCTATGTACTAGAATATAACTACGATTATACTGTTCCTATGTGCAAGAATATAACTACTATAATACTGCCCCCTATGTACAAGAATATAACTACTATAATACTGCTCCTATGTACAAGAATATAACTACTATAATACTGCCCCCCTATGTACAAGAATATAACTACTATAATACTGCTCCTATGTACTAGAATATAACTATTATAATACTGCTCCTATGTACAAGAGTATAACTACTATAATGCTGCCGCTATGTACAAGAATATAACTACTATAATACTGCTCCTATGTACTAGAATATAACTACTATAATACTACTCCTATGTACAAGAATATAAATATTATAATACTTCCCCGATGTATAAGAATATAACTACTATCCTTCCCCTATGTACAAGAACATAACTACTATAATGCTACTCCTATGTACAAGAATATAACTACTATAATACTGCTCCTATGTACAAGAATATAACTACTATAATGCTGCTCCTATGTACAAGAGAATAACTACTATAATATTGCTGCTATGTACAAGAATATAACTACTATAATACTGCTCCTATGTTCAAGAATATAATTACTATAATACTGCCCCCTATGTACAAGAATATAACTACTATAATACTGCTCCTATGTACAAGAATATAACTACTATAATACTGCTCCTATGTACTTCAATATAACTACTATAATACTGCTCCTATGTACAAGAATATAACTACTATAATAGTGTTCCTATGTACTAGAATATAACTACTATAATACTGCTCCTATGTACAAGAATATAACTACTATAATACTGTTCCTATGTACAAGAATATAACTACTATAATACTGCTCCTATGTACAAGAATATAACTACTATAATACTGCCCCCATGTACAAGAATATAACTACTGTAATACTGCTCCCTATGTACAAGAATATAACTACTATAATACTGCCCCCTATGTACAAGAATATAACTACTATAATACTGCCCCCACTACTATAACACTGCCTATAACTACTATAATACTGCTCCTATGTACAAGAATATAACTACTATAATACTGCTCCTATGTACAAGAATATAAATATTATAATACATCCCCGATGTATAAGAATATAACTACTATCCTTCCCCTATGTACAAGAACATAACTACTATAATGCTACTCCTATGTACAAGAATATAACTACTATAATACTGCTCCTATGTACAAGAATATAACTACTATAATGCTGCTCCTATGTACAAGAGAATAACTACTATAATATTGCTGCTATGTACAAGAATATAACTACTATAATACTGCTCCTATGTTCAAGAATATAATTACTATAATACTGCCCCCTATGTACAAGAATATAACTACTATAATACTGCTCCTATGTACAAGAATATAACTACTATAATACTGCTCCTATGTACTACAATATAACTACTATAATACTGCTCCTATGTACAAGAATATAACTACTATAATAGTGTTCCTATGTACTAGAATATAACTACTATAATACTGCTCCTATGTACAAGAATATAACTACTATAATACTGCTCCTATGTACAAGAATATAACTACTATAATACTGCCCCCATGTACAAGAATATAACTACTGTAATACTGCTCCCTATGTACAAGAATATAACTACTATAATACTGCCCCCTATGTACAAGAATATAACTACTATAATACTGCCCCCACTACTATAACACTGCCTATAACTACTATAATACTGCTCCTATGTACAAGAATATAACTACTATAATACTGCTCCTATGTACAAGAATATAACTACTATAATACTGCTCCTATGTACTAGAATATAACTACTATTATACTGCTTCTATGTACAAGAATATAACTACTATAATACTGCTCCTATGTACAAGTGTATAACTACTATAATACTGCCGCTATGTACAAGAATATAACTACTATAATACTGCCCATGCACAAGAATATAACTACTATAATACTGCTCCTATGTACAAGAATATAACTACTATAATACTGCCCCCCTATGTACAAGAATATAACTACTATAACACTGCTCCTATGTACTAGAATATACCTATTATAATACTGCTCCTATGTACTAGAATATAACTACTATAATACTGCTCCTATGTACAAGAGTATAACTACTATAATACTGCTCCTATGTATAAGAATATAACTGCTATAATGCTGCTCCTATGTACAAGAGAATAACTACTATAATACTGCTCCTATGTACAAGAATATAACTGCTATAATGCTGCTCCTATGTACAAGAGAATAACTACTATAATATTGCCGCTATGTACAAGAATATAACTACTATACTACTGCTCCTATGTACTAGAATATAACTACTATAATACTGCTCCTATGTACAAGAATATAACTACTATAATACTGCTCCTATGTACTAGAATATAACTACTATAATACTGCTCCTATGTACATGAATATAACTACTATAATACTGCTCCTATGTACAAGAATATAACTGCTATAATGCTGCTCCTATGTACAAGAGAATAACTACTATAATATTGCCGCTATGTACAAGAATATAACTACTATAATACTGCCCCCTATGTACAAGAATATAACTACTATAATACTGTTCCTATGTACAAGAATATAACTACTATAATATTGCCCCTATTTACAAGAATATAATTACTATAATATTGCTCCTATGTACAAGAATATAATTACTATAATACTGCTCCTATGTGCAATAATGTAACTACTACAATACTGCTCTCTATTTACAAGAATATAACTACCATAATACTGCCCCTATATACAAGAATATAACTACTATAGTACTGCTCTTATGCACAAGAATATAACTACTATAATACTGCTCCTATGTACAAGAATATAACTACTATTATACTGCCCCCATGTACAAGAATATAACTACTGTAATACTGCTCCCTATGTACAAGAATATAACTACTATAATACTGCTCCTATGTACAAGAATATAACTACTATAATACTGCCCCTATGTACAAGAATATAACGACTATAATACTGCTCCTATGTACAAGAATATATCTACTATAATATTGCCCCTATGTACAAGAATATAACTACTATAATACTGCTCCTATGTGCAAGAATATAACTACTACAATACTGCTCTTTATGTACAAGAATATAACAACTATAATACTGCCCCTATATGCAACAATATAACTACTATAATACTGCTCTTATGTACAAGAATATAACTACTATAATACTGCTCCTATGTACAAGAATATAACTACTATAATACTGCCCCCATGTACAAGAATATAACTACTGTAATACTGCTCCCTATGTACAAGAATATAACTACTATAATACTGCCCCTATGTACAAGAATATAACTGCTATAACACTGCCCCCACGTACAAGAATATAACTAATATAATACTTCCCCTATGTACAAGAATATAACTACTATAATACTGCTTCTTTATACAAGAATATCACTATTATAATACTACCCCTATATACAAGAATATAACTACTATAATACTGCCCCCTATGTACAAGAATATAACTAGTATAATACTGCTCCTTTATACAAGAATATCACTATTATAATACTACCCCTATATACAAGAATATAACTACTATAATACTGCCCCCTATGTACAAGAATATAACTACTATAATATAGCTCCTATGTACTAGAATATAACTATGATTATACTGTTCCTATGTGCAAGAATATAACTACTATAATACTGCCCCCTATGTACAAGAATATAACTACTATAATACTGCTCCTATGTACAAGAATATAACTACTATAATACTGCCCCCCTATGTACAAGAATATAACTACTATAATACTGCTCCTATGTGCAAGAATATAACTACTACAATACTGCTCTCTATGTACAAGAATATAACAACTATAATACTGCCCCTATATACAAGAATATGACTACTATAATACTGCTCTTATGTACAAGAATATAACTACTATAATACTGCTCCTATGTAGAAGAATATAACTACTATAATACTGCCCCCATGTACAAGAATATAACTACTGTAATACTGCTCCCTATGTACAAGAATATAACTACTATAATACTGCCCCCTATGTACAAGAATATAACTGCTATAACACTGCCCCCACATACAAGAATATAACTACTATAATACTTCTCCTATGTACAAGAATATAACTACTATAATACTGCTCCTATATACAAGAATATTACTACTATAATACTGCCCCCTATGTACAAGAATATAACTACTATAATACTGCTCCCTATGTACAAGAATATAACTACTATAATACTGCCCCCTATGTACAAGAATATAACTACTATAATACTGCTCCTATGTACTAGAATATAACTACTATTATACTGCTTCCATGTACAAGAATATAACTACTATAATACTGCTCCTATGTACAAGAGTATAACTACTATAATACTGCCGCTATGTACAAGAATATAACTACTATAATACTGCCCATGCACAAGAATATAACTACTATAATACTGCTCCTATGTACAAGAATATAACTACTATAATACTGCCCCCCTATGTACAAGAATATAACTACTATAACACTGCTCCTATGTACTAGAATATAACTATTATAATACTGCTCCTATGTACTAGAATATAACTACTATAATACTGCTCCTATGTACAAGAGTATAACTACTATAATACTGCTCCTATGTACAAGAATATAACTGCTATAATGCTGCTCCTATGTACAAGAGAATAACTACTATAATACTGCTCCTATGTACAAGAATATAACTGCTATAATGCTGCTCCTATGTACAAGAGAATAACTACTATAATATTGCCGCTATGTACAAGAATATAACTACTATACTACTGCTCCTATGTACTAGAATATAACTACTATAATACTGCTCCTATGTACAAGAATATAACTACTATAATACTGCTCCTATGTACTAGAATATAACTACTATAATACTGCTCCTATGTACATGAATATAACTACTATAATACTGCTCCTATGTACAAGAATATAACTGCTATAATGCTGCTCCTATGTACAAGAGAATAACTACTATAATATTGCCGCTATGTACAAGAATATAACTACTATAATACTGCCCCCTATGTACAAGAATATAACTACTATAATACTGTTCCTATGTACAAGAATATAACTACTATAATATTGCCCCTATTTACAAGAATATAATTACTATAATATTGCTCCTATGTACAAGAATATAACTACTATAATACTGCTCCTATGTGCAATAATGTAACTACTACAATACTGCTCTCTATTTACAAGAATATAACTACCATAATACTGCCCCTATATACAAGAATATAACTACTATAGTACTGCTCTTATGCACAAGAATATAACTACTATAATACTGCTCCTATGTACAAGAATATAACTACTATTATACTGCCCCCATGTACAAGAATATAACTACTGTAATACTGCTCCCTATGTACAAGAATATAACTACTATAATACTGCTCCTATGTACAAGAATATAACTACTATAATACTGCCCCTATGTACAAGAATATAACGACTATAATACTGCTCCTATGTACAAGAATATATCTACTATATTATTTCCCCTATGTACAAGAATATAACTACTACAATACTGCTCCTATGTGCAAGAATATAACTACTACAATACTGCTCTTTATGTACAAGAATATAACAACTATAATACTGCCCCTATATGCAACAATATAACTACTATAATACTGCTCTTATGTACAAGAATATAACTACTATAATACTGCTCCTATGTACAAGAATATAACTACTATAATACTGCCCCCATGTACAAGAATATAACTACTGTAATACTGCTCCCTATGTACAAGAATATAACTACTATAATACTGCCCCTATGTACAAGAATATAACTGCTATAACACTGCCCCCACGTACAAGAATATAACTAATATAATACTTCCCCTATGTACAAGAATATAACTACTATAATACTGCTTCTTTATACAAGAATATCACTATTATAATACTACCCCTATATACAAGAATATAACTACTATAATACTGCCCCCTATGTACAAGAATATAACTACTATAATACTGCTCCTTTATACAAGAATATCACTATTATAATACTACCCCTATATACAAGAATATAACTACTATAACACTGACCCCTATGTACAAGAATATAACTACTATAATACAGCTCCTATGTACTAGAATATAACTACGATTATACTGTTCCTATGTGCAAGAATATAACTACTATAATACTGCCCCCTATGTACAAGAATATAACTACTATAATACTGCTCCTATGTACAAGAATATAACTACTATAATACTGCCCCCCTATGTACAAGAATATAACTACTATAATACTGCTCCTATGTACTAGAATATAACTATTATAATACTGCTCCTATGTACAAGAGTATAACTACTATAATGCTGCCGCTATGTACAAGAATATAACTACTATAATACTGCTCCTATGTACTAGAATATAACTACTATAATACTACTCCTATGTACAAGAATATAAATATTATAATACTTCCCCGATGTATAAGAATATAACTACTATCCTTCCCCTATGTACAAGAACATAACTACTATAATGCTACTCCTATGTACAAGAATATAACTACTATAATACTGCTCCTATGTACAAGAATATAACTACTATAATGCTGCTCCTATGTACAAGAGAATAACTACTATAATATTGCTGCTATGTACAAGAATATAACTACTATAATACTGCTCCTATGTTCAAGAATATAATTACTATAATACTGCCCCCTATGTACAAGAATATAACTACTATAATACTGCTCCTATGTACAAGAATATAACTACTATAATACTGCTCCTATGTACTACAATATAACTACTATAATACTGCTCCTATGTACAAGAATATAACTACTATAATAGTGTTCCTATGTACTAGAATATAACTACTATAATACTGCTCCTATGTACAAGAATATAACTACTATAATACTGTTCCTATGTACAAGAATATAACTACTATAATACTGCTCCTATGTACAAGAATATAACTACTATAATACTGCCCCCATGTACAAGAATATAACTACTGTAATACTGCTCCCTATGTACAAGAATATAACTACTATAATACTGCCCCCTATGTACAAGAATATAACTACTATAATACTGCCCCCACTACTATAACACTGCCTATAACTACTATAATACTGCTCCTATGTACAAGAATATAACTACTATAATACTGCTCCTATGTACAAGAATATAAATATTATAATACTTCCCCGATGTATAAGAATATAACTACTATCCTTCCCCTATGTACAAGAACATAACTACTATAATGCTACTCCTATGTACAAGAATATAACTACTATAATACTGCTCCTATGTACAAGAATATAACTACTATAATGCTGCTCCTATGTACAAGAGAATAACTACTATAATATTGCTGCTATGTACAAGAATATAACTACTATAATACTGCTCCTATGTTCAAGAATATAATTACTATAATACTGCCCCCTATGTACAAGAATATAACTACTATGATACTGCTCCTATGTACAAGAATATAACTACTATAATACTGCTCCTATGTACTACAATATAACTACTATAATACTGCTCCTATGTACAAGAATATAACTACTATAATAGTGTTCCTATGTACTAGAATATAACTACTATAATACTGCTCCTATGTACAAGAATATAACTACTATAATACTGTTCCTATGTACAAGAATATAACTACTATAATACTGCTCCTATGTACAAGAATATAACTACTATAATACTGCCCCCATGTACAAGAATATAACTACTGTAATACTGCTCCCTATGTACAAGAATATAACTACTATAATACTGCCCCCTATGTACAAGAATATAACTACTATAATACTGCCCCCACTACTATAACACTGCCTATAACTACTATAATACTGCTCCTATGTACAAGAATATAACTACTATAATACTGCTCCTATGTACAAGAATATAACTACTATAATACTGCTCCTATGTACTAGAATATAACTACTATTATACTGCTTCTATGTACAAGAATATAACTACTATAATACTGCTCCTATGTACAAGAGTATAACTACTATAATACTGCCGCTATGTACAAGAATATAACTACTATAATACTGCCCATGCACAAGAATATAACTACTATAATACTGCTCCTATGTACAAGAATATAACTACTATAATACTGCCCCCCTATGTACAAGAATATAACTACTATAACACTGCTCCTATGTACTAGAATATAACTATTATAATACTGCTCCTATGTACTAGAATATAACTACTATAATACTGCTCCTATGTACAAGAGTATAACTACTATAATACTGCTCCTATGTATAAGAATATAACTGCTATAATGCTGCTCCTATGTACAAGAGAATAACTACTATAATACTGCTCCTATGTACAAGAATATAACTGCTATAATGCTGCTCCTATGTACAAGAGAATAACTACTATAATATTGCCGCTATGTACAAGAATATAACTACTATACTACTGCTCCTATGTACTAGAATATAACTACTATAATACTGCTCCTATGTACAAGAATATAACTACTATAATACTGCTCCTATGTACTAGAATATAACTACTATAATACTGCTCCTATGTACATGAATATAACTACTATAATACTGCTCCTATGTACAAGAATATAACTGCTATAATGCTGCTCCTATGTACAAGAGAATAACTACTATAATATTGCCGCTATGTACAAGAATATAACTACTATAATACTGCCCCCTATGTACAAGAATATAACTACTATAATACTGTTCCTATGTACAAGAATATAACTACTATAATATTGCCCCTATTTACAAGAATATAATTACTATAATATTGCTCCTATGTACAAGAATATAATTACTATAATACTGCTCCTATGTGCAATAATGTAACTACTACAATACTGCTCTCTATTTACAAGAATATAACTACCATAATACTGCCCCTATATACAAGAATATAACTACTATAGTACTGCTCTTATGCACAAGAATATAACTACTATAATACTGCTCCTATGTACAAGAATATAACTACTATTATACTGCCCCCATGTACAAGAATATAACTACTGTAATACTGCTCCCTATGTACAAGAATATAACTACTATAATACTGCTCCTATGTACAAGAATATAACTACTATAATACTGCCCCTATGTACAAGAATATAACGACTATAATACTGCTCCTATGTACAAGAATATATCTACTATAATATTGCCCCTATGTACAAGAATATAACTACTATAATACTGCTCCTATGTGCAAGAATATAACTACTACAATACTGCTCTTTATGTACAAGAATATAACAACTATAATACTGCCCCTATATGCAACAATATAACTACTATAATACTGCTCTTATGTACAAGAATATAACTACTATAATACTGCTCCTATGTACAAGAATATAACTACTATAATACTGCCCCCATGTACAAGAATATAACTACTGTAATACTGCTCCCTATGTACAAGAATATAACTACTATAATACTGCCCCTATGTACAAGAATATAACTGCTATAACACTGCCCCCACGTACAAGAATATAACTAATATAATACTTCCCCTATGTACAAGAATATAACTACTATAATACTGCTTCTTTATACAAGAATATCACTATTATAATACTACCCCTATATACAAGAATATAACTACTATAATACTGCCCCCTATGTACAAGAATATAACTACTATAATACTGCTCCTTTATACAAGAATATCACTATTATAATACTACCCCTATATACAAGAATATAACTACTATAATACTGCCCCCTATGTACAAGAATATAACTACTATAATATAGCTCCTATGTACTAGAATATAACTACGATTATACTGTTCCTATGTGCAAGAATATAACTACTATAATACTGCCCCCTATGTACAAGAATATAACTACTATAATACTGCTCCTATGTACAAGAATATAACTACTATAATACTGCCCCCCTATGTACAAGAATATAACTACTATAATACTGCTCCTATGTACTAGAATATAACTATTATAATACTGCTCCTATGTACAAAAGTATAACTACTATAATGCTGCCACTATGTACAAGAATATAACTACTATAATACTGCTCCTATGTACTAGAATATAACTACTATAATACTACTCCTATGTACAAGAATATAAATATTATAATACTTCCCCGATGTATAAGAATATAACTACTATCCTTCCCCTATGTACAAGAACATAACTACTATAATGCTACTCCTATGTACAAGAATATAACTACTATAATACTGCTCCTATGTACAAGAATATAACTACTATAATGCTGCTCCTATGTACAAGAGAATAACTACTATAATATTGCTGCTATGTACAAGAATATAACTACTATAATACTGCTCCTATGTTCAAGAATATAATTACTATAATACTGCCCCCTATGTACAAGAATATAACTACTATAATACTGCTCCTATGTACAAGAATATAACTACTATAATACTGCTCCTATGTACTACAATATAACTACTATAATACTGCTCCTATGTACAAGAATATAACTACTATAATAGTGTTCCTATGTTCTAGAATATAACTACTATAATACTGCTCCTATGTACAAGAATATAACTACTATAATACTGTTCCTATGTACAAGAATATAACTACTATAATACTGCTCCTATGTACAAGAATATAACTACTATAATACTGCCCCCATGTACAAGAATATAACTACTGTAATACTGCTCCCTATGTACAAGAATATAACTACTATAATACTGCCCCCTATGTACAAGAATATAACTACTATAATACTGCCCCCACTACTATAACACTGCCTATAACTACTATAATACTGCTCCTATGTACAAGAATATAACTACTATAATACTGCTCCTATGTACAAGAATATAAATATTATAATACTTCCCCGATGTATAAGAATATAACTACTATCCTTCCCCTATGTACAAGAACATAACTACTATAATGCTACTCCTATGTACAAGAATATAACTACTATAATACTGCTCCTAGGTACAAGAATATAACTACTATAATGCTGCTCCTATGTACAAGAGAATAACTACTATAATATTGCTGCTATGTACAAGAATATAACTACTATAATACTGCTCCTATGTTCAAGAATATAATTACTATAATACTGCCCCCTATGTACAAGAATATAACTACTATAATACTGCTCCTATGTACAAGAATATAACTACTATAATACTGCTCCTATGTACTACAATATAACTACTATAATACTGCTCCTATGTACAAGAATATAACTACTATAATAGTGTTCCTATGTACTAGAATATAACTACTATAATACTGCTCCTATGTACAAGAATATAACTACTATAATACTGTTCCTATGTACAAGAATATAACTACTATAATACTGCTCCTATGTACAAGAATATAACTACTATAATACTGCCCCCATGTACAAGAATATAACTACTGTAATACTGCTCCCTATGTACAAGAATATAACTACTATAATACTGCCCCCTATGTACAAGAATATAACTACTATAATACTGCCCCCACTACTATAACACTGCCTATAACTACTATAATACTGCTCCTATGTACAAGAATATAACTACTATAATACTGCTCCTATGTACATGAATATAACTACTATAATACTGCTCCTATGTACAAGAATATAACTACTATAATACTGCCCCTATGTACAAGAATATAGCTACTATAATACTGCCCCCTATGTACAAGAATATAACTACTATAATACTGCTCCTATATACAAGAATATAACTACTATAATACTGCCCCCTATGTAGAAGAATATAACTACTATAATACTGCTCCTTTATACAAGAATATCACTATTATAATACTACCCCTATATACAAGAATATAACTACTATAATACTGCCCCCTATGTACAAGAATATAACAACTATAATACTGCTCCTATGTACTAGAATATAACTAATATAATACTGCTCCTATGTACAAGAATATTAATATTATAATGCTTCCCCGATGTATAAGAATATAAGTACTATCCTTCTCCTATGTCAAGAATATAACTACTTTAATACTGCTCCTATGTACAAGAATATAACTACTATAATGCTGCTCCTATGTACAAGAGTATAAGTACTATAATATTTCCGCTATGTAGAAGAATATAACGACTATAATACTGCTCCTATGTACTAGAATATAATTACTATAATACTGCTCCTATGTACAAGAATATAACTACTATAATACTGTCCGCTATGTACAAGAATATAACTACTATAATACTGCTGCTATGTACAAGAATATAACTACTATAATACTGTCCCCTATGTACAAGAATATAACTACTATAATACTGCTACTATGTGCAAGAATATAACTACTCTAATAGTGTTCCTATGTACAGGAATATAACTACTCTAATACTGCTCCTATGTACAAGAATATAACTACTATAATACTGCTCCTATGTACAAGAATATAACTACTATAATATTGTTCCTATGTACAGGAGTATAACTCCTCTAATACTGCTCCTATGTTCAAGAATATAACTACTATAATACTGCTCCTATGTACAAGAATATAACTGCTATAATACTGCTCCTATGTGCAAGAATTTAACTACTATAATACTGCTCCTATGTATAGGAATGTAACTACTATAATACTGCTCTTATGTACAAGAATATAACTACTATAATACTGCACCTATGTACAGGAATATAACTACTATAATACTGTTCCTATGTACAAGAATATAACTACTATAATACTGCTCCTATGTACAAGAATATAACTACTATAATAGTGTTCCCATGTACAAGAATATAACTACTGTAATACTGCCCCCTATGTACAAGAATATAACTACTATAATACTGCCCCCTATGTACAAGAATATAACTACTATAATACTGCCCCCTATGTACAAGAATAGAACTACTATAATACCCCTCCTATGTACAAGAATATAACTACTCTAATACTGCTCCTATGTACAAGAATATAACTACTATAATACTGCTCCTATGTACAAGAATATAACTACTATAATACTGCTCCTATGTGCAAGAATTTAACTACTATAATACTGCCCCCTATGTACAAGAATATAACTACTATAATACTGCCCCCTATGTACTAGAATATAACTACTATAATACTGCCGCTATGTATAAGAATATAACTACTATAATACTGCTCCTATGTACAAAAATATAACTACTATAATACTGCCCCTATGTACAAGAATATAACTACTATAACACTGCCCTCTATGTACAAGAATATAACTACTATAATACTGCTCCCTATGTACAAGAATATATCTACTATAATACTGTTCCTATATACAAGAATATAACTACTATAATACTGCTCCTATGTACAAGAATATAACTACTATAATACTGCCCCCTATGTACTAGAATATAACTACTATAATACTGCATCTATGTATAAGAATATAACTACTATAATACTGCTCCCTATGTGCAAGAATATAACTACTATAATACTGCCCCTATATACAAGAATATAACCACTATGATACTGCTCCTATGTACAGGAATATAACTACTATAATACTGCTCCTATGTACAAGAATATAACTACTATAATACTGCCCCTATATACAAGAATATAACTACTATAATACTGCTCTTATGTACAAGAATATAACTACTATAATACTGCTCCCTATGTACAAGAATATAACTACTATAATTCTGCTCCTATGTGCAAGAATATAACTACTATAATACTGCTCCTATGAGCAAGAATATAACTACTATAATAATTCTATGTAGAAGAATATAACTTCCATAATACTGCTCCTATAGTAGCTATATATATACAAGAATATAGCTTCTATATTAAAATGAATAATTCAGAATATTGATGCACATTTTTTTTTCTTTCTCTTTATACTTTTTTACTTATTGTGCTGCCATTTTTACGTGGTGGTATAAGAGCCGGCAGTATGGTCTTTGTAGAGTTTTGTCAAAATCCTTGCTTTTCTTTTGTCTTTATTTTTGGACATGGCAGAAAATAGTGAAAGGTAAAGTCACTTTCCCTCCTTCTCACCTTGAACCTTAGTAAATTCTGCTCGGTTTTGGAGGTTGTTATTGAAGCATAAAAAGCACATTTTAGTTTTCCCTCTGCTTTCTTGAATATACAAAATGAGTCCCTCCTGTGTGTGGAAAATAGCAGATAAGCCAGGCATAGAGTAATCGCATGTGGAATGGCGGCGCTTGATGAAACAATCCATGTCCTACTAGGCTGACATCCGCTGTGCCCTACAGAACTGAGCGGGACGTCGGCACAGATGCGAGACAAGGCTGAAACTCCAGAGCTGCTCACATATACTGAATGTTCCTAATAAGTATTACCCCACACAATGACTGGCTTTGAGCATATTCCTATTGTGGGAAAATTGATTTTATTTTTTATGTTAGATTTTTTTTTAAGCTAAAAAGTTCATGTGTAGGTTTTATAAAAGACAATAATTTTGCTACTTCTTGAACTCTCATACAATTGGAGTAGCATGCATCGTATAAATTGCTCAGTGTTCACTGGTCCTTTATATGCTCAGTAGTGATGAACGAGTATGCTCGCTACTGCTCGGTGCTCGCCCGAGCATCTCACTGATGGCGGTGGCTGTCCCTCGGTACTCGGTCCCCAGCCGCCACTATTTCTTCTGGTGTGCCGTCCCCGCATTACACAAGCACGTGTCCCAAAACATTAGCCGTGCTTTCAACGACGCAGTTACCGGTACAGTCCACCTAACCACCTACACATGGACAAGTGCTTATGGGCAGGGACGGTATATCTCGCTGATGGCACACTGGGTTAACATAGTGGAAGCCGGGACCCAGTCAGACCTTGGGAAGGAACACGTCCTCCCGACGCCAACGATTGCGGGCCCAAGGTCAATGAGGGTTGCCCCCACAGTCTACAGCTCCTGCACCTTATCCTCCTCAGCCTCCTCCTCCTCTTCAGCCTCCATCTCCGAAATGACCACATCAGTCACAAGCTGGAAGCACTGCAGCACTGCCTCGGCCAAGGGGCAATAGGCTGTGCTGAAGCTAATATGCTTAGGTAAAAAACCGCACAATGCTGAAGAGTTGTGGACAGCTCTGAAAGAGCAGGCAGATCTGTGGCTCACACCGCTGAACCTACAGCCAGGCATGGTCGTGTGTAACAATGGCCGGAATCTGGTGGCGGCTCTGAGGCGGGGCGAGCTCACACAATTACCATGCCTGGCTCATGTGCTTAACCTCGTGGTTCAGCGATTTCTGAAATCCTACCCGGAGCTGCCGGATCTGCTTGTTAAAGTACGCCGCCTGTGTGCCCATTTTAGAAAGTCAGCTACAGCTTCCACCGCCCTTGCAGTGTTTCAGAAGCATTTGCAGCTTCCGGCTCACAGACTGGTGTGTGATGTCTCCACGCGTTGGAACTCTACACTGCAGATGTTAGGAAGGATTTGTGACCAGAAGAGGGCAGTTGTTGAGTACCTGCATCAACAAGGCCGTAGGTATTCGGTTTAGAATCCACACATAAGACCTCAGGAGTGGACATGAATGTCAGACATATGTACCATCCCCCAAAACTTTGAGGACTCCACCAAGATGGTGAGCGGCGATGACGCCATAATTAGCGTCACCATCCCACTTCTCTGTCTTCTGAAACGCTCTCAGCTCACAACCAAGGAGGATGCATTGCAAGCGGAGCACGATGAGATGGAGCAAGGAACCATACAGGGTGATTACACACAGCCAAGCCTCATCTCATCCCAACGTGTATTGGGTGACAATGAGGAAGGGGAGGAGGAGGAGGAAGGACAGGAGCTAGTTTCATGCACTTTAGATGGTACTACCTGCACAGCTGTCATACCGTCTGTTCAGCGTGGATGGCCAGAGGTCAGAGAGGAGGAGGAGGAGAGCATGGTTAGTCATCCTCTTGGTGAGGACATGGAAGTCTTGCCTGTTAGTAGTCTGGCACGCATGGCTGAGTTTATGTTACGCTGCCTTTCCCATGACCCGCGCATTCTCAAAATTTTGGGTGACAGTCATTACTGGTTGGTGACACTTCTAGACCCCCGCTACAAGGAGAACTTTATATCTCTAATTCCTGAGGCAGACAGGTCTACAAAAATGGGGCAGTACCAGAAGGCCCTTGTTGCGGAACTATTAAAAAAATTCCCATCTGAAAACGCTGGCGGCAGAGGGCACACTTCGTTGGACAACCAAGGAGTACAGGCGAGAGATACACAACTCCAATCCAGCAGAGGCAGGGGAACACTGTCAAAGTTCTGGGAGAGTTTTCTCAGACCCTCCCATCGCACAGGCCCTGAGGCGCGGGGTACTCTCACAAGGAGTGCAAATTTTGGAAGATGCTGATGGAGTACCTTGCCGACCGTACCAACGTCCTCCGTGATTCCGCTCTGCCTTATAATTATTGGGTATCCAAGCTGGATACGTGGAATGAACTGGCTCTCTATGTCTTGGAGGTCCTGGCCTGCCCTGCCGCCAGCGTTTTATCAGAGCCGGCTTTTAGTGCCGCTGGTGGAATTATAACTGATAAGCGCATCCGCCTGTCAACTGAAAATGCTGACAGGCTGACTCTTATAAAAATGAACAAGGGCTGGATTGGGCCAGACTTCTCAACACCACCGAATGATAGCAGCGCAACATAAACTCAAATCCAGTGTCTTTTCTTGGGAGGTGTATTCCCATGCACCTTTTCACACCCACACATGGGTATACGCTTCCTGATTTTGTCTATTTGCTCTGGTTCTCCTCCTTCTCCTCATCCTCCACCACCATATCACCAGGGTGACCGTGGTCCGTGATGCAACACTCACATAATTTTTTTAAAGGGTGTTTATGATGCCCGTGAAAACATTTTTTTATACAGTATGTTCTTGTATACCCCCCAGGGGTAAATGTTTGTCAGCCCATACACTTAGTGCATGGGCATTAAAAGTACAGGAGACCCGCTCCTTTCTAATGGGAACATTTTTTTATGAGGCCCTCCTCCACGTCTCTTCCACGGGGCATTGAAGTGCCTCCAAATTTTTGGCAGCCCTTGCATTCACTGCATAGGCCAACACTATGGGAGACTCTCGCCTTTCTAATGGGAATTTGTCGTTACTGTGGCCCTGCTCTGTGTGTCTTTAAACTCTTAGTAGGGCATTTCCTAAAATTGGTCAGCTGTTGGACTCACTGCATACCCTATAACTGTATAGCAGACCCTCTCCTTTCTAATGGGGCCAAGTCTTACCTTGTTACTGTGGCCCTGCTCTGTGTGTCTTTAAATTCTTAGTGGTGGTTTTCCTAAAATTGGTCAGCCGTTGGACTCACTGCATACCCTATAACTGTATAGCAGACCCTCTCCTTTCTAATGGGAACATGTCGTACTTGTTACTGTGGCCCTGCTCTATGTGTCTTTAAATTCTTAGTGGGGTTTTTCCCAAATTTTGGCAGCCCTTGCAGTCACAGCATGGGCATTACCACTATAGGAGACCCGCTTCTTTATAATGGGAACATTTTTATTACTGAGACCCACCTCTATGTCTCTTCAAAGTGGTATTGGGTTGCGTCCAAATTTTTGGCAGTCCTTGCAGTCACTGGATACGCAATAACAGTATAGGAGACCCACTTGTTAATAATGGGAACAGCAAAGCATAGCCGGCTGATGGTTCTCTAACAATAGCTAGGGCCGATTGCTGGCCTTTTAAGAATAGTAAGAGCCGTCTGATGTCCCTATAAAAATAGGCTTTATGACTTTCAGAGTCCCTCCATCATAAATAAAAAAGGATGTGTCTGATGATGTGTCACACACCACATTACCAGATAAGGTTGTAAATGTTAAAATGACATTTCCCGGTGAATGCATTTGTCTTAAAAAATAATGTGAAAAAAACAAAACAATAGGATCTTTCTTTAGTATAAAAAACAGCGTCACCAATTTAACCTCAATGTAATCACATTGTTCAGCTCATGTACCTCCTCCTTCATCTCCGAAATGATCACATCAGTCACAAGCTGACAGCACTGCAGCACTGCCTCGGCCAAGCGGCAACAGGCTGTGCTGAAGATAACATGCTTAACGCTTAATTGACCAACCGCACAGCGCTGCAGAGTTGTTGAAAGCTGTAACACAGGAGCTTGATCTGTGGCTCTCACCGCTGAACATACAGCCAGGCATGGTCGTGTGTGACAATGGGCGGAACCTGGTGACGGAGAAATGACAGCCGGGGTAGATACGGTTTCCCTCTATGACAGTCCTTTCACCGAGCTAAAGAATATGGCTGTGGTGAAATACAACTCCCACTGAGAAGCTGTTTCAGATTGAAAAACATTGCGCCCACCAGAGGATTTGTTTCTGAGGGCTAACCTTTCTCACCCGCTCAAGAGCCCCATAGCAGCTGCAAAGTTAGCGCTATCATGAACTCTCCTGAGGTAGAAGCCAAGGCACACCAGAGGATTCTCTGGTGGGACCCTCCAACCCTGTCAAGAAGCAGTCCTGGCTAAGAAAAGTGTGTGGGAAGGTTCCCTGACTCTCTATGGCTGCTTTTTTACTGAGGAGGAAACACACGCAAACACGGGGAGAACATACAAAGTCCTTGCAGATGTTGTCCTTACTGGAATTTGAACCCAGGATCCCAGCGCTGCAAGACTGCAGTGCTAACCACTGATCCAATGTGCTGCCGTTCACCATCTAATATCTAACAGGCTGGAGAAACTTGCACCTACTGCACTCTATCTTCAGCTCCTTTGTGAGAAAATGTATTTGGGCAGCCACTCAGTCTACCAAATAAATTTCCTGAGAAGGAAATTGAGGATGGCTTCGCTACTGGTACTGGGGGCAGTGCTAATACCATGGAGTCGTACCATAGTTTGCTGGAAATATTCCAGGCTGGTAGGAGGCAAGCAAATTCCCACAGAAAAGTACCAGCAGTAATGTTCAGGCCACATTTCAAGTGAAAGCAGCTTTAGAGGACTTCCTGGGAGAAATGACACGCAGGGTAGATACGGTTTCCCTCTATGCCAGTCCTTTCACTGAGCTAAATACAACTCTTAGCAAAAAATGTTGTGGACTGGCTCCGTACCGTCCCTGGCCACATTCACCTGTCCATGTGTTTGTGGTTAGGCGGTCCTTCCCAGTAAGTGCACTGGGGAATGTTGTGGGACCCGTGCTTGTGGAAGGCGGAGGCGATACCAGGAAATATAGTGGCGGCTGGGGACCGAGTATGGACACCCGGCCGCCGCCGGCATGAGGTTGTGAAAAGCTTCCGCCTCCACATGCTTAAAAGGCCATATTTCAAGTGCAAAGAGCTGCCCAGAAATCTGGCAGTTTAGTGTTGCGGCGTGTGGGTGGCTGGCTGCATACTTGCACTTGCATTCCAAGTAACAGAAAACTAAGCAGATGGTGGCCTCTATCATCATCATGGCCTCACCTTGGCACTATGAACTCTCCTGAAGGAGAAGCCAGGGTCCGCCGGAGGAGTCTCCGGTTCTCTGGTGGGCCCGTCCAACCCTGCCTAAAAGCAGCCGTGGCTAAGAAAAGTGTGAGGGAAGGTTCCCGGACACTCTATGGCTGCTGTTTTAATGTGGATCGGCCATGCTTATGCATGTTATTTCTCAAATCGCATTACAGATCAGGCCATTGTCCAACTCTGTATTCAAGAAATTAAATGCGCAAAGAAAGATGTGTGTGTGTATGTGTGAAAGCACCACCGACAAGGGCGAATTGATGTTGGACGGGCTGCCATTGCTTTTGCAACAAGCTGTATTACAGGACTTCCTGGGAGAAATGACACGCAGAGTAGATAGGGTTTCCCTCTATGCCAGTCCTTTCACCGAGCTAAATACAACTCTTAGGAAAAAAGGAGGGCACGAGTAATGTTGTGGGACCCGTGCTTGTGGAAGGCGGAGGCGATACTGGGAAATATAGTGGCGGCTGGGGACCGAGTATGGACACCCGGCCGCCGGCATGAGGTTGTGAAAAGCTTCCGCCTCCACAAGCCTAAAAGGCCACATTTAAAGTGCAAGCAGCTGTCAAAAATTTGGCAGTATAGTATTGCAGCCTGTGGGTGGGTGGGTGGTTGGGTGCATACTTGCGCTTGTATTCCAAAGAATGGGGTAGGGACAACTGAATGCTGCAGTGGAACAAGGACGTGGATGGTGATTGTTGCAAGTCTGCAACGACAGGTGCATGGCGGGAGGCATCCTTGCATGCGCCAAGTATCACTTATGATGGGCACACTTTTAGGCAGTGACCTGGGAGTCAGAGATGCTTCCAGAGGTCTTCCCCATGCTGTTCCCATGTCTTTTCAGCACTGTATGCATGTGTCTGATGATATGTCACACACCACATGACCAGATAAGGTTGTAAAATGTTAAAATGACATTTCCTGGTGAATGCATTTGTCACGGTTGAAAGCAATGCAAAAGTGCAAAAACGCATCAAAAACGCTACGTGTGAACATAGCCCAAGGTGTGGAGGAGTATTTTTGTTTTTGGTTATTTATTTTGCCTTATATGCAAGTCATTACCCTGGAAAGGATGTTCCTTAACATATTTCCCCGGAAAATCCATTTTGGTTTCGTTTTTGTATGTTTTATTGTGAGTCCGTAAAAGTGGCGTAATACTCTGACCACGTTGCTGACAGCAGTGATCTGGGAGTCAGAGATGCTTCCAGGGGTCTTCCCATGCTGTTCCCATGTCATTTGAGCACTGTTCCCATCGATTTGGGCAATTTTTAGGCCCTCTGCAGACCGCCGGGGGGAGCCGCCTGAAAAATGCTCGAGTTTCCCATAGACTTACATTGGGCTCGTTGCTCGGGTCGAGCACCCGAGTATTCCAATTTGCTCGACCCGAGCAACGAGTACCCGAGCATTTTAGTGCTCGCTCATCACTAATGCTCAGTCCTCTTAAGTAGGGATGGGCAGACCGGTGGAAGTTCGGGTTCTGATACCCGATACAAACTTTATTTCGAAGTTCAGTTTGGGTACCAGAACAGTACTCAAACTTCAACCAGAACCTGAAACCCATTGAAAATAATGGTTACCCGCACTGGGAAAGGAAAAAAAAAAATCTCTCTCTCTTTCTCTCTCAACTTCCGAATACTGTGATGGACTTCCAGACAAAATCCATGTTCTGCTTTCAGCCCCGAACATTCACTGTCCGGTACGAACTCCGAACATTTCTGTTCGGCTTCTCCCATCTCTACTCTTAAGTCCAGGTCAGAGTAGACCCAAAACAGGTAGTGTCAAACCATGAAGCAGAGACACGAGTCATAATTTAAAGCTCCTGTGCCCAAATGCAAAATCGGATATTTGACCTCCAACCTACCATGAGCCATTTATAATACTTTTTATGGAGCGATGAGGTTTTTGTTCATCTTCAGGCACCAGGGTTTGGGGGGGTGGGGACTTCTATCTCTGAGCTCATAACTGTGCCCTTTGGTTCCAGGTTGCAGTTTTGATACTTCTTTTATCCTGGAACTGCTGATGCCCTACTCGATGCTGTCTTAGGTTTTAGGATTGGTTGGATTGGTTATCAGGGATTGTAGCGGTTTGTTGCTTAGAGGTTTCATTGTAGAAATAAGTCAATTACATTTTTATGTGCCGCGGACTTGACGAAGGTCCATCCAGGTGTTCTCATCTCTTACATTTTGCCACCTATTGTGGCATAACCTTCCTTTTTGGAAAAACAACTCAACCGATCCCGGTGTCTTCAAGCTTTCTTCCCCAGTTTTCATATAACTTTTGTCATTGCTACTATCTTCCAGATGTGTAATTTGCCATCAAATAATTTCCATATATTAAACTAGTGGTACAGTGATATAGGAGACTTATCCCCTATAAAATTAAATATAGCACTGTATATTTTATTTGTAAGTTGCTTGCGAACATTACATTTAATTCAAACAGAACTGAGGGGGCTTTGTTGCACTCGTGGGGTGGCCATGGGCTCAGTGCACCATCACGGCAGAAATTTGCATGTTTTGGACTTTCCCTGCTTTTGATATACAGCACCCGCTTACCCAGAGTGAGCTTAACCCACGTTTCTGCATGTGCACACTGACACTGCCCGAGCCCTGGTGCGTGCACACATTGTCAGTGTGGGTGGGCAGATTCTCTTCCCTGGATCCTTTGAGGCAGCTTGCTACACTTCTAAGTGCATAAATGTAGCGATTGGTGGACACAATGAGTAGCCAGGTAGGAGAATGTATCCGACCACTGTACGTGCGGCACAAATGCCCCTCACAGACTACACCCAAGATGCACTAATGGCATTCACATGCTTCTCCCACATACTGTTTTTTAAGTTATGATGTTTTTTTATATAAATATTTTTACCCTAAGTTTTCACTCCAAGGTCATCATAAAACACATTATGGATATATTAGTAAAAAGTTGAGAAAAGGAGCAGTGAATAGAGAACATGAACGTTTCATATCAATGATTCTAGAACCCTGTGACACAGGCATACATCGACAGTGACAGAGAAACAGAAGAATGACTTCTATTATACGCAGCTAACTGGCAAAATGTGACTCATTTTCTGCTTAGCGATTGAGAATGTGCTGGGAATTCCTGCTGGGAGAGGGGAAGGAGAAAATGCGTGATTCATAGTCTGCACCGAGAAGTGCGTACTTGGGAGAACACACTATAAAGTAATTCTATAGCTCAAAGGTCGATGATAGATACTTAGATAAGAAATAGACAGTTGATAGTAAAGTTGAGCTAATTGATTTCATTCAAATTATTGAAATTAAATTTGTTTTAAATTGTAGGAAAGATGTAGAACTTTGCAATTTGGTTTGTACAAATCACAAAAGAAAAATGTCCACTCCCATTTTACACAAAACAGAAGAGCCAGAGAAGGCTCACATGATCAAAGGCACGGAGGTTTCAACATAATGCCTTGCAGCTATCGCATCACATGGTATTGCACAGTCAATCAGAAGTGACTATCAAAGCCAGTATAAAAGCAGAGGCAGAGAATGCAGCAGCTGCTTTGTGGTGAATCTGGTTAGTGAGAGGACGTCACAACTTAGCAATAAATAGAAAACATCATAAAACACTGACTAAACTGTACAGATAGTGTGTGACAGCACAGCAGTGAAGGACCGCTACAACTTGCTTATCCATTTATGCTGAGGTTGCTTTGACATTAATAAGGCTGTTTTTGCGTTAATTAAATTGAAAGGGGTTGGATACAGTCCTAGGAGATCTCAGAGTGTTACGCATGTCTTTTCAGGGCACTTTGGAGGCTTTAATGACAAATAGACAGATAAATAGAATTTATTAGTTTTTTTGCCTTCACAACCATTGTGAGTAACTTCCACCTTTAGGATACATATTTCCTTTGAGAAGAAACTTAATCATCTGATCTTTTATCTACTGCTTTGTCCATAATGGTATAAGTAGGTCACATCTGCAGATAATAAGAGCTGGCTACAGCATCTCTGAACTCTATAACAGAAATAGGACATCATTTATAGATATTTTTTGGGTTCCTGCCCTCCATAGTGGATTGCCTGACCCATGTTTTCCTCCTCCGCACCTGCTCACATAAAGATATAACCAGTTCTTAAAAACTATTAACCCGCAAGGAAAACAGGTCTTTGACACCAATATTCAGTTCAGTTCTTCACGATTGCTCATCGAGTGTCAAAATGAACTCAGGCATAAAATAGGACTTAGTCTCCTGAGAAGACTCCTCCTGACCTCCTTAGTGTTGGTGTCTTTAACCATCAAGGCATCTCTCGCTCTCTACTCTCTAAGCTTTAAGTGAAGGCAGCCGGTCCTGACATATCCACAAGACGATTCTCTCCCATTCCCTAGTCTCGAGGTATAACTGCTGTGAGGCCGCAAAGCAGAACATTATACGTGGTGGACTCCTGACGGGAAACTAGAGCGTGTGAAAATGAAGGCATTATCCTGTGACTGTGCAGTAAATTGCTCAACTCCCAAGGTACTTCAGATCCTTGACACCATCCTCCAAGGTTTCCACTTTCTAAATCAAATGTAAGATAAAACTTTTTATCTAAATTTCTTCAAGGAATATTCCAGATAAATAGATTGGGTAAAGTTTATCAAGCTAATTATGCCAGATTTCTGGCAAAAAAAAAACTCTTTTGTGCAACACATTAATTATGTTTTTTTAATGTAAGTTTCTGCTCTGTAGTCAATGAGGGGTGTGCCCTTGTAGAAAATAGGTATAAAAAATAATAGAAAGTGAGCAATGCACCAAAGTTATTGAGCACAAAGTAAACCAACTAAAAAGTGATGGAAACTTAGTCTTAAAATTACATTTATTAAACATCTTGAACCTCTATTTTAAATTTAGCCACTGTCTGGATTAAGTTTTCAATGTCTAAAAATTAGGGAGTATTGATAAATCTTCCCCATTGCGTTCTGTTATGCACCGGTCCTCAGGGGTGGGGCATGATTTAAGAAACTCTTATTGGTGGTTATTTGTCATGCTCCACCCCTGAGGATCTGCACAAAAGCATAACAGTGGTGATCATTTATAAACCAGTTCCAGCTTTTGTGCAACTAAAATGTGGCACCTGATGATGTACAACATTTTTTAAATTTTTCATTGGATGCCAAATTTGGAAGACTGCAAGAAAATGGGATGATCTACAAAAGAGAAGTAGTTTAGGCCATTTTTTTTTTTTGTAAAATATATAGAAATGGCACATATTTTTTCCTGACAGATAAGAGGATGCCAAATTTTGTCTGCAACTTCAAAATCATTTTGAATCAATTTGATAATAAGATGCAATCTGTGCGGAAACTCAGTACCAAGTGCTCAATGGTCTCATAGTGCCAACACTAGAGATGGGCGGACTGCTGGAAGATCATGTTCTGGTACCTGACCCAAACTTTAATCCAAAGTTCTGGTCGGGTACCAGAACAGAGCCTGAACTTCAACCAAAACCCGAACCCCATTGAAAATAAAGAATGTCTGAACTCTTAAAGAAAAAATCACTCTCTCTCTCCGGACTTAAGTCCCGGACTCCGAACACTGCAATGGACTTCCAGCGAAAATCTGTGTTCAGCCTTCTGCCCTGGTCAGTGACTGTCTGTTAAAGACGCCAAACGTTTCAGGTCAGGTTCTCCCATCTCTAGCCATCACAGGAAACATGAAGTATTGCATGGAGAACTTTAAAAGAATCTGTGGTTGTCTGGTTAATGTATGGATGTGGTGGCCATCTTGAGCCAGTTGTAGCTGCTCTACAATGTGTCACTTTTCCCTGTTTTGGTGTGTGGTTTCAGTAGGTGCGGCACAAATTTTTCTAGGCTCCCTGACTTACTGTTTCCTTCTTCACCGCTGTTTGTTGTCTCTAGTAACAACTGACCCTAACTAAGTTCTTAACTTTGCTCCAATTCCACCATAGCTCCTACCAGCTATTGGGAACCATTCTTGAGGAGTTCGGAGGTTTGAGGAACGAGGAGATGACTTAGTTTAGTCTATGCCAAACCACTTTCTGCTTAGAGGATCCACTAGGGGACTGCTGGGTCTACAGATGCTGCCAGAGATCCTTAATGTGATCGTTCTGTGCGCATATAACATAACGTTAACAAAAGCACATTGCTTAAAAATCAGGGCAACCAACGAGCTTTTGGTCATTCGATGAGTGTTTGTTGACTTGTTCACACAGGCTGATCATCGTGGTAAGTGTTCCTGTTTATTGGCCGGTCTAAATGAGCCCTTAGAATTATAAGGATATTCAATAGAATAGAATAAGTCATCAGTTATTGAAATCTGGGTAGCACTTTTTTAAACAAATATTAGTTTAATTAATACTTTAATTAAATGATAAAGTAAAATCAAATCAGCAACAAGTAAAAGAAGAATAAGAAAAAGAACCTGCTTCAAATTTGGAGCAATAGAATAGTTACACATCCAAAAGTTGACTCTATGTTAAAATGGCATAAGGTTTATTGTTAAGTAATTAATATCAGTTGTAAGTGTTAAATACAAGTCATTTATTATGATAAAAGTCGGTAAAAGAAAAGCTGAATGAAATAGATCACATTACCTAAAGCATAATCAGAAACATTTCTGAAAATGAGCCGTGTGTGACGCACCCCCTGGGGCCGTGGGGTACTCGGTAGCCGGGCCGGTCCGGTCCTGTATTGGGGTAGTCACGGGGGCAGTGACCCGGTCCGTGGCCCAGGGCGGTCAAATAAAGAACAGTCAATTGGGGAATAAAGTGTTTGGGGATAAAGTTTGTGACGCCACACGTGGTATGCGGCTATAGGTGTCCGCCGCTGCTATTCAGATCCACTGGGGCTGATGGTGATGCAGCAGAGATGGTTCAGCTCTGCACGGGCAGAGATTAAGCCTCAGGGTAGTATATAGGATTGTTGAAGTAGATGATGGTGGTGTAGTGCAAGGCAGGTGGTGTCGCAGAAATTATTCAAGGACACAGTGGGGTGCAGTCTTCAAGTATTTACTCACAGCTGTCAAGCTGCTCCAGGTTACAATGGCCAGATTATAATCGCCCACGTCGTCCTGTGTCCTCCGGGGAAGTGATCCAGCCAACTCTCAGATAGCTTAGAAGCACTTGCACGGGACCACTTTCTTATATACCTCTCCAGGTCGTCTCTCTGCGCTGGCTCTCGCCCTCCTGCCCTGTGCCTCACAATCAGTGTCCCAAGCCAATTGCCTCGGGCCTTGTCGGACGACGTCCGGTCTGTCCCCTTGGTCCTATATGGCCACCTTTTCAGTGATTATGTGTGGATTTTGGCTACGGCACATAAAGATACCACAACCTCCGGTTTGCTAGCTGAGCCTTAAAGTCCTCCACTTGTCTGGGGCCGGTCCCCTACTACGGCCTTGATCCCTCCACGGTCAGCGTGAAGTCGGGCGCACGGGTGGCTTCCCGCACTCGCCATGCCCCTAGGATCCCTTCTGTCTCTGGAGCCCTCTTCACTACTCCGGTCTTCTCTCTTCACTCTCCTACTGCTGGGCCCCTCTCACTGGGCCCTACTCCTCACTCTCCACTGACCTCCAGCTCCAAGCACTGGAGCCAGGAAAATGGGCCCTTCTAGATGTTTCTACCTGTCTTTTATACTCTTCCTGTCTGTGCTCCCCTAAACTTCTTCCTCCACCCACCTCCTCCACTTAGTTCCACCCTCCTGACAGGGACAGGGACTGTGCTCTCCCTCAGGAGTGGTGTGTGTTGGATGTGAGTGTGTGGGTCCTGGGTAATGCTCCCTCCTTACCTGAGAGTGGGGTACCACACCGCTGGGTGAGGTGCAGTACCTCTGTGGCGACTGAACCCGTAGGGGCGCCACATACCCCCGCCGTTAAACACAGCACGTCCACGGGCTGGAATAGAGTAAAACAAGATTTTAAGACATACAAAATTTTTAGAAAGCATTCACATAGAAGAACAGTAAATAAATAACTTTTCTTCCATTTATGGGAGGCACTTTTTCTTGAACGTTACATATTACTATCAGGTATATAAAACAATATAAAACCACTTTTAATAACATTTTGTCAAACATGTTCAGTAGGCTGTGGTGAGATCCTTATCAGGGTGTCCATCTCACTGGTGTAAGTGCAAAGTGGGGGGACCAGTCCACAACAAAACCCCAACATAGGCCCTGGGCGTGGCTGCAGGGCATAGCTGATCCACTCGTTGGACCATGTCTTCGGCCACGCCAAACGGGTTTTTGTTCAATGGTCTATAAAACCAACAGGAAGCACCTTAAGAAGTGCTAACTTTTTACAATAAAAGTTCTGGCTGCTCACTGTCCACAACTTATAATGTCCTTGTACCTTAACCGGGTACACACAAAACAAACAAAAACTTTCTTTTAAACAAACAAAATTATTATATCAATACCCTTCCGGGTAACTATATTCAGTTTCTGATTATCAGTTCAGTTCAGTGGTGGTGCTCCCTCCGGGGAAACATTTATTCACCACTGGATGGCCCTGCCGGGTCATCAGCCTCCGATGGCAGGGGTGCATTCTCCTCCTCCACCACCCTACACACATGTAGGGCGTACTACCCTCGTTCTCCATGGTGACGGGTGTAGGTGACCCTGTCTCCAGGGTACAGATCCTGTCCCGGGTGTCCCTGCTGTAGGTGGGAGTCCACGTCACGCCGGTTGACAAATAGGTCCGTGGCTACCTGGGGCTCCCGGATAAAGCCCCAGCCCTTGTCCAGGTTGAACTTTACTACAGTGCCCAGCAGTCTCACACTTCTGTTGTATTCACAGAGCTGCAGCAGCTGGGATGGATGGAAGGATGGGATCACACAGCACAGGGCTGCAGCAGCTTGATGGATGGGATCACACAGCACAGAGCTGCAGCAGCTGGATGGATGGGAACACACAGCACAGAGCTGCAGCAGCTGGATAGGATCACACAGCACAGAGCTGCAGCAGCTGGATGGATGGGATCACACAGCACAGAGCTGCAGCAGCTGGGATGGATGGGATCACACAGCACAGAGCTGCGGCAGCTGGATGGATGGGATCACACAGCACAGAGCTGCAGCAGCTGGGATGGATGGGAACACACAGCACAGGGCTGCAGCAGCTGGATGGATGGGGTCACACAGCACAGAGCTGCAGCAGGTGGATGGATGGGATCACAGCACAGAGCTGCAGCAGCTGGGATGGATGGGATCACACAGCACAGAGCTGCAGCAACTGGATGGATGGGATCACACAGCACAGAGCTGCAGCAGCTGGGATGGATGGGAAGGATGATATTACACAGCCCTCTGCAGGGGGAGGCGACATTCCCCCCCCTCAGTCTGATGCAAAGGGGAAGGCTGGCATCTTTCAGCCTGTGTGACAGACAACTCTGGTACAGTCTATGCAAATGGGAGGGGTCTATTTTGGCACCGTGTCCGAGGCTCCGCCCACGATGGGACACCCTACATATCATTAACTCCGCAAGTGCTACAGTAATTGCTGGAGTTTATACAGTTGTACACAGTCTTTGTGGCACACAGGACCCAGTTAACGGGTCGGTTTATCCGGTTCGTGAAGCCAAGTTGACGCGCCCCCTGGGGCCGTGGGGTACTTGGTAGCCGGGCCGGTCCTTTACTGGGGTAGTCACGGTGGCAGTGACCCGGTTCGTGGCCCAGGGCGGTCAAATAAAGAACAGACAATTAGGGAATAAGGTGTTTGGGGATAAAGTTTGTGACGCCACCCGTGGTATGCGGCTATAGGTGGCCGCCGCTGCGGTGTAGATCCTCTGGAGCTGATGGTGATGCAGCAGAGATGGTTCAGCTCTCCACGGACAGAGCTAAGCCTCAGGGTAGTATATAGAATTGTTGAAGTAGATGTTGCTGGTGTAGTGCAAGGCAGGTGGTGTCGCAGAAATTATTCAAGGACACAGCGGGGTGCCATCTTCAAGTATTTACTCACAGCTGTCAAGCTGCTCCAGGTTACAATGACCAGATTATAATCGCCCACGTCGTCCTGTGTGATCCAGCCAACTCTCAGATAGCTTAGAAGCACTTGCATGGGACCACTTTCTTATATAAATCTCCAGGTCGTCTCACTGCGCTGGCTCTCGCCCTCCTGCTCTGCGCCTCACAATCAGTATCCCAAGCCAGTGGCCTCGGGCCTTGTCGGACGACGTCTGGTCTGTCCCCTTGGTCCTATATGGCCACCTTTTCAGCGATTATGTGTGGATTTTGGCTACGGCACAAAAAGATACCACAACCTCCGGTTTGCTAGCTGAGCCTTAAAGTCCTCCACTTGTCTGGGGCCGGTCCCCTCCTGCGGCCTTGATCCCTCCACGGTCAGCGTGAATTCGGGCACACGGGTGGCTTCCCGCACTCGCCATGCCCCTCGGATCCCTTCTGTCTCTGGAGCCCTCCTCACTACTCCGGTCTTCTCTCCTCACTCTCCTACTGCTGGGCCCCTCTCATTGGGCCCTACTCCTCACTCTCCACTGACCTCCAGCTCCAAGCACTGGAGCCAGGAAAATGGGCCCTTCTAGATGTTTCTACCTGTCTTTTATACTCTTCCTGTCTGTGCTCCCCTAAACTTCTTCCTCCACCCACCTCCTCCACTTAGTTCCACCCTCCTGACAGGGACAGGGACTGTGCTCTCCCTCAGGAGCTATCTCGCCCTTCCCTCAGGAGTGGTGTGTGTTGGATGTGAGTATGTGGGTCTCGGATAGTGCTCCCTCCTTACCTGAGAGTGGGGTACCACACCTCTGGCTGAGATGCAGTACCTCTGTGGCGACTGAACCCGCAGGGGCGCCACATGTACATGAGGCTTTATAGACATCTGTAACAAAGCTCCACAGAGACATACGGGCAGATTTTTTAGACTGGGTTTTTATAGGCTGATCTAAAACCACTGTGCAGTGGAGTCAGATACATCAAATTTACTAAGAGGCACATGTTCTTTAGGAAATTCTGTCTATAGTCACAACTAGGGGGTGCTCTGCCTATAGACATACATAAGATTCTGTCTGCAGCCACCACTAGCTACTTTGTTTACTGGGAGCTCCCTCTAGTGGTCGCTGCAGACAGAATCTTATCACGTATCTCTGTATACAGGGAGCTCCCTCTAGTGGTCGCTGCAGACAGAATCTTATCATGTATCTCTGTATACAGGGAACTCCCCCTAGTGGTGGCTGCAGACAGAATCTTATCATGTATCTCTGTATACAGGGAGCTCCCCCTGGTGGTGGCTGCAGACAGAATCTTATCATGTATCTCTGTATACAGGGAGCCCCCCCCTAGTGGTGGCTGCAGACAGAATCTTATCATGTATCTCTGTATACAGGGAGCTCCCCCTAGTGGTGGCTGCAGACAGAATCTTATCATGTATCTCTGTATACAAGGAGCTCCCTCTAGTGGTCGCTGCAGACAGAATCTTATCATGTATCTCTGTATACAGGGAACTCCCCCTAGTGGTGACTGCAGAGAGGATCTCATCATGTATTTCTGTATACAGGGAGCTCCCCCTAGTGGTGGCTGCAGACAGGATCTTATCATGTATCTCTATATACAGGGAGCTCCCCCTAGTGGAGACTGCAGACAGAATCTTATCATGTATCTCTGTATACAGGGAGCTCCCCCTAGTGGTGACTGCAGACAGAATCTTATCATGCATGTCTGTATGCCGGGAGCTCCCCCAGTGGTGGCTGCAGACAGAATTTTATCATGTATCTCTGTACACTGGAAGCTCCCCCTAGTGGTGGCTGCAGACAGAATCTTATCATGTATCTCTGTATACAGGGAGCTCCCCCTAGTGGTGACCGCAGACAGAATCTTATCATGTGCCTCTGTATACAGGGAGCTCCCCCTAGTGGTGACTGCAGACAGGAACTTATCATGTATTACTGTATACAGGTATCTCCCCCTAGTGGTGGCTGCAGACAGGATCTTATCATGTATATTTGTATACAGGGAGCTCCCCCTAGTGGTGACCGCAGACAGAATCTTATCATGTATCTCTGTATACAGGGAGCTCCCCCTAGTGGTGACTGCAGACAGGATCTTATCATGTATTATTGTATACAGGTATCTCCCCCTAGTGGTGATTGCAGACAGGATCTTATCATGTATTATTGTAAACAGGGAGCTCCCCCTAGTGGTGACTGCAGACAGGATCTTATCATGTATTACTGCATACAGGTATCTCCCCCTAGTGGTGATTGCAGACAGGATCTTATCATGTATCTCTGTATACAGGGAGCTCCCCCTAGTGGTGGCAGCAGACAGACTCTTATCCTGGATCTCTGTATACAGGGAGCTCCCCCTAGTGGAGGCTGCAGACAGAATCTTATCATGCATTTCTATATACAGGAAGCTCCCCCTAGTGGTGGCTGCAGACAGGATCTTATCATGTATCTCTTCATACAGGGAGCTCCCCCTAGTGGTGGCAACAGACAGAATCTTGTCATGCATTTCTATATACAGGGAGCTCCCCCTAGTGGTGGCAACAGACAGAATCTTATCATGTATCTCTGCATACAGGGAGCTCCCCCTTGTGGTGGCTGCAGACAGAATCTTATCATGCATTTCTATATACAGGGAGCTCCCGCTAGTGGTAGTTGCATACGGAATCTTATCATGCATCTCTGTATACAGGGAGCTCCCCCTAGTGGTGACTGCAGACAGGATCTTATGTTTCTCTGTATACAGGGAACTCCCCCTAGTGGTGGCTGCAGACAGAATCTTATCATGTATCTCTGTATACAGGGAGCTCCCCCAGTGGTGACTGCAGACAGGATCTTATCATGTATTTCTGTATACAGGGAGCTCCCCCTAGTGGTGACTGCAGACAGGATCTTATGTTTCTCTGTTTACAGGGAGCTCCCCCTAGTGATGGCTGCAGACAGGATCTTATCATGTATCTCTGTATACAGGGAGCTCCCCCTAGTGGTGACTGCAGACAGAATCTTATGTTTCTCTGTATACAGGGAACTCCCCCTAGTGGTGGCTGCAGACAGGATCTTATCATGTATCTCTGTATACAGGGAGCTCCCCCTTGTGGTGGCTACAGACAGAAGCTTATCATGTATCAATCTCTATATACAGGGAGCTCCCCCTACTGGCAGCGGTAGATGGACTTTTTTATGTATCTCTTTATACAGTGAGTTTCTGCTTCTTTGGCTTTAGGACATAGGAATTCTGTCATGTAGCTGTACTTAAGGAATTTAGAGCACTGTATAAGAAAAAGGGAGACTACTATACAAACATATCATAAAACACAGTATTTGGCACTAAAAAACAGTATAAAAATGGCATGTCATGCATATATTACAGTTTTGGATGCAGCTGTCACACGTATATGTCTCTCCGAGTCACACAGATATACAAACCTTACACATTTTATCCTTCCATGCAATTTATGGCAGATTGAAGGGAATCTCTATTTTTGGGTCGTCTGCTGTCATTTTCTTAATGTATCATAAGATATCATATATCAATTATCTGTCATTTATTAGCCTGGAAATGTTCTGAGGATTTTCGTACCGTCCTATAATATTCCCCATTAATTATTATGTGTAACGGGAGCTCCATTCTCTCCCCGCTCTACTTTTCATCCAGCTCTCGCTCTTTGATGTTGTCCGTACAATTATTACTCTCATTAGTCCCCGTAGCAAGAAAGAAAGAAGAAAAATGGTGTTCTGAAGCTAAAATTGTTTTCTTTTAAGTTTTGGTGCATTTAGCAGATCAACTAATTAATAAATTAATAAAGAGGTCTCCTCCTCTCCGGCTTATATATCGGGGGGCATATTCCTCTGCACGGACATCCCCTCCATGATGTCATAGAGGCGATTCATTCCCCCATGAAGCCTCGTATTAATTTCTTTACCAAAAATTTATATTTTAATATTAATATTTTTTTTTAGTTATTTATTCCCAAATAAAGTGGATGTCCGGGGCTGAAATATTGATGACCTATCCTGTGGATGTCATCAGTATCAGGTATGTCACCCTACACCACCGATCAGCTAAAACCTTGAGCCAAGTTGGAGCAACATCCCTCCATACGCTGTGCCGCGGCCGTTCTTGGGTACCGCAGATCAGAATAGGGGCTGAGCTACAGTACCCGAGAACGGTGACCAGAGCTGAGGGGTTCCGATTTTGCTCCAGGTTTCAGGTGATTGGTGGTGGTGTCGGGTGCTAGACCCCACCAGTCTGATAGTGATGACCTATCTTAACGGAAGAACATCGATATTTCTGTCCAGGACATCCCACTTTAACTCCTAGCCAACATGGCCAATTTCCGTTTTCTTTTTCGTTTCTTCCTCCCCTTCTTCCGAAAGCCATAACTTTTTTTTATTTTTCTCATTACTTAATTACCTGGTGCCCATAAGAAAGAAGAGTACCGTCATATAGATAAGCCCACCCTTACCTTTACGCAAATCTTGTCAATTATCACGTTACAAACATGGCAGCAGAACCCTAGACAGTGCGCAGTGCACATCACAACCAGCGGGTGGCCACATATAGACATACACAGAATAAATATCTCCAGAGTATCGCAACTCTGTATTTATTTATTTATTTTTTGTTAATTTGCTTTTATTTCCCCAGAAAACAATTCCAAGCCTATGAAAATCTTTCCCCAGTTTGCACTCTTACAGCCACTTATAAAGCCTCAACCAGAATATTTAATTCTATCATACTTTATCCAGCGTTACGGTGTTTATGATAGAATTATGAATGTTTAAAAAGAAATGTTGAGATGATCCCCCATAATGATAAGATTGGTATTCTATGTAGCATCAATCTCACTGGTGTTAAAATTAGAAGTTAGATACTAGTCAGTGGCACTAACTGCTACAATGTAGAAACAATGTTGTAACATTATAAACCCTCTATAGGTGATCAACATTATATACAGATATTTGTAAACTGATAAAATATCCCATGAATTAGATCTCAGTGGTTTTCACCAACAGTTCCTAAAAGAGAGAGTCTTTTAAATTCGCATTCACCAGCGTTCCTTAATTTTTCTCAAAAATTAAATTAGTGGAGTACGCATTCATAGTGAATGGTAATTGCCCTGTAACACTCCAAGGTCTCCTAGGATTGTATTCAACTCCTTTACAGCTTTTTAATGCAAGCACTGTCTTAGAAATGTTAAAGTTATCTCACTATGGCTGGCTATGGTAAGTGAATTGATACCGTACTTTACTGCTGTGCCGTCACACAGTATCTGTAATATTTATTCAGTTTTTTTAATGGATTTCTCTTTGTATCTCTATTGCTGAGCTGTGACTTCCTCTCACTATCCAGATTCACCCTAAAGTGGCTGCTGCATTCCCTGCCTCGGCTTTTATACAGACTATGATAGTCCCTCTCGATTGGCTGTGCTATACCAGGTGATGTGATAATTGTAAGACATTATGGAGAATCCCGCGGTGTCAGATCTGAAGTCTTTTAAGCCTTTCTGGCTCATGCAGTCTTCTGCTTCATGTAAAATGTTGGCAGGCATTTTTTTTTTTTTTTAGCAATTCACGTGAATCGAATTAAAAATTGTTCAAAATCGCTGGTACAGGAAATATCCTAAATATCGTCATAAATTCAATTAGCATGGAATCATTTTGCTTACTTCTAGTTTCTTTCCATGTTTTTTACTCTCGAGGTTCTCACTTTGAATTTCACCATATGACTTCTATGATTCTTTCTGATACATCCATCTTCCTTCTTTCTTCTTCCTCACCCCCCACTCTTCTTCTTCACCATCTTTAAAGCTCACGATTCTCATTTCCAAAAACAAAATGTAAAATATAAATAGCTCCAGAGTTAAAGGAGTTTAGCCGTCTGCACCAGGTTTGGCTTTTTTTAATTATTAGTAAGATAACGGAGTTCAGCGCATCAGGCGGCTCCTGTTAATTTACTCCTGACCCAACTGGATGTAAAAATGTAATCATGCATAAAAAGCGAGATTGTGGTCACGTCCGATGTTTCCATCAAGTTTAGAAATAAATTAATTTAATGTGATGGCACCAATTATTAAAACATAATGTTTCCAGTCTTGTGATTTGGACAAAATGTAATTTTCTAATCATCTGAAAAAGCTACGAAGGAATAGAGGAAATGTCATTTTATTATAGAATTATTTTTCTTTGCTTCTTTTTCTTTTTTTTTTTCTTTTTATTCTGATACAATCCAGACAAAATCCATTGGCTCATTACAAATAATAAATGCTGTCAATTGATATGGTTCAGCCTCGGGATGGAGGTAACCTAAATGGTCTAATTTACTAACGGCAAGGAGTTATTTTGAACATTTTGGAAAAAAAAAATGCTTTGTTTTACTGCAAATTAGTGTGGTTACATGGTTCACTTAGAAATATTTCATGTCCAAAACAACGCATTAGGCAATTGAGACAATTTGCATTTAAAGGATATGGACACCTTTGGGACATTTGTTCTTACATGAATTCATGTATTTTGGGCTAAAGATAAATTTTTCATTTGGGATTCATTAAAAGTTTGTTTTGTTTGGCTCTTTCAGGCTCTTTGTTTTCTTGCACTTTTACCGGCTGCAGAATGAGTTAACTGAGAAGGCGGCAGTGAGTTTATTTCTGATAGTTTTTATTTAGTCGTTTTCTGAACCTCTCTGATCTGATTTATGACCACATCAAAGTTCTGCTCAACTTTGATGTGGTACCTGGTCATAAAACAGCACAGAGGAGTTAAGAAAAAGACATAAAATAGTTACAAATAGAGATGAGCGAACCCAAACTTAAAAGTTCAGGGTTCGTACCAGACTATTAGTGTCCGGCTGTAAACACCGAACACGGACTTCCGTTGCAAAGTTCTGAGTTCTGAGGGAAGTCCGATGTAGAGAGAGAGAGAATTTTTTTCCAGATCCAAAGCTCAGGTCTCCATTGTTTTCAATGGGGTTTGGGTTCTGTTTCAAGTTTGGGTACAGCTCTGGTACCCAAACCAAACTTTGGACTAAAGTTCGGGTCAGGTACCAGAACCCGAACTTCCAGGGGTCTGCTCATCTCTAGTTACAAACTCCTCATCAGAACGAGCTCACTGATGGATACTCAGTTAACTCGGTAAAGACCCCAAAAATCTATTGCGGAATTTCCTTCTTTTTTTTTCACTCTTTCTCTTCCAATAATTTTTATTGAATTTTTTTAGGATAAAATACGGGGAGGGAAGACAAGGGGAAAGGAAAAATAAGAATAAAGGATGAGGTAGTATTTATTAAAAGGGAAGGAGGAAAGAAAAGAGGGAAGGAAAGTTAAGCGAGAACTAGGTTCGTATAGTTGGAATATTACACAGAGGTGTATCTAGGTTTTCTAGCACCCAGGGCAAGAATTCAGTTTGGCGCTCCCCTCCCCCACCACCATCACCCATCACTCAAAGCCGATAAGTGATTTACATTATTACAGTCACATGCCGGTTAACTGCTCTCTCTTATTCTCTCAATGTTTAGTGAAAACCTGAGAGAAGCAGAAAGAGAAGCTCGATGTCACGTGACCGTGTGAAAATCACATATGAGTGAGATATCCATGTGACGACTGCTGGAACCTGCAAGCTGAGCTGAATCCTGACAGTGAGGATATTGCGCGCTGTTACTCTATGTGTCTTCAGGCTTGTGAATTCTCACAGCGCGTGCACTGCAGACTTTTAGGGTTTTCACTTGTATAAGTATGCTATTTGTATACTTCTGGCCACACTCCGACTAGACTTGTCCAGCCTCACTCAATTCATTGAATGAGTACACGCATGTCTAGTCAGCATGTGACCGCAAGTATACAAATCGCCAGCAGCAGAGAATCCTGACAGTCAGCAGTGCGCACTGTGAGAAGTCAGAAGTCTGCAGTCACATAGAATGACTGCAGACTCATCACAAACCTGGACAACCCCTTCAACGCTCCTAACATAAATAAAAGTATAAGAATTAGGATCACAAAAAAACATTTACATCCAGGTACCTGATAGATGACGTCTCTGGAGTCGTTCTTTCTTCTCTATCTTGTCCAGACGCCATGATGACTTTTCTCATCCACAGCTCGTCTCTGCAGACTTCCATCTTCTCCGGTTTTCTGCAGCAAATCCCCACACGATGCCCTGAAAGATAGCAGTGCCATTATAATGCTCCTGAATAATAATATCTGCCCTACACTGAGCCCCTGAATAATTGCCCCTCACTATATTCCCTGCACAAAATATGACCCCCACACTGCCTCTCTTATGGTACATGCCCTCCACACTGCCCTCTTCTTTACATACTGGGCCTCCTCATCACACGCCCCCTCTTTAGCATGCTGTCCCTTCCTGGCTATGCCCTTACAGTTTCCCCCCCATGCTACCCCACCCCCGCAATACTCAGTATTTATTTTGTGCCCCCTCACACTTTTCTCCCCCATACTGTCTCCTCACAAATTCCCCCGACTCCCCATACTATGTGTGCACCCATCCCCCCACTCGCTCCCCATACATTTTCCCCCTTCACTCCCCATACTGCGTTCGCACCCATACTCCCCATTCTGTCTGCACCAATCCCCTCACTCACCATACTCTGTCTGCACCCATCTCTCCCAATCACCATATTGTGAATGCACCCATCCCTCCATACTATTTCCTGATATGTGCCCCCTATCTCCCCACTTTCTCCTCATACTGTGGCTTCAAATCTCTCCTGTTCTCCATATTGTTTAAACCTGTCCCTTCCTTGCTCCCCAAACTTGTGTCCACAAATGTTCCTCCCCGTTACACTAAATCTTCCCCACCCCTCTCCCCTACACTTTAATATTGCCCCCACAGCATACAAATTGCTCCCCCACAGCATACATATTCCCTCCCACAGCACTATTGCCCCTCAGAGCATAAATATTCCCCCCAAAACATAAATATTGCTCCCCCACAGCATAAATACCCCCACAGCATAAATATTGCTCCCCCACAGCATAAATATCCCCCCCACAGCATAAATATTGCTCCCCCACAGCATAAATATCCCCCCACAGCATAAATATCCCCCCCACAGGATAAATATCCCCCCCACAGCATAAACATCCCCCACAGCATAAATATCACCCCACAGCATAAATATTGCCCCTACAACATAAATATCCCCCCACAGCATAAATATTGCCCCCCACAGCATAAATATTGCTCCCCCACAGTGTAAATATTCCCCCCACAGCATAAATATTGCCCCCCACAGCATAAATATTGCCCCCACAGTGTAAATATTCCCCCCACAGCATAAATATCCCCCCCACAGCATAAATATTGCCCCCACAGCATAAATATTCCCCCCACAGCGTAAATATTCCTCCCACAGCATAAATATTGCCCCCACACAGTGTAAATATTCCCCCTACAACATAAATATTGTCCCCACAGCATAAATATCCCCCCCACAGCATAAATATCCCCCCACAGAATAAATATTGCCCCCTCTCCTTTCATTGTCTTCAGCTCCAGTGTGGAGCACTTACCACCATCTCTGTGTGCAGCCACGCCGACCAGTGGCGTCAGCAATGTGATCACATGACCTGATCACATGACCTGATCACGTTGCTACCGGCTCTGACCCGGCAGTCAGAGCTTCAATTGTACTTGTGTCTGAAAGACGCAGTACAATCACTGGGAGCTGGCAGCTGCAGCTTCTCTGAGCAGGCTGTCAGCTTGACACCCTGCTCAGAGAACGGCCGAATCCCGGTCCAGGGGGCAGCAGAACGCAGACACCAGGGGGGACGACACCTTGGACTGCTGCATTAGGCACGTGCTCCGCCTTTCCGCCCCCACAGATACGCCTCTGTGTTACATATAACAAAACCATCACATAACAAAATCAACACCAACATACATCAATAAGTATAAACCACCTTTCACATCGAGTACAGAAATATCAGCAAGTAACAGAACACATCCTGAGGTTAGATTTTTTTTCATCCTTTCAACCACATTTTCAATCTTTTTTTTTTTCCAGGACATTATATGGTAAAATGAATGGTGTCAATAAAATCTCCATCCCATCCAACAACAACAAAAAAACAAAACAAACAAGCCCCGAAACGGCGAAGGAGAAAACGGAAAAAATCTCTTGGTCATGAAGATGTCGTTTTATTCCTTAGTAATTAGCCACTTGGCTCGTTATTATATGTGTGAATTGATTCTTCACTTTATTTATGTAACCCCTTGATGACCTTGATATAATAACTGAATAATATAATAAAGTTAAAGAAATATAATAAAATAATAAATCATAAAAAATTAAAGACGTGACCTGAAATTGCCATTATTGTAATGGTAAAAGTATTGTATAAAAGTGCAGGTGAATGTTCTGCTGGCGGTCGCTGGCAGGAACATATTTTGGAAGTTATTTTTGTCTCTCTCTCTGGAGCATATGACTATTTTATATTAATGCACTTTCCCTGCTGTCTCAGCGACTTGGCGAGCGTGCTGGGCAGCTTGTATATGAGCAACAATCTCTGGGCCGCGGCCAGCCCGAGCTGCCAGATATTAATCAATGTTTGTTACAAGAGGGAAAAAAAAAAAAGAAACTGTAAATGTATTTACACTGCGCACTTTACAGGGGTATGGAGGAGACGCAAGCAAAGAGAGGTTGCGTCCTGCACGAGATTCAGGAGAGAGGGGTTGTTTTTTTTTTCCATTATTTTTAAGAATTTATACTAAAGATGAAAGAATCTTTTGCAATTACAGGTTTGCCAGCTTCACCAAATTGCTATCAAAAATTCAATTCTGAAAGTACTGAAAAGCCTCCAATTGCCCGAAAAAGTCGTGTAACACTCTGAGGTCTCCTAGGGCTGTATCAGAGTGACCTCAACATATATGTCTCTGAGTAAATGAATGGTAACTGGTTGTCACTGCTGAGCTGTCACACACTATCTGTGATGTTTATTTAGTATTTATGGATTTCTTTCCCTAGCTCTCACTCTCTCTCTGACTATCCAGATTTGCAACACATTCGCTGTGTCATTCTCTGCCTCGGCTTTTATACAGGCTATGATAGTCACTCCAGATTGGCTGTGCTATACCATGTGATGTATCTTGTGAGCTTTCTTCAGCTGATGTAATCTTCTCACTATCCAGATTTGCAACACATTTGCTGCTGCATTCCCTGCCTCGGCTTTTATACAGGCTATGATAGTCCCTCCGGATTGGCTGTGCTATACCACGTCATGTATCTTGTGAGCTTTCTTTGGCTGATGTAATCTTCTCACTATCCAGATTTGCAACACCTTTGCTGCTGCATTCCCTGCCTCGGCTTTTACACAGGCTATGATAGTCACTCTGGATTGGCTGTGCTATACCATGTGATGTATCTTGTGAGCGTTCTTTGGCTGATGTAATGTTCTACAATGTGTAAAGTGGTAGTGAATATTTTAGACAGTTAGCTTGAAGGAAATCACAAATATTTCAAATTCACCAGGTTCAGCGAATTCCCAAGAATGTGACAAAAATTTTAATAGATTTGCTCATCTATAATTTATATTAGTTTTTTTTTTGCCTTTTCTTTATATACAATTTTTTTTCACTCTTTTGGGTCCCGGGTTTTTCTACGTTCCAGCTGTGGCATTTTTTTTTCTTCAGTTTTCCCATAATTTTCTAAATAGAGAAAAAAGCGAGAAAAAAATATAAAAAATGCACAAAAAAAAATCGATGAATTATCTTTCTTTTTACATCAGTTTTCTGGCATAAAAAAGTTGTAAAGTTTGTTGCAAATAATATTTGAACTTTTGAACTGAATCTTTGCGACTTTCTGACCATTTCCACTGGCCACTGCACTTTTTTTCAAAAGAGAGCAAGGTGACAAAATTATTCCAATGTACGCTACAAAAATTGATTGCATTGTAGCTGAAACCATCACAAGCTCAGAGCTGGAATTGCTCCTTCTACATAGCACCAGAATATGAGCCAAACCTCTTGTGAGGCTTGCATGTCTTAATAAATTTGGCGCATTTTGATGACACAGTGGTGATGTATAGGACTTCACTGTAGAAAAATTGTACAGTGTACATAACTTTTGATGAAGCTGTGGCGAAACGTTATGTTACAGACTGTAGTTCACTAATTTTTCCTCCAGGTGTCACTGTTTTACAAAACTAAAATGTATCACATTTAGGTGTGGGGAAAAAAAAAAAGTGATTTTCTTTAAAATTGCAACATTTAATTTCTTTGCTGTTTTACACCACCTTCTAGGGATGACATTACCCACAATTCCCTGGTAAAATGCTTTCAACGTTCTTCTCCCCAGAAATGTCTTTTAGTATTCAGTCTGTCCCATCCTGGATGAAGATTTTCTTCTGAGAACATAGAATTGCCGTCCCAATTTCCAATCACGACGTCTAATGACATGTATAAGTGGGAGAATAATATCGGCAAGATTTTTGGATAAGAATGCTTCAAGTGTCATTTTCTCAGAAGACTGAGTATCTTTTATTATTATTCAGCAACGGAAACCAATGTTAATATTCTGCGGAGAGGGAACATTGCGCCGGTCGGGGTGAACAATGGTAGACACGGCATTAACCTCCACTACTATTCAGCACCGCTGTGATCACTCGCAAGCTCACGGGAAATGCAGAAGTGTATGCAAAAAAAGGTTTTCTATTCTAATACATAATATATATTGTAATCATAATATCTATAGATACATCTGAAGTTTTCATGGATTCAGTAAGACAATTCAAGAAAAGTTACTGGTTATTACTATCCATAACGCAACCAATGGTGAAGGAAGGGGTTAATCAGCGGTTTGTTTAACCTTCTTATAAATGCACTAGCTATTGAACCCGTTCTACGGCCGGGTGGCGAGCATTTTTTTGGTATATGGTCTCCCATGCCGGTATGTGCTGCCCCCCTCCTTGTATTTGTGCTGCTCCCATCCTGTCTCCACCATCCTATTCTGGTATGCGTGGCACCCCTCACCCCCAATCCTGGTATGCATGGCACCCCTCACCCCCAATCCTGGTATGCATGGTACCCCTCACCTCTCAATCCTGGTATACATGGCACCCCTCACCCCCAATCCTGGTATGCATGGCACCCCTCACCCACAATCCTGGTATGCATGGCACCCCTCACCCCCAATCCTGGTATGTGTGGCACCCCTCATCCCCAATCCTGGTATGCGTGGCACCCCTCACCCCCAATCCTGGTATGCATGGCACCCCTCACCCCCAATCCTGGTATGCATGGCACCCCTCACCCCCAATCCTGGTATGTGTGGCACCCCTCATCCCCAATCCTGGTATGCGTGGCACCCCTCACCCCCAATCCTGGTATGCATGGCACCCCTCACCCCCAATCCTGGTATGCATGGCACCCCTCATCCCCTATCCTGGTATGCATGGCCCCCTCATCCCCAATCCTGGTATGCGTGGTATCCCTCATCCTGGTATACATGGCACCCCATCCCTCATCCCCAATCCCGGTATGCGTGGCACCCCTCATCCCCAATCCTGATATGCGTGGCACCCCTCATTCCCAATCCTGGTATGCATGGCACTACTCATCCCCAATCCTGGTATGCATGGCACTACTCATCCCCAATCCTGATATGCGTGGTACCCCATCCCTCATCCCTGTCCTGGTATGTTTGGTATCCCTCATCCTGGTATGCATGGCACTACTCATCCCCAATCCCGGTATGCGTGGCACCCCATCCCTCGTCCCCAATCCCGGTATGCGTGGCACCCCTCGTCCCCAATCCCGGTATGCGTGGCACCCCTCGTCCCCAATCCCGGTATGCGTGGCACCCCTCGTCCCCAATCCCGGTATGCGTGGCACCCCTCGTCCCCAATCTTGGTATGCGTGGCACCCCTCGTCCCCAATCCCGGTATGCGTGGCACCTCTCGTCCCCAATCCCGGTATACGTGGCACCCCTCGTCCCCAATCCCGGTATGCGTGGCACCCCTCGTCCCCAATCCCGGTATGCGTGGCACCCCTCGTCCCCAATCCTGGTATGCATGGTACCCCTCACCTCTCAATCCTGGTATACATGGCACCCCTCACCCCCAATCCTGGTATGCATGGCACCCCTCACCCACAATCCTGGTATGCATGGCACCCCTCACCCCCAATCCTGGTATGTGTGGCACCCCTCATCCCCAATCCTGGTATGCGTGGCACCCCTCACCCCCAATCCTGGTATGCATGGCACCCCTCACCCCCAATCCTGGTATGCATGGCACCCCTCACCCCCAATCCTGGTATGTGTGGCACCCCTCATCCCCAATCCTGGTATGCGTGGCACCCCTCACCCCCAATCCTGGTATGCATGGCACCCCTCACCCCCAATCCTGGTATGCATGGCACCCCTCATCCCCTATCCTGGTATGCATGGCCCCCTCATCCCCAATCCTGGTATGCGTGGTATCCCTCATCCTGGTATACATGGCACCCCATCCCTCATCCCCAATCCCGGTATGCGTGGCACCCCTCATCCCCAATCCTGATATGCGTGGCACCCCTCATTCCCAATCCTGGTATGCATGGCACTACTCATCCCCAATCCTGGTATGCATGGCACTACTCATCCCCAATCCTGATATGCGTGGTACCCCATCCCTCATCTCTGTCCTGGTATGTTTGGTATCCCTCATCCTGGTATGCATGGCACTACTCATCCCCAATCCCGGTATGCGTGGCACCCCATCCCTCGTCCCCAATCCCGGTATACGTGGCACCCCTCGTCCCCAATCCCGGTATGCGTGGCACCCCTCGTCCCCAATCCCGGTATGCGTGGCACCCCTCGTCCCCAATCCCGGTATGCGTGGCACCCCTCGTCCCCAATCCCGGTATGCGTGGCACCCCTCACCCCCCAATCCCGGTATGCGTGGCACCCCTCACCCCCCCAATCCTGGTATGCGTGGCACCCCTCACCCCCCCAATCCTGGTATGCGTGGTACCCGGCACCCCCCAATCCTAGTATGCGTGGTACCCCTCACCCCCAATCCTGGTATGCGTGGTACCCGTCACCCCCCAATCCTGGTATGCGTGGTACCCGTCACCCCCCAATCCTGGTATGCGTGGTACCCCTCACCCACCGATGCTGGTAAGCCTGGTACCCCTCACCCCACAATCCTGGTATGTGTGGCCCCCTCACCCCACAATCCTGGTATACGTGGTACCCCTCACCCCACAATCCTGGTATATGTGGCCCCCTCATCCCTTTCTCACTGTACACACATACAAAAAAAATAAACAGTTATGCTCACCTTTCTTCTCTGTACTCCAGCGCTGCTGCGTCCTGTTCTGCCGGAGGCCGGGGGAGGAGTGCGGCGCCGGAGCACCGTGCTGTCCGGCACCATTTTGCTGAAGACATACTGTAAATGTGTCTTCAGTAAAATGGAGCCGGATAGCTCTATGAGCACACGTCGATGCGCATGCGCCGATCCGACGCCTCACTCCTGCCCCGGTCTCCTGCGAAGAGAGGCGCCGCGGCAACGCTCCTCCCGGTCAGGTAAGTATGCAAGTATGGCGCCGGAGATCGCGGTATGCGTTCAGTGCCTACGCATACCGCGATCTCCGGCGCCATACACTCCTCTTACCTGTAACGGCTGGATGCCTGCATCTCTCTGGAGCCAGACTGCGCGTCACGCATGTGCAGTCTATCGAGGCTTCAGACAGAGGTACGCATCCATGGTTATATTATAGATTGCCTTTACACAGGATGTCTGGAGGTTTCTGCATCGCAACAAACCCCTTGTCATCTGAGTGACCACCCACTCTTGTCCTATAACCCCGCTGGCAGAAACGGCTGCAACGTGCAATAGGTCTAAAGAGAACTGCCTCCCTGTCTATACATGTTATTTGTCAGTGACACTCACAAAGATAGTGCTGCCTCCTCTTCCTCTGTATATGATATAGGCACAGATAGCGCTGCCTCCTCTTCCTCTGTATATGATATAGGCACAGATAGTGCTGCCTCCTCTTCCTCTGTATATGATATAGGCACAGATAGTGCTGCCTCCTCTTCCTCTGTATATGATATAGGCACAGATGGTGTTGCCTCCTCATTTCTACCTGCAGATGATATAGGCACAGATAGTTGTGGCTCCTCATCTTACTCTGTATATGACATAGGCACAGATTGAACTGCCTCCTCATTTCTACCTGTATATGTTTTAGGCACAGATAGTGCTGTCTCCTCTTCCTCTGTATATGATATAGGCACAGATAGTGCTGCCTCCTCTTCCTCTGTATATGATATAGGCACAGATAGTGCTGCCTCCTCTTCCTCTGTATATGATATAGACACAGATGGTGTTGCCTCCTCATTTCTACCTGTATATGATATAGGCACAGATAGTAGTGACTCCTCATCTTACTCTGTATATGACATAGGCACAGATTGTACTGCCTCCTCATTTCTACCTGTATATGTTTTAGGCACAGATAGTAGTGACTACTCATCTTACTCTGTATATGACATAGGCACAGATTGTACTGCCTCCTCATTTCTACCTGTAAATGTTTTAGGCACAGATAGTAGTGACTACTCATCTAAAGCCCCCGTCTCACATAGCGATATCGCTAGCGATATCGCTGCTGAGTCACGGTTTTGGTGACTCACCAGCGACCTCACCAGCGATGTCGCTATGTGTGACACTTTGCAGTGATCAGGCCCCTGCCGTGAGGTCGCTGATCGTTGCAAAGTGTCCTGGACCATTTTTTGGTCGTTGGCCTCCCGCTGGCCAGCACACATCGCTGTGTGTGACCAGCGGGACCAACGATCTGGCTGGTAACTATGGTAAACATCGGGTTACTAGGGGCACGCGCGCACTTAGTAACCCGCTGTTTACCATGGATACCACTCTGCTACGGTGCACGGAGGCTCCCGCGCACCGTAGCAGAGTGGTATCCATGGTAAACAGCGGGTTACTAGGGGCACACGCGCACTTAGTAACCCGATGTTTACCATAGTTACCAGCCTGCTCCTGCTTGCAGCAGGCTGGTAACGGGAGCAGGACATCGTGGAACGATTCTTTCCACGATATCGCTGCTCCCCTGATCGCTGGTGAGCCTGCCTGTTTGACAGCTCACCAGCGATGTATTAGCGATGCAGCAACGATCCCTGACAGGTCGTATCGTTGTCGGGATCGCTGCTGCATCGCTTAGTGTGACGGGGCCCTTACTCTGTATATGACATAGGCACAGATTGTACTGCCTCCTCATTTCTACCTGTAGATGATATAGGCACAGATATTGGTGACTCCTCATATTACTCTATACAGTATATGATATAGGCACAGATAGTGTTGCCTCCTTATTTCAACCTGTAGATGATATAGGCACATATAATAGTGACTCATCATCTTACTCTGTATTTGATATAGGCTCAGATAGTGCTGCCTCCTCATTTCTACCTGTAGATGATATAAGCACAGATATTTGGGACTCCTCATCTTACTCTATACAATAGATGATATAGGCAAAGATAGTACTGACTCCTCATTTTACTCTGTATATGATATAGGCACAGATAGTGCAGCCTCCTCATTTCTACCTGCATATGTTTTAGGTACAGATAGTAGTGACTCCTCATCTTACTCTGTATATGATTTAGGCACAGATAGTAGTGACTCTTCATCTTACTCTGTATGTGTCATAGGCACAGATAGTGCTGCCTCCTCATTTCTACCTATATATGATATAGGCACAGACAGTGCTGAATCCCCATTTCTCCATGTATACGATATAGGATCATACAATACTGTCTCCCCATTTTTAACTGTAAGTTATGTAGAATCATATATTACTGCCTTCCTATTTCTCCCTGTTGATTGTATAGGCACAGATAGTACTGACTTCCTGTAAGTGATGATGGCACAGATTGTATTGCTTCTCTGTATCTCTCTGTAAGTGATAGAGGCACACATATTACCACCTTTGTGTCACTTATTGTAAATAACATACAGTCTGTACAGATAGTTTATACTCCCTGTCCCTCCTTGGAATTTATCTTGGCACAGGTAGTGCTGCCTTCACATCTCTTACTCTCTCTCTCTCTATATATATAAACTGCTACAAAAAATAAAGGGAACACTTAAACAACACGATGTAACTCCAAGTCAGTAACACTTCTGTGACATCTACCTGTCCAGCTATGAAGCAACACTGATTGTGAATCAATTTCTTCTGCTGTTGTGCAAATGGAACAGACAACAGGTAGAAATGATCGGCGATTAGCAAGATACCCCCTATAAAGGAGCGGTTCTGCAGGTGGTGACCATAGACCATTTCTCTGTTCTCATCCTTTTTGGCTGTTGTTTTGGTCTCTTTTTCATTTTGCCATTGCTCTCACCCCTAGAGGTACAGTAGCATGAGGCGGTATCTACAGTACAACCCACAGAAGTTGCTCAGGTAGTGCACCTCATCCAGGATGGCACATCAGTGCGAGCTGTGGCAAGGTTTGCTGTGTCTGTCAGCATAGTGTCCAGAGGCTGGAGGCGCTACCAGGAGACAGGCCAGTACACCAGGAGATGTGGAGGGGGCCGTAAGAGGGCAACAACCCAGCAGCATGACCGATACCTCCGCCTTTGTGCAAGGAGGAACAGGAGGAGCACTGCCAGAACCCTGCAAAATGACCTCCAGCAGGCCTCAAATGTGCATGTGTCTGCACAAACGGTGAGAAACCGACTCCATGAGGGTGGTATGAGGGCCCGACGTCCACACATGGGGGTTGTGCTCACAGCCCAACACCGTGCAGGACGCTTGGCATTTGCCACAGAACACCAGGATTGGCAAAGTCGCCACTGGTGCCCTGTGCTCTTCACAGATGAAAGCAGGTTCACACTGAGCACATGTGACAGACGTGACAGTCTGGAGACGTCGTGGAGAGCGATCTGCTGCCTGCAACATCCTTCAGCATGACCGGTTTGGCAGTGGGTCAGTAATGGTGTGGGGTGGCATTTCTTTGGAGGGCCGCACAGCTCCCCATGTGCTCGCCAGAGGTAGCCTGACTGCCATTAGGTACCGAGATAAGATCCTCAGACCCCTTGTGAGACCATATGCTGGTGCGGTTGGCCCTGGGTTCCTCCTAATGCAGGACAATGCCAGACCTCATGTGGCTGGAGTGTGTCAGCAGTTCCTGCAAGATGAAGGCATTGAAGCTATGGATTGTCCCACCCGTTCCCCAGACCCTGAATCCGATTGAGCACATCTGGGACATCATGTCTCGCTCCATCCACCATCTATTTGTTAATAACTTGTTGATACAGATATCACTGCTTCCCTATCCATGGTACAAATGTATAGAATTTCCTCTGTCATTTCTGGTAAATCACATAAGCCTACATACAGTAATGCAGACTATTTATTTGATCCCTGGAATCTACAGTATATATACAGATTTTCTTTTAATTAAGAATTAAACTGGAAAAGATTTGTATTCCTGCCCCTCTATGTACATATATGAGGTAGGCACAGATAGTACTATTGTCTCATCTTTTTCTGAATACAATAAAGGGAAGAATAGTATTTTCATTTGTGGATTAATAAGAATTATTTGCAGTGCTGATAGATAGTATTATCTTCCTGCCTCTCCCATCAAATCAAATAGTCACAGATATAGTCTCTCCCTTTAAATGATATAGGCACAGATAGTACTGCCTTCTGGTCTCAGCTTCTAAATTATATAGATGTGCATAGTACTGTCTCCCTAAATCCCTTGTATGTTATTAAAGTTTGTTTTAACTCTCTGTCCCTTAAAGTATTGGACTCTAAAGTAAAAAATCAGAAGTTAAAAGAACTTAGTGGAATACCAGAGCCAAATATTACATTGGGAACATACAAAGCTATATACACAAATCTTATATACGCAAACCTTTTCCTGGGCCAGTGGGAGAGGGGTTTGTTTGGGGGTGCGGGGGCGCAGGCCGCCCACCATGTGCAGTGTTGGCTGCGGTATATTGATGACCTTTTTATTATTTGGCAGGGTGCTGCCTATGAGCTGGAGCGATTCATGGACCAACTTAATGACAACCCTTTCAATATTAAACTGGCCTTCCAATATAGTGCGAAAAAAATAGATTTTTTGGATATTTCACTTGAGGTGGATGAACGGGGATGTCTACATCAGTGAATGCATTATTACATGCTGATTCAACACATAATGCTTCCACCGTCAGGGCTGTCCCAGTTGGTCAATTCCTCAGGATGAGGCGGATATGCTCCTCAGAGGCGAGATTTGAGGATCAGGCCATAGATCTTACCCGACGCTTTGTAGAGAGGGGCTATAGCAAGCGATGTGTGAAACAAGGGTATAGGAGAGCGAGGGCCACCCCACGCAACAAGTTGTTGAGCTCTACAATAAAATCAAAGGAGGGCTTGGACCACCGAGATTCATTTCCACTTATAATCAGGATTGGTTGCTCATGAGAACCATCTTGCAGCGGCACTGGCCGATCTTATTGACTGAACTATCCTTGCCCCCCCCCCCCATATCTCAACATCCCCTCTAATGACATCAAGGAGATGTAAAAATATCAAAAGCCCCTATGTCCCACCAAAACCTAATCCATTTCGATCAAGGGGACCAAAAAAAGGGGTGCTTCCCGTGTGGTCGCTGTGTGGCATGCACCAATGTCTCTCGCTGTACCGAGTTCTCGAATGCCTCTGGAAGTCGCCACTATAAAATCAATGAATACATTTCATGTGGGACCTCAAATGTGATATATTACGCAACCTGCGGCTGTGGAAAAATATATGTTGGATTGACATCTAGAGAACCGCGGGTGAAGATGAGGGAGCATGTGAGAGACATTGGTGCGGCGAGGACAGTGGCCACTGTCATCGCCATTTTAGGCAATATCATGGCAGCAGCCCCAAAACATTTATGGTACGGGGAATTGAAGTTATCCATGGTGGTATTCGAGGAGGAAACATAAAAAAAGCTTTTAGCCCAGAAAGAGGCTAAATGGATAGTGGAATTGGGAACTGTGACCCCTAATGGCCTTAATGAGACTCTAAGTTTCGCCCCACCATTTTTAATTGTATATTTTTTAGTTTTATTTCCTAATGTCCCTTGTCTCTGTTATTATTTTTTCTTCTTTTTCCCTTCCATAGCCATATTAATAATCACGTGTCATGAATCAAATTCATCTTTCAACACATGAACTTACATCATTCGGACTGGACCAAATAATGCTACTAATACGAATGTATTTTTTGTTATCTGTATATATTAGATATTGCCATAAACATTCTCCAAATGGTGTGCGCGTGCATGCTGCGCTTTCTGATGTACCCCCCGCTCTGCCCCCGGCATCTCTATGGAGCCTGCGTGTTCTCTGAGATCCATGGCAATTGACCCTGGTCTTCCTGACATGCGCGGGTCACCTTGATGGCCGTGGGCGGCGCGGCTGACGCGCACGGCGCAGTGCGCATGCGCCGATATACCATGATATGATTGGTCCACTGTGATCATGTGACCGCATTTAAACAGGCATGGAAGGTCCTTTTTCTGTATTCCCCCAGAGGAAGCTGTCAAGTACACCACGTGAAACGCGCGTTGGGGATTTTTCTTGTTGGGCTGCTATATCTTCAACAATGGGTAAGAGTGCAATATTATGACTTAGAGCATTATTCTATAGGTTGATGTACTGACACGACCTTTATACCATTTTGAACAGAAAATAAACTTATTACTGGATTTGATTATCAAAAAAACTATCCCACGTTGGAATAAGCACTGTTGCACTTTCTCCATTGTGGTTTTTACTTTCTAATAACAGTAATATGAACATATTTATATATGCTGCCTAACTTTGATGCCGGGTTATTCCTTTTTTACGCTATTTGTCCTTAAGTGTTTAATAAAGTATTTTGCTAAACTTTTGGCAAAAAAAACTCCCGGTTTTTAGTTTTTGCATATATATTAGCTTTATGGAGTGGCATAAATTACCACGTTCCTTGTATTTGGGACCTTACTTTGGTTACAGTGGTTTTGTTACAATGTACCTAATGAATATATGGATATTTTACAAATCTTATAAGTGCCCATATATGCCATTAAATGCCAATGTTTGCACATGACCTATTACCCAAGACCAAAAAACAAAGAGTTAACAAAATGAGCGATATTTGTTAATGACTTGTATGATCGGTCTCTTTATAGAAAAGAAAAATTTTAAATTGTGCGTCTCCCATAAAGCTCCCCTCTTCTCATAGCTCGGCAGATTTTAATGTGTCTCTTATGAAGTGTGAAAAACAGTTTTAATTAGACAATTACTTAACAAAACAGTAAAACAGCGACTATCTCAATAAAACATCTGTCATGCAGATATAACCCTAAATTTTAAACAGAAAAAAGCTTCTAGTTAAGCAGAAAATGTGACGGCCATATAGTTATTAATGCTTTACTCTAGCTGGAGGCTTAACGAGCGAGATTAACCCCTCTGGGGCTGCAAAGGTTCAGATCTGCAATGTCATAGCTCTTATAATGGTCGTCCACCATAAATAAATGCCCCAAACATATTAGGGTTGCTCAGCCAACAATTATCGCTCCTAATTCCTTCTTACACAGGAACGCTCTTCTCGGCCAAGTGTACCTGTCCTATCTATGAGAGATTTGCTGCCAGACTCTTCTGTCCTCTTCCAGACACATTTGTCCTCCTTCTGCAGACCACTCTGTTTCCTCTTTATCTAGATTACACTATGATCTCCTCCTCCAGACTCCACTGTCCTCTCCTCATTTAGACTTCTATGTCCTCATCCAGACCCATCTGTCCTCTCCTCCTCCAGACTCCTTTGCCCTATTCCTCTAGACTCCTTTGCCCTATCCCTCTAGACTCCTTTGCCCTATTCCTCCAGACTCCTTTGCCCTATTCCTCCAGACTCCTTTGCCCTATTCCTCCAGACTTCTTTGCCCTATTCCTCTAGACTCCTTTGCCCTATTCCTCTAGACTCATTTGCCCTATTCCTCCAGACTCCTTTGCCCTATTCATCTAGACTCCTTTGCCCTATTCCTCCAGATTCCTTTACCCTATTCCTTTGGATTCCTTTGCCCTATTCCTCCAGACTCCTTTGCCCTATTCCTCCACACTCCTTCACCCTATTCCTCTAGACTCCTTTACCCTATTCCTCTAGACTCCTTTGCCCTATTCCTCCAGACTCCTTTACCCTATTCCTCTAGACTCCTTTGCCCTATTCCTCTAGACTCCTTTGCCCTATTCCTCCAGACTCCTTTGCCCTATTCCTCCAGACATCTTTGCCCTATTCCTCTAAACTCATTTGCCCGATTCCTCCAGACTCCTTTGCCCTATTCCTCCAGACTCCTTTGCCCTATTCCTCCAGACTCAATTGCCCTATTCCTCTAGACTCATTTGCCCGATTCCTCCAGACTCCTTTGCCCTATTCCTCCAGACTCCTTTGCCCTATTCCTCCAGACTCCTTTGCCCTATTCCTCCAGATTCCTTTACCCTATTCCTTTGGATTCCTTTGCCCTATTCCTCTAGACTCCTTTGCCCTATTCCTCCAGACTCCTTTGCCCTATTCCTCTAGACTCATTTGCCCTATTCCTCCAGACTCCTTTGCCCTCTTCCTCCAGACTCCTTTGCCCTATTCCTCCAGACTCCTTTGCCTTATCCCTCCTGACTCCTTTGACCTATTCCTCCAGACTTATCTGGCCACCTCATTCAAACCCCACTGTCCTCCTTCAGACTATACTGTCTTCATCTCCTCCAGACTATACTGTCTTTATCTCCTCCAGAATCCTCTGTCCTCCTCCTCCAGACTCTTTTGCCCTATTCCTCTAGACTCCTTTGCCCTATTCCTCTAGACTCCTTTGCCCTATTCCTCTAGACTAATTTGCCCTATTCCTCCAGACTCCTTTGCCCTATTCCTCCAGACTCCTTTACCCTATTCCTCTAGACTCCTTTGCCCTATTCCTCCAGACTCCTTTGCCCTATTCCTCCAGACTCCTTTGCCCTATTCCTCTAGACTCATTTGCCCTATTCCTCTAGACTCCTTTGCCCTATTCCTCCAGACTCCTTTACCCTATTCCTCCAGACTCCTTTGCCATATTCCTCTAGACTCCTTTGCCCTATTCCTCCAGACTCATTTGCCCTATTCCTCCAGATTCCTTTGCCCTCTTCCTCCAGAATCCTTTGCCCTATTCCTCCAGACTCCTTTGCCTTATCCCTCCTGACTCCTTTGACCTATTCCTCCAGACTCTTCTGGCCACCTCATTCAAACCCCACTGTCCTCCTTCAGACTATACTGTCTTCATCTCCTCCAGACTATACTGTCTTCATCTCCTCCAGAATACTCTGTCCTCCTCCTCCAGACTCCTTTGCCCTATTCCTCTAAACTCCTTTGCCCTATTCGTCTAGACTCCTTTGCCCTATTCCTCTAGACTAATTTGCCCTATTCCTCCAGACTCCTTTGCCCTATTCCTCCAGACTCCTTTACCCTATTCCTCTAGATTCCTTTGCCCTATTCCTCTAGACTCCTTTGCCCTATTCCTCTAGACTCCTTTGCTCTATTCCTCCAGGCTCCTTTGCCCTATTCCTCCAGACTCCTTTGCCCTATTACTCTAGACTCCTTTGCCCTATTCCTCTAGACTCCTTTGCCCTATTCCTCTAGACTCCTTTGCCCTATTCCTCTAGAATCATTTTCCCTATTCCTCTAGACTCCTTTGCCCTATTCCTCTAGACTCCTTTGCCCTATTCCTCCAGACTCCTTTGCCCTATTCCTCCAGACTCCTTTGCCCTATTCCTCTAGACTCATTTTCCCTATTCCTCTAGACTCCTTTGCCCTATTCCTCTAAACTCCTTTGCCCTATTCCTCCAGACTCCTTTACCCTATTCCTCCAGACTCCTTTGCCCTATTCCTCCAGACATCTTTGACCTATTCCTCCAGACTCCTTTGCCCTATTCCTCCAGACACCTCTGGCCACCTCATTCAAACTCCACTGTCCTCCTTCAGACTATACTGTCTTCATCTCCTCCAGAAGCCTCTTTCCTCCTCCTCCAGACTTCTTTGCCCTATTCCTCTATACTCATTTGCCCTATTCCTCTAGACTCATTCGCCCTATTCCTCCAGACTCCTTTGCCCTATTCATCTAGACTCCTTTGCCCTATTCCTCCAGATTCATTTACCCTATTCCTTTGGATTCCTTTGCCCTATTCCTCCAGACTTCTTTGCCCTATTCCTCCACACTCCTTCTCCCTATTCCTCTAGACTCCTTTACCCTATTCCTCTAGACTCCTTTGCCCTATTCCTCCAGACTCCTTTACCCTATTCCTCTAGACTCCTTTGCCCAATTCCTCTAGACTCCTTTGCCCTATTCCTCTAGACTCCTTTGCCCTATTCCTCTAGACTCATTTGCCCTATTCCTCCAGACTCCTTTGCCCTATTCCTCCAGACATCTTTGCCCTATTCCTCCAGACTTCTTTGCCCTATTCCTCCAGACTCCTTTGCCCTATTCCTCCAGACATCTTTGCCCTATTCCTCTAGACTCATTTGCCCGATTCCTCCAGACTCCTTTACCATATTCCTCCAGACTCCTTTGCCCTATTCCTCCAGACTCCTTTGCCCTATTCCTCCAGATTCCTTTACCCTATTCCTTTGTATTCCTTTGCCCTATTCCTCTAGACTCATTTGCCCTATTCCTCCAGACTCCTTTGCCCTCTTCCTCCAGACTCCTTTGCCCTATTCCTCCAGACTCCTTTGCCTTATCCCTCCTGACTCCTTTGACCTATACCTCCAGACTTCTCTGGCCACCTCATTCAAACCCCACTGTCCTCCTTCAGACTATACTGTCTTCATCTCCTCCAGACTATACTGTCTTCATCTCCTCCAGAATCCTCTGTCCTCCTCCTTCAGACTCCTTTGCCCTATTCCTCTAGACTCCTTTGCCCTATTCCTCTAGACTCCTTTGCCCTATTCCTCTAGACTAATTTGCCCTATTCCTCCAGACTCCTTTGCCCTATTCCTCCAGACTCCTTTACCCTATTCCTCTAGACTCCTTTGCCCTATTCCTCTAGACTCCTTTGCCCTATTCCTCTAGACTCCTTTGCTCTATTCCTCCAGACTCCTTTGCCCTATTCCTCCAGACTCCTTTGCCCTATTCCTCCAGACTCCTTTGCTCTATTCCCCAAGACTCCTTTGCCCTATTCCTCTAGACTAATTTGCCCTATTCCTCCAGACTCCTTTGCCCTATTCATCTAGACTCCTTTGCCTATTACTCCAGATTCCTTTGCCCTATTCCTTTGGATTCCTTTGTCCTATTCCTCCAGACTCCTTTGCCCTATTCCTCCACACTCCTTCACCCTATTCCTCTAGACTCCTTTACCCTATTCCTCTAGACTCCTTTGCCCTATTCCTCCAGACTCCTTTACCCTATTCCTCTAGACTCCTTTGCCCTATTCCTCTAGACTCCTTTGCCCTATTCATCTAGACTCCTTTGCCCTATTCCTCTGGACTCCTTTGCCCTATTCCTCTAGACTCCTTTGCCCTATTCCTCCAGACTCCTTTGCCCTATTCCTCCAGACATCTTTGCCCTATTCCTCCAGACTCCTTTGCCCTATTCCTCCAGAATCCTTTGCCCTATTCCTCCAGACATCTTTGCCCTATTCCTCTGGACTCCTTTGCCCTATTCCTCCAGACTCCTTTGCCCTATTCCTCCAGACTCCTTTGCCCTATTCCTCCAGACTCCTTTGCCCTATTCCTCCAGACTCCTTTGCCCTATTCCTCCAGACTCCTTTGCCCTATTCCTCCAGATTCCTTTACCCTATTCCTTTGGATTCCTTTGCCCTATTCCTCTAGACTCCTTTGCCCTATTCCTCCAGACTCCTTTGCCCTATTCCTCTAGACTCATTTGCCCTATTCCTCCAGACTCCTTTGCCCTCTTCCTCCCGACTCCTTTGCCCTATTCCTCCAGACTCCTTTGCCTTATCCCTCCTGACTCCTTTGACCTATTCCTCCAGACTTCTCTGGCCACCTCATTCAAACCCCACTGTCCTCCTTCAGACTATACTGTCTTCATCTCCTCCAGACTATACTGTCTTCATCTCCTCCAGAATCCTCTGTCCTCCTCCTCCAGACTCCTTTGCCCTATTCCCCTAGACTCCTTTGCCCTATTCCTCTAGACTCCTTTGCCCTATTCCTCTAGACTAATTTGCCCTATTCCTTCAGACTCCTTTGCCCTATTCCTCCAGACTCCTTTACCCTATTCCTCTAGACTCCTTTGCCCTATTCCTCTAGACTCCTTTGCCCTATTCCTCTAGACTCCTTTGCTCTATTCCTCCAGACTCCTTTGCGCTATTCCTCCAGACTCCTTTGCCCTATTCCTCCAGACTCCTTTGCCCTATTTCTCTAGACTCCTTTGCCCTATTCCTCTAGACTCATTTGCCCTATTCCTCCAGACTCCTTTGCCCTATTCCTCCAGACTCCTTTGCCCTATTCCTCCAGACTCCTTTGCCCTATTCCACCAGACATCTTTGCCCTATTCCTCTAGACTCATTTGCCCTATTCCTCCAGACTCCTTTGCCCTATTCCTCCAGACTCCTTTGCCCTATTCCTCCAGACTCCTTTGCCCTATTCCTCCAGACTCCTTTGCCCTATTCCTCTAGACTCATTTGCCCTATTCCTTCAGACTCCTTTGCCCTCTTCCTCTAGACTCCTTTGCCCTATTCCTCCAGACTCCTTTGCCTTATCCCTCCTGACTCCTTTGACCTATTCCTCCAGACTTCTCTGTCCACCTCATTCAAACCCCACTGTCCTCCTTCAGACTATACTGTCTTCATCTCCTCCAGACTATACTGTCTTCATCTCCTCCAGAATCCTCTGTCCTCCTCCAACAGACTCATTTGCCCTATTCCTCTAGACTCCTTTGCCCTATTCCTCTAGACTAATTTGCCCTATTCCTCCAGACTCCTTTGCCCTATTCCTCCAGACTCCTTTACCCTATTCCTCTAGACTCCTTTGCCCTATTCCTCTAGACTCCTTTGCCCTATTCCTCCAGATTCCTTTGCCCTCTTCCTCCAGAATCCTTTGCCCTATTCCTCCAGACTCCTTTGCCTTATCCCTCCTGACTCCTTTGACCTATTCCTCCAGACTCTTCTGGCCACCTCATTCAAACCCCACTGTCCTCCTTCAGACTATACTGTCTTCATCTCCTCCAGACTATACTGTCTTCATCTCCTCCAGAATACTCTGTCCTCCTCCTCCAGACTCCTTTGCCCTATTCCTCTAAACTCCTTTGCCCTATTCGTCTAGACTCCTTTGCCCTATTCCTCTAGACTAATTTGCCCTATTCCTCCAGACTCCTTTGCCCTATTCCTCCAGACTCCTTTACCCTATTCCTCTAGATTCCTTTGCCCTATTCCTCTAGACTCCTTTGCCCTATTCCTCTAGACTCCTTTGCTCTATTCCTCCAGGCTCCTTTGCCCTATTCCTCCAGACTCCTTTGCCCTATTACTCTAGACTCCTTTGCCCTATTCCTCTAGACTCCTTTGCCCTATTCCTCTAGACTCCTTTGCCCTATTCCTCTAGAATCATTTTCCCTATTCCTCTAGACTCCTTTGCCCTATTCCTCTAGACTCCTTTGCCCTATTCCTCCAGACTCCTTTGCCCTATTCCTCCAGACTCCTTTGCCCTATTCCTCTAGACTCATTTTCCCTATTCCTCTAGACTCCTTTGCCCTATTCCTCTAAACTCCTTTGCCCTATTCCTCCAGACTCCTTTACCCTATTCCTCCAGACTCCTTTGCCCTATTCCTCCAGACATCTTTGACCTATTCCTCCAGACTCCTTTGCCCTATTCCTCCAGACACCTCTGGCCACCTCATTCAAACTCCACTGTCCTCCTTCAGACTATACTGTCTTCATCTCCTCCAGAAGCCTCTTTCCTCCTCCTCCAGACTTCTTTGCCCTATTCCTCTATACTCATTTGCCCTATTCCTCTAGACTCATTCGCCCTATTCCTCCAGACTCCTTTGCCCTATTCATCTAGACTCCTTTGCCCTATTCCTCCAGATTCATTTACCCTATTCCTTTGGATTCCTTTGCCCTATTCCTCCAGACTTCTTTGCCCTATTCCTCCACACTCCTTCTCCCTATTCCTCTAGACTCCTTTACCCTATTCCTCTAGACTCCTTTGCCCTATTCCTCCAGACTCCTTTACCCTATTCCTCTAGACTCCTTTGCCCAATTCCTCTAGACTCCTTTGCCCTATTCCTCTAGACTCCTTTGCCCTATTCCTCTAGACTCATTTGCCCTATTCCTCCAGACTCCTTTGCCCTATTCCTCCAGACATCTTTGCCCTATTCCTCCAGACTTCTTTGCCCTATTCCTCCAGACTCCTTTGCCCTATTCCTCCAGACATCTTTGCCCTATTCCTCTAGACTCATTTGCCCGATTCCTCCAGACTCCTTTACCATATTCCTCCAGACTCCTTTGCCCTATTCCTTCAGACTCCTTTGCCCTATTCCTCCAGATTCCTTTACCCTATTCCTTTGTATTCCTTTGCCCTATTCCTCTAGACTCATTTGCCCTATTCCTCCAGACTCCTTTGCCCTCTTCCTCCAGACTCCTTTGCCCTATTCCTCCAGACTCCTTTGCCTTATCCCTCCTGACTCCTTTGACCTATACCTCCAGACTTCTCTGGCCACCTCATTCAAACCCCACTGTCCTCCTTCAGACTATACTGTCTTCATCTCCTCCAGACTATACTGTCTTCATCTCCTCCAGAATCCTCTGTCCTCCTCCTTCAGACTCCTTTGCCCTATTCCTCTAGACTCCTTTGCCCTATTCCTCTAGACTCCTTTGCCCTATTCCTCTAGACTAATTTGCCCTATTCCTCCAGACTCCTTTGCCCTATTCCTCCAGACTCCTTTACCCTATTCCTCTAGACTCCTTTGCCCTATTCCTCTAGACTCCTTTGCCCTATTCCTCTAGACTCCTTTGCTCTATTCCTCCAGACTCCTTTGCCCTATTCCTCCAGACTCCTTTGCCCTATTCCTCCAGACTCCTTTGCTCTATTCCCCAAGACTCCTTTGCCCTATTCCTCTAGACTAATTTGCCCTATTCCTCCAGACTCCTTTGCCCTATTCATCTAGACTCCTTTGCCTATTACTCCAGATTCCTTTGCCCTATTCCTTTGGATTCCTTTGTCCTATTCCTCCAGACTCCTTTGCCCTATTCCTCCACACTCCTTCACCCTATTCCTCTAGACTCCTTTACCCTATTCCTCTAGACTCCTTTGCCCTATTCCTCCAGACTCCTTTACCCTATTCCTCTAGACTCCTTTGCCCTATTCCTCTAGACTCCTTTGCCCTATTCATCTAGACTCCTTTGCCCTATTCCTCTGGACTCCTTTGCCCTATTCCTCTAGACTCCTTTGCCCTATTCCTCCAGACTCCTTTGCCCTATTCCTCCAGACATCTTTGCCCTATTCCTCCAGACTCCTTTGCCCTATTCCTCCAGAATCCTTTGCCCTATTCCTCCAGACATCTTTGCCCTATTCCTCTGGACTCCTTTGCCCTATTCCTCCAGACTCCTTTGCCCTATTCCTCCAGACTCCTTTGCCCTATTCCTCCAGACTCCTTTGCCCTATTCCTCCAGACTCCTTTGCCCTATTCCTCCAGACTCCTTTGCCCTATTCCTCCAGATTCCTTTACCCTATTCCTTTGGATTCCTTTGCCCTATTCCTCTAGACTCCTTTGCCCTATTCCTCCAGACTCCTTTGCCCTATTCCTCTAGACTCATTTGCCCTATTCCTCCAGACTCCTTTGCCCTCTTCCTCCCGACTCCTTTGCCCTATTCCTCCAGACTCCTTTGCCTTATCCCTCCTGACTCCTTTGACCTATTCCTCCAGACTTCTCTGGCCACCTCATTCAAACCCCACTGTCCTCCTTCAGACTATACTGTCTTCATCTCCTCCAGACTATACTGTCTTCATCTCCTCCAGAATCCTCTGTCCTCCTCCTCCAGACTCCTTTGCCCTATTCCCCTAGACTCCTTTGCCCTATTCCTCTAGACTCCTTTGCCCTATTCCTCTAGACTAATTTGCCCTATTCCTTCAGACTCCTTTGCCCTATTCCTCCAGACTCCTTTACCCTATTCCTCTAGACTCCTTTGCCCTATTCCTCTAGACTCCTTTGCCCTATTCCTCTAGACTCCTTTGCCCTATTCCTCTAGACTCCTTTGCTCTATTCCTCCAGACTCCTTTGCGCTATTCCTCCAGACTCCTTTGCCCTATTCCTCCAGACTCCTTTGCCCTATTTCTCTAGACTCCTTTGCCCTATTCCTCTAGACTCATTTGCCCTATTCCTCCAGACTCCTTTGCCCTATTCCTCTAGACTCATTCGCCCTATTCCTCCAGACTCCTTTGCCCTATTCATCTAGACTCCTTTGCCCTATTCCTCCAGATTCATTTACCCTATTCCTTTGGATTCCTTTGCCCTATTCCTCCAGACTTCTTTGCCCTATTCCTCCACACTCCTTCTCCCTATTCCTCTAGACTCCTTTACCCTATTCCTCTAGACTCCTTTGCCCTATTCCTCCAGACTCCTTTACCCTATTCCTCTAGACTCCTTTGCCCAATTCCTCTAGACTCCTTTGCCCTATTCCTCTAGACTCCTTTGCCCTATTCCTCTAGACTCATTTGCCCTATTCCTCCAGACTCCTTTGCCCTATTCCTCCAGACATCTTTGCCCTATTCCTCCAGACTTCTTTGCCCTATTCCTCCAGACTCCTTTGCCCTATTCCTCCAGACATCTTTGCCCTATTCCTCTAGACTCATTTGCCCGATTCCTCCAGACTCCTTTACCATATTCCTCCAGACTCCTTTGCCCTATTCCTCCAGACTCCTTTGCCCTATTCCTCCAGATTCCTTTACCCTATTCCTTTGTATTCCTTTGCCCTATTCCTCTAGACTCATTTGCCCTATTCCTCCAGACTCCTTTGCCCTCTTCCTCCAGACTCCTTTGCCCTATTCCTCCAGACTCCTTTGCCTTATCCCTCCTGACTCCTTTGACCTATACCTCCAGACTTCTCTGGCCACCTCATTCAAACCCCACTGTCCTCCTTCAGACTATACTGTCTTCATCTCCTCCAGACTATACTGTCTTCATCTCCTCCAGAATCCTCTGTCCTCCTCCTTCAGACTCCTTTGCCCTATTCCTCTAGACTCCTTTGCCCTATTCCTCTAGACTCCTTTGCCCTATTCCTCTAGACTAATTTGCCCTATTCCTCCAGACTCCTTTGCCCTATTCCTCCAGACTCCTTTACCCTATTCCTCTAGACTCCTTTGCCCTATTCCTCTAGAATCCTTTGCCCTATTCCTCTAGACTCCTTTGCTCTATTCCTCCAGACTCCTTTGCCCTATTCCTCCAGACTCCTTTGCCCTATTCCTCCAGACTCCTTTGCTCTATTCCCCAAGACTCCTTTGCCCTATTCCTCTAGACTAATTTGCCCTATTCCTCCAGACTCCTTTGCCCTATTCATCTAGACTCCTTTGCCTATTACTCCAGATTCCTTTGCCCTATTCCTTTGGATTCCTTTGTCCTATTCCTCCAGACTCCTTTGCCCTATTCCTCCACACTCCTTCACCCTATTCCTCTAGACTCCTTTACCCTATTCCTCTAGACTCCTTTGCCCTATTCCTCCAGACTCCTTTACCCTATTCCTCTAGACTCCTTTGCCCTATTCCTCTAGACTCCTTTGCCCTATTCATCTAGACTCCTTTGCCCTATTCCTCTGGACTCCTTTGCCCTATTCCTCTAGACTCCTTTGCCCTATTCCTCCAGACTCCTTTGCCCTATTCCTCCAGACATCTTTGCCCTATTCCTCCAGACTCCTTTGCCCTATTCCTCCAGAATCCTTTGCCCTATTCCTCCAGACATCTTTGCCCTATTCCTCTGGACTCCTTTGCCCTATTCCTCCAGACTCCTTTGCCCTATTCCTCCAGACTCCTTTGCCCTATTCCTCCAGACTCCTTTGCCCTATTCCTCCAGACTCCTTTGCCCTATTCCTCCAGACTCCTTTGCCCTATTCCTCCAGATTCCTTTACCCTATTCCTTTGGATTCCTTTGCCCTATTCCTCTAGACTCCTTTGCCCTATTCCTCCAGACTCCTTTGCCCTATTCCTCTAGACTCATTTGCCCTATTCCTCCAGACTCCTTTGCCCTCTTCCTCCCGACTCCTTTGCCCTATTCCTCCAGACTCCTTTGCCTTATCCCTCCTGACTCCTTTGACCTATTCCTCCAGACTTCTCTGGCCACCTCATTCAAACCCCACTGTCCTCCTTCAGACTATACTGTCTTCATCTCCTCCAGACTATACTGTCTTCATCTCCTCCAGAATCCTCTGTCCTCCTCCTCCAGACTCCTTTGCCCTATTCCCCTAGACTCCTTTGCCCTATTCCTCTAGACTCCTTTGCCCTATTCCTCTAGACTAATTTGCCCTATTCCTTCAGACTCCTTTGCCCTATTCCTCCAGACTCCTTTACCCTATTCCTCTAGACTCCTTTGCCCTATTCCTCTAGACTCCTTTGCCCTATTCCTCTAGACTCCTTTGCCCTATTCCTCTAGACTCCTTTGCTCTATTCCTCCAGACTCCTTTGCGCTATTCCTCCAGACTCCTTTGCCCTATTCCTCCAGACTCCTTTGCCCTATTTCTCTAGACTCCTTTGCCCTATTCCTCTAGACTCATTTGCCCTATTCCTCCAGACTCCTTTGCCCTATTCCTCCAGACTCCTTTGCCCTATTCCTCCAGACTCCTTTGCCCTATTCCACCAGACATCTTTGCCCTATTCCTCTAGACTCATTTGCCCTATTCCTCCAGACTCCTTTGCCCTATTCCTCCAGACTCCTTTGCCCTATTCCTCCAGACTCCTTTGCCCTATTCCTCCAGACTCCTTTGCCCTATTCCTCTAGACTCATTTGCCCTATTCCTTCAGACTCCTTTGCCCTCTTCCTCTAGACTCCTTTGCCCTATTCCTCCAGACTCCTTTGCCTTATCCCTCCTGACTCCTTTGACCTATTCCTCCAGACTTCTCTGTCCACCTCATTCAAACCCCACTGTCCTCCTTCAGACTATACTGTCTTCATCTCCTCCAGACTATACTGTCTTCATCTCCTCCAGAATCCTCTGTCCTCCTCCAACAGACTCATTTGCCCTATTCCTCTAGACTCCTTTGCCCTATTCCTCTAGACTAATTTGCCCTATTCCTCCAGACTCCTTTGCCCTATTCCTCCAGACTCCTTTACCCTATTCCTCTAGACTCCTTTGCCCTATTCCTCTAGACTCCTTTGCCCTATTCCTCCAGATTCCTTTGCCCTCTTCCTCCAGAATCCTTTGCCCTATTCCTCCAGACTCCTTTGCCTTATCCCTCCTGACTCCTTTGACCTATTCCTCCAGACTCTTCTGGCCACCTCATTCAAACCCCACTGTCCTCCTTCAGACTATACTGTCTTCATCTCCTCCAGACTATACTGTCTTCATCTCCTCCAGAATACTCTGTCCTCCTCCTCCAGACTCCTTTGCCCTATTCCTCTAAACTCCTTTGCCCTATTCGTCTAGACTCCTTTGCCCTATTCCTCTAGACTAATTTGCCCTATTCCTCCAGACTCCTTTGCCCTATTCCTCCAGACTCCTTTACCCTATTCCTCTAGATTCCTTTGCCCTATTCCTCTAGACTCCTTTGCCCTATTCCTCTAGACTCCTTTGCTCTATTCCTCCAGGCTCCTTTGCCCTATTCCTCCAGACTCCTTTGCCCTATTACTCTAGACTCCTTTGCCCTATTCCTCTAGACTCCTTTGCCCTATTCCTCTAGACTCCTTTGCCCTATTCCTCTAGAATCATTTTCCCTATTCCTCTAGACTCCTTTGCCCTATTCCTCTAGACTCCTTTGCCCTATTCCTCCAGACTCCTTTGCCCTATTCCTCCAGACTCCTTTGCCCTATTCCTCTAGACTCATTTTCCCTATTCCTCTAGACTCCTTTGCCCTATTCCTCTAAACTCCTTTGCCCTATTCCTCCAGACTCCTTTACCCTATTCCTCCAGACTCCTTTGCCCTATTCCTCCAGACATCTTTGACCTATTCCTCCAGACTCCTTTGCCCTATTCCTCCAGACACCTCTGGCCACCTCATTCAAACTCCACTGTCCTCCTTCAGACTATACTGTCTTCATCTCCTCCAGAAGCCTCTTTCCTCCTCCTCCAGACTTCTTTGCCCTATTCCTCTATACTCATTTGCCCTATTCCTCTAGACTCATTCGCCCTATTCCTCCAGACTCCTTTGCCCTATTCATCTAGACTCCTTTGCCCTATTCCTCCAGATTCATTTACCCTATTCCTTTGGATTCCTTTGCCCTATTCCTCCAGACTTCTTTGCCCTATTCCTCCACACTCCTTCTCCCTATTCCTCTAGACTCCTTTACCCTATTCCTCTAGACTCCTTTGCCCTATTCCTCCAGACTCCTTTACCCTATTCCTCTAGACTCCTTTGCCCAATTCCTCTAGACTCCTTTGCCCTATTCCTCTAGACTCCTTTGCCCTATTCCTCTAGACTCATTTGCCCTATTCCTCCAGACTCCTTTGCCCTATTCCTCCAGACATCTTTGCCCTATTCCTCCAGACTTCTTTGCCCTATTCCTCCAGACTCCTTTGCCCTATTCCTCCAGACATCTTTGCCCTATTCCTCTAGACTCATTTGCCCGATTCCTCCAGACTCCTTTACCATATTCCTCCAGACTCCTTTGCCCTATTCCTCCAGACTCCTTTGCCCTATTCCTCCAGATTCCTTTACCCTATTCCTTTGTATTCCTTTGCCCTATTCCTCTAGACTCATTTGCCCTATTCCTCCAGACTCCTTTGCCCTCTTCCTCCAGACTCCTTTGCCCTATTCCTCCAGACTCCTTTGCCTTATCCCTCCTGACTCCTTTGACCTATACCTCCAGACTTCTCTGGCCACCTCATTCAAACCCCACTGTCCTCCTTCAGACTATACTGTCTTCATCTCCTCCAGACTATACTGTCTTCATCTCCTCCAGAATCCTCTGTCCTCCTCCTTCAGACTCCTTTGCCCTATTCCTCTAGACTCCTTTGCCCTATTCCTCTAGACTCCTTTGCCCTATTCCTCTAGACTAATTTGCCCTATTCCTCCAGACTCCTTTGCCCTATTCCTCCAGACTCCTTTACCCTATTCCTCTAGACTCCTTTGCCCTATTCCTCTAGACTCCTTTGCCCTATTCCTCTAGACTCCTTTGCTCTATTCCTCCAGACTCCTTTGCCCTATTCCTCCAGACTCCTTTGCCCTATTCCTCCAGACTCCTTTGCTCTATTCCCCAAGACTCCTTTGCCCTATTCCTCTAGACTAATTTGCCCTATTCCTCCAGACTCCTTTGCCCTATTCATCTAGACTCCTTTGCCTATTACTCCAGATTCCTTTGCCCTATTCCTTTGGATTCCTTTGTCCTATTCCTCCAGACTCCTTTGCCCTATTCCTCCACACTCCTTCACCCTATTCCTCTAGACTCCTTTACCCTATTCCTCTAGACTCCTTTGCCCTATTCCTCCAGACTCCTTTACCCTATTCCTCTAGACTCCTTTGCCCTATTCCTCTAGACTCCTTTGCCCTATTCATCTAGACTCCTTTGCCCTATTCCTCTGGACTCCTTTGCCCTATTCCTCTAGACTCCTTTGCCCTATTCCTCCAGACTCCTTTGCCCTATTCCTCCAGACATCTTTGCCCTATTCCTCCAGACTCCTTTGCCCTATTCCTCCAGAATCCTTTGCCCTATTCCTCCAGACATCTTTGCCCTATTCCTCTGGACTCCTTTGCCCTATTCCTCCAGACTCCTTTGCCCTATTCCTCCAGACTCCTTTGCCCTATTCCTCCAGACTCCTTTGCCCTATTCCTCCAGACTCCTTTGCCCTATTCCTCCAGACTCCTTTGCCCTATTCCTCCAGATTCCTTTACCCTATTCCTTTGGATTCCTTTGCCCTATTCCTCTAGACTCCTTTGCCCTATTCCTCCAGACTCCTTTGCCCTATTCCTCTAGACTCATTTGCCCTATTCCTCCAGACTCCTTTGCCCTCTTCCTCCCGACTCCTTTGCCCTATTCCTCCAGACTCCTTTGCCTTATCCCTCCTGACTCCTTTGACCTATTCCTCCAGACTTCTCTGGCCACCTCATTCAAACCCCACTGTCCTCCTTCAGACTATACTGTCTTCATCTCCTCCAGACTATACTGTCTTCATCTCCTCCAGAATCCTCTGTCCTCCTCCTCCAGACTCCTTTGCCCTATTCCCCTAGACTCCTTTGCCCTATTCCTCTAGACTCCTTTGCCCTATTCCTCTAGACTAATTTGCCCTATTCCTTCAGACTCCTTTGCCCTATTCCTCCAGACTCCTTTACCCTATTCCTCTAGACTCCTTTGCCCTATTCCTCTAGACTCCTTTGCCCTATTCCTCTAGACTCCTTTGCCCTATTCCTCTAGACTCCTTTGCTCTATTCCTCCAGACTCCTTTGCGCTATTCCTCCAGACTCCTTTGCCCTATTCCTCCAGACTCCTTTGCCCTATTTCTCTAGACTCCTTTGCCCTATTCCTCTAGACTCATTTGCCCTATTCCTCCAGACTCCTTTGCCCTATTCCTCCAGACTCCTTTGCCCTATTCCTCCAGACTCCTTTGCCCTATTCCACCAGACATCTTTGCCCTATTCCTCTAGACTCATTTGCCCTATTCCTCCAGACTCCTTTGCCCTATTCCTCCAGACTCCTTTGCCCTATTCCTCCAGACTCCTTTGCCCTATTCCTCCAGACTCCTTTGCCCTATTCCTCTAGACTCATTTGCCCTATTCCTTCAGACTCCTTTGCCCTCTTCCTCTAGACTCCTTTGCCCTATTCCTCCAGACTCCTTTGCCTTATCCCTCCTGACTCCTTTGACCTATTCCTCCAGACTTCTCTGTCCACCTCATTCAAACCCCACTGTCCTCCTTCAGACTATACTGTCTTCATCTCCTCCAGACTATACTGTCTTCATCTCCTCCAGAATCCTCTGTCCTCCTCCAACAGACTCATTTGCCCTATTCCTCTAGACTCCTTTGCCCTATTCCTCTAGACTAATTTGCCCTATTCCTCCAGACTCCTTTGCCCTATTCCTCCAGACTCCTTTACCCTATTCCTCTAGACTCCTTTGCCCTATTCCTCTAGACTCCTTTGCCCTATTCCTCCAGATTCCTTTGCCCTCTTCCTCCAGAATCCTTTGCCCTATTCCTCCAGACTCCTTTGCCTTATCCCTCCTGACTCCTTTGACCTATTCCTCCAGACTCTTCTGGCCACCTCATTCAAACCCCACTGTCCTCCTTCAGACTATACTGTCTTCATCTCCTCCAGACTATACTGTCTTCATCTCCTCCAGAATGCTCTGTCCTCCTCCTCCAGACTCCTTTGCCCTATTCCTCTAAACTCCTTTGCCCTATTCGTCTAGACTCCTTTGCCCTATTCCTCTAGACTAATTTGCCCTATTCCTCCAGACTCCTTTGCCCTATTCCTCCAGACTCCTTTACCCTATTCCTCTAGATTCCTTTGCCCTATTCCTCTAGACTCCTTTGCCCTATTCCTCTAGACTCCTTTGCTCTATTCCTCCAGGCTCCTTTGCCCTATTCCTCCAGACTCCTTTGCCCTATTCCTCTAGACTCCTTTGCCCTATTCCTCTAGACTCCTTTGCCCTATTCCTCTAGACTCCTTTGCCCTATTCCTCTAGAATCATTTTCCCTATTCCTCTAGACTCCTTTGCCCTATTCCTCTAGACTCCTTTGCCCTATTCCTCCAGACTCCTTTGCCCTATTCCTCCAGACTCCTTTGCCCTATTCCTCTAGACTCATTTTCCCTATTCCTCTAGACTCCTTTGCCCTATTCCTCTAAACTCCTTTGCCCTATTCCTCCAGACTCCTTTACCCTATTCCTCCAGACTCCTTTGCCCTATTCCTCCAGACATCTTTGACCTATTCCTCCAGACTCCTTTGCCCTATTCCTCCAGACTCCTCTGGCCACCTCATTCAAACTCCACTGTCCTCCTTCAGACTATACTGTCTTCATCTCCTCCAGAAGCCTCTTTCCTCCTCCTCCAGACTTCTTTGCCCTATTCCTCTAGACTCATTTGCCCTATTCCTCTAGACTCATTCGCCCTATTCCTCCAGACTCCTTTGCCCTATTCATCTAGACTCCTTTGCCCTATTCCTCCAGATTCATTTACCCTATTCCTTTGGATTCCTTTGCCCTATTCCTCCAGACTTCTTTTCCCTATTCCTCCACACTCCTTCACCCTATTCCTCTAGACTCCTTTACCCTATTCCTCTAGACTCCTTTGCCCTATTCCTCCAGACTCCTTTACCCTATTCCTCTAGACTCCTTTGCCCAATTCCTCTAGACTCCTTTGCCCTATTCCTCTAGACTCCTTTGCCCTATTCCTCTAGACTCATTTGCCCTATTCCTCCAGACTCCTTTGCCCTATTCCTCCAGACATCTTTGCCCTATTCCTCCAGACTTCTTTGCCCTATTCCTCCAGACTCCTTTGCCCTATTCCTCCAGACATCTTTGCCCTATTCCTCTAGACTCATTTGCCCGATTCCTCCAGACTCCTTTACCATATTCCTCCAGACTCCTTTGCCCTATTCCTCCAGACTCCTTTGCCCTATTCCTCCAGATTCCTTTACCCTATTCCTTTGTATTCCTTTGCCCTATTCCTCTAGACTCATTTGCCCTATTCCTCCAGACTCCTTTGCCCTCTTCCTCCAGACTCCTTTGCCCTATTCCTCCAGACTCCTTTGCCTTATCCCTCCTGACTCCTTTGACCTATTCCTCCAGACTTCTCTGGCCACCTCATTCAAACCCCACTGTCCTCCTTCAGACTATACTGTCTTCATCTCCTCCAGACTATACTGTCTTCATCTCCTCCAGAATCCTCTGTCCTCCTCCTTCAGACTCCTTTGCCCTATTCCTCTAGACTCCTTTGCCCTATTCCTCTAGACTCCTTTGCCCTATTCCTCTAGACTAATTTGCCCTATTCCTCCAGACTCTTTTGCCCTATTCCTCCAGACTCCTTTACCCTATTCCTCTAGACTCCTTTGCCCTATTCCTCTAGACTCCTTTGCCCTATTCCTCTAGACTCCTTTGCTCTATTCCTCCAGACTCCTTTGCCCTATTCCTCCAGACTCCTTTGCCCTATTCCTCCAGACTCCTTTGCTCTATTCCCCAAGACTCTTTTGCCCTATTCCTCTAGACTAATTTGCCCTATTCCTCCAGACTCCTTTGCCCTATTCATCTAGACTCCTTTGCCTATTACTCCAGATGCCTTTGCCCTATTCCTTTGGATTCCTTTGTCCTATTCCTCCAGACTCCTTTGCCCTATTCCTCCACACTCCTTCACCCTATTCCTCTAGACTCCTTTACCCTATTCCTCTAGACTCCTTTGCCCTATTCCTCCAGACTCCTTTACCCTATTCCTCTAGACTCCTTTGCCCTATTCCTCTAGACTCCTTTGCCCTATTCATCTAGACTCCTTTGCCCTATTCCTCTGGACTCCTTTGCCCTATTCCTCTAGACTCCTTTGCCCTATTCCTCCAGACTCCTTTGCCCTACTCCTCCAGACATCTTTGCCCTATTCCTCCAGACTCCTTTGCCCTATTCCTCCAGACTCCTTTGCCCTCTTCCTCCAGACATCTTTGCCCTATTCCTCTGGACTCCTTTGCCCTATTCCTCCAGACTCCTTTGCCCTATTCCTCCAGACTCCTTTGCCCTATTCCTCCAGACTCCTTTGCCCTATTCCTCCAGACTCCTTTGCCCTATTCCTCCAGACTCCTTTGCCCTATTCCTCCAGATTCCTTTACCCTATTCCTTTGGATTCCTTTGCCCTATTCCTCTAGACTCCTTTGCCCTATTCCTCCAGACTCCTTTGCCCTATTCCTCTAGACTCATTTGCCCTATTCCTCCAGACTCCTTTGCCCTCTTCCTCCCGACTCCTTTGCCCTATTCCTCCAGACTCCTTTGCCTTATCCCTCCTGACTCCTTTGACCTATTCCTCCAGACTTCTCTGGCCACCTCATTCAAACCCCACTGTCCTCCTTCAGACTATACTGTCTTCATCTCCTCCAGACTATACTGTCTTCATCTCCTCCAGAATCCTCTGTCCTCCTCCTCCAGACTCCTTTGCCCTATTCCTCTAGACTCCTTTGCCCTATTCCTCTAGACTCCTTTGCCCTATTCCTATAGACTAATTTGCCCTATTCCTTCAGACTCCTTTGCCCTATTCCTCCAGACTCCTTTACCCTATTCCTCTAGACTCCTTTGCCCTATTCCTCTAGACTCCTTTGCCCTATTCCTCTAGACTCCTTTGCCCTATTCCTCTAGACTCCTTTGCTCTATTCCTCCAGACTCCTTTGTGCTATTCCTCCTGACTCCTTTGCCCTATTCCTCCAGACTCCTTTGCCCTATTTCTCTAGACTCCTTTGCCCTATTCCTCTAGACTCATTTGCCCTATTCCTCCAGACTCCTTTGCCCTATTCCTCTAGACTCCTTTGCCCTATTCCTCTAGACTCCTTTGCCCTATTCCTCTGGACTCCTTTGCCCTATTCCTCTGGACTCCTTTGCCCTATTCATCTAGACTCCTTTGCCCTCTTCCTCCAGAATCCTTTGCCCTATTCCTCCAGACATCTTTGCCCTATTCCTCCAGACTCCTTTGCCCTATTCCTCCAGACTCCTTTGCCCTATTCCACCAGACATCTTTGCCCTATTCCTCTAGACTCATTTGCCCGATTCCTCCAGACTCCTTTGCCCTATTCCTCCATACTCCTTTGCCCTATTCCTCCAGACTCCTTTGCCCTATTCCTCCAGACTCCTTTGCCCTATTCCTCTAGACTCATTTGCCCTATTCCTTCAGACTCCTTTGCCCTCTTCCTCTAGACTCCTTTGCCCTATTCCTCCAGACTCCTTTGCCTTATCCCTCCTGACTCCTTTGACCTATTCCTCCAGACTTCTCTGTCCACCTCATTCAAACCCCACTGTCCTCCTTCAGACTATACTGTCTTCATCTCCTCCAGACTATACTGTCTTCATCTCCTCCAGAATCCTCTGTCCTCCTCCAACAGACTCATTTGCCCTATTCCTCTAGACTCCTTTGCCCTATTCCTCTAGACTAATTTGCCCTATTCCTCCAGACTCCTTTGCCCTACTCCAGACTCCTTTACCCTATTCCTCTAGACTCCTTTGCCCTATTCCTCTAGACTCCTTTGCCCTATTCCTCTAGACTCCTTTGCTCTATTCCTCCAAACTCCTTTGCCCTATTCCTCCAGACTCCTTTGCCCTATTCCTCCAGACATCTTTGCCCTATTCCTCCAGACTCCTTTGCCCTATTCCTCCAGACTCCTTTGCCCTATTCCTCCAGACATCTTTGCCCTATTCCTCTAGACTCATTTGCCCGATTCCTCCAGACTCCTTTACCCTATTCCTCCAGACTCCTTTGCCCTATTCCTCCAGACTCCTTTGCCCTATTCCTCCAGACTCCTTTGCCCTATTCCTCCAGATTCCTTTACCCTATTCCTTTGTGTTCCTTTGCCCTATTCCTCCAGACTCCTTTGCCCTATTCCTCCAGACTCCTTTGCCCTATTCCTCTAGACTCATTTGCCCTATTCCTCCAGACTCCTTTGCCCTCTTCCTCCAGACTCCTTTGCCCTATTCCTCCAGACTCCTTTGCCTTATCCCTCCTGACTCCGTTGACCTATTCCTCCAGACTTCTCTGGCCACCTCATTCAAACCCCACTGTCCTCCTTCAGACTATACTGTCTTCATCTCCTCCAGACTATACTGTCTTCATCTCCTCCAGAAGCCTCTGTCCTCCTCCTTCAGACTCCTTTGCCCTATTCCTCTAGACTCCTTTGCCCTATTCCTCTAGACTCCTTTGCCCTATTCCTCTAGACTAATTTGCCCTATTCCTCCAGACTCCTTTGCCCTATTCCTTCAGACTGCTTTACCCTATTCCTCTAGACCCCTTTGCCCTATTCCTCTAGACTCCTTTGCCCTATTCCTCTAGACTCCTTTGCTCTATTCCTCCAGACTCCTTTGCCCTATTCCTCCAGACTCCTTTGCTCTATTCCTCCAGACTCCTTTGCGCTATTCCTCCAGACTCCATTGCCCTATTCCTCCAGACTCCTTTGCCCTATTTCTCTAGACTCCTTTGCCCTATTCCTCTAGACTCATTTGCACTATTCCTCCAGACTCCTTTGCCCTATTCCTCTAGACTCCTTTGCCCTATTCCTCTAGACTCCTTTGCCCTATTCCTCTGGACCCCTTTGCCCTATTCATCTAGACTCCTTTGCCCTATTCCTCCAGAATCCTTTGCCCTATTCCTCCAGACATCTTTGCCCTATTCCTCCAGACTCCTTTGCCCTATTCCTCCAGACTCCTTTGCCCTATTCCTCCAGACATCTTTGCCCTATTCCTCTAGACTCATTTGCCCGATTCCTCCAGACTCCTTTGCCCTATTCCTCCAGACTCCTTTGCCCTATTCCTCCAGACTCCTTTGCCCTATTCCTCCAGATTCCTTTGCCCTATTCCTTTGGATTCCTTTGCCCTATTCCTCTAGACTCCTTTGCCCTATTCCTCCAGACTCCTTTGCCCTATTCCTCTAGACTCATTTGCCCTATTCCTTCAGACTCCTTTGCCCTCTTCCTCTAGACACCTTTGCCCTATTCCTCCATACTCCTTTGCCTTATCCCTCCTGACTCCTTTGACCTATTCCTCCAGACTTCTCTGTCCACCTCATTCAAACCCCACTGTCCTCCTTCAGACTATACTGTCTTCATCTCCTCCAGACTATACTGTCTTCATCTCCTCCAGAATCCTCTGTCCTCCTCCTCCAGACTCCTTTGCCCTATTCCTCTAGACTCGTTTGCCCTATTCCTCTAGACTAATTTGCCCTATTCCTCCAGACTCCTTTGCCCTATTCCTCCAGACTCCTTTACCCTATTCCTCTAGACTCCTTTGCCCTATTCCTCTAGAATCCTTTGCCCTATTCCTCTAGACTCCTTTGCTCTATTCCTCCAGACTCCTTTGCCCTATTCCTCCAGACTCCTTTGCCCTATTCCTCCAGACTCCTTTGCCCTATTCCTCTAGACTCCTTTGCCCTATTCCTCTAGACTCATTTTCCCTATTCCTCTAGACTCCTTTGCACTTTTCCTCTAGACTCCTTTGCCCTATTCCTCCAGACTCCTTTGCCCTATTCCTCCAGACTCCTTTGCCCTATTCCTCTAGACTCATTTGCCCTATTCCTCTAGACTCCTTTGCCCTATTCCTCCAGACTCCTTTACCCTATTCCTCCAGACTGCTTTGCCCTATTCCTCTATACTCCTTTGCCCTATTCCTCTAGACTCATTTGCCCTATTCCTCCAGACTCCTTTGCCCTCTTTCTCCAGACTCCTTTGCCCTATTCCTCCAGACTCCTTTGCCTTATCCCTCCTGACTCCTTTGACCTATTCCTCCAGACTCCTCTGGCCACCTCATTCAAACCCCACTGTCCTCCTTCAGACTATACTGTCTTCATCTCCTCCAGACTATACTGTCTTCATCTCCTCCAGAATCCTCTGTCCTCCTCCTCCAGACTCCTTTGCCCTATTCCTCTAGACTCCTTTGCCCTATTCCTCTAGACTCCTTTGTCCTATTTGTCTAGACTCCTTTGCCCTATTCCTCTAGACTAATTTGCCCTATTCCTCCAGACTCCTTTGCCCTATTCCTCCAGACTCCTTTACCCTATTCCTCTAGACTCCTTTGCCCTATTCCTCTAGACTCCTTTGCTCTATTCCTCCAGACTCCTTTGCCCTATTCCTCCAGACTCCTTTGCCCTATTCCTCCAGACTCCTTTGCCCTATTCCCCAAGACTCCTTTGCCCTATTCCTCTAGACTCATTTGCCCTATTCCTCCAGACTCTTTGCCCTATTCATCTAGACTCCTTTGCCCTATTCCTCCAGATTCCTTTGCCCTATTCCTTTGGATTCCGTTGACCTATTCCTCCAGACTCCTTTGCCCTATTCCTCCACACTCCTTCACCCTATTCCTCTAGACTCCTTTACCCTATTCCTCTAGACTCCTTTGCCCTATTCCTCCAGACTCCTTTACCCTATTCCTCTAGACTCCTTTGCCCTATTCCTCTAGACTCCTTTGCCCTATTCCTCTAGACTTCTTTGCCCTATTCCTCTGGACTCCTTTGCCCTATTCCTCTAGACTCCTTTGCCCTATTCCTCCAGACTCCTTTGCCCTATTCCTCCAGACATCTTTGCCCTATTCCTCTAGGCTCATTTGCCCTATTCCTCTAGACTCCTTTGCCCTATTCCTCCAGACTCCTTTGCCCTATTCCTCCAGACTCCTTTGCCCTATTCCTCCAGACTCCTTTGCCCTATTCCTCCAGATTCCTTTACCCTATTCCTTTGGATTCCTTTGCCCTATTCCTCTAGACTCCTTTGCCCTATTCCTCCAGACTCCTTTGCCCTATTCCTCCAGACTCCTTTGCTCTATTCCCCAAGACTCCTTTGCCCTATTCCTCTAGACTAATTTGCCCTATTCCTCCAGACTCCTTTGCCCTATTCATCTAGACTCCTTTGCCTATTCCTCCAGATTCCTTTGCCCTATTCCTTTGGATTCCTTTGTCCTATTCCTCCAGACTCCTTTGCCCTATTCCTCCACACTCCTTCACCCTATTCCTCTAGACTCCTTTACCCTATTCCTCTAGACTCCTTTGCCCTATTCCTCCAGACTCCTTTACCCTATTCCTCTAGACTCCTTTGCCCTATTCCTCTAGACTCCTTTGCCCTATTCCTCTAGACTCCTTTGCCCTATTCCTCTGGACTCCTTTGCCCTATTCCTCTAGACTCCTTTGCCCTATTCCTCCAGACTCCTTTGCCCTATTCCTCCAGACATCTTTGCCCTATTCCTCCAGACTCCTTTGCCCTATTCCTCCAGACTCCTTTGCCCTATTCCTCCAGACATCTTTGCCCTATTCCTCTAGACTCCTTTGCCCTATTCCTCCAGACTCCTTTGCCCTATTCCTCCAGACTCCTTTGCCCTATTCCTCCAGACTCCTTTGCCCTATTCCTCCATACTCCTTTGCCCTATTCCTCCAGACTCCTTTGCCCTATTCCTCCAGATTCCTTTACCCTATTCCTTTGGATTCCTTTGCCCTATTCCTCTAGACTCCTTTGCCCTATTCCTCCAGACTCCTTTGCCCTATTCCTCTAGACTCATTTGCTCTATTCCTCCAGACTCCTTTGCCCTCTTCCTCCAGACTCCTTTGCCCTATTCCTCCAGACTCCTTTGCCTTATCCCTCCTGACTCCTTTGACCTATTCCTCCAGACTTCTCTGGCCACCTCATTCAAACCCCACTGTCCTCCTTCAGACTATACTGTCTTCATCTCCTCCAGACTATACTGTCTTCATCTCCTCCAGAATCCTCTGTCCTCCTCCTCCAGACTCCTTTGCCCTATTCCTCTAGACTCCTTTGCCCTATTCCTCTAGACTCCTTTGCCCTATTCCTCTAGACTAATTTGCCCTATTCCTTCAGACTCCTTTGCCCTATTCCTCCAGACTCCTTTACCCTATTCCTCTAGACTCCTTTGCCCTATTCCTCTAGACTCCTTGCCCTATTCCTCTAGACTCCTTTGCCCTATTCCTCTAGACTCCTTTGCTCTATTCCTCCAGACTCCTTTGCGCTATTCCTCCAGACTCCTTTGCCCTATTCCTCCAGACTCCTTTGCCCTATTTCTCTAGACTCCTTTGCCCTATTCCTCTAGACTCATTTGCCCTATTCCTCCAGACTCCTTTGCCCTATTCCTCTAGACTCCTTTGCCCTATTCCTCTAGACTCCTTTGCCCTATTCCTCTGGACTCCTTTGCTCTATTCATCTAGACTCCTTTGCCCTATTCCTCCAGAATCCTTTGCCCTATTCCTCCAGACATCTTTGCCCTATTCCTCCAGACTCCTTTGCCCTATTCCTCCAGACTCCTTTGCCCTATTCCTCCAGACATCTTTGCCCTATTCCTCTAGACTCATTTGCCCGATTCCTCCAGACTCCTTTGCCCTATTCCTCCAGACTCTTTTGCCCTATTCCTCCAGACTCCTTTGCCCTATTCCTCCAGATTCCTTTGCCCTATTCCTTTGGATTCCTTTGCCCTATTCCTCTAGACTCCTTTGCCCTATTCCTCCAGACTCCTTTGCCCTATTCCTCTAGACTCATTTGCCCTATTCCTTCAGACTCCTTTGCCCTCTTCCTCTAGACTCCTTTGCCCTATTCCTCCAGACTCCTTTGCCTTATCCCTCCTGACTCCTTTGACCTATTCCTCCAGACTTCTCTGTCCACCTCATTCAAACCCCACTGTCCTCCTTCAGACTATACTGTCTTCATCTCCTCCAGAATCCTCTGTCCTCCTCCTCCAGACTCCTTTGCCCTATTCCTCTAGACTCCTTTGCCCTATTCCTCTAGACTAATTTGCCCTATTCCTCCAGACTCCTTTGCCCTATTCCTCCAGACTCCTTTACCCTATTCCTCTAGACTCCTTTGCCCTACTCCTCTAGACTCCTTTGCCCTACTCCTCTAGACTCCTTTGCTCTATTCCTCCAGACTCCTTTGCCCTATTCCTCCAGACTCCTTTGCCCTATTCCTCCAGACATCTTTGCCCTATTCCTTCAGACTCCTTTGCCCTATTCCTCCAGACTCCTTTGCCCTATTCCTCCAGACTCCTTTGCCCTATTCCTCCAGATTCTTTTACCCTATTCCTTTGTATTCCTTTGCCCTATTCCTCTAGACTCCTTTGCCTTATTCCTCCAGACTCCTTTGCCCTATTCCTCCAGACTCCTTTGCCCTATTCCTCCAGACTCCTTTGCCCTATTCCTCCAGATTCCTTTACCCTATTCCTTTGTATTCCTTTGCCCTATTCCTCTAGACTCCTTTGCCCTATTCCTCCAGACTCCTTTGCCATATTCCTCTAGACTCATTTGCCCTATTCCTCCAGACTCCTTTGCCCTCTTCCTCCAGACTCCTTTGCCCTATTCCTCCAGACTCCTTTGCCTTATCCCTCCTGACTCCTTTGACCTATTCCTCCAGACTTCTCTGGCCACCTCATTCAAACCCCACTGTCCTCCTTCAGACTATACTGTCTTCATCTCCTCCAGACTATACTGTCTTCATCTACTCCAGAATCCTCTGTCCTCCTCCTTCAGACTCCTTTGCCCTATTCCTCTAGACTCCTTTGCCATATTCCTCTAGACTCCTTTGCCCTATTCCTCTAGACTAATTTGCCCTATTCCTCCAGACTCCTTTGCCCTATTCCTCCAGACTCCTTTACCCTATTCCTCTAGACTCCTTTGCCCGATTCCTCTAGACTCCTTTGCCCTATTCCTCTAGACTCCTTTGCTCTATTCCTCCAGACTCCTTTGCCCTATTCCTCCAGACTCCTTTGCTCTATTCCTCCAGACTCCTTTGCGCTATTCCTCCAGACTCCTTTGCCCTATTCCTCCAGACTCCTTTGCCCTATTTCTCTAGACTCCTTTGCCCTATTCCTCTAGACTCATTTGCCCTATTCCTCCAGACTCCTTTGCCCTATTCCTCTAGACTCCTTTGCCCTATTCCTCTAGACTCCTTTGCCCTATTCCTCTGGACTCCTTTGCCCTATTCATCTAGACTCCTTTGCCCTATTCCTCCAGAATCCTTTGCCCTATTCCTCCAGACATCTTTGCCTATTCCTCCAGACTCCTTTGCCCTATTCCTCCAGACATCTTTGCCCTATTCCTCCAGACTCCTTTGCCCTATTCCTCTAGACTCCTTTGCCCTATTCCTCCAGATATCTTTGCCCTATTCCTCTAGACTCATTTGCCGATTCCTCCAGACTCCTTTGTCCTATTCCTCCAGACTCCTTTGCCCTATTCCTCCAGACTCCTTTGCCCTATTCCTCCAGATTCCTTTACCCTATTCCTTTGGATTCCTTTGCCCTATTCCTCTAGACTCCTTTGCCCTATTCCTCCAGACTCCTTTGCCCTATTCCTCTAGACTCCATTGCCCTCTTCCTCCAGACTCCTTTGCCCTCTTCCTCCAGACTCCTTTGACCTATTCCTCCAGACTTCTCTGGCCACCTAATTCAAACCCCACTGTCCTCCTTCAGACTATACTGTCTTCATCTCCTCCAGACTATACTGTCTTTATCTCCTCCAGAATCCTCTGTCCTCCTCCTCCAGACTCTTTTGCCCTATTCCTCTAGACTCCTTTGCCCTATTCCTCTAGACTCCTTTGCCCTATTCCTCTAGACTAATTTGCCCTATTCCTCCAGACTCCTTTGCCCTATTCCTCCAGACTCCTTTACCCTATTCCTCTAGACTCCTTTGCCTTATTCCTCTAGACTCCTTTGCCCTATTCCTCTAGATTCCTTTGCTCTATTCCTCCAGACTCCTTTGCCCTATTCCTCCAGACTCTTTTGCCCTATTCCTCCAGACTCATTTGCCCTAGTCCTCTAGACTCCTTTGCCCTATTCCTCTAGTCTCCTTTGCCCTATTCCTCTAGACTCATTTTCCCTATTCCTCTAGACTCCTTTGCCCTTTTCCTCTAGACTCCTTTGCCCTATTCCTCCAGACTCCTTTGCCCTATTCCTCCAGACTCCTTTGCCCTATTCCTCTAGACTCCTTTGCCCTATTCCTCTAGACTCATTTTCCCTATTCCTCTAGACTCCTTTGCCCTTTTCCTCTAGACTCCTTTGCCCTATTCCTCCAGACTCCTTTGCCCTATTCCTCCAGACTCCTTTGCCCTATTCCTCCAGACTCCTTTGCCCTATTCCTCCAGATTCTTTTACCCTATTCCTTTGTATTCCTTTGCCCTATTCCTCTAGACTCCTTTGCCCTATTCCTCCAGACTCCTTTGCCCTATTCCTCCAGACTCCTTTGCCCTATTCCTCCAGACTCCTTTGCCCTATTCCTCCAGATTCCTTTACCCTATTCCTTTGTATTCCTTTGCCCTATTCCTCTAGACTCCTTTGCCCTATTCCTCCAGACTCCTTTGCCATATTCCTCTAGACTCATTTGCCCTATTCCTCCAGACTCCTTTGCCCTCTTCCTCCAGACTCCTTTGCCCTATTCCTCCAGACTCCTTTGCCTTATCCCTCCTGACTCCTTTGACCTATTCCTCCAGACTTCTCTGGCCACCTCATTCAAACCCCACTGTCCTCCTTCAGACTATACTGTCTTCATCTCCTCCAGACTATACTGTCTTCATCTACTCCAGAATCCTCTGTCCTCCTCCTTCAGACTCCTTTGCCCTATTCCTCTAGACTCCTTTGCCATATTCCTCTAGACTCCTTTGCCCTATTCCTCTAGACTAATTTGCCCTATTCCTCCAGACTCCTTTGCCCTATTCCTCCAGACTCCTTTACCCTATTCCTCTAGACTCCTTTGCCCGATTCCTCTAGACTCCTTTGCCCTATTCCTCTAGACTCCTTTGCTCTATTCCTCCAGACTCCTTTGCCCTATTCCTCCAGACTCCTTTGCTCTATTCCTCCAGACTCCTTTGCGCTATTCCTCCAGACTCCTTTGCCCTATTCCTCCAGACTCCTTTGCCCTATTTCTCTAGACTCCTTTGCCCTATTCCTCTAGACTCATTTGCCCTATTCCTCCAGACTCCTTTGCCCTATTCCTCTAGACTCCTTTGCCCTATTCCTCTAGACTCCTTTGCCCTATTCCTCTGGACTCCTTTGCCCTATTCATCTAGACTCCTTTGCCCTATTCCTCCAGAATCCTTTGCCCTATTCCTCCAGACATCTTTGCCCTATTCCTCCAGACTCCTTTGCCCTATTCCTCCAGACATCTTTGCCCTATTCCTCCAGACTCCTTTGCCCTATTCCTCTAGACTCCTTTGCCCTATTCCTCCAGATATCTTTGCCCTATTCCTCTAGACTCATTTGCCGATTCCTCCAGACTCCTTTGTCCTATTCCTCCAGACTCCTTTGCCCTATTCCTCCAGACTCCTTTGCCCTATTCCTCCAGATTCCTTTACCCTATTCCTTTGGATTCCTTTGCCCTATTCCTCTAGACTCCTTTGCCCTATTCCTCCAGACTCCTTTGCCCTATTCCTCTAGACTCCATTGCCCTCTTCCTCCAGACTCCTTTGCCCTCTTCCTCCAGACTCCTTTGACCTATTCCTCCAGACTTCTCTGGCCACCTAATTCAAACCCCACTGTCCTCCTTCAGACTATACTGTCTTCATCTCCTCCAGACTATACTGTCTTTATCTCCTCCAGAATCCTCTGTCCTCCTCCTCCAGACTCTTTTGCCCTATTCCTCTAGACTCCTTTGCCCTATTCCTCTAGACTCCTTTGCCCTATTCCTCTAGACTAATTTGCCCTATTCCTCCAGACTCCTTTGCCCTATTCCTCCAGACTCCTTTACCCTATTCCTCTAGACTCCTTTGCCTTATTCCTCTAGACTCCTTTGCCCTATTCCTCTAGATTCCTTTGCTCTATTCCTCCAGACTCCTTTGCCCTATTCCTCCAGACTCTTTTGCCCTATTCCTCCAGACTCATTTGCCCTAGTCCTCTAGACTCCTTTGCCCTATTCCTCTAGTCTCCTTTGCCCTATTCCTCTAGACTCATTTTCCCTATTCCTCTAGACTCCTTTGCCCTTTTCCTCTAGACTCCTTTGCCCTATTCCTCCAGACTCCTTTGCCCTATTCCTCCAGACTCCTTTGCCCTATTCCTCTAGACTCCTTTGCCCTATTCCTCTAGACTCATTTTCCCTATTCCTCTAGACTCCTTTGCCCTTTTCCTCTAGACTCCTTTGCCCTATTCCTCCAGACTCCTTTGCCCTATTCCTCCAGACTCCTTTGCCCTATTCCTCCAGACTCCTTTGCCCTATTCCTCCAGATTCTTTTACCCTATTCCTTTGTATTCCTTTGCCCTATTCCTCTAGACTCCTTTGCCCTATTCCTCCAGACTCCTTTGCCCTATTCCTCCAGACTCCTTTGCCCTATTCCTCCAGACTCCTTTGCCCTATTCCTCCAGATTCCTTTACCCTATTCCTTTGTATTCCTTTGCCCTATTCCTCTAGACTCCTTTGCCCTATTCCTCCAGACTCCTTTGCCATATTCCTCTAGACTCATTTGCCCTATTCCTCCAGACTCCTTTGCCCTCTTCCTCCAGACTCCTTTGCCCTATTCCTCCAGACTCCTTTGCCTTATCCCTCCTGACTCCTTTGACCTATTCCTCCAGACTTCTCTGGCCACCTCATTCAAACCCCACTGTCCTCCTTCAGACTATACTGTCTTCATCTCCTCCAGACTATACTGTCTTCATCTACTCCAGAATCCTCTGTCCTCCTCCTTCAGACTCCTTTGCCCTATTCCTCTAGACTCCTTTGCCATATTCCTCTAGACTCCTTTGCCCTATTCCTCTAGACTAATTTGCCCTATTCCTCCAGACTCCTTTGCCCTATTCCTCCAGACTCCTTTACCCTATTCCTCTAGACTCCTTTGCCCGATTCCTCTAGACTCCTTTGCCCTATTCCTCTAGACTCCTTTGCTCTATTCCTCCAGACTCCTTTGCCCTATTCCTCCAGACTCCTTTGCTCTATTCCTCCAGACTCCTTTGCGCTATTCCTCCAGACTCCTTTGCCCTATTCCTCCAGACTCCTTTGCCCTATTTCTCTAGACTCCTTTGCCCTATTCCTCTAGACTCCTTTGCCCTATTCCTCTAGACTCATTTGCCCTATTCCTCCAGACTCCTTTGCCCTATTCCTCTAGACTCCTTTGCCCTATTCCTCTGGACTCCTTTGCCCTATTCATCTAGACTCCTTTGCCCTATTCCTCCAGAATCCTTTGCCCTATTCCTCCAGACATCTTTGCCCTATTCCTCCAGACTCCTTTGCCCTATTCCTCCAGACATCTTTGCCCTATTCCTCCAGACTCCTTTGCCCTATTCCTCTAGACTCCTTTGCCCTATTCCTCCAGATATCTTTGCCCTATTCCTCTAGACTCATTTGCCGATTCCTCCAGACTCCTTTGTCCTATTCCTCCAGACTCCTTTGCCCTATTCCTCCAGACTCCTTTGCCCTATTCCTCCAGATTCCTTTACACTATTCCTTTGGATTCATTTGCCCTATTCCTCTAGACTCCTTTGCCCTATTCCTCCAGACTCCTTTGCCCTATTCCTCTAGACTCCATTGCCCTCTTCCTCCAGACTCCTTTGCCCTCTTCCTCCAGACTCCTTTGACCTATTCCTCCAGACTTCTCTGGCCACCTAATTCAAACCCCACTGTCCTCCTTCAGACTATACTGTCTTCATCTCCTCCAGACTATACTGTCTTTATCTCCTCCAGAATCCTCTGTCCTCCTCCTCCAGACTCTTTTGCCCTATTCCTCTAGACTCCTTTGCCCTATTCCTCTAGACTCCTTTGCCCTATTCCTCTAGACTAATTTGCCCTATTCCTCCAGACTCCTTTGCCCTATTCCTCCAGACTCCTTTACCCTATTCCTCTAGACTCCTTTGCCTTATTCCTCTAGACTCCTTTGCCCTATTCCTCTAGATTCCTTTGCTCTATTCCTCCAGACTCCTTTGCCCTATTCCTCCAGACTCCTTTGCCCTATTCCTCCAGACTCATTTGCCCTAGTCCTCTAGACTCCTTTGCCCTATTCCTCTAGTCTCCTTTGCCCTATTCCTCTAGACTCATTTTCCCTATTCCTCTAGACTCCTTTGCCCTTTTCCTCTAGACTCCTTTGCCCTATTCCTCCAGACTCCTTTGCCCTATTCCTCCAGACTCCTTTGCCCTATTCCTCTAGACTCATTTGCCCTATTCCTCTAGACTCCTTTGCCCTATTCCTCCATACTCCTTTACCCTATTTCTCCAGACTCCTTTGCCCTATTCCTCTAAACTCCTTTGCCCTATTCCTCCAGACTCATTTGCCCTATTCCTCCAGACTCCTTTGCCCTCTTCCTCCAGACTCTTTTGCCCTATTCCTCCAGATTCCTTTGCCTTATCCCTCCTGACTCCTTTGACCTATTCCTCCAGACTCTTCTGGCCACCTCATTCAAACCCCACTGTCCTCCTTCAGACTATACTGTCTTCATCTCCTCCAGACTATACTGTCTTCATCTCCTCCAGAATCCTCTGTCCTCCTCCTCCAGACTCCTTTGCCCTATTCCTCTAGACTCCTTTGCCCTATTCCTCTAGACTCCTTTGCCCTATTCCTCTAGACTCCTTTGCCCTATTCCTCTATACTAATTTGCCCTATTCCTCCAGACTCCTTTGCCCTATTCCTCCAGACTCCTTTACCCTATTCCTCTAGATTCCTTTGCCCTATTCCTCTAGACTCCTTTGCCCTATCCCTCTAGACTCCTTTGCTCTATTCCTCCAGGCTCCTTTGCCCTATTCCTCCAGACTCCTTTGCCCTATTCCTCCAGACTCCTTTGCCCTGTTCCTCTAGACTCCTTTGCCCTATTCCTCTAGACTCCTTTGCCCTATTCCTCTAGAATCATTTTCCCTATTCCTCTAGACTCATTTGCCCTATTCCTCTAGACTCCTTTGCCCTATTCCTCCAGACTCCTTTGCCCTATTCCTCCAGACTCCTTTGCCCTATTCCTCTAGACTCATTTTCCCTATTCCTCTAGACTCCTTTGCCCTATTCCTCTAGACTCCTTTGCCCTATTCCTCCAGACTCCTTTACCCTATTCCTCCAGACTCCTTTGCCCTATTCCTCCAGACATCTTTGCCCTATTCCTCCAGACTCCTTTGCCCTATTCCTCCAGACTCCTTTGCATTATTCCTCCAGACTCCTCTGGCCACCTCATTCAAACTCCACTGTCCTCCTTCAGACTATACTGTCTTCATCTCCTCCAGAATCCTCTTTCCTCCTCCTCAAGACTTCTTTGCCCTATTCCTCTAGACTCCTTTGCCCTATTCCTCTAGACTCATTTGCCCTATTCCTCCAGACTCCTTTGCCCTATTCATCTAGACTCCTTTGCCCTATTCCTCGAGATTCATTTACCCTATTCCTTTGGATTCCTTTGCCCTATTCCTCCAGACTCCTTTGCCCTATTCCTCCACACTCCTTCACCCTATTCCTCTAGACTCCTTTACCCTATTCCTCTAGACTCCTTTGCCCTATTCCTCCAGACTCCTTTACCATATTCCTCTAGACTCCTTTGCCCAATTCCTCTAAACTCCTTTGCCCTATTCCTCTAGACTCCTTTGCCCTATTCCTTCAGACTATACTGTCTTCATCTCCTCCAGACTATACTGTCTTCATCTCCTCCAGAATCCTCTGTCCTCCTCCTCCAGACTCCTTTGCCCTATACCTCTAGACTCCTTTGCCCTATTCCTCTAGACTCCTTTGTCCTATTCGTCTAGACTCCTTTGCCCTATTCCTCTAGACTAATTTGCCCTATTCCTCCAGACTCCTTTGCCCTATTCCTCCAGACTCCTTTACCCTATTCCTCTAGACTCCTTTGCCCTATTCCTCTAGACTCCTTTGCTCTATTCCTCCAGACTCCTTTGCCCTATTCCTCCAGACTCCTTTGCCCTATTCCTCCAGACTCCTTTGCCCTATTCCCCAAGACTCCTTTGCCCTATTCCTCTAGACTCATTTGCCCTATTCCTCCAGACTCTTTGCCCTATTCATCTAGACTCCTTTGCCCTATTCCTCCAGATTCCTTTGCCCTATTCCTTTGGATTCCGTTGACCTATTCCTCCAGACTCCTTTGCCCTATTCCCCCATACTCCTTCACCCTATTCCTCTAGACTCCTTTACCCTATTCCTCTAGACTCCTTTGCCCTATTCCTCCAGACTCCTTTACCCTATTCCTCTAGACTCCTTTGCCGTATTCCTCTAGACTTCTTTGCCCTATTCCTCTAGACTTCTTTGCCCTATTCCTCTGGACTCCTTTGCCCTATTCCTCTAGACTCCTTTGCCCTATTCCTCCAGACTCCTTTGCCCTATTCCTCCAGACATCTTTGCCCTATTCCTCCAGACTCCTTTGCCCTAATCCTCCAGACTCCTTTGCCCTATTCCTCCAGACATCTTTGCCCTATTCCTCTAGACTCATTTGCCCTATTCCTCTAGACTCCTTTGCCCTATTCCTCTAGACTTCTTTGCCCTATTCCTCTAGACTTCTTTGCCCTATTCCTCTGGACTCCTTTGCCCTATTCCTCTAGACTCCTTTGCCCTATTCCTCCAGACTCCTTTGCCCTATTCCTCCAGACATCTTTGCCCTATTCCTCCAGACTCCTTTGCCCTAATCCTCCAGACTCCTTTGCCCTATTCCTCCAGACATCTTTGCCCTATTCCTCTAGACTTATTTGCCCTATTCCTCTAGACTCATTTGCCCGATTCCTCCAGACTCCTTTGCCCTATTCCTCCAGACTCCTTTGCCCTATTCCTCCAGACTCCTTTGCCCTATTCCTCCAGACTCCTTTGCCCTATTCCTCCAGATTCCTTTACCCTATTCCTTGGTATTCCTTTGCCCTATTCCTCCAGACTCCTTTGCCCTATTCCTCCAGACTCCTTTGCCCTATTCCTCTAGACTCATTTGCCCTATTACTCCAGACTCCTTTGCCCTCTTCCTCCAGACTCCTTTGCCCTATTCCTCCAGACTCCTTTGCCTTATCCCTCCTGACTCCTTTGACCTATTCCTCCAGACTTCTCTGGCCACCTCATTCAAACCCCACTTTCCTCCTTCAGACTATACTGTCTTCATCTCCTCCATACTATACTGTCTTCATCTCCTCCAGAATCCTCTGTCCTCCTCCTTCAGACTCCTTTGCCCTATTCCTCTAGACTCCTTTGCCCTATTCCTCTAGACTCCTTTGCCCTATTCCTCTAGACTAATTTGCCCTATGCCTCCAGACTCTTTTGCCCTATTCCTCCAGACTCCTTTACCCTATTCCTCTAGACTCCTTTGCCCTATTCCTCTAGACTCCTTTGCCCTATTCCTCTAGACTCCTTTGCTCTATTCCTCCAGACTCCTTTGCCCTATTCCTCCAGACTCCTTTGCCCTATTCCTCCAGACATCTTTGCCCTATTCCTCCAGACTCCTTTGCCCTATTCCTCCAGACTCCTTTGCCCTATTCCTCCAGACATCTTTGCCCTATTCCTCTAGACTCATTTGCCCGATTCCTCCTGACTCCTTTACCCTATTCCCCCAGACTCCTTTGCCCTATTCCTCCAGACTCCTTTGCCCTATTCCTCCAGACTCCTTTGCCCTATTCCTCCAGATTCCTTTACCCTATTCCTTTGTATTCCTTTGCCCTATTCCTCTAGACTCCTTTGCCCTATTCCTCCAGACTCCTTTGCCCTATTCCTCCAGACTCCTTTGCCCTATTCCTCCAGACTCCTTTGCCCTATTCCTCCAGATTCCTTTACCCTATTCCTTTGCATTCCTTTGCCCTATTCCTCTAGACTCCTTTGCCCTATTCCTCCAGACTCCTTTGCCCTATTGCTCTAGACTCATTTGCCCTATTCCTCCAGACTCCTTTGCCCTCTTCCTCCAGACTCCTTTGCCCTATTCCTCCAGACTCCTTTGCCTTATCCCTCCTGACTCCTTTGACCTATTCCTCCAGACTTCTCTGGCCACCTCATTCAAACCCCACTGTCCTCCTTCAGACTATACTGTCTTCATCTCCTCCAGACTATACTGTCTTCATCTCCTCCAGAATCCTCTGTCCTCCTCCTTCAGACTCCTTTGCCCTATTCCTCTAGACTCCTTTGCCCTATTCCTCTAGACTCCTTTGCCCTATTCCTCTAGACTAATTTGCCCTATTCCTCCAGACTCCTTTGCCCTATTCCTCCAGACTCCTTTACCCTATTCCTCTAGACTCCTTTGCCCTATTCCTCTAGACTCCTTTGCCCTATTCCTCTAGACTCCTTTGCTCTATTCCTCCAGACTCTTTTGCACTATTCCTCCAGACTCCTTTGCTCTATTCCTCCAGACTCCTTTGCGCTATTCCTCCAGACTCCTTTGCCCTATTCCTCCAGACTCCTTTGCCCTATTTCTCTAGACTCCTTTGCCCTATTCCTCTAGACTCATTTGCCCTATTACTCCAGACTCCTTTGCCCTATTCCTCTAGACTCCTTTGCCCTATTCCTCTAGACTCCTTTGCCCTATTCCTCTGGACTCCTTTGCCCTATTCATCTAGACTCCTTTGCCCTATTCCTCCAGAATCCTTTGCCCTATTCCTCCAGACATCTTTGCCCTATTCCTCCAGACTCCTTTGCCCTATTCCTCCAGACATCTTTGCCCTATTCCTCCAGACTCCTTTACCCTATTCCTCTAGACTCCTTTGCCCTATTCCTCCAGACATCTTTGCCCTATTCCTCTAGACTCATTTGCCGATTCCTCCAGACTCCTTTGTCCTATTCCTCCAGACTCCTTTGCCCTATTCCTCCAGACTCCTTTGCCCTATTCCTCCAGATTCCTTTTCCCTATTCCTTTGGATTCCTTTGCCCTATTCCTCTAGACTCCTTTGCCCTATTCCTCCAGACTCCTTTGCCCTATTCCTCCAGACTCCTTTGACCTATTCCTCCAGACTTCTCTGGCCACCTCATTCAAACCCCACTGTCCTCCTTCAGACTATACTGTCTTCATCTCCTCCAGACTATACTGTCTTTATCTCCTCCAGAATCCTCTGTCCTCCTCCTCCAGACTCTTTTGCCCTATTCCTCTAGACTCCTTTGCCCTATTCCTCTAGACTCCTTTGCCCTATTCCTCTAGACTAATTTGCCCTATTCCTCCAGACTCCTTTGCCCTATTCCTCCAGACTCCTTTACCCTATTCCTCTAGACTCCTTTGCCTTATTCCTCTAGACTCCTTTGCCCTATTCCTCTAGACTCCTTTGCTCTATTCCTCCAGACTCCTTTGCCCTATTCCTCCAGACTCCTTTGCCCTATTCCTCCAGACTCATTTGCCCTAGTCCTCTAGACTCCTTTGCCCTATTCCTCTAGACTCCTTTGCCCTATTCCTCTAGACTCATTTTCCCTATTCCTCTAGACTCCTTTGCCCTTTTCCTCTAGACTCCTTTGCCCTATTCCTCCAGAATCCTTTGCCCTATTCCTCCAGACTCCTTTGCCGTATTCCTCTAGACTCATTTGCCCTATTCCTCTAGACTCCTTTGCCCTATTCCTCCATACTCCTTTACCCTATTTCTCCAGACTCCTTTGCCCTATTCCTCTAAACTCCTTTGCCCTATTCCTCCAGACTCATTTGCCCTATTCCTCCAGACTCCTTTGCCCTCTTCCTCCAGACTCCTTTGCCCTATTCCTCCAGATTCCTTTGCCTTATCCCTCCTGACTCCTTTGACCCATTCCTCCAGACTCTTCTGGCCACCTCATTCAAACCCCAATGTCCTCCTTCAGACTATACTGTCTTCATCTCCTCCAGACTATACTGTCTTCATCTCCTCCAGAATCCTCTGTCTTCCTCCTCCAGACTCCTTTGCCCTATTCCTCTAGACTCCTTTGCCCTATTCCTCTAGACTCCTTTGCCCTATTCCTCTAGACTAATTTGCCCTATTCCTCCAGACTCCTTTGCCCTATTCCTCCAGACTCCTTTACCCTATTCCTCTAGATTCCTTTGCCCTATTCCTCTAGACTCCTTTGCCCTATCCCTCTAGACTCCTTTGCTCTATTCCTCCAGGCTCCTTTGCCCTATTCCTCCAGACTCCTTTGCCCTATTCCTCCAGACTCCTTTGCCCTGTTCCTCTAGACTCCTTTGCCCTATTCCTCTAGACTCCTTTGCCCTATTCCTCTAGAATCATTTTCCCTATTCCTCTAGACTCATTTGCCCTATTCCTCTAGACTCCTTTGCCCTATTCCTCCAGACTCCTTTGCCCTATTCCTCCAGACTCCTTTGCCCTATTCCTCTAGACTCATTTTCCCTATTCCTCTAGACTCCTTTGCCCTATTCCTCTAGACTCCTTTGCCCTATTCCTCCAGACTCCTTTACCCTATTCCTCCAGACTCCTTTGCCCTATTCCTCCAGACATCTTTGCCCTATTCCTCCAGACTCCTTTGCCCTATTCCTCCAGACTCCTTTGCCCTATTCCTGCAGACTCCTCTGGCCACCTCATTCAAACTCCACTGTCCTCCTTCAGACTATACTGTCTTCATCTCCTCCAAAATCCTCTTTCCTCCTCCTCAAGACTTCTTTGCCCTATTCCTCTAGACTCCTTTGCCCTATTCCTCTAGACTCATTTGCCCTATTCCTCCAGACTCCTTTGCCCTATTCATCTAGACTCCTTTGCCCTATTCCTCCAGATTCATTTACCCTATTCCTTTGGATTCCTTTGCCCTATTCCTCCAGACTCCTTTGCCCTATTCCTCCACACTCCTTCACCCTATTCCTCTAGACTCCTTTACCCTATTCCTCTAGACTCCTTTGCACTATTCCTCCAGACTCCTTTACCATATTCCTCTAGACTCCTTTGCCCAATTCCTCTAAACTCCTTTGCCCTATTCCTCTAGACTCCTTTGCCCTATTCCTTCAGACTATACTGTCTTCATCTCCTCCAGACTATACTGTCTTCATCTCCTCCAGAATCCTCTGTCCTCCTCCTCCAGACTCCTTTGCCCTATTCCTCTAGACTCCTTTGCCCTATTCCTCTAGACTCCTTGGTCCTATTCGTCTAGACTCCTTTGCCCTATTCCTCTAGACTAATTTGCCCTATTCCTCCAGACTCCTTTGCCCTATTCCTCCAGAATCCTTTACCCTATTCCTCTAGACTCCTTTGCCCTATTCCTCTAGACTCCTTTGCTCTATTCCTCCAGACTCCTTTGCCCTATTCCTCCAGACTCCTTTGCCCTATTCCTCCAGACTCCTTTGCCCTATTCCCCAAGACTCCTTTGCCCTATTCCTCTAGACTCATTTGCCCTATTCCTCCAGACTCTTTGCCCTATTCATCTAGACTCCTTTGCCCTATTCCTCCAGATTCCTTTGCCCTATTACTTTGTATTCCGTTGACCTATTCCTCCAGACTCCTTTGCCCTATTCCCCCACACTCCTTCACCCTATTCCTCTAGACTCCTTTACCCTATTTCTCTAGACTCCTTTGCCCTATTCCTCCAGACTCCTTTACCCTATACCTCTAGACTCCTTTGTCCTATTCCTCTAGACTTCTTTGCCCTATTCCTCTAGACTTCTTTGCCCTATTCCTCTGGACTCCTTTGCCCTATTCCTCTAGACTCCTTTGCCCTATTCCTCCAGACTCCTTTGCCCTATTCCTCCAGACATCTTTGCCCTATTCCTCCAGACTCCTTTGCCCTATTCCTCCAGACTCCTTTGCCCTATTCCTCCAGATTCCTTTACCCTATTCCTTTGTATTCCTTTGCCCTATTCCTCTAGACTCCTTTGCCCTATTCCTCCAGACTCCTTTGCCCTATTCCTCTAGACTCATTTGCCCTATTACTCCAGACTCCTTTGCCCTCTTCCTCCAGACTCCTTTGCCCTATTCCTCCAGACTCCTTTGCCTTATCCCTCCTGACTCCTTTGACCTATTCCTCCAGACTTCTCTGGCCACCTCATTCAAACCCCACTGTCCTCCTTCAGACTATACTGTCTTCATCTCCTCCAGACTATACTGTCTTCATCTCCTCCAGAATCCTCTGTCCTCCTCCTTCAGACTCCTTTGCCCTATTCCTCTAGACTCCTTTGCCCTATTCCTCTAGACTCCTTTGCCCTATTCCTCTAGACTAATTTGCCCTATTCCTCCAGACTCTTTTGCCCTATTCCTCCAGACTCCTTTACCCTATTCCTCTAGACTCCTTTGCCCTATTCCTCTAGACTCCTTTGCCCTATTCCTCTAGACTCCTTTGCCCTATTCCTCCAGACTCCTTTGCCCTATTCCTCCAGACTCCTTTGCCCTATTCCTCCAGACTCCTTTGCTCTATTCCCCAAGACTCCTTTGCCCTAGTCCTCTAGACTAATTTGCCCTATTCCTCCAGACTCCTATTCATCTAGACTCCTTTGCCCTATTCCTCCAGATTCCTTTGCCCTATTCCTTTGGATTCCTTTGTCCTATTCCTCCAGACTCCTTTGCCCTATTCCTCCACACTCCTTCACCCTATTCCTCTAGACTCCTTTACCCTATTCCTCTAGACTCCTTTGCCCTATTCCTCCAGACTCCTTTACCCTATTCCTCTAGACTCCTTTGCCCTATTCCTCTAGACTCCTTTGCCCTATTCCTCTAGACTCCTTTGCCCTATTCCTCTGGACTCCTTTGCCCTATTCCTCTAGACTCCTTTGCCCTATTCCTCCAGACTCCTTTGCCCTATTCCTCCAGACATCTTTGCCCTATTCCTCCAGACTCCTTTGCCCTATTCCTCCAGACTCCTTTGCCCTATTCCTCCAGACATCTTTGCCCTATTCCTCTAGACTCATTTGCCAGATTCCTCCAGACTCCTTTGCCCTATTCCTCCAGACTCCTTTGCCCTATTCCTCCAGATTCCTTTACCCTATTCCTTTGGATTCCTTTGCGCTATTCCTCTAGACTCCTTTGCCCTATTCCTCCAGACTCCTTTGCCCTTTTCCTCTAGACTCATTTGCCCTATTCCTCCAGACTCCTTTGCCTTATCCCTCCTGACTCCTTTGACCTATTCCTCCAGACTTCTCTGGCCACCTCATTCAAACCCCACTGTCCTCCTTCAGACTATACTGTCTTCATCTCCTCCAGACTATACTGTCTTCATCTCCTCCAGAATCCTCTGTCCTCCTCCTCCAGACTCCTTTGCCCTATTTCTCTAGACTCCTTTGCCCTATTCCTCTAGACTCCTTTGCCCTATTCCTCTAGACTAATTTGCGCTATTTCTCCAGACTCCTTTGCCCTATTCCTCCAGACTCCTTTACTCTATTCCTCTAGACTCCTTTGCCCTATTCCTCTGGACTCCTTTGCCCTATTCCTCTAGACTCCTTTGCCCTATTCCTCTAGACTCCTTCGCTCTATTCCTCCAGCCTCCTTTGCCCTATTCCTCCAGACTCCTTTGCCCTATTCCTCCAGACTCCTTTGCCCTATTCCTCTAGACTCCTTTGCCCTATTCCTCTAGACTCATTTGCCCTATTCCTCCAGACTCCTTTGCCCTATTCCTCTAGACTCCTTTGCCCTATTCCTCTAGACTCCTTTGCCCTATTCCTCTAGACTCCTTTGCCCTATTCCTCTGGACTCCTTTGCCATATTCATCTAGACTCCTTTGCCCTATTCCTCCAGACTCCTTAGCCCTATTCCTCCAGACATCTTTGCCCTATTCCTCCAGACTCCTTTGCCCTATTCCTCCAGACTCCTTTGCCCTATTCCTCCAGACATCTTTGCCCTATTCCTCTAGACTCATTTGCCCGATTCCTCCAGACTCCTTTGCCCTATTCCTCCAGACTCCTTTGCCCTATTCCTCCAGACTCCTTTGCCCTATTCCTCCAGATTCCTTTACCCTATTCCTTTGGATTCCTTTGCCCTATTCCTCTAGACTCCTTTGCCCTATTCCTCCAGACTCCTTTGCCCTATTCCTCTAGACTCATTTGCCCTATTCCTCCAGACTCCTTTGCCCTCTTCCTCCAGACTCCTTTGCCCTATTCCTCCAGACTCCGTTGCCTTATCCCTCCTGGCTCCTTTGACCTATTCCTCCAGATTTCTCTGGCCACCTCATTCAAACCCCACTGTCCTCCTTCAGACTATACTGTCTTCATCTCCTCCAGACTATACTGTCTTCATCTCCTCCAGAATCCTCTGTCCTCCTCCTCCAGACTCCTTTGCCCTATTCGTCTAGACTCCTTTGCCCTATTCCTCTAGACTAATTTGCCCTATTCCTCCAGACTCCTTTGCCCTATTCCTCCAGACTCCTTTACCCTATTCCTCTAGACTCCTTTGCCCTATTCCTCTAGACTCCTTTGCCCTATTCCTCTAGACTCCTTTGCTCTATTCCTCCAGACTCCTTTGCCCTATTCCTCCAGACTCCTTTGCCCTATTCCTCCAGACTCCTTTGCCCTATTACTCTAGACTCCTTTGCCCTATTCCTCTAGACTCCTTTGCCCTATTCCTCTAGACTCATTTTCCCTATTCCTCTAGACTCCTTTGCCCTTTTCCTCTAGACTCCTTTGCCCTATTCCTCCAGACTCCTTTGCCCTATTCCTCCAGACTCCTTTGCCCTATTCCTCTAGACTCATTTGCCCTATTCCTCTAGACTCCTTTGCCCTATTCCTCCAGACTCCTTTACCCTATTCCTCCAGACTGCTTTGCCCTATTCCTCTAGACTCCTTTGCCCTATTCCTCTAGACTCATTTGCCCTATTCCTCCAGACTCCTTTGCCCTCTTCCTCCAGACTCCTTTGCCCTATTCCTCCAGACTCCATTGCCTTATCCCTCCTGACTCCTTTGACCTATTCCTCCAGACTCCTCTGGCCACCTCATTCAAACCCCACTGTCCTCCTTCAGACTATACTGTCTTCATCTCCTCCAGACTATACTGTCTTCATCTCCTCCAGAATCCTTTGTCCTCCTCCTCCAGACTCCTTTGCCCTATTCCTCTAGACTCCTTTGCCCTATTCCTCTAGACTCCTTTGTCCTATTCGTCTAGACACCTTTGCCCTATTCCTCTAGACTAATTTGCCCTATTACTCCAGACTCCTTTGCCCTATTCCTCCAGACTCCTTTACCCTATTCCTCTAGACTCCTTTGCCCTATTCCTCTAGACTCCTTTGCTCTATTCCTCCAGACTCCTTTGCCCTATTCCTCCAGACTCCTTTGCCATATTCCTCCAGACTCCTTTGCCCTATTCCCCAAGACTCCTTTGCCCTATTCCTCTAGACTCATTTGCCCTATTCCTCCAGACTCCTTTGCCCTATTCATCTAGACTCCTTTGCCCTATTCCTCCAGATTCCTTTGCCCTATTCCTTTGGATTCCGTTGCCCTATTCCTCCAGACTCCTTTACCCTATTCCTCCACACTCCTTCACCCTATTCCTCTAGACTCCTTTACCCTATTCCTCTAGACTCCTTTGCCCTATTCCTCCAGACTCCTTTACCCTATTCCTCTAGACTCCTTTGCCCTATTCCTCTAGACTCCTTTGCCCTATTCCTCTAGACTCCTTTGCCCTATTCCTCTGGACTCCTTTGCCCTATTCCTCTAGACTCCTTTGCCCTATTCCTCCAGACTCCTTTGCCCTATTCCTCCAGACATCTTTGCCCTATTCCTCCAGACTACTTTGCCCTAATCCTCCAGACTCCTTTGCCCTATTCCTCCAGACATCTTTGCCCTATTCCTCTAGACTCATTTGCCCGATTCCTCCAGACTCCTTTGCCCTATTCCTCCAGACTCCTTTGCCCTATTCCTCCAGACTCCTTTGCCCTATTCCTCCAGACTCCTTTGCCCTATTCCTCCAGATTCCTTTACCCTATTCCTTTGGATTCCTTTGCCCTATTCCTCTAGCCTCCTTTGCCCTATTCCTCCAGACTCCTTTGCCCTATTCCTCTAGAGTCCTTTGCCCTATTCCTCCAGACTCCTTTGCCCTCTTCCTCCAGACTCCTTTGCCCTATTCCTCTAGACTCCTTTGCCCTATTCCTCCAGACTCATTTGCCCTATTCCTCTAGACTCCTTTGCCCTATTCCTCTAGACTCATTTGCCCTATTCCTCCAGACTCCTTTGCCCTATTCCTCTAGACTCCTTTGCCCTATTCCTCTAGACTCCTTTGCCCTATTCCTCTAGACTCCTTTGCCCTATTCCTCTGGACTCCTTTGCCCTATTCATCTAGACTCCTTTGCCCTATTCCTCCAGACTCCTTTGCCCTATTCCTCCAGACATCTTTGCCCTATTCCTCCAGACTCCTTTGCCCTATTCCTCCAGACTCCTTTGCCCTATTCCTCCAGACATCTTTGCCCTATTCCTCTAGACTCATTTGCCGATTCCTCCAGACTCCTTTGTCCTATTCCTCCAGACTCCTTTGCCCTATTCCTCCAGACTCCTTTGCCCTATTCCTCCAGACTCCTTTGCCCTATTCCTCCAGATTCCTTTACCCTATTCCTTTGGATTCCTTTGCCCTATTCCTCTAGACTCCTTTGCCCTATTCCTCCAGACTCCTTTGCCCTATTCCTCTAGACTCATTTGCCCTATTCCTCCAGACTCCTTTGCCCTCTTCCTCCAGACTCCTTTGCCCTATTCCTCCAGACTCCTTTGCCTTATCCCTCCTGACTCCTTTGACCTATTCCTCCAGACTTCTCTGGCCACCTCATTCAAACCCCACTGTCCTCCTTCAGACTATACTGTCTTCATCTCCTCCAGACTATACTGTCTTCATCTCCTCCAGAATCCTCTGTCCTCATCCTCCAGACTCCTTTGCCCTATTCCTCTAGACTCCTTTGCCCTATTCCTCTAGACACCTTTGCCCTATTCCTCCAGACTAATTTGCCCTATTCCTCCAGACTCCTTTGCCCTATTCCTCCAGACTCCTTTACCCTATTCCTCTAGACTCCTTTGCCCTATTCCTCTAGACTCCTTTGCCCTATTCTTCTGGACTCCTTTGCCCTATTCCTCTAGACTCCTTTGCTCTATTCCTCCAGACTCCTTTGCCCTATTCCTCCAGACTCCTTTGCCCTATTCCTCCAGACTCCTTTGGCCTATTCCTCTAGACTCTTTGCCCTATTCCTCTAGACTCATTTGCCCTATTCCTCCAGACTCTTTTGCCCTATTCCTCTAGACTCCTTTGCCCTATTCTTCTAGACTCCTTTGCCCTATTCCTCTAGACTCCTTTGCCCTATTCCTCTGGACTCATTTGCCCTATTCATCTAGACTCCTTTGCCCTATTCCTCCAGACTCCTTTGCCCTATTCCTCCAGATTCCTTTACCCTATTCCTTTGGATTCCTTTGCCCTATTCCTCTAGCCTCCTTTGCCCTATTCCTCCAGACTCCTTTGCCCTATTCCTCTAGAGTCCTTTGCCCTATTCCTCCAGACTCCTTTGCCCTCTTCCTCCAGACTCCTTTGCCCTATTCCTCTAGACTCATTTGCCCTATTCCTCCAGACTCATTTGCCCTATTCCTCTAGACTCCTTTGCCCTATTCCTCTAGACTCATTTGCCCTATTCCTCCAGACTCCTTTGCCCTATTCCTCTAGACTCCTTTGCCCTATTCCTCTAGACTCCTTTGCCCTATTCCTCTAGACTCCTTTGCCCTATTCCTCTGGACTCCTTTGCCCTATTCATCTAGACTCCTTTGCCCTATTCCTCCAGACTCCTTTGCCCTATTCCTCCAGACATCTTTGCCCTATTCCTCCAGACTCCTTTGCCCTATTCCTCCAGACTCCTTTGCCCTATTCCTCCAGACATCTTTGCCCTATTCCTCTAGACTCATTTGCCGATTCCTCCAGACTCCTTTGTCCTATTCCTCCAGACTCCTTTGCCCTATTCCTCCAGACTCCTTTGCCCTATTCCTCCAGACTCCTTTGCCCTATTCCTCCAGATTCCTTTACCCTATTCCTTTGGATTCCTTTGCCCTATTCCTCTAGACTCCTTTGCCCTATTCCTCCAGACTCCTTTGCCCTATTCCTCTAGACTCATTTGCCCTATTCCTCCAGACTCCTTTGCCCTCTTCCTCCAGACTCCTTTGCCCTATTCCTCCAGACTCCTTTGCCTTATCCCTCCTGACTCCTTTGACCTATTCCTCCAGACTTCTCTGGCCACCTCATTCAAACCCCACTGTCCTCCTTCAGACTATACTGTCTTCATCTCCTCCAGACTATACTGTCTTCATCTCCTCCAGAATCCTCTGTCCTCATCCTCCAGACTCCTTTGCCCTATTCCTCTAGACTCCTTTGCCCTATTCCTCTAGACACCTTTGCCCTATTCCTCCAGACTAATTTGCCCTATTCCTCCAGACTCCTTTGCCCTATTCCTCTAGACTCCTTTGCCCTATTCTTCTGGACACCTTTGCCCTATTCCTCTAGACTCCTTTGCTCTATTCCTCCAGACTCCTTTGCCCTATTCCTCCAGACTCCTTTGCCCTATTCCTCCAGACTCCTTTGGCCTATTCCTCTAGACTCTTTGCCCTATTCCTCTAGACTCATTTGCCCTATTCCTCCAGACTCTTTTGCCCTATTCCTCTAGACTCCTTTGCCCTATTCTTCTAGACTCCTTTGCCCTATTCCTCTAGACTCCTTTGCCCTATTCCTCTGGACTCATTTGCCCTATTCATCTAGACTCCTTTGCCCTATTCCTCCAGACTCCTTTGCCCTATTCCTCCAGACATCTTTGCCCTATTCCTCCAGACTCCTTTGCCCTATTCCTCCAGACTCCTTTGCCCTATTCCTCCAGACATCTTTGCCCTATTACTCTAGACTCATTTGCCCGATCCCTCCAGACTCCTTTGCCCTATTCCTCCAGACTCCTTTGCCCTATTCCTCCAGACTCCTTTGCCCTATTCCTCCAGATTCCTTTACCCTATTCCTTTGGATTCCTTTGCCCTATTCCTCTAGACTCCTTTGCCCTATTCCTCCAGACTCCTTTGCCCTATTCCTCTAGACTCATTTGCCCTATTCCTCCAGACTCCTTTGCCTTCTTCCGCCAGACTTCTCTGGCCACCTCATTCAAACCCCACTGTCCTCCTTAAGACTATACTGTCTTCATCTCCTCCAGACTATACTGTCTTCATCTCCTCCAGAATCCTCTGTCGTCCTCCTCCAGACTCCTTTGCCCTATTCCTCTAGACTCCTTTGCCCTATTCCTCTAGACTAATTTGCCCTATTCCTCCAGACACTTTTGCCCTATTCCTCCAGACTCCTTTACCCTATTCCTCTAGACTCCTTTGCCCTATTCCTCTAGACTCCTTTGCCCTATTCCTCTAGACTCCTTTGCTCTATTCCTCCAGACTCCTTTGCCCTATTCCTCCAGACTCCTTTGCCCTATTCCTCCATACTCCTTTGCCCTATTCCTCTAGACTGCTTTGCCCTATTCCTCTAGACTCGTTTGCCCCATTCCTCTAGACTCATTTTCCCTATTCCTCTAGACTCCTTTGCCCTTTTCCTCTAGAATCCTTTGCCCTATTCCTCCAGACTCCTTTGCCTATTCCTCCAGACTCCTTTGCCCTATTCCTCTAGACTCATTTGCCCTATTCCTCTAGACTCATTTTCCCTATTCCTCCAGACTCCTTTGCCCTCTTCCTCCAGAATCCTTTGCCCTATTCCTCCAGACTCCTTTGCCTTATCCCTCCTGACTCCTTTGACCTATTCCTCCAGACTCCTCTGGCCACCTCATTCAAACCCCACTGTCCTCCTTCAGACTATACTGTCTTCATCTCCTCCAGACTATACTGTCTTCATCTCCTCCAGAATCCTCTGTCCTCCTCCTCCAGACTCCTTTGCCCTATTCCTCTAGACTCCTTTGCCCTATTCCTCTAGACTCCTTTGTCCTATTCCTCTAGACTCCTTTGCCCTATTCCTCTAGACTAATTTGCCCTATTCCTCCAGACTCCTTTGCCCTATTCCTCCAGACTCCTTTGCCCTATTCATCTAGACTCCTTTGCCCTATTCCTCCAGATTCCTTTGCCCTATTCCTTTGGATTCCTTTGCCCTATTCCTCTAGACTCCTTTGTCCTATTCCTCTAGACTCCTTTGCCCTATTCCTCTAGACTCCTTTGCTCTATTCCTCCAGACTCCTTTGCCCTATTCCTCCAGACTCCTTTGCCCTATTCCTCCAGACTCCTTTGCCCTATTCCCCAAGACTCCTTTGCACTATTCCTCTAGACTCATTTGCCCTATTCCTCCAGACTCCTTTGCCCTATTCATCTAGACTCCTTTGCCCTATTCCTCCAGATTCCTTTGCCCTATTCCTTTGGATTCCTTTGCCCTATTCCTCCAGACTCCTTTGCCCTATTCCTCCACACTCCTTCACCCTATTCCCCTAGACTCCTTTACCCTATTCCTCTAGACTACTTTGCTCTATTCCTCCAGACTCCTTTACCCTATTCCTCTAGACTCCTTTGCCCTATTCCTCTAGACTCCTTTGCCCTATTCCTCTAGACTCCTTTGTCCTATTCCTCTGGACTCCTTTGCCCTATTCCTCTAGACTTCTTTGCCCTATTCCTCCAGACTCCTTTGCCCTATTCCTGCAGACATCTTTGCCCTATTCCTCCATACTCCTTTGCCCTAATCCTCCAGACTCCTTTGCACTATTCCTCCAGACATCTTTGCCCTATTCCTCTAGACGCATTTGCCCGATTCCTCCAGACTCCTTTGCCCTATTCCTCCAGACTCCTTTGCCCTATTCCTCCAGACTCCTTTGCCCTATTCCTCCAGACTCCTTTGCCCTATTCCTCCAGACTCCTTTGCCCTATTCCTCCAGACTCCTTTGCCCTCTTCCTCCAGACTCCTTTGCCCTATTCCTCCAGACTCCTTTGCCTTATCCCTCCTGACTCCTTTGACCTATTCCTCCAGACTTCTCTGGCCACCTCATTCAAACCCCACTGTCCTCCTTCAGACTATACTGTCTTCATCTCCTCCAGACTATACAGTCTTCATCTCCTCCAGAATCCTCTGTCCTCCTCCTCCAGACTCCTTTGCCCTATTCCTCTAGACTCCTTTGCCCTATTCCTCTAGACTAATTTGCCCTATTCCTCCAGACTCCTTTGCCCTATTCCTCCAGACTCCTTTACCCTATTCCTCTAGACTCCTTTACCCTATTCCTCTAGACTCCTTTGCCCTATTCCTCTAGACTCCTTTGCTCTATTCCTCCAGACTCCTTTGCCCTATTCCTCCAGACTCCTTTGCCCTATTCCTCTAGACTCCTTTGCCCTATTCCTCTAGACTCATTTGCCCTATTCCTCCAGACTCCTTTGCCCTATTCCTCTAGACTCCTTTGCCCTATTCCTCTAGACATCTTTGCCCTATTCCTCTATACTCCTTTGCCCTATTCCTCTGGACTCCTTTGCCCTATTCATCTAGACTCCTTTGCCCTATTCCTCCAGACTCCTTTGCCCTATTCCTCCAGACATCTTTGCCCTATTCCTCCAGACTCCTTTGCCCTATTCCTCCAGACTCCTTTGCCCTATTCCTCCAGACATCTTTGCCCTATTCCTCTAGACTCATTTGCCCCATTCCTCCAGACTCCTTTGCCCTATTCCTCCAGACTCCTTTGCCCAATTCCTCCAGACTCCTCTACCCTATTTCTCCAGACTCCTTTGCCCTATTCCTCCAGATTCCTTTACACTATTCCTTTGGATTCCTTTGCCCTATTCCTCTAGACTCCTTTGCTCTATTCCTCCAGACTGCTTTGCCCTATTCCTCCAGACTCCTTTGCCCTATTCCTCCAGACTCCTTTGCACTATTCCTCTAGACTCATTTGCCCTATTCCTAAAGACTCCTTTGCCCTATTCTTCTAGACTCATTTTCCCTATTCCTCTAGACTCCTTTGCCCTTTTCCTCTAGACTCCTTTGCCCTATTCCTCCAGACCCCTTTGCCCTATTCCTCCAGACTCCTTTGCCGTATTCCTCTAGACTCATTTGCTCTATTCCTCTAGACTCCTTTGCTCTATTCCTCCAGACTCCTTTGCCCTATTCCTCCAGACTCCTTTGCCCTATTCCTCCATACTCCTTTGCCCTATTCCTCTAGACTGCTTTGCCCTATTCCTCTAGACTCGTTTGCCCCATTCCTCTAGACTCATTTTCCCTATTCCTCTAGACTCCTTTGCCCTTTTCCTCTAGACTCCTTTGCCCTATTCCTCCAGACTCCTTTGCCTATTCCTCCAGACTCCTTTGCCCTATTCCTCTAGACTCATTTGCCCTATTCCTCTAGACTCATTTTCCCTATTCCTCCAGACTCCTTTGCCCTCTTCCTCCAGAATCCTTTGCCCTATTCCTCCAGACTCCTTTGCCTTATCCCTCCTGACTCCTTTGACCTATTCCTCCAGACTCCTCTGGCCACCTCATTCAAACCCCACTGTCCTCCTTCAGACTATACTGTCTTCATCTCCTCCAGACTATACTGTCTTCATCTCCTCCAGAATCCTCTGTCCTCCTCCTCCAGACTCCTTTGCCGTATTCCTCTAGACTCCTTTGCCCTATTCCTCTAGACTCCTTTGTCCTATTCCTCTAGACTCCTTTGCCCTATTCCTCTAGACTAATTTGCCCTATTCCTCCAGACTCCTTTGCCCTATTCCTCCAGACTCCTTTACCCTATTCCTCTAGACTCCTTTGCCCTATTCCTCTAGACTCCTTTGCTCTATTCCTCCAGACTCCTTTGACCTATTCCTCCAGACTCCTTTGCCCTATTCCTCCAGACTCCTTTGCCCTATTCCCCAAGACTCCTTTGCATTATTCCTCTAGACTCATTTGCCCTATTCCTCCAGACTCCTTTGCCCTATTCATCTAGACTCCTTTGCCCTATTCCTCCAGATTCCTTTGCCCTATTCCTTTGGATTCCTTTGCCCTATTCCTCCAGACTCCTTTGCCCTATTCCTCCACACTCCTTCACCCTATTCCCCTAGACTCCTTTACCCTATTCCTCTAGACTACTTTGCTCTATTCCTCCAGACTCCTTTACCCTATTCCTCTAGACTCCTTTGCCCTATTCCTCTAGACTCCTTTGCCCTATTCCTCTAGACTCCTTTGTCCTATTCCTCTGGACTCCTTTGCCCTATTCCTCTAGACTTCTTTGCCCTATTCCTCCAGACTCCTTTGCCCTATTCCTGCAGACATCTTTGCCCTATTCCTCCATACTCCTTTGCCCTAATCCTCCAGACTCCTTTGCACTATTCCTCCAGACATCTTTGCCCTATTCCTCTAGACGCATTTGCCCGATTCCTCCAGACTCCTTTGCCCTATTCCTCCAGACTCCTTTGCCCTATTCCTCCAGACTCCTTTGCCCTATTCCTCCAGACTCCTTTGCCCTATTCCTCCAGACTCCTTTGCCCTATTCCTCCAGACTCCTTTGCCCTCTTCCTCCAGACTCCTTTGCCCTATTCCTCCAGACTCCTTTGCCTTATCCCTCCTGACTCCTTTGACCTATTCCTCCAGACTTCTCTGGCCACCTCATTCAAACCCCACTGTCCTCCTTCAGACTATACTGTCTTCATCTCCTCCAGACTATACTGTCTTCATCTCCTCCAGAATCCTCTGTCCTCCTCCTCCAGACTCCTTTGCCCTATTCCTCTAGACTCCTTTGCCCTATTCCTCTAGACTAATTTGCCCTATTCCTCCAGACTCCTTTGCCCTATTCCTCCAGACTCCTTTACCCTATTCCTCTAGACTCCTTTACCCTATTCCTCTAGACTCCTTTGCCCTATTCCTCTAGACTCCTTTGCTCTATTCCTCCAGACTCCTTTGCCCTATTCCTCCAGACTCCTTTGCCCTATTCCTCTAGACTCCTTTGCCCTATTCCTCTAGACTCATTTGCCCTATTCCTCCAGACTCCTTTGCCCTATTCCTCTAGACTCCTTTGCCCTATTCCTCTAGACATCTTTGCCCTATTCCTCTAGACTCCTTTGCCCTATTCCTCTGGACTCCTTTGCCCTATTCATCTAGACTCCTTTGCCCTATTCCTCCAGACTCCTTTGCCCTATTCCTCCAGACATCTTTGCCCTATTCCTCCAGACTCCTTTGCCCTATTCCTCCAGACTCCTTTGCCCTATTCCTCCAGACATCTTTGCCCTATTCCTCTAGACTCATTTGCCCCATTCCTCCAGACTCCTTTGCCCTATTCCTCCAGACTCCTTTGCCCAATTCCTCCAGACTCCTCTACCCTATTCCTCCAGACTCCTTTGCCCTATTCCTCCAGATTCCTTTACACTATTCCTTTGGATTCCTTTGCCCTATTCCTCTAGACTCCTTTGCTCTATTCCTCCAGACTCCTTTGCCCTATTCCTCCAGACTCCTTTGCCCTATTCCTCCAGACTCCTTTGCACTATTCCTCTAGACTCATTTGCCCTATTCCTAAAGACTCCTTTGCCCTATTCTTCTAGACTCATTTTCCCTATTCCTCTAGACTCCTTTGCCCTTTTCCTCTAGACTCCTTTGCCCTATTCCTCCAGACTCCTTTGCCCTATTCCTCCAGACTCCTTTGCCGTATTCCTCTAGACTCATTTGCCCTATTCCTCTAGACTCCTTTGCCCTATTCCTCCAGACTCCTTTACCCTATTCCTCCAGACTGCTTTGCCCTATTCCTCTAGACTCCTTTGCCCTATTCCTCTAGACTCATTTGCCCTATTCCTCCAGACTCCTTTGCCCTCTTCCTCCAGACTCCTTTGCCCTATTCCTCCAGACTCCTTTGCCTTATCCCTCTTGACTCCTTTGACCTATTCCTCCAGACTCCTCTGGCCACCTCATTCAAACCCCACTGTCCTCCTTCAGACTATACTGTCTTCATCTCCTCCAGACTATACTGTCTTCATCTCCTCCAGAATCCTCTGTCCTCCTCCTCCAGACTCCTTTGCCCTATTCCTCTAGACTCCTTTGCCCTATTCCTCTAGACTTCTTTGTCCTATTCGTCTAGACTCCTTTGCCCTATTCCTCTAGACTAATTTGCCCTATTCCTCCAGACTCCTTTGCACTATTCCTCCAGACTGCTTTACCCTATTCCTCTAGACTCCTTTGCCCTATTCCTCTAGACTCCTTTGCTCTATTCCTCCAGACTCCTTTGCCCTATTCCTCCAGACTCCTTTGCCCTATTCCTCCAGACTCCTTTGCCTATTCCCCAAGACTCCTTTGCCCTATTCCTCTAGACTCATTTGCCGTATTCCTCCAGACTCCTTTGCCCTATTCATCTAGACTCCTTTGCCCTATTCCTCCAGATTCCTTTGCCCTATTCCTTTGGATTCCTTTGCCCTATTCCTCCAGACTCCTTTGCCCTATTCCTCCACACTCCTTCACCCTATTCCTCTAGTCTCCTTTACACTATTCCTCTAGACTCCTTTGCCCTATTCCTCTGGACTCCTTTGCCCTATTCCTCTAGACTCCTTTGCCCTATTCCTCCAGACTCCTTTGCCCTATTCCTCCAGACATCTTTGCCCTATTCCTCCAGACTCCTTTGCCCTATTCCTCCAAACTCCTTTGCCCTATTCCTCCAGACATCTTTGCCCTATTCCTCTAGACTCATTTGCCCGATTCCTCCAGACTCCTTTGCCCTATTCCTCCAGACTCCTTTGCCCTATTTCTCCAGACTCCTTTGCCCTATTCCTCCAGACTCCTTTGCCCTATTCCTCCAGACTCCTTTGCCCTATTCCTCCAGATTCCTTTACCCTTTTCCTTTGGATTCCTTTGCCCTATTCCTCTAGACTCCTTTGCCCTATTCCTCCAGACTCCTTTGCCGTATTCCTCTAGACTCATTTGCCCTATTCCTCTAGACTCCTTTGCCCTATTCCTCCAGACTCCTTTACCCTATTCCTCCAGACTGCTTTGCCCTATTCCTCTAGACTCCTTTGCAATATTCCTCTAGACTCATTTGCCCTATTCCTCCAGACTCCTTTGCCCTCTTCCTCCAGACTCCTTTGCCCTATTCCTCCAGACTCCTTTGCCTTATCCCTCTTGACTCCTTTGACCTATTCCTCCAGACTTCTCTGGCCACCTCATTCAAACCCCACTGTCCTCCTTCAGACTATACTGTCTTCATCTCCTCCAGACTATACTGTCTTCATCTCCTCCAGAATCCTCTGTCCTCCTCCTCCAGACTCCTTTTCCCTATTCCTCTAGACTCCTTTGCCCTATTCCTCTAGACTCCTTTGCCCTATTCCTCTAGACTAATTTGCCCTATTCCTCCAGACTCCTTTGCCCTATTCCTCCAGACTCCTTTACCCTATTCCTCTAGACTCCTTTGCCCTATTCCTCTAGACTCCTTTGCCCTATTCCTCTAGACTCCTTTGCCCTATTCCTCTAGACTCCTTTGCTCTATTCCTCCAGACTCCTTTGCCCTATTCCTCCAGACTCCTTTGCCCTATTCCTCCAGACTCCTTTGCCCTGTTCCTCTAGACTCCTTTGCCCTATTCCTCTAGACTCATTTGCCCTATTCCTCCAGACTCCTTTGCCCTATTCCTCTAGACTCCTTTGCCCTATTCCTCTAGATTCCTTTGCCCTATTCCTCTAGACTCCTTTGCCCTATTCCTCTGGACTCCTTTGCCCTATTCATCTAGACTCCTTTGCCCTATTCCTCCAGACTCCTTTGCCCTATTCCTCCAGACATCTTTGCCCTATTCCTCCAGACTCCTTTACCCTATTCCTCCAGAATCCTTTGCCCTATTCCTCCAGACATCTTTGCCCTATTCCTCTAGACTCATTTGCCCGATTCCTCCAGACTCCTTTGCCCTATTCCTCCAGACTCCTTTGCCCTATTCCTCCAGACTCCTTTGCCCTATTCCTCCAGACTCCTTTGCCCTATTCCTCCAGATTCCTTTACCCTATTCCTTTGGATTCCTTTGCCCTATTCCTCTAGACTCCTTTGCCCTATTCCTCTCGACTCATTTGCCCTATTCCTCCAGACTCCTCTGGCCACCTCATTCAAACCCCACTGTCCTCCTTCAGACTATACTGTCTTCATCTCCTCCAGACTATACTGTCTTCATCTCCTCCAGACTATACTGTCTTCATCTCCTCCAGAATCCTCTGTCCTCCTCCTCCAGACTCCTTTGCCCTATTCCTCTAGACTCCTTTGCCCTATTACTCTAGACTAATTTGCCCTATTCCTCCAGACTCCTTTGCCCTATTCCTCCAGACTCCTTTACCCTATTCCTCTAGACTCCTTTGCCCTATTCCTCTAGACTCCTTTGCCCTATTCCTCTAGACTCCTTTGCAATATTCCTCTAGACTCATTTGCCCTATTCCTCCAGACTCCTTTGCCCTCTTCCTCCAGACTCCTTTGCCCTATTCCTCCAGACTCCTTTGCCTTATCCCTCTTGACTCCTTTGACTTATTCCTCCAGACTTCTCTGGCCACCTCATTCAAACCCCACTGTCCTCCTTCAGACTATACTGTCTTCATCTCCTCCAGACTATACTGTCTTCATCTCCTCCAGAATCCTCTGTCCTCCTCCTCCAGACTCCTTTTCCCTATTCCTCTAGACTCCTTTGCCCTATTTCTCTAGACTCCTTTGCCCTATTCCTCTAGACTAATTTGCCCTATTCCTCCAGACTCCTTTGCCCTATTCCTCCAGACTCCTTTACCCTATTCCTCTAGACTCCTTTGCCCTATTCCTCTAGACTCCTTTGCCCTATTCCTCTAGACTCCTTTGCCCTATTCCTCTAGACTCCTTTGCTCTATTCCTCCAGACTCCTTTGCCCTATTCCTCCAGACTCCTTTGCCCTATTCCTCCAGACTCCTTTGCCCTATTCCTCTAGACTCCTTTGCCCTATTCCTCTAGACTCATTTTCCCTATTCCTCCAGACTCCTTTGCCCTATTCCTCTAGACTCCTTTGCCCTATTCCTCTAGACTCCTTTGCCCTATTCCTCTAGACTCCTTTGCCCTATTCCTCTGGACTCCTTTGCCCTATTCATCTAGATTCCTTTGCCCTATTCCTCCAGACTCCTTTGCCCTATTCCTCCAGACATCTTTGCCCTATTCCTCCAGACTCCTTTGCCCTATTCCTCCAGACTCCTTTGCCCTATTCCTCCAGACATCTTTGCCCTATTCCTCTAGACTCATTTGCCCGATTCCTCCAGACTCCTTTGCCCTATTCCTCCAGACTCCTTTGCCCTATTCCTCCAGACTCCTTTGCCCTATTCCTCCAGACTCCTTTGCCCTATTCCTCCAGATTCCTTTACCCTATTCCTTTGGATTCCTTTGCCCTATTCCTCTAGACTCCTTTGCCCTATTCCTCTCGACTCATTTGCCCTATTCCTCCAGACTCCTCTGGCCACCTCATTCAAACCCCACTGTCCTCCTTCAGACTATACTGTCTTCATCTCCTCCAGACTATACAGTCTTCATCTCCTCCAGACTATACTGTCTTCATCTCCTCCAGAATCCTCTGTCCTCCTCCTCCAGACTCCTTTGCCCTATTCCTCTAGACTCCGTTGCCCTATTCCTCTAGACTAATTTGCCCTATTCCTCCAGACTCCTTTGCCCTATTCCTCCAGACTTCTTTACCCTATTCCTCTAGACTCCTTTGCCCTATTCCTCTAGACTCCTTTGCCCTATTCCTCTAGACTCCTTTGCTCTATTCCTCCAGACTCCTTTGCCCTATTCCTCCAGACTCCTTTGCCCTATTCCTCCAGACTCCTTTGCCCTATTCCTCTAGACTCCTTTGCCCTATTCCTCTAGACTCCTTTGCCCTATTCCTCTAGACTCATTTTCCCTATTCCTCTAGACTCCTTTGCCCTTTTCCTCCAGACTCCTTTGCCCTATTCCTCCAGACTCCTTTGCCCTATTCCTCCAGACTCCTTTGCCCTATTCCTCTAGACTCCTTTTCCCTATTCCTCTAGACTCCTTTGCCCTATTGCTCCAGACTCCTTTACCCTATTCCTCCAGACTGCTTTGCCCTATTCCTCTAGACTCCTTTGCCCAATTCCTCTAGACTCATTTGCCCTATTCCTCCAGACTCCTTTGCCCTCTTCCTCCATACTCTTTTGCCCTATTCCTCCAGACTCCTTTGCCTTATCCCTCCTGACTCCTTTGACCTATTCCTCCAGACTCCTCTGGCCACCTCATTCAAACCCCACTGTCCTCCTTCAGACTATACTGTCTTCATCTCCTCCAGACTATACTGTGTTCATCTCCTCCAGAATCCTCTGTCCTCCTCCTCCAGACTCCTTTGCCCTATTCCTCTAGACTCCTTTGCCCTATTCCTCTAGACTCCTTTGTCCTATTCGTCTAGACTCCTTTGCCCTATTCGTCTAGACTAATTTGCCCTATTCCTCCAGACTCCTTTGCCCTATTCCTCCAGACTCCTTTGCCTTATCCCTCCTGACTCCTTTGACCTATTCCTCCAGACTTCTCTGGCCACCTCATTCAAACCCCACTGTCCTCCTTCAGACTATACTGTCTTCATCTCCTCCAGACTATACTGTCTTCATCTCCTCCAGAATCCTCTGTCCTCCTCCTCCAGACACCTTTGCCCTATTCCTCTAGACTCCTTTGCCCTATTCCTCTAGACTCCTTTGTCCTATTCGTCTAGACTCCTTTGCCCTATTCCTCTAAACTAATTTGCCCTATTCCTCCAGACTCCTTTGCCCTATTCCTCCAGACTCCTTTACCCTATTCCTCTAGACTCCTTTGCCCTATTCCTCTAGACTCCTTTGCCCTAGTCCTCTAGACTCCTTTGCTCTATTCCTCCAGACTCCTTTGCCCTATTCCTCCAGACTCCTTTGCCCTATTCCTCCAGACTCCTTTGCCCTATTCCTCTAGACTCCTTTGCCCTATTCCTCTAGACTCTTTTGCCCTATTCCTCTAGACTCATTTTCCCTATTCCTCTAGACTCCTTTGCCCTATTCCTCTAGACTCCTTTGCCCTATTCCTCCAGACTCCTTTGCCCTATTCCTCCAGACTCCTTTGCCCTATTCCTCTAGACTCATTTGCCCTATTCCTCTAGACTCCTTTGCCCTATTCCTCCAGACTCCTTTACCCTATTCCTCCAGACTCCTTTGCCCTATTCCTCTAGACTCCTTTGTCCTATTCCTCTAGACTCCTTTGCGCTATTCCTCTAGACTAATTTGCCCTATTCCTCCAGACTCCTTCGCCCTATTCCTCCAGACTCCTTTACCCTATTCCTCTAGACATTCCTCTAGACTCCTTTGCCCTATTCCTCTAGACTCATTTGCCCTATTCTGCTAGATTCCTTTGCCCTATTCCTCCAGACTCCTTTGCCCTATTCCTCCTGACTCCTTTGCCCTATTCCTCCAGACTCCTTTGCCCTATTCCTCCAGACTCCTTTGCCCTATTCCTCTAGACTCCTTTGCCCTATTCCTCTAGACTCTTTTGCCCTATTCCTCTAGACTCATTTTCCCTATTCCTCTAGACTCCTTTGCCCTATTCCTCTAGACTCCTTTGCCCTATTCCTCCAGACTCCTTTGCCCTATTCCTCCAGACTCTTTTACCCTATTCCTCTAGACTCATTTGCCCTATTCCTCTAGACTCCTTTGCCCTACTCCTCCAGACTCCTTTACCCTATTCCTCCAGACTCCTTTGCCCTATTCCTCTAGACTCCTTTGTCCTATTCCTCTAGACTCCTTTGCCCTATTCCTCTAGACTAATTTGCCCTATTCCTCCAGACTCCTTCACCCTATTCCTCCAGACTCCTTTACCCTATTCCTCTAGACATTCCTCTAGACTCCTTTGCACTATTCCTCTAGACTCATTTGCCCTATTCCGCTAGGCTCCTTTGCCCTATTCCTCCAGACTCCTTTGCCCTATTCCTCCTGAATCCTTTGCCCTATTCCTCTAGACTCCTTTGCCCTATTCCTCCAGACTCCTTTGCCCTATTCCTCCAGACTCATTTGCCCTATTCTTCCAGACTCATTTGCCCAATTCCGCTAGACTCCTTTGCCCTATTCCTCTAGACTCATTTGCCCTATTCCTCTAGACTCATTTGCACTATTCCTCCAGACTCATTTGCCCTATTCCTCCAGACACCTTTGCCTTATTCCTCCAGACTCCTTTGCCTTATTCCTCCTGACTCCTTTGACCTATTCCTCCAGACTCCTCTGGCCACCTCATTCAAACTCCACTGTCCTCCTTCAGACTATACTGTCTTCATCTCCTCCAGAATCCTCTGTCCTCCTCCTCCAGACTTCTTTGCCCTATTCCTCTAGACTCCTTTGCCCTATTCCTCTAGACTCATTTGCCCTATTCCTCCAGACTCCTTTGCCCTATTCCTCTAGACTCCTTTGCCCTATTCCTCTAGACTCTTTTGCCCTATTCCTCTAGACTCATTTTCCCTATTCCTCCAGACTCCTTTGCCCTATTCCTCTAGACTCCTTTGCCCTATTCCTCCAGACTCCTTTGCCCTATTCCTCCAGACTCCTTTGCCCTATTCCTCCAGACTCCTTTGACCTATTCCTCTAGACTCATTTGCCCTATTCCTCTAGACTCCTTTGCCCTATTCCTCCAGACTCCTTTACCCTATTCCTCCAGACTCCTTTGCCCTATTCCTCTAGACTCCTTTGTCCTATTCCTCTAGACTCCTTTGCCCTATTCCTCTAGACTAATTTGCCCTATTCCTCCAGACTCCTTCGCCCTATTCCTCCAGACTCCTTTACCCTATTCCTCTAGACATTCCTCTAGACTCCTTTGCCCTATTCCTCTAGACTCATTTGCCCTATTCCGCTAGATTCCTTTGCCCTATTCCTCCAGACTCCTTTGCCCTATTCCTCCTGACTCCTTTGCCCTATTCCTCCAGACTCCTTTGCCCTATTCCTCCAGACTCCTTTGCCCTATTCCTCTAGACTCCTTTGCCCTATTCCTCTAGACTCCTTTGCCCTATTCCTCTAGACTCATTTGCCCTATTCCTCCAGACTCCTTTGCCCTATTCCTCCTGACTTCTTTACCCTATTCCTCCAGACTCCTTTGCCCTATTCCTCTAGACTCATTTGCCCTATTCCGCTAGATTCCTTTGCCCTATTCCTCCAGACTCCTTTGCCCTATTCCTCCTGACTCCTTTGCCCTATTCCTCCAGACTCCTTTGCCCTATTCCTCCAGACTCCTTTGCCCTATTCCTCTAGACTCCTTTGCCCTATTCCTCTAGACTCCTTTGCCCTATTCCTCTAGACTCATTTGCCCTATTCCTCCAGACTCCTTTGCCCTATTCCTCCTGACTTCTTTACCCTATTCCTCCAGACTCCTTTGCCCTATTCCTCTAGACTCATTTGCCCTATTCCTCCAGACTCCTTTGCCCTATTCCTCCTGACTCCTTTACTCTATTCCTCCAGATTCCTTTGCCCTATTCCTCTAGACTCCTTTGCCCTATTCCTCTAGACTCCTTTGCCCTATTCCTCAAGACTCCTTTGCCCTATTCCTCTAGACTAATTTGCCCTATTCATCCAGACTCCTTTGCCCTATTCCTCTAGACTCATTTGCCCTATTCCTCTTGACTCCTTTGCCCTATTCCTCCAGACTCCTTTGCCCTATTCCTCCAGACTCCTTTGCCCTATTCCTCCAGACTCCTTTGCCCTATTCCTCCAGACTCCTTTGCCTTATTCCTTCAGACTCCTTTGCCTTATTCCTCCAGACTCCTTCGACCTATTCCTCCAGACTCCTCTGACCACCTCATTCAAACTCCACTGTCCTCCTCCAGACTATACTGTCTTCATCTCCTCCAGACTATACTGTCTTCATCTCCTCCAGAATCCTCGGTCCTCCTCATCCAGACTCCTCTGTCCTCCTCCTCCAGACTTATTCATCCTATTCCTCCAGACTATACTGTCCTCTCCTCCTCCAGACTCCTTTGTCCTCCTCCTCTGTCCTCCTCCTCTTCCAGACTCTTTTGTCCTTCTCCTCCAGACTCATCTGTTCTCATCCAGACTTCTCTGTCCTCCTCCAGACTTCTCTGTCCTCCTCCAGACTTCTCTGTCCTCATCCAGACTCCTCTGTCCTCCTCCAGACTTCTCTGTCCTCCTCCCGACTCCTCTGTTCTCCTCTAGACTCCTCTGTCCTCCTCCTCTGTCCTCCTCCTCTTCTAGACTCTTTTGTCCTTCTGTGACACCCAGCTGCGCTTGGTATCACAGATCCTAGAAGGGTGTATTGCTGGATTCCTCCACAAGAGGCCCCCACAGCATACACACACCTCCACCTTCCACTTCAGACCACCAGAGGGAGCCCGTTAGGGAGATATAAAGGGAAGGTGGAGCCAGGCAGCCCAGAAAGTGATTCAGCAGTTTCCTGCTCAGACACAGAAGGAGTCAGTGCAGTCGAGCCAGAGCCTAGCAGTTCCTGCAGAAAGAGTTCAGTACAGTCTGTAGAGTGATTCCAGACTAGAACTCACAGAGCTCAGGATAGAGAGCTAGGAGTGTGCCGACGCTCTGAGAGCGGCGAAGAAGAGCAGTGTCCCGGCTGCAGTGTGTCTAGCCTAGTGAGGGCCCCGAGCGTGGCCGAAGGCGAGTGGAGAGTTAGTACAAAGGGGGCAGAGGAGCTTAACTAGCTCACCCCGAAGCAGTTACCGGACACCAGGTCCGAAGCTTACCGGGATCTCTATGACCCAGTAAGATATAACCGGAATCCCTGGAGAACTACAAGTCCCAGGATCGCTAAAGTGCTGATACGTAACAGAGCAGGGAAACACATAGGCCCCGCAAGCTGAGAAGCGTGTACTCCAAGAAAAGGCCCTATCAGAAGGTCAGCCAGCGCAGGACAGAGACAAAGTTAGGCCTAGCTCCAGGCAGGTCAGAAACTTACTACGCAGAGGCAAGAAACAGGAGGCCCTACACCTGCTCATTGGGGAGGATCCGGACATACACCCTTCACCCTACAGTGCTCCGGGATGTGCCTGAATTTCCATCAGTAAAAGGTGCTGAAGTGACTATCGTGTCTGTCCCTGTTCTTGCTCTGACCCAGCTGGGTCTCGCCTGTCCTGCATCCCTCTTCATATACTGCCCTGAGGCCTGCTCCACCTGTGGGGAGCTATACCATCGAGCTGCCTTATCATCGGCCTCAGTGGACTGCGGAGGTCTGGTGAATCTCACCAGAAACCACAGGTGGCGTCACGGACTCTTAATAAAATTAACAACTACCAACGCTTTTTAAAGAGGGACCCCAGGGTACGGTCCCGGGAGCCGACCACCGCGACATTCCCAAGGCCAGGCTAAAGGCCCAGGTAATCGAGTAATCCCCATCCCCCTGGGCGAGTCATCTCTCCTCCAGACTTCTCTGTCCTCCTCCCGACTTCTCTGTTCTCCTCCAGATTTCCCTGTCGTCTTCCAGACTTCTCTGTTCTCCTCCAGACTCCTATGTCCTCCTTAAGACTTCTCTGTCCTCCTCCAGACTCTTTTTTTTCTCCTCCAGACTATACTGTCCACCTCCTTCATACTACTATGTTCTCATACAGATCCATCTGCCCTCTCCTCGTCCAGACTCAAAACTTTGTCCTACCCATATCAACAGAGATAGATAACTTTGAGTAACAGTTCCTTTAGCCCTCTTATAATCTAGTAGGGTACAGTTGTGTCTGTCTTTCCTTCTTGGTACAAATTGGAAAAAAAAATATTTTGTGATATTTTGTTGGGCGGCATTTATGCTCTGTGGGCCTATATACGGCCAACCAGTGGCTGTGATGTGAATTGCAGCTTGTCAAGGGTTTTGCTTGCATGTCCCAAAAATGGGATAACTTTGTATGGTAAGAAATTGGAGTCCTTAACAAAATGTACAAAAAGTTAAGTGTGGGCAAATCTTGAATATATCAACTAAGTACATGTACCATATTTTTAAATTAAGGGGAAGAAGAGTAAGGTCATTAGTTGGCCATATACAGTAGCATGCTTTCAGTTGGGGTTGCTTGCTGTTTATGAGTGCACCATTCCGTGCATTGGTTGGAAAATGCTGAACAGATTTTCTCTCTGTACCTGTATGGATAAGCAGCAGATTGTAGGGCTGAGCACTTATGCATGCCCCTTCCTGATCCATGTAAAGATTGAAGAGTTAATGGTGAGTCGATGTGGTGTCTAAATCTAAAACCTGAATCACTTTAGGGTCTAGGAGTCTCAGATCTAAGGTGCAGCATCAAAATGTGCTCTGGGTGACAACCTATATTACTGATATCACAGCAACTGGGGTGTCACTTTTAAAGGGGTTTCTATTCTACATACTATACACATTTATGGCATATGTACTGACTCCCAATCTCCACCTGTATATGATAAAAGCACAGACAGCGCTGCCTCCCCATTTCTCCCTATTGATTATGTAGGCACAGACAGTACTGACGTCCTATAAAAACTGTAGGCACAGACAGTACTGATGTCCTGTAAATGCTGCAGGCACAGTTAGTACTGACGTCCTGTAAATCCTTCGGGCACACACAGTATAAACTTCCTGAAAATGCTGTAGGCACAGACAGTACTGACGTCCTATAAAAACTGCAGGCACAGACAGTACTGACTTGTTTTAAATGCTGTAGGCACAGACAGTACTGACATCCTATTAATGCTGCAGGCACAGGTAGTACTGACATCCTGTAACTGCTGTAGACACAGATAGTTCTGATGTCCTGTAACTGCTGCAGGCACAGATAGTTCTGATGTCCTGTAACTGCTGCAGGCACAGATAGTACTGACGTCCTGTAATTGCTGTAGGCACAGACAGTACTGACGTCCTGTAATTGCTGTAGGCACAGACAGTACTGACGTCCTGTAATTGCTGTAGGCACAGACAGTACTGACTCCCTGCAAATGCTGCAGGCACAGACAGTACTGCTCCTCTTTATCTCCCTGTAATCCCAATAGGTACGCATATCATGGTCTACTAGGCATTTATCGTAAATGTTACGAAAACAGATAGAACTGCCATCTTGCCTTTTCATGTAAATGATATACTGTAGGCATAGATAGTATTGTATGCCTGCCTCTTCTTTTAAGTGATAAAGGCACAGATATTGTTATCCACATGTCTCTTAGGCTACATTCGCACGATTAGTATCTGCTGCAGATTGGACGCAGCGCACTTCTGCTGCGTCCAATCTGCAGCGTCCAGACGTTACAGCATAGTGGATGGGATTTGTAGAAATTCCATGTCCGCTATGCGTCGCCGTACACCCGCGGAACCTGACGTGCAGTGCGTCTTTCCAGACCGCAGTATGTCAATTTCTCCTTCGGGTCCGCATGCAGGCTTTCTCTATAGACCTAGCCTCTATGGAGAAAGTCATTAGCATAGTGAACGGAAGCCGCCGGCGGCTTCTCCGCAGCATCGGGGACACAGGTGGTGTGTGAATATATAGGTTTTACTCCCTGTCCCTCCCTATAAATGCTTGGTACGTGGGGGGCTCTATTCTGGGACCTCCATCTCTGTAGAATATAAGCTTGTCACCTGTCTTAGTATCTTATATAGATGTGAATAATGTGGGCATCTGTGCATTCAATGCTACCATGCGGGTGGTGAGCTCATATATTGGATCGGGGGTCAGTTTATATTAAAACCATCTCCACGGATGTAAATGGGGCCATTCAGGGCAACGGTAAAGTTGGGTGACGATCCCATCTGAGATGACGCCCAGATTGTTTGCTACTTTCCCAAAAGCAAGTTCTTAATTACATTTTCTTCCTTTTGTGGTAAAATATCTTGAAATCCAACATCTTAATTGGGACAGGTGTATTAGATGCCGCATCGTTACGGAGAGCAGAGCCGATGATTATAGAAGGATTATCTGCCTCTTTCTGCTCCGTCCTCACAATCTTCTCTTCTGTGTTCAATATTTTCAGACTTTTAAATCTCCCAAATCCAGCAATAATGTGAAGAATCCGGCTCAGCCGCCGCTCTCCCCCCATACAATATAAAACTTTTAAATCCTGCGAACTGCGGGCGCACGAAAGGCAACGGCTGAATATCCATTCTCTAACCTAGAAACCTGGATATCCGTCCGCTGGTAAATTATTTACACTGTCATTGTATCGGCTCCATGATACATTTACCTGTCATTTTCCCCGAGCAGCAGAAACTCAGCTGCGAACATGCAGAATATTATAACAAATTCTCCGTCTACTTCACACATTTATTGGACTTGTCTACATTAAGGAAAATGACATTATAAATGCAGAGAACATTATATCATTAGAGGCAATTATTAGTCATTTCATGGCCATATAAATCTTTGTATTACTAGTACGCACAGTATACAGAGATAGAAATGGCAGAAATGGAGAAAGAAGGAAAGGGAGAGGAAGAGAGAGAGTGAGAAATGGTAGGGAGAGACAGGGAGAGAAGAAAAGGGAGAGGAAGAGAGAGAGTGAGAAATGGTAGGGGGAAAAAGGGAGAGAGAAGAAAAGGAAGAGGAAGAGAGTGAGTGAGAAATGGTAGGGGGAAAAAGGGAGAGAGAAGAAGAGGAAGAGGAAGAGAGTGAGTGAGAAATGGTAGGGGGAAAAAGGGAGAGAGAAGAAAAGGAAGAGGAAGAGAGAGTGAGAAATGGTAGGGAGAGACAGGGAGAGAGAAGAAAAAGGAGAGGAAAAGAGTGAGTGAGAAATGGTTGTGGGAGAAAGGGAGAGAGAAGAAAAGGGAGAGGAAGAAAGTGAGTGAGAAATGGTAGGGAGAGACAGGGAGAGAAGAAAAGGGAGAGGAAGAGAGAGAGTGAGAAATGGTAGGGGGAAAAAGGGAGAGAGAAGAAAAGGAAGAGGAAGAGAGTGAGTGAGAAATGGTAGGGGGAAAAAGGGAGAGAGAAGAAGAGGAAGAGGAAGAGAGTGAGTGAGAAATGGTAGGGGGAAAAAGGGAGAGAGAAGAAAAGGAAGAGGAAGAGAGAGTGAGAAATGGTAGGGAGAGACAGGGAGAGAGAAGAAAAAGGAGAGGAAAAGAGTGAGTGAGAAATGGTTGTGGGAGAAAGGGAGAGAGAAGAAAAGGAAGAGGAAGAGAGTGAGTGAGAAATGGTAGGGGGAAAAAGGGAGAGAGAAGAAAAGGAAGAGGAAGAGAGTGAGTGAGAAATGGTAGGGGGAAAAAGGGAGAGAGAAGAAAAGGAAGAGGAAGAGAGAGTGAGAAATGGTAGGGAGAGACAGGGAGAGAGAAGAAAAAGGAGAGGAAAAGAGTGAGTGAGAAATGGTTGTGGGAGAAAGGGAGAGAGAAGAAAAGGGAGAGGAAGAGAGAGAGTGAGAAATGGTAGGGAGAGACAGGGAGAGAAGAAAAGGGAGAGGAAGAGAGAGAGTGAGAAATGGTAGGGGGAAAAAGGGAGAGAGAAGAAAAGGAAGAGGAAGAGAGTGAGTGAGAAATGGTAGGGGGGAAAAAGGGAGAGAGAAGAAAAGGAAGAGGAAGAGAGAGTGAGAAATGGTAGGGAGAGACAGGGAGAGAGAAGAAAAAGGAGAGGAAAAGAGTGAGTGAGAAATGGTTGTGGGAGAAAGGGAGAGAGAAGAAAAGGGAGAGGAAGAAAGTGAGTGAGAAATGGTAGGGGGAAAAAGGGAGAGAGAAGAAAAGGGAGAGGAAGAGAGAGAGTGAGAAATGGTAGGGGGAAAAAGGGAGAGAGAAGAAAAGGAAGAGGAAGAGAGTGAGTGAGAAATGGTAGGGGGAAAAAGGGAGAGAGAAGAAAAGGGAGAGGAAGAGAGAGTGAGAAATGGTAGGGAGAGACAGGGAGAGAGAAGAAAAAGGAGAGGAAAAGAGTGAGTGAGAAATGGTGGGGGGAGAAAGGGAGAGAGAAGAAAAGGGAGAGGAAGAAAGTGAGTGATAAATGGTAGGGAGAGAAGGGGAAAGAAGGAAGGAAAGGGAAAGGGAGAGAGTGAGTGAGAGAAATGGTAGGGAGAGAAAAGGGGAGAGAGAAGGAAAAGAGAGAGTGAGAAATGGTAGGGAAAAAAGAGAAGGAAAAGGGAGAGGGAGCGAGAGAGAGGGAAGTGGTAGGGAGAGCGAGAAGGAAAAGGGAAAAGGAGAATGAGAGAGGAAGAGAGTGAAAGAAGGAAAAGAGAAAGGGAGAGAGAGTGAGAGAGAAAGGGAATATGGAAAGAGTATGTACAGTATACAGAGAAAGAAAGGGAGAGGGAAGGAAATGGGAGAGACAAAAAAGGGAAAGGGAGAGAGAGAAAGTTAGAAAGAAGGAAAAGGGAGCGAGACAAAGAGAGAGAGAAGGGATATGGAGAGAGAATGTATAGTAAACAGAGAGAGAAAGAGAGGGAGATAGAGAGTGAGAAAGAAAGAGAATGGTTGAGAGAGACAAGGAAGAGGAAGGGGAGAGGAAATGTACAGTGTGTAGAGTGAGAGAGACCAGGAGAGAGTGTGAAAAAGAGAGAATGGTTGAGAGACAAGGAAGAGAAATGGAGGGAGAAGAGAGAAAAGGGAGATAGAATTGATGATAGAGAGACAAAGAAGAGAGAGAAAGAATGGATGAGAGAGAAATGTAAAAGAAAGAAAGAGAAGGAAAAAAGAGAGGGAATGTAGAGTATACAGAGAGAGAGAAAGAGAGAGAGGGAAATGGAGAGGAAATATACATTAATATAAAGTGAGAGAGAGAGCAGGTGGGAGTGTGAGAAATAGAGTGCATGGTTGAGAGAGACAAGGAAGAGAAAGGGAGAAAGATGGAGAAAGTGAGAGAAAGAAGGGAGAAAAGGGAGTAAGAATGAATGATAGAGAGACAAGGGAAAGGGAGAAAGAGAGAGAATGGTTGACAGAGAAATGGAAAAGAGAAAAAACGAAAGCGATAAAGAAGGTAAAGGGAATATATAGTATATATAGAGAGAAGGGAAGCTATAGAGAGCAGGAGAGATCGAGAAAGAGAGAGAATGGATGAGAGAGTCAATGAAGTGAAAAGGAGAGAGGAGAAAGAGAGAAAGCAGAAAAGGGAGAGATTAGATGATAGAGTGACAATGAAGAAAGAGGGAGAGAGAGAATGAATGAGAGAGAAATGGAAAAGAGAAATAGAGAGAAAGAGAGAGAAGGTAAAGGGAGAGTGAATGTACAGTACATGTAGAGAGAAGGGAAAAGATAGAGAGAGCAGGAGAAAGTGTGAGAAATAGACAAGACGACAGTCAAGGAAAAAATGGAGAGTGAGGTAAAGAGAGGGAGAAAGAGAGAATAAATGAGAGAAACACGTCAGAGAAGAGAGAGTGAGAGAAAGAAAGAGACTGAGAGGGAAGAGAGCGGGATAAAGTGAGACACACATGGAAGAGAGAGAGAAGGAAGAAAGAGGAGGGAGCGAGAAAGAATATCAGAAAAGGGAGAAGGAAAACAAGAAAGAAAATAGGCAATAAAGAAAACAGGAAGGAAAGAAAGAAGTAAAGAAACAAAGAAGGAAACAAAGAAGGAAAGAAAGAAAGTCGGAAAAGGAGAGATGCGTAGAAGGGGCGACAGAGGGAGAGAGAAAAGGTATTGAAGCATGGAAATACTTCAATGGAATAGAAAAAACTAGTCTGGTGCCACCCTCGGCTGGCTTCTCCCCACACTGCTCCAGGTGATTGACAGGTCTTACATGATGTACGTCACCTGAAGCAGTACACGGAGAGGCCAGCCGAGGGCGAAACTGGACTAGTTTTGTCTATTCCTATGTGTCACACACAGTGTGGGAAGACTAAGTGCAACACGAAGTGATGAGGGGAAGGAAGCCCAGACACTAGGGAAAGGAGGAGTGGAGACCACTAGGCAGATCTAATAACACTCTGCCTACCCTACCGTCCCTATATTGGTTCCACACAAATCGCTGAGCAGGAAACCTAAGCCCTGTATATCCCTAGAGCTAGGCCCTTGATAGGGAGGGGGTGAGCACTGGTCAGTCACCACTATAAACTAAAAGCAGCAAGGGAGACATACAAAAGGGGAAAAATTAGCATGAGCAGACACCAGAGAGATAACACCAAACATCGTCCAAGGGCTCAAAGCCGACTGCTATAGCGCCAAGCCTTCACAAGGGAAAATGTGAATATCACTGGCGCCTCCCTGAAGCAGACTGAGAGTTTATAAACACCCTGTGACAATACAGCTTAAAATCTTAATAAACCAGACAATTAGATTAGTTAAGCCAAGAGAAATACACTACTGTGTTTAAATTGACTTGGATATATTTGTGTATTTCTAAAGGACAGACCAGTAATTGTATAACTCTGATTGCTGTCTCCTCTTGGTTAGGAGAACAATGTTGTTTGTTACTATGCTAATTACATATTATGCTAAGTGAGCTGAAACTTTTTTTACAATAGCCCTATGTGATACCAACTATGTAAATAGATTAGCTCACACAATGAGACCTGGTGAGCCATGCACCTTTACCTCTTACCTGTGACTGATGACCTTAAACAGATGTAAATATAAACAGGGATGTCTGTAGTGCTAGAAGAATAAAGAAGCATCAGAAAAAATTTACAAGGAGAATGAGAGACATCCTTCAGGACAGTAGATGGATAAGCATGGCATCCAAAGACACACAGATTTGGATTTTGCATGATTCTAGCCTAAGGGTATCAGCCCTGGCTGGAAAGATTCAGACCTGCTCCATTGACCATCAGAGAGACATGGATATGTAGCACCCTGAGGATTCGGCTGCTACAGGGGTATTGCACCTCAACCCAGAGGTGTGGTATTCCACTCCCGGGTAAGGATGGGGTATGGAACTGAGCTCAGTAGGCTGCATGCACTACATACATCCCATTTCCGGGGGACAGAACAACGGTACTCCCACCAGTATATGTGCAGGTACGACAGCGTCTGTCCCTGGCTGGAGTGGGAGGGGGGTGGAACATCCCAGTAGTGTAGGGGCAGATAGGGGGAGTAGTCTGGGTAAATGTAGGAGCTCATTGGGTGCTGGTCACCTGAGCTCACACATAGAGGGAGTATATAAGGTGGGCACCATCTTAGGACAGGGTCAGTCAGTCAGTTAGTGAGTCTGCGAGTCAGCAGTACTCCAGGAGAGGAGAAGGAAGAGAGACCCAGAGGCGCAGGACGAGAGGGGACCCCAAGAGCCCGTATGAGAACTGATAAGGGTGAAGGGTCGGCAAAAGGGTACCGGATCCCAAGCTGGCAGAGGCCAAAGCACACCTTAGCCAGGAACCGGAGGTCGTGGGCAGGATCTGCCACGACCCTCACCAAATCCACCAGAATGGCACACCGAGCATAGGGTCAGGGAAGCCAGAGAAGGTTCAACCACCAAGAGACCCGAGGGAGCCGGACACAGGTGGATCCCTGGTGGGAACGGCCAGAAGAAGGGAGAGTCAGAAAGGAGCTCAGGACCATACTCAGGAATTGCCCGGGAGTTGGCCGAGTCCAGGACCTGGTGGACGCAGCACGGCTCGGGTGGTCACTGCTGTACAGAGTGACCCGAGCAACACCAGTGAGTAAAAACCCTGAACTGCATTTCATGCCTCTGAGTCTCCTTGCTGCACCTTCACAACCACCATCCTCCACGTCTGACCCCCTGAGGCTATACCCCTCCCGTTGGGGGTTATACTACCACAGCTGCACACACACCACCAGCCTCAGCGGACCATCCTGCAGTGGCGGCCTTTTGACCGCAAATCAACGGGTGGCGTAGTCGACACTAGAACATCTGTAAGGACTGCCGCACACTGAGTTTGACACCCTGGGCACAGACCGGGTCACAGCCACTCGGAGACTACAACCCCCATCTGATCCGGCTCCGGGTATCCCTAACAACATGGCCCAGGGGGCGCGTCAACTTTGGCGTAGTCGGCAGGATCACGTGCCCGCAACAACCGGGTACTGCGTGCCTGAAGAAAAGTTCATATTTACCGTAAAAAGAAGTCTCCCGCCAATTCCAGAGGGTCCCCGCCATCGGACGCCATCTCGAATCAGTTCCCGCCATTTGCCCGTCATCTGCAGTCTTTTCCCGCCATCCACAGAGTTTCCCGCCACTGGGAAGCGATTCCCGCCATCAGAAAAGATTTCCCGCCTTGGCAGAGCGGACGCCATTGTGGGCGTGCCGAAGGATGGCAGGAGGACACCTCCCATCGTGGGCCAGGACAGAAAATGGCGCCAAAAGTGGAAACCGCCCCCACCAGCAGAGACTGTGATGATTGATATGTCCATCAGCGTGAGGGAACTGCCCCTGGAACTGGCAATCACAAAGTTGCCCCAGGACCGCCCTCAGTATGGGCGTATACAGAACAAAAGAAAGAAGATGGGAGCAGCTTGGAGGAGTCTGGAGGAGAGTCCAGAGAGAACACACCCGGAGATGGAGGGAGAGTCAGGCAGCACCGACCCAGTGGTCAGGAGCCTGTTGCAGGTCGCCACTCCAGAAGGCCTGCTGGAGATCCTGGCGCAGCTCCCCGGAGATCGGGAGCGTGCACAGACCGCGCTGGAGGGCCTCGCACGGAGGATGGCCCAGGTGCAGCGAGAAACGCTGACGGAGTGTAGCAGGGAGATGGCCCAGCAGGCTGGAGCCCGCCAGCGAAGCATGCCACCCGCAGCGAGGAGCAAGTCCACCTCTGAGGACGGCGAAGGAAGGACGACGGCCGGAGACGATGCCGCGGAGGGAGCCGAAGAGATGAAGGCAGGTAATGGGGACGACAGCATCCCGTGCCCAGAAGCCGTAAACCTGCCCCAGCTCCCCGTCGCAGAGCCCGAAGCCCCACTCACCGTTCCCGTAGCCGCTGCGTCATCGCTCCAAGCTAGGCCTCAAGCGGCCGGAGCCGCGGCCACGCCCCCTGTGACGTCACGGGCCTCAATTCTGAGCGCGGCCAAGCAGGAAGCGCCACCGGCCTGGTCGCAGGGCCGAGTACCCCCGGGCGCAGCAGTACCAACAGCGCCCTATACCACAGCTGAGCCACCGGCCTGGTCGCTGGGCCAAGTAACCCCGGGCGCCGCCGTCTTCACGGTGCCCTTCACCTTCAGGGTGCCCCAGGCCTGGTCGCAAGGCCTGGTGAACCCGGGCGCCGCTACCACCACCGCGCCCTCAACGTCCACAGCGCCACACCTGGGTGAAGACCTGTTTGCCCAGCAGACCTGCCCGGATGGGCAGCCCCCTGTGTGGCCACCGGAGTACCACCATCCCCGACTCCGGAAAGAAAGACCCCTGGATGAGCCCCTGATCCCGGCTCCGGCGCCCGCCAAGCTCACCCCACTCTCGTTGGAGGAAGCCCAGTTCGAGTGGGACTTTACCGGTGAGGACCTGATGGGATTCACCGAGGAGACCCGGGCGGCCGCAGCTGAGCGTGCGGAGTGCTGCCGGCAGCAGTTAGAGGTCTTCGACAGAGAGAGGAAAGAGAGGCGGGTCCGCGAGGAGCAGCTGCAAGTAAAGAGTGCAGAACAAAAGAGCCGGACCCGAAGGAACCCCCGTGCAGCCCACGGTCCCCGTGCCACCGGGACTGTAATTAAATTCCAGTTGCAGCACGGTTGGGGCTTCATCAGAGACCATCACACCCCCGGCGACGTCTTCGTGACCAGAAGAGATGTCGAGTCCCACCTACCGGAGGGACACAGAGGTCGTGACCTATACCTGGGTGATGAGGTCACCTTCACCCGGCACCAGTGTGCCAAAGGACCCTATGCCCTTCATGTACATCGCCTGACAGAGGAAGAGCTGAGGTGTCAGGAGGAACAAGAGGACCCGGACGGGTCTGAAGCCTACCCTCAGGAAGGAGCAGGAGGGCATCGTCACCATTAAGAGGTGAACTGAAACTGTATATAGTTACCCGTAAGGGTATATGCCATGCTGCTTAAGTAAGATATAGTCCCCGTTGGGACCAGTGAACTGTTCCAGTGTGTCCCTATCCCCTAACAGGCTGAGGACTGTGAACAGCCATTCCCTTTCCCCACTGGCCGAGGACTGAGAGCGGCCATATTCCCCTTTTGTACATAGTTGCGCTTTCTAAGGCGCCCCCTACTGGTTTTGTAAGGAACTGTGTTTTTCTACCAGAGACTGTGGCACTTACCTGGTCACAATTTGCACCGTGGCCGGAGGAACAAGAAGGTTTATATGAAAAGTTTATGCTGCTGATAGTGTTTATATGTTTTATATGTTTATGTTATGAAAAAATTGTATGTTTTTGGATGTTTTATTCTTTTACAGCCCGAGGACGTGCTGTGATTTACCAGGGGGGAATGTAGCACCCTGAGGATTCGGCTGCTACAGGGGTATTGCACCTCAACCCAGAGGTGTGGTATTCCACTCCCGGGTAAGGATGGGGTATGGAACTGAGCTCAGTAGGCTGCATGCACTACATACATCCCATTTCCGGGGGACAGAACAACGGTACTCCCACCAGTATATGTGCAGGTACGACAGCGTCTGTCCCTGGCTGGAGTGGGAGGGGGGTGGAACATCCCAGTAGTGTAGGGGCAGATAGGGGGAGTAGTCTGGGTAAATGTAGGAGCTCATTGGGTGCTGGTCACCTGAGCTCACACATAGAGGGAGTATATAAGGTGGGCACCATCTTAGGACAGGGTCAGTCAGTCAGTTAGTGAGTCTGCGAGTCAGCAGTACTCCAGGAGAGGAGAAGGAAGAGGGACCCAGAGGCGCAGGACGAGAGGGGACCCCAAGAGCCCGTATGAGAACTGATAAGGGTGAAGGGTCGGCAAAAGGGTACCGGATCCCAAGCTGGCAGAGGCCAAAGCACACCTTAGCCAGGAACCGGAGGTCGTGGGCAGGATCTGCCACGACCCTCACCAAATCCACCAGAATGGCACACCGAGCATAGGGTCAGGGAAGCCAGAGAAGGTTCAACCACCAAGAGACCCGAGGGAGCCGGACACAGGTGGATCCTTGGTGGGAACGGCCAGAAGAAGGGAGAGTCAGAAAGGAGCTCAGGACCATACTCAGGAATTGCCCGGGAGTTGGCCGAGTCCAGGACCTGGTGGACGCAGCACGGCTCGGGTGGTCACTGCTGTACAGAGTGACCCGAGCAACACCAGTGAGTAAAAACCCTGAACTGCATTTCATGCCTCTGAGTCTCCTTGCTGCACCTTCACAACCACCATCCTCCACGTCTGACCCCCTGAGGCTATACCCCTCCCGTTGGGGGTTATACTACCACAGCTGCACACACACCACCAGCCTCAGCGGACCATCCTGCAGCGGCGGCCTTTTGACCGCAAATCAATGGGTGGCGTAGTCGACACTAGAACATCTGTAAGGACTGCCGCACACTGAGTTAGACACCCTGGGCACGGACCGGGTCACAGCCACTCGGAGACTACAACCCCCATCTGATCCGGCTCCGGGTATCCCTAACAACATGGCCCAGGGGGCGCGTCAGATACATTTTAGGGAAACCAGGGTTGGATGAGCAAGTCACTTGGCCCCATATATATGTTGTTTAGGGTTGCCAGGAGGGTCCCACTGGTCACCTGAAATCTATGGAGACATTCGGAGAAGCCAGATTGTGACCTGCCGGTCATCTGACTCAATGGAAACTCTCGAAGAGGCCAGGGTTGGACCCTCGAGTCTCCTGGCCTTGTACCTTGATGGACTGTCGGCTTCCTAAGCTTGCCGCTACCTTCTCTCTGTAGGGGGCCCGCCGGAAGTGGGGGGCCACTGGTTGAGGTAGTCGGCCCTGGAAGTCACCAAAGTTGCAACTGTTCTATCCCAGGCGAGAGGAGAAGGAAGGGTGAGACTGTAATGTTGTACCATCTTGGGAATTTGTTGGGACTGTCCTATGCGTTTATTGTCCGCTTTGTGGTTTAATAAAGTATTGCCACAATGTTTTACCCTCACCCTGTGTTGTCTGAGTAGCGTTACGCCCACGGAAGACCCCGTGTCTTCACACACTCAGACCAGGGTGTGTGTCAATCAGAGCAGGAGGGAGGTTGCCGCTGGGTCAGAATGTTAGAAGGATTAAGAAGGCGTCTGCAATGCCAAATGCAGTGACCTTCTGCAGCCAGATGCAGAGCGACTATTTGTTACATTTGACACACCCGTGACACGATGGTCCTCGTTAGGTTCTTCAAACTACGTTTTCTCGAAAATACCAGAAAGTTTCAGAGAACAACTCACCTGGCTGCAGTCGTGGAGCTGCCTGTGGTTTGGGCAGCAGGAATTAACTGACAGGTTAGTTTTAATACTAGTAAATCCTGTGCGAATAACATCGCGATCTATTTACTAGAAGATACTTCCACTCAATGCTCAGGTTGTAGAGTTTATAAAATCTATTTTTAAATAAAATACTAAAGTATTATTCATATAAATTAAATCCTCATTGAGGGTCCTCATCAATTAAAGATGGCAGAGAGTGGCCATGTAGCAGCTACTGATAGGATGCAGCCCTCACAGTTTTGTTAGAACTCCATTTAAAGGAAGGCTGCAACCCATCAGTGGCTCCTGATGGGCTGCAGAGCTCATGTAGCATAACAATATCACGTGAGCACCAACATTGCTGGAATGCCACTGAATATTAGTTTATTTTATGTGGGACACAATAGCACTTAGAAAAGGGTTATTCAGTAGAGGACAACCATTTCCATAACAAAGACCAGTCATTGATGTGAACAGAACAATGCAATTCCTAATATTCCCTGCGGGGGCACTTCAGGAAAATTTAATACTTGCTGCCAGATTCCCGAACTAATTCCACTGGATCCCAATAGATTCCAGAACCCAGACAACATGTGATTTCAGTATCATCAGGGTCTTTGCAAACAAAAAAGGGATTGTCCACAGCAGAGAGCTCCTTTAAGAGAAGCACTTCATCAGTGATGGAGATTAATGATGCTTATGTCTTTAGCTTTGCTGGAACTCTTAAACATCAAGATGATCAAGTCATTTATCATGATCGCATGTCCCCTGGGCTTTCTCATGACCGTGGCCCATGTCATAATGAGTTTTGCCATTAGCAGTACAATGACTATGTATCGACAGTATTGTCATCCTGATCAATGGAATTAACATTCCCATTAGCTAAAACCCACAGGCTCAGCAGATTCGGGCTGGTAGGAGGCAGCGAATGGTGGAAAAAGGTAAGGATGAACGTCTGTGCTCTGGAGGGTCTGGGTCTCCATATTAAATGCGTCTTTAGTACATTTCAGTCTGTTTTATATAATTATATAATTACTCATTCCAGAATATTTTGCTGAATTTCACAATCTGTGGGAATAAACTGGGGGAATTAGTTCCATTTCTTTCCATTTTGTGTTACTTTGTGATGTCTTTATTGTTTGTACATGTCCCCGCTTAATTGTAAAGTGCTGTGGAATATGTTGGCGCTATAGAAATAAAATTATTACTATTATTATTATGTCTTAAAGAGACACTCCAGGCAGAACCGATACACCATGTTATACCTAGTGCAGGGAATAAATGGAAGGGACTTATTACAGGGCTGTTACTCATCAACATTAACAGAAATAAACACTTGAAATAGATCCCTCTGTGTGTAATGACTCTATATAGTAGATCCCTCTGTGTGTAATGACTCTATATAATAGATCCCTCTGTGTGTAATGACTCTATATAATAGATCCCTCTGTGTGTAATGACTCTATATAATAGATCCCTCTGTGTGTAATGACTCTATATAATAGATCCCTCTGTGTGTAATGACTCTATATAATATATGTTATACTTTTTGCATTGAAGAACTGAAATAAATTAACTTTTTGATGATATTCTAATTTAGTGAGATGCACCTGTATAATACATAAGCAGTTGCACAAAATAATAAGGATTAAAGAGGAAACTTACTCTATAAAGTTCGCAGGGACGAATCAGCATAGGTGGAGGAGGGGCTCCCCGATTTGATTTGAACGTTATCAAACCTGACCCGTTGCTTATAGTATCTATACCACCCTGGCAATGAGTACTGCTCCATCCTCAGCAAACTATTTTATGCTTAAGGGAGAGACCTGTCCACACCCCCGTGTGCCGACATCACAGGGGCTAGGGCTCCACCCTTCATGTTTGTATTAAAAATCTGTTTTTTGGGATAACTTATCGCTGGTTGATCCCTGAAGCCCAAAAGTGGTACCATATTTTCTATTATGATTTTACCTTAATTTAGAGACCACACATGATATAGTTGCAGTCTGCTATTTTGCTACTTTTGCGCCACAGCTCCCTGGTTGGGCTTATGCAATGAGAAAATATGTATATCGCTCCTTGGCTGTCCCTGCCACTAAAAATATAGGTCAAATTATTATCGGAATTATGGAATTTACAATATTCCATATTCCGTATCGCTGCCGGCGAGACTATAGACTTCCTTTTGAAGCTCGGGAAGCAAGCTTCAATAGTTACATGTCAATTATTGCAAGCCTGCGTCTATTCAGCCCCTGTGTCTGCCAGGGGGAAAGATGCTCGCATTTTAATTAGGTTGTAGCTTTACAAGTCACTTGTACTGTAGGTGATAATTTGCAGAGAGACAGATGCTGGACTGTCAGCTCTCCTGTGACAACTGGTGGATAAGGGAGGGGTGAGGGGGCTTCAGGGGAAGACAGAATATATTCAACATTTCTCAATATTTGCCTGGCAATGGTCAACAGAATATATCAGCAGTGTAGCTGAGAATCCATCACTGGAGTGAGAAAAAAAACATTACTGGAAAGTAGCAGCATGGAGGACATTACACAGTGGCAATGAGAAGTTTAGCTGTGAATTTAGCCCTGTGGTGAGACAAAAAACACTTACTAAAAAGCAGCTGGACTGAACAGTGTACCTGGAATCAAGCTTTGGGATGAAATAAAACACTTACTGGGAATCAGCAGCTGCACAGATTACATTACACAACAGTACTGAGCAGTGTAGCTGGAAATCCAGCTCTGGTGAGATAAACTAGTTACTTGAAAGCAGCAGATTCTGTTTGTGTCTTTGCCTCTCTCTGCTCTTTCTCCCTCCTTTAATAGGCAGCTGCAATCTGATTCCTCAGGGGCTCTTGTCTTTGAGCAGGCCAAATTTTGTTTGTAGACATCTTGACTCGCCAAGGGAATCTGCTATGTTGGCAGGCCAGATCAACCATGCCTTGGCCATACTCTGTTTTTATAGACCTTGCATGCCAGCATACTTGTATACAGTAAAAAATTGACTGCCAAATAGTGCACCCCTACTGGTATTACTATATCGCATCCATCCCATATGATCCTAGCCTAGTAATATGCATGTGACAGCTGGTTGGAGTTGGCACAGCTGAACTCCGGGGACTCGAGTCTGAAACTTTCCGTTTAAAATAAATTAGAGCCTAAAATCAGTGAAATTTTTTAAACATATTTTCATTTGTGTTCTATTTTGTGGCAAAATGCAGGAACAGCAGAATCTATTGAGGGGCGATCAGCCCTGAGAGGAACGCACTGTTCTAAATTTACATACAAATATAGACACCGGAAGATCATTTGTCATATGTTACTGAAATTTCAATTCTGCGGTGATTAAAATATGAATTAGATTGTGAAGTGTCAGCTGCAGCCCTTTTTGTTAATTCCCTCGGCTTATGGCAGACACTGATTCAAAGATGCATTTTTGGAAATCGTTTTAGAAGGCAATTTATTCTGCTTCACTCTGAACATTTGAAAGAATAAAAATAAAAAAAATCTTAGTTAAATGTTTTTAGCCTAGAAGTTCTAATCTGAAGAAGGCTCCGAGGCCAACACTCATATCTGCTCGTCACAGATGTAGCGAGCGTCAGATAGTTTTCACTTGTTACTTTGTATGAGCTTTCACATGATGTTATAGGGTCCTGTCTCCTCTGAGTACCCACTAATATCCCATTGAACTGCTTGTAGGGCCACGACTTAACAACTCAGCCCCTTCAACCTCTCCAGCCGCCAATTTTCGATTTTGTGCATTCCTTATTTTCTTCACTTTTTCCAAGAGTCTTAACTTTGCTATTTTTTTATAAACCTTATGAGAAGCCAGTCATATTACTATATCATGTACTGAAAAACCGGGAAATGCGGAAAAATAAACCACAATTCTGCTGTTGACTTGTCTTGTATCCCCTTTTTTTACACCATTTATTATGTAGTATGGATGATCTGCCAGCCTGATTCTTCAGGTAAGTACGACTGTGACAATACCAAACTCCTATAGTTTTTATCTTTTAGTTTAATGGGGGGAAAAGTCTAAAAAATTGTAAAAAAAAATTGTTTGCATACACTGTCTGCTAAGTCAGTCACCATCAGTCAGTACTTACGAGGAAACAGTGCAGTGGTTCACGAGCTCTGCATACACCGACGCGCGTTTTCACATTAGGGGGAGGGTGCGCTACCCAAATCTTACAATCATTTTCTGAGACCCATAAATTTTTCATTTTTTCACCCATGGAGGTGTGTTGAGGGCTTGGATTTTTGCATGGTGAGTTGCAGTTTTTATTTAGGGTCCATGCAATGTTTTGATCACTTTTTATTGCATTTTTTGAGGAAGTTCAGCAATTCTGACTTTTTTTTTTTCCATTATGTCAATTATGTATAGGTTACATTATTTTGTATTTTCATACATTGGACATTTACAGATGCGGTGATGCTGAATATTTTTATTTTATACATTTATATTTTAATGGTTGGAAAAAGGGAGTGCTTAGAATTTTATGTTTTTTCATTTTTTAAAACTTTTTTTTCCTGTTTACATTAATGTTAAGTCTACGTAGGGATTTATAAGTGTATCGATATGCCAGCCATTCGGGCCTTCATCAGCACCCAAAGATGCAGCTATGTATAATGCGGACTCAGCTTCTGGGTGAAGCCATTTATTGTCAAACTACTGTGTTTTCTCTTTTTAAATCTTAATGACAATTAAAAACATCCAAATGACCTTGATCATAAGTTCACATATCCCAGTTCTTAATACCGTGTTTCGCCCCTTTAACATCAATGACAGCTTGAAGTCTTTTGTGGTAGTTGTGGATGAGGTTTTTTTATTTTATTAGATGGTAAAGCTGCCCATTCTTCTTGGCAAAAAGTCTCCAGCTCCTGTAAATTCCTGCGCTGTCTAGCATGAACTGTGCTCTTGAGATCTCCCCAGAGTGGCTCAATGATATTGAGGTCAGGAAACTGAGATGGCCACTCCAGAACCTTCACTTTGTTCCGCTGTAGCCAATGACAGGTTGACTTGGCCTTGTGTTTTGGATCATTGTCATGTTGGAACGTCCAAGTACGTCCCATGCGCAGCTCCGGGGCTGATGAGTGCAAATTTGCCTCCAGTATTTGCTGATAACGTGCTGCATTCATCTTACCTTTTACTTTTACCAAGTTTCCTGTGCCTTTGTAGCTCACACATCCCCAAAACATCAGCGATCCACCTCTATGCTTTACTGTAGGAATGGTGTTCCTTTCATCATAGGCCTTGTTGACCTCTCTCCAAATGTAACGTTTATGGTTGTGGCCAAAAAGTTCAATTTTGGTCTTATCACTCCAATGACCTTGTTCCAGAAGTTTTGAGGCTTGTCTCTGTGCTGTTTGGCGTATTGTAGGTGAGATACTTTGCGGCATTTGCGCAGTAATGGCTTTCTTCTGGCGACTCGACCATGCAGCCCATTTTTCTTCAAGTGCCTCCTTATTGTGCAATTTTAAACAGCCACACCGCTAGTTTTCAGAGAGTCCTGAATTTCAGCTGATGTTATTTGTGGGTTTTTCTTTGCATCCCGAACAATTTTCATGGCCGTTGTGGCCAAAATTTTGTTGGTCTACCTGACCCTGGTTTGGTTTTTACAGAGCCCCTGATTTTCCATTTGTTAATCACAGTTTGAACGCTGCTGACTGGCATTATCAATTCCTTGGATATCTTTTTGTATCCCTTTCCTGTGTTATACAGTTCAACTACCTTTTTCCGTAGATCCGTTGACAATTCTTTTGCTTTCCCCATGACTCACAATCCAGAAACATCAGTGGCTGGATGAAAGATGCAAGAGTCTTTCTGGATCCCAGAAACTCACTCAGCTTTTATGCACACACACTGATTACAAGCAAACAGGTCACAGGTGAGGATGTTACCTTTAGTAGCCATTCAAACCCATTTGTGTCAAATTCTATGCATGTTATCAGGCCAAAATCACCAGGGTATGTGAACTTTTAATCAGGGTCATTTGGATGTTTTTGGTTGTCATTAAGATTTAAAAAGAGAAAACACAGTAGTTTGACAATAAATGGCTTCACCCAACCAATAACCATGAGTGGAGAAAAAGTTTTTTTGTTATCATTCATATTTTCTGAAACAAGGCGAAAAAATTCTGCCAGGGTATGTAAACTTTTGAGCACAACTGTGTATATATATGCACCCAATGTATGGAAATGTGCTTTTATAAATTTGTCACAAAAAATGTAAGGAGGTCACAAACCAAAAAACTTCCCCCTGAATTGTCAGTAAATATGAATAATACGATTCTAGCTGTCACCACTAGGGGGAGCCCAGGAGTGCAGTGCGTGATGTCCCATGGCGGTTTTGTCAGCATTCCTCTGTGCTGCAGTGATGTATAGGCATCCTGAATGGATGGGTGATGGAATCGCACTCTGACACTGATCATTGGACTTTCTCTGAAATTGACCATTTATAAAATACATTGTATCTAGAAACCTTTTCTGAAATTGGTAAGAAATGGAGGATGATATTTCCGGGAGTGCGGAGGATATGACTGCTCCAGACAGGAATACAATATTTCTTACTGTAAGCAGAAAATAACCTGTCAGAAGCCTTTTACTATAGATCCTGGCACAGCGAGTATAGACGGAGTTCAGAGCGCTTAGCATCCGCCCGGTGCTCACGTAACTGCTTGTGACATGTGGGATCAGTGGGTATTATCTATTGATAAAGTTCTGCCCCCATTCAGCCCTTAAGTGATGTTTGTTTCTTTTGTGAATCATATAAACAGAAATCGAGTTTGACACCATTTTAGGCTTTTGCTGGACTCTTTCCGGGCTCATTTCTTCAAAGGAAATCCAAGGAGGAGGTGGATATTGTCTCGGAGAAGTCGCCAGATACAATGCAATGATGTTCTATGTGTTTCTCCACAATGCAGGAATAACACTGGATATAGGGCGGTATCATTTATTGTGCAGGAGCAGAGAGATGTAACACATGGAGGGATCTGGTGTTACACACTGAGGGATCTGGTGTTACACATGGAGGGATCTGGTGTTACACACTGAGGGATCTGGTGTTACACATGGAGGGATCTGGTGTTACACTTTGAGGGATCCACAGCAAACATTTCCGTTAATTATATGGAACCTGTCACCAGGTTTTACCTATTTTATCCTTCCAAATATGAAACTTTTTACTCACTTCCTTAACACTTCTCTACAGCACCTTCGCTGATTTGTATTCCTGTGCTAAAAATTGTCCTAGCTGTCTGATGGGTGTCCTCAGACCACACTTGGTGCTACCTCACTTATCCTGGCTCCAACATCAGGTGCTCTGTCCTCCTTCCTCGGGAATCAGCTCTCTCTGTTCCTGTGTGCATCAGGTTACCTTGATAACCTGATGCACACCTCTGAAGTCAAACTTTTAGGTGTTATAGGCTGATTAGTCACTACTTAGGCTCATCTATCTGTCATTCAATTCGGCTACATGTCTTCTAGAAAGTCAACTGACATACTCAGCAGTGCTGTTCTGCTGGGCTCTGCTATATCTCTTTAAGTTAGTAGCTTGACATACCTAGCTCTAGTCTTCTACTTGGCTCTGCTACAGCTCTTCAAATAAGTCTCCTGACATAGCCAGCTCATCTGTTCCACATGACTGTTCCGCATCTTTTCCAGTGAGTTTCTTGAGATACCTAGCTCTGCTTTTCTGCTGGGCTCTGCTACAGATCTTCAAATAAATCTCCTGACATAGCCAGCTGAGCTGTTCTACAGACCTCTCCTGCATCTTTTCCAGTGAGTTTCTTGAGAAACCTAGCTCTGCTCTTCTGCTGGTCTTTGCTACATATCTTCCAATGAATCATCAGACATAGCCAACTCACTTGGCTGTTGTAAAAGACTCTTCTACATCTTTTCCAGTGAGATTCTTGATATACCTAACTCTGCTGTTCTGCTGGGCTCTGCTACAGATCAGCAAATAATCTTCAAATGAGTCTCTTGACATATCCACTTCTGCTGTGCAGCCGGGCTTTCCATTGCTACAAGTGATTCACCTGACATACTGAAGTCTGCTAGGCTGCTGGGCTCTACTGTAACTCTGTTACATCTCTGGGGTCTGCTACACTATTAAAAAGTGTTTGCAAACTAAACAGCTCTGCTACATCTATGAATCTCCACTACTATGGTATTATCTTGACTTTCTTGCTTCTGTCTTTGCAGTTTCAACAGCTTTCCTATAGTCTTCTACTCTACTCTGACATTATAGCCTCCATTGCTCCAGCTTGTTCCAACACTTTGTCTATGTTGTTCTGCAACTTAACACTGCGCCTGCAAACACGCCCCCTCTGCCTTTGATTGACAAGGATAACATCTGCTATGTTAACCATAGAGCCAGGAAAAATGTACACCTGTGCAGATGAAAAAGAGGATCCACAGGAAACGATGATTTGTGGCCTCATCTCAAAAGTGGTTGACATAGGAGAAGGTATCCATGTCAATCAGAGGAAGAGGGGCAGCTTAATAACATTTTGCTCCGGAATGTGGGTCACTAGGGGGCAGTAGATGGTTCTTACATGTACAATCATTCTCCTCCTGAGCCAAATATGTTTTCTACATTGGGAAACCTTATGTAGATGGAGGTTCATAGGAATTACTAAACTAAAATAGAATAGAAAGAGTAACCCAGAACAATACATCACAATACAGGATGGTAATAATGTTACATCCGCTGTGTGCGGAATCTTCAGCAGTGCGGATTGTGACCGCTTCATCATTTTTATGCAGATTTCCCTCCTCCGAGCTAAATAAACCTGAATGCTGATTGGATGAAGCAGATCAGGTGATATGTATCTGTGTAAAAAAAGAGGGATTGGCCACAGGATGCCCCGCCCCTTTAGGGTGTACTGAATTATTAGCAGCTTGTTCTCCTCCGGCAAAATGGTCAAAAAAAGAGATTTCCCAACTCTAAGACGTCCCAGATTGTTCCCATTCTACAGAGGATGCCGATCACAGCACCATAAAGACACAGCCAAGGTGAGGAGGTTGAGCCCGACCACCACTGAGCAGCTGCTACAGCCTGAGGACCAGTGGGCCTGATATTTAACCCCAGGTCTACACTATGAGGCAAAGCTCTAGGTGTTAACCTCTCTGTCTTGAGATCAAGATGAGAATTATTTATTTATTTTACTCACTTATATAGCGCCATTAATTCCACAGTGCTTTACAGACATTATGGGCTCTGTCCCCATTGGGGCTCACAATCTACATTTCATATCAGTATGTCTTTGGAGTGTGGGAGGAAACCGGAGAACCCAGAGAAAACTCACACAAACATGGGGAGAACATACAAGCTCCTTGCAGATGTTGTCCTTGGTGGGATTTGAACCCAGGACCCCAGCGTTGCAAGGCTTCCGTGCTATCCACTGAGCCACCGTCCAGCCCATTATGAGGCCATTAAACAGTCCCTGGTAAGGAAATACCAGCTGACTCCTGAGATGTACTGGAAAAAGTTTCGGGCCCTCTGACTTAGACCTCATGACAGCTACAGTGATGCGGTGGACGGGCTCAGATCCAACTTTGACCAGTGAGTCCAAGGATTGTCGGTCCCTGGACCCACTGTTAGTTCTGTAAGAGTGGTGGACTGTACTGTCGCGTTCCTACCCCTGAAGACACCAGTCACGTCGTGTAGATAATGTGGTGCATTTTATACATATAAGGTGTTCTGTGAAATGTGTACTAGGTATTGCGGTTTTAGTGTATATTGTGAATAGACAGAGATATGCTAGTGCACAGCATATGGTAGAGATATAGATTAGGATCTATGGTATAAGATAAGGGCAGTAGGCTAAGTACAGACTGTTAAAGGAAAGTAACTGTAGTGAGCTGTAGGTATAGGTTAAGATACAGTTAATGTTTGGGACTAGCCCACAGTGGGAGGGGATAGTGCTAGTGAAAATCAGGCACTTCCTGATAGTTAGTCAGATAAGGAAGTACAATAACCAAGGTCAAGTTCAAGTGCCAGTGGACTGCTGGTGGCAGCGAGGAACTATCATTCATGGCGGGTGGATAGCGGGGCTGGACGGGAAATCCCAGGGGCTGAGAGAGCCAGTGAATGTGGGGATAGTCCAGGAGGAACGTATAGCGATGCCGAAGACATGCTGAGTAAAGGAAACAATGAACGGGAAGTGTGCTGCCCTATACTGCATGTTGCAATCTGATGAACTTGAACTGTCCAGTAAAATTTTGGTTGTTAAAACGAACCGGATGTCCCTTGATCTATGTCCTGAAGATGGAGGCCTGGAAATGGCGAAGGTTTGCGGCCTACAAGTGAGTATGATCCACCCCACACCTGACAGCACATTTGGACTTAGACAAGATTTTCCTGTAAAGTGCTGGGGCGTTATCGAACAGCAGCTCGGTCATGGCTACCGCCTGCGGTCACTTTTCAGTTGCCCAATAACCGGCCTAGTAGTGGAAGCAGCCGCGGTCTCGTCCATCACTCGTCAGTCAATTGCATAATTGTTCTGATGATTGGAGACAGCGGAGTTGGGTCCCTTGACAAAAAAGGTAACAGAGGGTGGATCTGCGTGACCCCCCGGCTGTGTATCATAGACATGGTATATTTATATTGCGCGTGTACTTATTATTATTAACGTGTGATGTTTATATGTTTATATTGGGGGTGTATTTAATATTACAGTGGGGAAAAAAAGTATTTAGTCAGCCACCAATTGTGCAAGTTCTCCCACTTAAAAAGATGAGGTCGGCCTGTAATTGACATCACAGGTCGACCTCAACTATGAGAGACAAAATGAGAAAACAAATCCTGAAAATCACATTGTCTGATTTGTAAAGAAATTTTTTTCAAATTTTGGTGGAAAATAAGTATTTGGTCAATTACAAACAAGCAAGATTTCTGGCTCTCACAGACCTGTAACTTCTTCTTTAAGAGGCTCCTCTGTCTTCCACTCATTACCTGTAGTACTGGCACCTCTGTCCTCCACTCATTACCTGTAGTACTGGTTCATCTGTCCTCCACTCATTACCTGTAGTACTGGCTCCTCTGTCCTCCACTCATTACCTGTAGTACTGGCTCCTCTGTCCTCCACTCATTACCTGTAGTACTGGCTCCTCTGTCCTCCACTCATTACCTGTAGTACTGGCTCCTCTGTCCTCCACTCATTACCTGTAGTACTGGCTCCTCTGTCCTCCACTCATTACCTGTAGTACTGGCTCCTCTGTCCTCCACTCATTACCTGTAGTACTGGCACCTGTTTGAACTTGTTATCAGTATAAAAGACACCTGTCCGCAACCTGAAACAGTCACACTCCAAACTCCACTATGGTGAAGACCAAAGAGCTGTCGAAGGACAGCAGAAACAAAATTGTAGCCCTGCACCAGGCTGGGAAGACTGAATCTGCAATAGGCAAGCTGCTTGGTGTGAAGAAATCAACTGTGGGAGCAATAATTAGAAAATGGAAGACATACAAGACCACTGATAATCTCCCTCAATCTGGGGCTCCACACAAGATCTCACCCCGTGAGGTCAAAATGATCTTAAGAACGGTGAGCAAAAATCCCAGAACCACACGGGGGAACCTAGTGAATGACCTGCAGAGAGCTGGGACCAACATTACACACTAACATCAGTAACACACTACACCGCCAGGGACTCAGATCCTGCAGTGCCAGACGTGTCCCCCTGCTTAAGCCATTACATGTCCGGGCCCGTCTGTAGTTTGCTAGAGAGCATTTGGATGATCCAGAAGAGTATTGGGAGAATGTCATATGGTCAGGTGAAACCAAGGTAGAACTGTTTGGTAGAAACACAACTCATCGTGTTTGGAGGAGAAAGAATGCTGAGTTGCATCCAAAGAACACCATACCTACTGTGAAGCATGGGGGTGGCAACATCATGCTTTTGGACTGTTTATCTGCCAAGGGACCAGGGCGACTGATACGTGTACATGAAAGAATGAATGGGGCCATGTATCATGAGATTTTGAGTGCAAACCTCCTTCCATCAGAAGGGCATTGAAGATGAAACATTGCTGGTTCTTTCAGCATGACAATGATCCCAAGCACACCAATAGGGCAACGAAGGAGTGGCTTCGTAAGAAGCATTTCAAGGTCCTGGAGTGGCCTAGCCAGTCTCCAGATCTAAACCCGATAGAAAACCTTTGGAGGGAGTTGAAAGTCCGTGTTGCTCAGCAACAGCCCCAAAACATCACTGCTCTAGAGGAGATCTGCATGGAGGAGTGGGCCAACATACCAGCAACAGTGTGTGCCAACCTTGTGAAGACTTACAGAAAACGTTTGACCTCTGTCATTGCCAACTAAGGATATATAACAAAGTATTGAGATGAACTTTTGTAATTGACCAAATAATTTTTTTCCACCAAAATTTGTGTACAATTTCTTTCCAAATCAGACAATGTGATTTTCAGAATTTGTTTTCTCATTTTGTCTCTCATAGTTGAGGTCGACCTATGATGTCAATTACAGGCCTCGCTCATCTTTTTAAGTGGGAGAACTTACTTGATTGGTGGCTGACTAAATACCGTATTTTTCGGACCATAAGACACACTTTTTTTCCCCAATATTTGGGAGGAAAATGGGGGGTCCATCTTATGGTCCAAACGTTACCTGCGGTGGTGGTGAAGTGGGATTACAGAGCCCTCCAGGATTGCGGTGGTGATCGCAGCGGCAGCATCAGCGGCAGCAGAGGTGAGGCAGAGCGGCTGGGGCCGGGACCGGGACCTGTGCTCAGCCGGTACTGGGGCTGCGGCCGGTGTCAGGCTGTGAGCGGCGTCGGGCAGCGAAGCAGTGCGGCCTGTGCAGGTTTTCGGTGTGCGCAGCCATCTTCCTAGAGCTGTGATCTACAGGAAAATGGCCCCCGAGCCGGTGCATGCGCAGACTGGTAGCTCCGGCGGCCATTTTCCTGTAGATCACAGCTCTAGGAAGATGGCTGCGCACACCGAAAACCTGCGCAGGCCGCACTGATTCACCGCTCAACGCCGCTCACTGCCTGGCACCTGCCGCAGCCCGGTACAGGCCCCAGCCCGAGATCCCAGCCTCAGCACGGTACAGGCCCCAGTCCAAGGCCCTGGCTTCAGCCCAGTACAGGCCCCGGCCTCAGCCCGGTACAGGCCCCGGCCTCAGCCCGGTACAGGCCCCAGCCAGAGGCCTCAGCCCCAGCCAGAGACCTCAGCCCCAGTCAAAGGCCTCAGCCCCAGCCACAGGCCCCAGCACAGGAACCTTCCAGGCTAAGGGCCTCAGCCAGGCACAGGCCCCGACACAGGCTCCACAACATCTGAGCTCTTCTGCTGCAGCCGCCGCCTTCCTGAGGGACTCTGCCTCCTGTGACCCTCGCTCCACTGCCCCCCAGGTAAGATACTGTACCTATTCAGACTATAAGAGGGACCCCCATCTTATAAAAAATATTTTTTTATATTTTCCACCCCAAAATATGGGGTGCGTCTTATGGTCCGGTGCGTCTTTTAGTCCGAAAAATATGGTACTTTTTTTCCCCACTGTATATATTATGACAATTTTTCTTCTTCTATAATTACTATGACTTATTACATCAGTGCGGGGATTCACAGTCAGTGCCCCCCTGGACCGTGATTACAGCCCTGCAGCCTCATGTCTTCTATCATGTAGTGATGCTGCGCTGTCCTGGAGCAGACGGTAATTAGAGGATTTGTCAGGTGACGCTTACTAAACCTCCTAATGTCCCAATGTCCTAATGTCGCCCGCATTTATATTCTATTCTGTCATTATCAGACATTATATACTGTACCATGTAAGACGTAGAGAGGGGTTCATCATGGGGGGGGGGGATCTCCTCAATGACCATCATGGCACACTGCGCCACTTTTGCAACCACCGATTTACTTGCCATGCAGATAGTATATAACAAATTGGCGATATAAGTGAATGATCATTTCTTTCTAAGATGTAATATTTGATTTCTGCCCGTCGTACCATTGATAGTACTGGTTTCTTCTTATGTGGCAGAGAAGTTTTTGGGCCACCAGGATTTGGAGGTGACTGCTGCCTCTGCACCCCCTATGGTTACACTAGCCCCGGTGAGTGATTGTATGCTGACTGTACTCTTTATAATCAGGTTCCTGTATAGATTATGTCCCTGATTCATGAAGTTGGGTATTTTAATGAATTTGGCAAATCTTTTATCTATTGCACACCAGCACCAAAAAATGTCAGTGACCAGGCAGCATTTCTGTCATAATTTACATCAACTTTGTGGTATAAATTATGATGAATTTGCCAGGAGTGATTGGCAACACCCCGCTCTGTCTGAGCTCTGCCAAATTTCCAAAAAGTTGGTGGAGTTTGGCCAATGCTGCCATGAAAGCACCAAAAGTAGCAACATTTTTGCACAACTGAATTGCACAAAAAAATTGCAACATTTTCCAAAGCAGTTTTACGTCAGAAGATTGTAAAATAAGAAGTCACTAGGTGTCCGGTACGAACGCCGAACTTTACAGTTCAGGTTCTCTCATCATCTCTACTCATTGCATAATGGCACTAGTTACACGCAGGGCAAGGTTGCCAAATTATCTTGCCCTTTTTGCTGCATTTATTTTTTGTTGCTCCACACTCAAACTGAGCAGATTTCAGGAGTTTGGGGGGAAGTGTTCTCTCTTTTTTTTATCTTGTATTTTTTTCTCTTTTTTTTTTGTTTTCCATTTTATGGTTGTTGCTACATTGTATCTTTTTAAAAAAAAAGGATTTGAAAATAATAAAAGCTTAGAATTAAAAAAATCTCTATCTTTTATCACCGGTAATTTTTACGAACAAACACTGAAAAAAAATACTGTCCAACATGTGGATGCGCCCTGGGAAGGAGAGAAGCAAAACAAAGATTTTTTTTGGCCAGACATATTTTTTTCTTTTCAAACTATTATTTTGATGTAGCTGAATGAGGTCTTGTTTTTTTGCGAGAATAACTTCAGCTTATTGAGGTTTTTGATTATATTATAACGCCATTTTACTGGTGATCACCGTAATTAATGAGTTTGCTGTACGATTACTGGCAAAAACTGAGATTTTTGGGTAGGTTGCTAGCCCCTATCAACAGTGGGGGAAACCTGGACACATTACTAATAGGGGCGACAATAAGAACACAGCAAAAATGGGCAGCAAAAAAGGAAACACGCACAATTATGAGCTACAAGTTGTGACAGCCCCACCATTCTTTATTCTGATCTATATTCAGGCAGAGATTCCCGTTGAATTCTGGCTGATTATTGGCAGCTCTGCATGTAAAAGAAATAGAAAATGGGAAATTGCTCTTTGCACCCCATTTCTTAGATTTATTTCCCTCCTATATCTAATTCCAGGAGAACTTGCTGCTGCATCCATCCCACCCGATCTGTCCCCGTCCGCTGCTGAGAAAGAGACCGCGTCCTCCTCGTAGAGGACAATGCACTGATGCTAACGAAGGACGACATAATGCCATCTCTTCCCTGGAGTAATTAATGAGGCTGCATGTCGGAGTGGACACCGGTATTGATAAGAAATGGTAATTCCGGGGTGGGAGGAGATAAGACGGAGTCAGAATGGACGTTCTGCATCAGATCTTACTGATAACTATCAATATCCGCAGGAGACGTCTTCTTCACTGATCTCTCTGAAGTTATTCTGAACGCTCTTGCATAAGTAACGACAATCTGTTTATGGCTAATTCCGTAACTGTAGAAAAACAAAGACGTAGAGCGCAGATCCGAATATCGTACGTGGGTCTACGGCGGCGAGAAAAACGGTCAGAACTGAACATGAGGATCTTAAATAACATTAACTTACCTCTATAATGTGTCTGTGCTCTACTCGGTGTAGCGCTTCGTAGAAACTTCTCCCATCGCGACCGAGTGACAGAGGTGAAACATGGCACCCATATGCCAGGTAAAGCCACCATGGCTACTTGTTCTCAGCTTTTTAATTTAGGCCATGTGAACAGGCAGCCTGCTAGATCAGTTGATATGTGGTTGGTGCTGCGTTGGAGGCCATTGTTGGGTGGTGTGACCTAGAGCTATCTGCTTTTGCCTGGCAGCTAGGGTGCTGTGTGGGCACTTCAGTGGCTCCCCCTGCTGGCGACCACCGCTGCCACGCAGTGCTACACCGAACAGAAAAGTGACCGACTACAGAGATTCCCGTGAAGTGGCCAAGGCTTTTACTTTCTGATCAAAATATTAACCAAGAACGGTAGAATCTCATATTCGGTTTTGATCATTTTGCTTCGTTGCAGCAGATCAACGTATAATATCTGGGCGAGCTTTTATATATATACAGCCATCTTTTATTGCTAATGTTATATCCTATATAAGCACAATGTCGGCCTCGGGGGCCACATGTAGCCATTTCTTTAGTCCCCTAAGAGACTGGAATGTTCGATAATTTGTTTGCAACACTGTAACACTGCTGTCTGTTCTGATATCTCCTATGTGGCATAGTGGGAGTCAGAGGGGCAAATTGGTGACAGGGGGCTCAATGCTTGTCATGAGGGCAATGTGGATGGCAATGGGGGCAGAATTATTGGCTTTAGTGACATTTTTACAGGAATAAGGTAACATGGAAGACACCAAAGATGGCCCACTGAAGACCACACCATAGACAGGACGGAAGAAGGCAACCGGACCGCAGTGTGGCTGCGCGGTAGGAAAGGCGAGAGACAGATCAGTAAAACCTTTTTAATGTTTTCTTTTTACATATGTTTATTATAACAAAAACATACCCTGGTTAGAAATTATCACCCAGAATAAAGAAAAGAACCGTAAAAAATAAAAGAATTATTATTTTTTTTTTGGAAATCAAATAAAAGTAATCTGAAAAACCACAAGGTGCCTCGAATGAGGGGACACTACACATTCACAAATAATTTACTGGTGCATAAATGATATTCAAAAAAAGGGGGATCCTAATGGGTTACAGTCAAATGACTCCTCATATAAATAAATCACATTCCTTATATCCAATCATATAATAAGTAATCCTATTCATAGGCATATAACAATTATAAAGATAATAAAGCAAGGAAGGAACGAAACATAGGCAGTAAATACTGACACTGTAGGCCTAACTGCAGTGATACTGATGTGAAGCACACCATGTGAATGGATCTTAATGTGTATCCTTAGGTACTGTAGTTATCAATACCATTGGAAGGACTCCAAGTAAATAAGAATTGTAGCTGTAATTAGGTACCAATGATATAAGTAAACCACTAGAGAAGCTAACAGACTAAGGTGTCCAAAAAAAGGTGATAGCTCATATATAAAATGCAGAGTGGATACAAAGGTTATACCTGTATGAAGATAGTATACAGCAGGCAAGTGAGGTCAGAAAAGAATTGTGTGATATCTCCACACCCCGACGCGCGTTTCGCCACTAGCTTCTTTTGGGGGGCGTATTATGTTTTGAGGTTGGAGAAGACATCTAAGAAAAATAAAGTGCATTCCATTCATATCAAATAAAGATGTCTCCACACCCCGACGCGCGTTTCGCCACTAGCTTCTTTCGGGGGCGTATTATGTTTTGAGGTTGGAGAAGACATCTAAGAAAAATAAAGTGCATTCCATTCATATCAAATAAAGATGTCTCCACACCCCGACGCGCGTTTCACCACTAGCTTCTTTCGGGGGGCGTATTATGTTTTGAGGATGGAGAAGACATCTAAGAAAAATTAAGTGCATTCCATTCATATCAAATAAATTAGACTCAAATCATTTTTCCGGGCCAAATCTGAGCAAAATGGAAAATTGGAATTGCCGCAGATTCGCTCATCGCTAATTATGAAGCTCAGTTCCTCCATATTCTTTACACATATGTTCTTGGCAATAAATGAGCTCTCGGCTGCAGCATCCAGGATGCATTTTCTTCTGTGCTTATCCCATTTGTGTACAGTCAGATGAGCGCAGCACGGCAGTAAAGTTCCCCGCGCACCGCACCCTGCGGGCATGTCATGGCTTTATCCCATAAAGCAGGGGGATTGTTTTAGGTTGAGAATATGTAGAAAGTACAGCAGCTATGAGCTGTTAGACAAGGAAAGTATCAGGAGCAGAAAAGTGAAAGTCACCCAGTTAAGAATTGATACATTGTAGCAAAACAAAACTGTTAAATATGTTGAGACATTACTTATATCATTGCTAAAAAAAGGCATGTTATGGGAACACTTGTAGCAGCAGATGAAGAGTGATAGGAGGCTGTTCTTTATGAAATGAAGCGGGCATTAGTGAAAGGAACAGGCTCCAAAGCAGCACAGAGTATTACAGGAGGATGCTGATGTTTACCTGCCACTATCCTGTAGCTCTAGACATGGCTGTATGTGATAGGGAAGAGTTATTACATCAGGATCCGAGTTATATAGAAGTATACCTGTCCACAGTGGCACAGAGTATTACAGGAGAGAAGTATGACCTACAGAATGGAAAGAATATGATGTTCCACAGCAGCACAGAGCTTTTAAGGATGTTGCACTGATCATTTTGGAAGAAGGGAACCTGTTGTCTCATGATGATATTAGTAAGGAGACGGATTAGAGAGGTGACAAACTCAAAGTTATTCAATGGAAGAAGCAGGGCTCTCAGCAGCACAAAGTATTTAAGGGGAAGCTTTGTGGGAGATAATAACTAGTTAATAATAGCTTAGCTTGCTGCCCTGGGACACTATGAAAAGTCTGTAATGGGGCCCACTGCCTATCATGAGTAACTTATAATATGGGTGTCTTCTTGAGGGTCGGGGTGGTCCTGGGGGTGACTGCTGCCTCTGCGCCCCCATAACTTGTCCCCTCCTGTGATGTCAGTGAGGACAGAATAGAGACAGGGGAAGAGTCATGATACAAGAAGGAAAAGCAGACTTATATGGATATTAATGGACGTACAAGAGTCCCCATCAGCACAGAGTATTTCAGCAGAGGAGTTCTGTCTATTGAGAAGTGAAGTGGAATGGAGGATGAAGGAGTGAGGATGAAGCATGCAGAGGGGGAATGATTGCAGCAGGAAGAAAGTGCACACTGTGGAGCCATTAATTCCCCCCTTCCCGCGGTGTCTGATTACTATGTATAATATCACAATGTAAGTGAGTGTTGTATCTCTATTAAGTTAAATGCCGCATTTGTGGAAATAGCAGAGGGAAAACACCTGCCAATACAGCCCCAGGTGATAATGAAGCAAATGCATAAAGACTGTATAATAAACCAGGAACGAGAGCTTTGCACGCTTAAACAAATAATTAGCATTATGCCCCGACATTGCAAAAAACAAAAACACGGAGTAAAGAATACGGCTTAGCAGACGCTGCTGCTGCAGGCTCCACATCCCGCTCTACGTGCAGCGTCATCCCCAAGGGACAGCTCCGCACACAATGCCCCATTATCAGCCCCACACAGGGAAATCCACAAGAGGGTCCATTATGTTCTTAAAAAAAAAAACATTTTTGAAATTCAAAAAAATCGCAGTAATTAGTGAAATTCTACGACTGGAGACCTGCCGATCCCACTGTTACTGGTCCGGGTGATGGAACCTCTATGCTTTGATGCAAGGAGGGACTAGAGGGGCATAACTAAGTGCCTACTAGGACCGACCAAGGTCACACGGCGGCTTAGTTGACTCCGTGAACCAAGGAGGGACCGGGTAGGTGAACCAGGTGCCACTCTGGGACCGACCTTGTGTGAGAGCAGGTGACTCCCATGGGTCAGATGACAAAAGCTGACCGGTACAGCAGATGAGCACGGCAGGTAGGCTGGCGGGTGATCCGGGTAGACAAGCAGGCTGGTACGGCGGATAGCCAGACAGGTACTCAGAGCAGTCGGGTACGGCAGGTAACTGGCAGGTGCTCCGGGCTGGCAGGCTGGCGAGCACGGCAGGTAACTGGCAGGTGCTCCGGGTTGGCAGGCTAGCAAGTACGGCAGGTAATCTGGCAGGTGCTCTGGGTAGGCTGACTGGTGGGCACAGCGGGTAACTGGCAGGTGCTCCAGGTAGGCAGGCTGGCAGGCTCGGCTGATAGACAGACTGGTGGGCAGGACTGTTAGACAGACTGGCGGGCAAGGAACCTGAGGGCTGAGGAGAGTGTTAGCACACAAACAACAATCTTGCACAGGCACCTCCATTTTGGAGGAGGTGCTTAATATAGGGGCAGTCCTCCGACCTTTGGCCGGGGACTCTTTAGGACCAGGAGAACAGGAAGACACCGGACTGAGACCGAGGCGGTGAGGGGAATGGCGTCTCTGCTCTTTACGCCCCCTCTTCTTTAAGCCCGCAAGAAATTTTTCTAGAAGATGAGGGGCATGAATGTTCTCCTTGGGTTCCCAAGACCTCTCCTCAGGGCCAAACCCCTTCCAATCCACAAGAAAGAAATTCTTTCCTCTTACCCTCTTGGTGGCCAAAAAGTTTTCTACCTCAAAGACGTCCTCAGCGGAGACTGGAGCTAGGGTGGTACCTGGATCGTCAGAGAAAGAATTAAGGACAACTGGTTTGAGGAGAGACAAGTGAAAGGAGTTGGGAATCCATAAGGAGGCCGGGAGTTTCAGCTTGTAAGCCACTGGATTAATTTGGTTCAGAACCTCGAACGGACCGATGAACCGCGGACCCAACTTGTAAGATGGTATCTTAAGACGAACATATTTGGAAGAAAGCCAGACGTTGTCTCCCGGACAGAATTGAGGTGGATTCAAACATCTCTTATCAGCATGCTTCTTCATCTGCTCAGAGGACTGAAGAAGCGCAGATCTAGTGTCTTCACAAATTGCAGAAAATTCGCTGACGAGAGACTCCGCGGCAGGATTGTCCACTGAAGAGGAGACGGGAAATGGAATTTCAGGGGTGTTGACCGAAGACCACAAAAAACTGAGTTTTAGCAGAAGACTCGCTCTCGTGGTTGTTATAGGAAAACTCGGCCCAGGGCAGGAGCTCAACCCAATCGCTATGGTGAGCATTGACAAAGTGTCGAAGAAAACTGGTGAGGATTTGATTGATGCGTTCCATTTGGCCATTTGACTGAGGATGATAGGCCGAAGAAAAATCCAAGGAGACATCCAGCAGCTTGCATGTGGCTCTCCAGAAGCGCGAAGTGAATTGAACTCGGCGATCCAAGACAATGTGGAGGGGTAAGCCGTGGAGACGGAAGATGTGATAGATGAAGTCCTTAGCCAGCAACGGTGTAGACGGGAGACCAGGCAGAGGGATGAAGTGGGCCATCTTAGAAAAGTGGTCAGTGACCACCCAAATGACAGTACAACCGGCAGAAACAGGGAGATCCGTGATGAAGTCCATTGCGATATGTTGCCACGGAGCGGAAGGCACGGGAAGAGGGAGAAGACCGGCAGAAAGGTGCCTAGTTATCTTGTTACAGGCACAAGAGGAACAAGCCGCGACAAATTCCGCAACATCCGTGCGCAGGGTGGGCCACCAATAATACCGGGCAATGAGCAGAAATGTCTTCCTCTGGCTGGCGTGACCAGCAAGCCCAGCAGGAGGCAGAGACGCCGATGCTACACTCACAAGTTGATTTTTTTTCAAAATTTTATATCTTTCCACTTTACCCACATTTTGACAATGACAATAATATTTACTGCAACGATGAACAATAGCAATATACTGCAGTGGTGCCGTACGCTCCTGAGAAACAGACCGAAGTGCCCAGAAAAATAGTGCACAATGCCAGTAGGGTGCCATACAGTTCACACACAGTTATTGTCATTCATTGTCCAAATACAACAACACCCACATAGTTATATAATTTCCCTAGATAAGAGAGAGAACTGAAAATATATAAAAGAATCAACACGACCCTAAATCTCATGGTCGACTATTCATGGGAGTTATATTATATAGTATGAGATTACATTAGAAATATCAGCTAATATCAAGACTCAGGGGTGGCTGTAGGATTTTTTAAGAACAAATTATTGGTGACTTTCAATTTAACAAACTTCATAAATGAAAAGTATAAGTGAATGTACAAAACTTTGTAATAAATCTTATCTGAGAAATCTGCTTCTTTCTCCACTTATCAGACACATCTTCCCTCCACCCCAATTGAACTCATCATTCACTTTGACAAGCTGCTACATTATGTCCTCCATGCTGCTGCTTTCTAGAAAGCATTTCATCTTCCCACCCAGCGCAGGATTCTCAGTTACGCTGTTCAGTGCTGCTGTATAATGTCCTCCATGCTGCTGCTTCTTTCTAGTAAGTGTTTATATCACTCCACAGTTGGATTCACAGCAACACTTCTCAGTACTGCTACATTACGTCCTCCATGCTGATGCGTTCTAGAAATAGCTTCATCTTCGCCCCAGCACAGGATTCACAGTTTCACTGCTCAGTACTGCTGTGTAATGTCTTCAATTCTGCTGCTGCTTCTGAACATGTGTTACATAGAGACAGAAGAGCAGGAATCCCTCATGTCTGTGGTATTCTGTTTGGTAGACATCATAGCACCCAATAGCTCAAAGACAACAAAAAATCTGAAATGGAGCCTGGAAAGGAGAAAGTCAAAAATATTATATGATGGCCATTCCTCATGTACACGCAGGGCAGCTGATTCTGAACAGTGAACGGAAAAGACAAGGCTGCTTTAATGTAACATCCTTTTAGTTAACCTCTTCACGACCCAGTCAATTTTTCGGTTTTGCGTTTTCGTTTTTACCTCCCTTTGTTCCTAGTGCTATAACATTTTTATTTTTCTGTCCACATACAGTAGATGAATGGGGGCTTGATTTTTATAGTATAAGTTATAATTTTGAATGACACTATTCATTTTACAATATAGTGTACTAGAAAATGGGAAAAAAAAATCCAATTGGCGAAAAACTGTGGAAAAAACACAATTCTGACAATGTTTTCTGGGCATTGTGTTATGGCGTATATTGTGTGATACAAATGACCTCGCAATATGATTCTTCTCATCAGTAATATTACGACTAGGGATGAGGGAACCCATGGAAGTTCGGGTTCTGGTACCTGACAATAACTTTATTAGTGATGAGCGAGCATGCTCGCTACTGCTCGGTGCTCGCTCGAGCATCTCACTGCACGAGGTGCTCAATGCTCGCCGAGTATTTCCGGGGTTGCTCGGGCGGGAAGTCGGGTCCCCTCCCTGCATGTTTGGCGCTCTCTAGAGCGCCAATGAACATGCAGGGATTGCCAGCCACTCATTGTAATGCAGCAGCCATGTTGGTTGTGGCATTACAGTGATTGGCTGGCCACACAGCGTCATCAGGTGTATATCAGACCTGGCGCCGCCATGCTCATCACAGTCACTCCGGATCAGACAGTGTAGGGAGAGCTGCTGCTGCGTTAGGGAGAGATTTGCTTGTTTATAGTTAGTGTAGGTGTACAGACTTTATTAGAGAGAGATATCCATCTCAAAAAACAGTCCTCCTGAGGACTAATCCATCTGCAGAGATATCAGGCAGGCAGTGTATATAGGCAGGCAGGCAGGGTATATAGCAGACTGCAGTGCATATAGCACAAGAGGCTCCATTCCAGTTCTGTCTGCTGATGCTTTTACAGATATTTGTAGAAATAGCCCCAGGTCTCAGGGGCCAGGAATAATTTTGTTTTGGATCTTAATCCTTATTATTTGCTTAAAAAGCAATCCAGAGAACACAGTTTTTCTGTGTCATTTGCTTGTTGGCACTGCAGAATACAGCCAGGTCCTTTCCATATTACAGCGCTAGAAATCCAGCTATTTAAAACTGTGGTTTGTCCAATACAAGGATCACATATAATTGCACTGAAGATACCGCCATTTCTGGCCTCCATTAAACTTTTGTTTCAGTGTGTCAGTGACGTTATTGACACCGGTTTGCTGTTAAAAATAGTTACCTACAGGCCAGTTATTTAAAACTGTGGTTTGTTCGTCACACAGATCACATACAAGTTCACTCCAAATCCAGCCATTTGTAGTGAGCATGGAAGATACTGTCCTCCATTTAAAATGTGGCAAAGGATGGGGAACTGGAAGTGATGGTGACAGTGCATGCAGAGGCCGTGGGCAAGCTGAAATTGTGCTACAACAAACACCCACATCTTCTCACCCGACCTTCATGTCCGAATTCCTAGGGGACAGCAGAACACCACTATTGAACCCAGAGCAGTGTCAAAAGATTATTGGTTGGATAGCAGATAATGGTTCCAGTCACTTAGCCACCACCACCACCACCCTGTCTTCCACACGGTCAAGTCTCAGTAGTCGTGAGTCTGGACCGCATATTCCTCACCCTGATGCTCCTTCCTCCCACCATGCCGAGTGCCCAGAGACCACTGATCCCACACTTGGACACTCTGAAGAGCTGTTCACTTTTCCATTTATAGATTCGGGCCTCTCGCCCGGTCCACTTGAAGCGGGGCAAGAGGAGATCCCGTGTAGCGATGCCAAAATATTTGAGCAGCCACGGTCACACGAATGCGACAGTGGGAAAGTGTCACAAGAGGTGGACGATGATGAGACACAATTTCCAGAAAGTCAGGAGGAGGACCAGGGTGCGGAAGTGGAAGACGAGGTGGTGGATGATATAGTAACTGACCCAACCTGGCAGGAGGACATGCAGAGCGAGGACAGCAGCACACAGGGGGAGGGAGGCAGAGCACCCCAACAGGCAGGAAGAAGCAGTGTGGTGGCCGCAGACAGAAGGCAGGCAACCGTTCCCCGTAACACCAACACAAAGGAAGTTGCCAGTACAACTGTTAGGTCTTCCCGAGTCTGGTTGTTTTTTCTCTCAACTAGCACCATCCGCAAGCATGTCCTTGTCCCAGCGCAGCGTTCAGTTGTCCATATCCCAGTCCTTGAAACACAAGCGCAAATGCGCAGCCAACGCCACACAGGCCACACTACTAAATTCCCACATTTAGCGACTGCTTGCGCTGGAAATGTTGCCTTTTAGGCTCATGGAGACGAAAGCTTTCCGCAACCTGATGGCAGCGGCCGTCCCTCGGTACTCGGTCCCCAACCGCCACTATTTCTCCTGGTGTGCCCTCCCCACATTACACCAGCATGTGTCCCACAACATTAGCCGTGCCCTCAACAATGCAGTTACAGGGAAAGTCCTCCTAACCACGGACACGTGGACAAGTGCTTGTGGGCGGGGACAGTACGTCTTGCTAACGGCACTCTGGGATAACATAGTGGAAGCCGGGACCTAGTCGGACCTTGGGACGGTACACATCCTCCCGACACCGAGGATTGTGGGTCCTAGGTCAATCAGGGTTGCTCCCACAGTCTACAGCTCCTGCCACTCATCCTCCTCAGCCTCCTCCTCCTCTTCAGCCTCCATCTCCGAAATGACCACATCAGTCACAAGCTGGAAGCACCGCAGCACTGCCTTGGCCAAGCGGCAGCAAGCTGTGCAGAAGCTAATATGCTTAGGTGACAAACTGCACAATGCTGAAGAGTTGTGGACAGCTCTGAAAGAGCAGGCAGATCTGTGGCTGACACCGCTGAACCTACAGCCTACAGTGAGCTCGCCTCTGAGGCGAGGCGAGCTCACACACGTACCATGCCTGGCCCATGTGCTTAACCTCGTGGTTCAGCGGTTTTTCAAAAGTTCCCCGGAGCTGCCAGATCTGCTTGTCAAAGTACGCCGCCTGTGTGCCCATTTTGGAAAGTCATCTACAGCTTCTGCCGCCCTTGCCGTGTCTTAGCAGCATTTGCAGCTTCCAGCTCACAGACTGGTATGTGATGTCCCCACGTGTTGGAACTCTACATTGCAGATGTTGGGAAGGATTTGTGAGCAGAAGAGGGCAGTTGTTGACTACCAGCATCAACAAGGCTGTCGGTATTGAGGTCAGACTCCACACATAAGACTTCAGGAGTGGACATGGATGTCAGACATCTGTACCATTCTCCAAAGCTTTGAAGACTCCACCAAGATGGTGAGCGGCGATGACGCCATAATTAGCATCACCATCCAGCTTCTCTGTCTTCTGAAACGCTCTCTGCTCACAATCAAAGAGGAGGCATTGCAGGCGGAGCACGATAAGATGGAGCAATTAACCATACATGGTGATTACACACAGCCCAGCCACATCTCATCCCAACGTGGATTGGGTGACAGTGAGGAAGAGAAGGAGGAGGAGGAAGGACAGGAGCTAGTTTCATGCACTATAGACGGTACTACCTGCACAGCTGTCATACCGTCTGTTCAGATGGGTGGCCTGAGGACAGGGAGGAGGAGGAGGAGGAGGAGAGCATGGTCAGTCGTGCTCTTGGTGAGAACTGACTCATAAAAATGAACAAGGGCTGGATTGGGAAAGACTTCTCAACACCACCAAATGATAGCAGAGTAACATAATAGCACACCGCCCCCTCCGGCAATCAGGAAGTCAGGAGGCAGGGGAGCGCTGTGCTCCTGAAGAAAGAAGATGATACAAACCGTGTCTGTACAATCAAGAAAAGAGATGTATAGATCTGCATAGGAGCTGAGTACACAAAACAATACATTCTTTTTTTCATTTTATTCATTGCAAAACGTATTCAAAGCACAAAAGTTTATTTCAATCCATAAGACCAGAAATGAAATGTTTGTTAATTTTTCTGCTACTTTCTTTACCCGTACCATCAGAATAAATGTCATCGCGGGACGTCTCCTTTTTTACTTGCTGAGCTTTAATCGTCCGTTCTTGCTTTAACTCGGTGAAAGCGAGAAGTAGCATGAAGTTAAAGGAGACAGAAGCGTCCAGGATATTTAGGAGCCGCTCTCCTGCCATCCGCGTGGTACCGTCCTTAGTTAATGAGTCTCCGATGCCGCTGTGATAATGATACACTGTATATCTGACCTTTCTGCATCTAGAAGAGGCAAAAACATAACAAGTGCGGCTGGAATCAGCAGACTTCTCGCTTCTGCGGATTATTCACTTTTCTGTATTAAGATAGATGATGTGATTAACATAATTAAGTCTCCGGGCCCTGGAGCTTTCCATTGTAAGGCGGCAATTACTAATGGCTTTGAGTTCTTATCTATCTTTGAAGTGTCTCTCTGCTCGGAGAACTCGAGGTGTCATTGTCCTATCGCCAGATGCTCAGAAGACTTGTCTTTTACATTTTTTTTTTTTACTCTTTCAGAATTTTATGTGTCAACATAACTATTTAGGAAAAGGAGAAAGTAACAGCAGGGAGCGGACTTCTGACCATAGAAGTCATGGTGCGAGGGGCGAAGAACTAAACGACTCCCACCACTTTCCATCACATCATGGTTTCAATGGCTTCTGTAAAGAGTGGAAAAATTTTCCCACGCAAAATTAAAAAAAAAGGAAAAAAAATTCACCTGTTTAACCCTTCTATCCACGGACACATTTTGTTGCTTCTTTTTCTTTTTAGTTTTTTCCTTTCGTTCTACCGAGAGACAAAACTTTTTTTAGTTTTCCGTCCACATTGCCGGACAAGGTGCAGTTCTGTATTATACCATTCACTTTTCCATATAACGTGCTGGAAAAAGTAAAAAAAAAGTGCGGTGAAATGGTGAAAAAGACACAAATTCCTCCATTGTTTTTTTGTTTTATTATCATAACATTTATCTTGTGATAACTATGACCACATAATATCATTCCTATGGCGATATACTATATATACAGTATATTTATTAATGATTAAAAGAAAATTCCAAATTTTGCCAAAGTATTAATTTTTATTGGTACCTTCTACCTTGGTATTTTTTGGGGTAATTACAATGTTTTCTTTGCTTCTTATTGCATTTCATTTTTGGAGGGAAAAATGACTACTGAAAAAAAGGCAATTTTGCCATTTTGATTTTTCTTTTCAGCATGTACTGGTTAAATAATTGTATATTTTGATTATTCAGTCATTTGCAGAAACAATGATATCACATATATTTATTTTATTATTTTTTTTTTAATTTCTTTATTTTGATCTGGGAAAAGAGAAGGGTAAAATTATATAACACACACACATATATATATATATATATATATATATATATATATATATATATATATATAAATTATATACAGTATATATTTTTTATGTATATATAAATTTGATCTTTTTTTAGTCTCTCTTGGGGATTTGAACCTGTGATAATCTGATTGCTTATACTATGTTTTAGAATAATTAAGAATTGAAGTCGGCCGGTCCAAACTGTCCACTAAATACCCACCAATCGGCTTCCATGTAGCAATCATTTAACATTGTAATTGTGCCCTAAATGGAGGGTGAGATCCTGCACTTATCATCACAGCAAAACTGAAATTAAAAAGTATTTAATTTTTTAAATGAATTCATTTACAATAAATCTGAGTAAAAACAAATCATTAATGTTCACTATCCTCTTTATCACTTTTCTATGTGCTGTACCGTTACCTCTCACCTTCCTTGTCCATGCCTCCTTCCTTGCTTCTTGATCCTGAAACTTTTTTTTCCAGCTGCAACTGCAAATAAATAATAATCTGTTCAAAATAAAAGAAAAAATCCACAACATGTTAGGCTATGTTCACACGTTGCGTTTGTGCTGTGTTTTTTATGCAAATTAAAAGCTTTGTTTTACAGTACTAGCAAAAGCTATGAGATTTCAGAAATCTCATGCACACACATTGTTTTTTTTTCTAAATTGAATTGGAAAACTGCTGCATTTTTGCACGTCACTTCTTTCAGTGTTTTTTCAGCATTTTTTCACCCTTAGAAAGAAATGAGTATGTGCAAAAACGCAGCAAAAACAGTGCAAAAAAACCATAGGTATCAGGTTTTGCTGTGATTTTAGTGGAAAAAAGCACATACAGCAGTATGTAAAAAGCATGTATTTTGGTGATTTTCCCAAGTTTAAACCATAATGTCTTGGTGTCATCACCTGAGATGGCAGATAGGATTAGTACAGTTTGATTAAATTAGTGATGTTTGCAAATTAAACATTGGCTGACTAAGGTTTGAAATTGAACAATACCTGACCAACTCAAGGGCCGAATAAAGTATGAAAGTAAACAGTGTCCTACAAACTCAATGCTCTGCCAATGTCTTAGGTAAACTATTTCCGACCAATTCATCTTCCCCCACTGTTACATTTGTAATTGTGTATTTTTTCATTAACTTTTTTGTTCAGAATAGTCACTATTTTTTCCTCGGCTAAATTCGAGTGGAACAGTTGGATCAAATTCGCTCTTTACTTACAATGTTCCTATTTGCTGACAGCAAGAAGAGATCTTGAAACTCTTACGGCGAATCACAAAGTTAAAACAAATGCAGAAGTTTTCATTATACAATGCATAATAAGGAATGAACTGGAGCGTCCACGAAACATCTTATTTTCCTATCCAGACCCAGTAACTTTCCTTCCCCCAGATTCGGTAATCCTGTAATTTTCAGGTTCGTTTATTTTGCCACTCATCATTTTTAATCTATATCTGATGTATGCAAAATAAACAAATGACAAATAAATTGCTTTCCACTTGAGGTCAGCGACGGGCGAAATCAACCAGGTGTTTTAAGACCTCGCTGCTAATTTCCAGTGTAACGATATTAAAGTTTTCACATTCCATTAAAGCGACAGGTAGATGCCGAATGTAGAATGTAACGGCAAATTAAATTAAACTTTTACACTACGTTGCATCTATAACTTTCCATCTGTGCCATTTATTAGCATGCCAAAAAAATTAACAACCTCAAACTGCTCCTCGAGAAGCGCCCCGGCCTCCCCGCAGTGTTCACTCATATGATGCAATCCAGAAAATTAAAATGGCAAGATTAAATTTCCAAGACGACACAGACGACGCGGTGTTTTGAACCTCTGCAAATCCGTCAATTGATGCATAAAGTTTGAGAAACTGTGAGAAGATGCACCTTGGAAACAGTAATGATTACTGTACTGCCCCCTAAAAATTGACACAATGTATCAAAGCCGTGACTGTTGGGATGTCCAGCGGACATGTATGTGAGGGAAACCTCAACATGGGGCTCAGGTTCATGGAAATCCGAGGCAAATGTTAGTTCAGGGATGAGCAGAATTCCTGGTGTATGATACCAATCTGCTACAATGTATTATATAATGAGAATAGCTAGATGTACAGTAGCTTTAGGCTAAGTGCCCATGAAGCAGAAATGCTCCGGATTTTTTCTGCATCTCCCTGGCAGGAAAAAGGCATGCGGATTTTACATGCGGATTTTACATGCGTTTTTCCTGCCAGGTAGAAGCGTTTGTGAAGCGTTTTTGCACGTGACACGCTCCCTGGGCCGTGGGGTACTCGGTAGCCGGGCCGGTCGATGCTGGGGGATGTCACGGTGGCAGTGACCCGGTCTGTGACCCAGGGCGGTCAATTAAAGGGGAAAAGTAAAAGGGAATAAAGAGATAATGTTCGTGACGCCACCTGTGGTATGCGGCTATATGGAGCCGCCGCTGCGGTGCAGATCCTCTGGAGATGATGGTGACGCAGCAGAGTTGGTTCAGCTCTCCACAGGCAGAGCTTAGCCCCAGGGCAGGATATAGTGATGCTATGAGGTAGATGTTTCTGGTGCGGTGTAATGCAGGTGATGGCGCAGATAATGACCAGTCCACAACTTAATGGCGGTTTCCTCTTATCTTTACTTGTGGTTGTTAAGCAGACCGGGGCACGGGTACTAGCTGGTAGTAGAGGTCCAGGCAGCCTGGAAGCAAGTTGGGGATCCACCTCGCCAGGTGAAGTTGTAGGCCTTCCCTCTGCGCTAATCTCTTTGGCCCTGCTGCTTGTAGCTGTACGGTGGCCCTCGTCCCTGAGTAAAACATCTGTTCCTCACCCGTATGGCAGGCAGCTCGGGCCTTCTTGGAGAGTTGCTCCCACGTGGCGGTGCTGGGCCCTATGGTGCTGCTGAGCCTCCGGGCGTCTGATGGGGCCAGGAGACCGACTGGTTTCTCTGCTGTTCTGGAGCCTCTGCAGCTTCCGGTGAGGCCGCTTGGAGAAAGGTCAGGACAGGTATCACGATTGCTCGGTTCACCTGCGTCCAAGACAGGGGAAATTCTCCAAGGATTGTTTAGACCTTTTCTTCCACCTTTCCTGTGTGCTGAGGGTTGTCTTGGTCTTCTTTGTGTTTCAACTGATCAGGGCATATCTTCAAGTGGTCTCTTGAGTCTGCAGCTGAAGTTTCCCCTCCATCTTTACTGATGAGGCACACCTTGGTGTTAAAGAAATTTGAAGGTAAGACGGTGTATGGCTCAACCTCCCACTGGTTATCTAATTTGTGGACTCGTCTCTTCCTTTTGAGTACTTGTTCTCCAGGTGACAAGGGAACTGCCGGTGCATGCTGATTGTAAGTTTTCTCCTGCTTCTGTCTCGCCTGGGACAAACTTCTCTCCACACATTCTTGCACCTTGCGGTATTGTTGCTGTCGCTCCGTATCCCAGTCTGCTTCTGGTGATGTCGTCTCAGGTGTTAAGGCTCCCACGTCTAAGTCCATGGGTAGCTTGCCAGGTAGGCAGGTGTACAGTTGGTGGAGTTCACCGAGATGTGGTTATACAGGTCCACCAAATTTGGTAACTTCTCTGGCCACAGGCTATTTTTTTCAAGGGGCAATTCTTCAACAGGTCTATCACCACCTGGTTCATCTTCTCGCACAACCCGTTGGTCAGGGGATGATACGGCGGCGTCCTTTTTTTCTTGCAGTTACAGAATTCTTGAAACACTTCTGCTTCAAAGGCTGGACCTTGGTCGGTAAGCACTCGTTCAGGGTAACTGTGCAGGCCACAAAAGTGTTGTTGAAATGCTTCGGCTGCCGTCTGAGCCGTCTGATCTTTCACTGGCACTACTATCAGGAATCGGGAGTAGTGGTCTACTATGGTGAGAGCGTAGACATAGCCTGACCGGCTTGGAGCTACCAGTTCAAGTGGTTGTAGATTATGGGCTGCAGGGGAGCCCTCTGGCTATCACGGTCTTTCCGTCCCAGGTTGCATGGACAACATTCTCTACACCATCTCTTAATTGCTTTCCTCATGCCAGCCCAGTAGAATCGCTCACGTAGCAGGGCTTCCAACTTCTTCCACCCGAAGTGTCCTGCTCCATCGTGGTACACTTCTAAGACCATTGGCACATCCCGCCTCAGGACTACCACCTGCCAGACCAGTTTGTGTGTCCGGGAGTTGATGCTTCTTCGACACAGCTTTCCCTCATAGATGAACAGCTTGCCCTTCTCCTTCCACAACTGTTGGGTCTCCTGTGGAGCATCTGGATTAGGGTGCGAGTCAGCTTGTGTCAGCAACTCCTTTACTAGGTGGACAGCTGGGTCACTATCCTGCGTCTTTGCCCATCCATGGTGGAGCAATGGGTTAAACGTGGCCTCTCTGTTGGCGGAGCACTTATTCCTCACACAGTGGGAGCACTGGGTAACCCCGTGACGATGGAAAGCGGGTATCTCTATCTCCTCCAGCTCTTCCGGGTCTTCTCCCCCTTCTGGCAAGTTGGGCATCCTGGACAGCGGATCAGAATTAGTGTTTTTATGCCCCGACCGATACTTGATGGTAAACTCGTAGTTGGACAGTCGAGCCATCCATCGCTGTTCTAGGGCACCAAGCTTCGCAGTCTCCAGTTGCGTCAGCAGGTTGTTATCTGTGAAGACTGTATATCTGGAGGAGGCGAGGTAGTGTTTGAAGCGCTCTGTTACAGCCCAGACTATGGCTAAAAACTCCAACTTGAAGGAACTATAGTTGTCGGGGTTCCTTTCCGTAGGACGGAGCTTCCTGCTGGCGTAGGCAATCACTCTCTCTCTGCCTTGCTGTACCTGGGACAGCACCACTCCCAATCCCAAGTTGCTGGCATCGATATGAAGTATAAAGGGTTGGCCATAGTCGGGGCAGGCCAGGACTCCGTCTCCCGTAAGAACCACTTTCAGTCGAGTAAAGGATTGTTCTTCTGTTTTACTACACTTGAACAGAGGATTCGGGTTCTTGGCCTTCTTGGACTGGCCCACTAGGAGGTACTGCATGGGTGCCGCTATCTTGGTGAAACCCTTGATGAATCTCCTGTAGTGGCCTAACAGCCCTAGGAACTGCCGCACTTCTTTGATAGTGGAGGGTCATGGCCAGTCCTTGATCACCGTGACTTTTTCAGGGTCTGGTGCTACACCTTCGGCGCTTACCACATGACCTAGGTACTGCACCTTGGGCTTCAACAGGTGGCACTTGGATGCCTTTACCTTCAGGCCATAACCAGATAGGGCTTTGAACACCTCGGCCAGGTGCTCCAGGTGGTCTTCGTATGTCTTTGAGTAGACGATTACGTCGTCTAGGTACAGCAGGACGGTTTCGAAGTTTTTGTGTCCTAAGCAACACTCCATTAACCGCTGGAAAGTTCCCGGGGCGTTGCAGTGCCCGAATGGCATACAGTTGAACTCGCTGAGGCCCATTGGTGTTTTAAACGCGGCCTTTTCTCTGTCCGCCTCTGCCACGGGAACCTGCTAATACCCACTGGTAAGATCCAAAGATAAATAGTTAGCGGATCTTAGTGCAGCTAATGATTCCTCAATTCTGGGTAATGGGTACGCGTCCTTATGTGTAATGCAGTTAATCTGCCTGTAATCAACACACATCCTCATTGCACCATTCTTCTTTCTAACGAGAACTAATGGAGCTGCCCACGAGCTACAACTATCTCTGATCACCCAAGCCTCCTTCATCTACCGTAACATTCCTTTGGCACATTGATAGTGAGCTGGGGGTACAGACTTGTACCTCTCTTTAATGGGCGGATTATCTCTTGTGGGGATATGATGTTGGACCCCTTTTACCTGCCCAAAATCTAGTGGGTGTTTGCTAAAGACTCGGTCATATTCTTGGACCACCCGGTATAATCCATGCCCAGTGCCCACTTGTAGCTTCTGACACCAATCCTCCATCTGCCCCTTGGAGCCATTATCCTCCACCGGTTTGGATGGAGGCAAGGGTTCCACTGCCTTTATTGCGTTGTTATTGACAGTGAACAGCTTAGCAAGGGTAGCATACCGGGGTAAATGGACCTCTTTCTCCCCACAATTCAGGATGAGTATCAGTACTCTCCCCTTGCGGACATCGACTACCCCCCTGGCTGTCAAGATGGTGGGCCTAATATCAGAGTACACGGGTTCTACCAGGGCCTGATAATCTTGACCCCTGAGACCAATTGCTGCCCGACACCATATTAGCATTTCGCTCCTAGGGGTCATTACAATGGGGAATGGATCACTCATCCTGACACTGCCAACTTCTCCTCCAGACAGTTCTACCTGTTGTCTTTTCATCAGGGCTCTGATCTCCTTTTGCAGAACGCGCTGCTGACTGGAACTGGCAGTCTCTGCGACCTGTCGCAACAAAGCAATAATTTCTCCAAGACAATTTTCTATCACATTGGTGCCTATAGTTATCATAGGATGACTTTCTCGGCAATCAACATCAAAAATAATCATTCCTTGTGATGGCAATTCTACTCGGCCAACTTTTATGGTCACCTCTTTATACCCCACCTGAGGCAAGGGCTGAGGCATAGAGGTGAAGATGTTCATCTGGACGGCGGGTAATGTCTGAGTCAGTCCAGTATCGCTTATAAAGGATATATGGCATCGTTGTCACCTGGGAAACCGTGTCCAGCAACACGTTCATTGGGATGCCATCAAGCACGACAGGTAGAACCGGTCGTCCTCTCACATACTTGTCTCGCCAGCTTTGTGGGCCTTACTCCTGGGGGTTGGCCCTCTGCCCCAGGGGTTGCTCATTTAAATTACAGAATCTTGCGAAGTGCCCCGCCTTTTGACAGCGGCGGCAGATGGGTTGTCCTTCCTGGTCATAGCGATCGCTGTTCCTCCCTCTGATCGGTGGAATTCTCTTCTGTCGTCGCCACGGGACATCATCTGGACTGGAAGCCAGCTGGATCTTTTCCTTTGGAGACACTTGTATGGCCTGCACACTTTTGGTCAGCTCCTGGACCTGAAGGCGTAGGTCTGCAGACGGGTCATTATCTAGGGTCTGTGCGTCAGGTGCTTGGGAAAAGGATGCCACCTCCTGGTGGTATGTGGTAGCTGGGCGCCGGAGGGATGCAGTGCCACCTGGGGTTGGTTCTCGTAGCACCCGGATGGCTCAGTCTTTAAATTGCGCAAAGTGCAGATCAGGGTTTTGCAGAGCCATAATGCTCAGCTGTGTCCGGTGAGCATTAGACAGGAGCCCCTCAATAAACGGCTCAGTTAGAAATCTGTCCTCGTCTCACACACTGTCGGGGTCTACCTGTTTAATGGCCCACAGGACCTCCTGCTGGTTTAGAGCATAGTCCCGTACACTGTCCTGCACCCTTTGTTTGCACCCATAGAACTTCATTTTAATTTCTGCTGCTGTGCGGGTGTCAAAGGTATCCTTCAACCGGACCAGTATTTCCTTAACAGTGCCTTTGTCCCTGCCCGGCCAGGACTTCACCTCTCTCTGGGCTGCACTGATTAGCTGTCCTATGAAGATGCTGACTTTTTGCTCCTTAGACAGGGGGTACACTTTAAACAAACTGCGCAGTCTCTCCTCAAAGTCGCTCAGGGTGTGCGACTCCCCTGAGTACTGGGGCAAATGACTCGCCCCCTGGGCCGTGGGGCACGCGGATCCGGGCGATAGGGGAACGATGGGGGTAGTAGTAGTGGCGGCCCGGTCCCGCGGCTCAGGGTGGTCAGGCCAATGGTAGTCTGCTATGCGCTCCAAATAATGTCCGACTATGCCACCCGTGGATTGCGGTTATTAGGAACCGCCGCTGCAAGGCAGTCCGCTGGGGCTGATGATGGGTGCAGCTGAGGTGATGTGACTCCCCACGGGAAGAGTGCAGCCCCAGGGCAGTGTAGTGGATGTTGGGAGTGATGGTAGTGCGAGTCCCGGTGCTGAGAGTGCTGGAAGCGCGAAGGAGCACACAGACAACAAGTTACAGTCCAGGGTCTTTACTCACAGTTCGTTTGTTCCAGGTCACTTCGGCCAGCAGTGACCGCCCGAGCCGTGCTGCGTCCACCAGGTGAGGGGCTCGGTCAACTCCCAGGCAGTTCAGGAGCATGGCACAGGACCCCCTTTTATCCTTTCTCTGGCCTGCCTCACCAGTGACCCACTTTTGTCCAGCTGCCGCGGACCTGTGCGGTTAAACGTGGGCCCCGTCCTCCGCTGTCCTATATGGTGCCTTCCTAGCAGGTTTGATGAGGTGTCGCACCAATAGATGATCACGACGACCGGTCTTTGGCTGAGGGTTGTTTCTCCTCCACCAACTTGGGATCCGGTACCCTTAATCTGCCTGACCCTGCACCCTGGATTCTCGTGGGTTCTTAGGGTCCCTTCCACCTTCTTGTTCCTGAGCCCTTCTGTTTCTCTGTCTCTCCTTCTTTGCAGTTCCTTTCTGTTTCTGTTCCTTTCTCTTGGAGCTGAGATGAGCCAGAATCTCAGCTCCCCTTCACCTCCTCCTCGGCCTCTTCTCCAGGCCCACTTCTCCTTCTCCTCTCAGGCCCCGGCCTCTTCCTTAGGCCTGCCTCTGGAGCAGCACTCAGCCTGAGCTGCTGCTCCCTGTCTTCTCCTCTCCACAGAACGAACGAACCTAGATCTAAGATGGTGCCCACCTTTTATACCTCCCTCTAGCCATGAGCCCAGGTGACCAGCAACCAATGGGCTCCTTCCTACGCTCAGGAACCGCCCCCTATCTGCCCCTACAGCACTGGGTGTTCCACCCCTCCCTCCCCACTCCAGCAGGGACATGGTCGGTCGTGCCTGCACTTCTGTCTAGTGGGAGCACCGTTGAGCTGTCCCTCGGAAATGGGGTGTGTGTGCTGCATGCAGCTAACTGAGCCCTGGTCCACACTCCATCCTTACCTGGGAGTGGAATATCACACCTCTGGTCTGAGGTGCAATACCCCTGTAGCGGCCGAACCCTCGGGGCGCTACACAAACACTCCACCCCCGGTATATATGGCATTGATAACGGCATTACAGTGTCGGCGGCCGCACCCGCTGCTGAATCCTCTCCCAGGTTGGGCATCTTCCTCTCCCCTAGTGAACCTCAGCCAGGTCCTTGGTTTCTGCTGACGTACCAGTATGCTGCTCTGCAGGAGGGAGGGATCGCTTACCCTGTGGTTCGGGATCGGGGTCTCCTGCTTCCCCTCGGCGGACAGCAAATGACGTGATCACACCGTTCAGTAAAGTCTATGGCACACAGGACCCGGTTATACCGGGCTTCGTGAATCCTGTATGTGACGCCAAGTTGACGCGCCCCATGAGCCGTGGGGTACTCGGTAGCCGGGCCGGTCGGTGCTGGGGATGTCACTGTGGCAGTGACCCGGTCCGTGACCCAGGGCGGTCAATTAAAGGGGAAAAATAAAAGGAAATAAAGTTTTTATAGAGATAATGTTCGTGACGCCACCTGTGGTATGCGGCTATATGGAGCCGCCGCTGCAGTGCAGATCCTCTGGAGCTGATGGTGACGCAGCAGAGTTGGTTCAGCTCTCCACAGGCAGAGTTTAGCTCAAGGGCAGGATGTAGTGATACTATAGGGTAGATGTGGTTGGTGCGGTGTAATACAGGTGATGGCGCAGATAATGACCAGTCCACAACTGGTCCTTTTATCTTTACTTGCGGTGGTTAGGCAGACCGGGGCACAGGTACTAGCTGGTGGTAGAGGTCCGGGCGGCCTGGGAGCAAGTTGGGGATCCACTTCGCCAGGTGAAGTTGTAGGCCTTCCCTCTGCGCTAATCTCTTTGGCCCTGCTGCTTGTAGCTGTATGGTGGCCCTCGTCCCTGAGTAAAACTTCTCTTCTTCTCCCGTATGGCAGGCAGCTCGGGCCTTCTTGGAGTGTCGCTCCCACGTGGCGGTGCTGGGCCCTATGTGCTGCTGAGCCTCCGGGTGTCTGATGGGGCCAGGAGACCTGCAGTCTCCTGCCCTCCGGTTTCTGCTGCCGGGCTTTCAAGGTCCCACAACCTCGGACTCCGGTGTCCGGTTCTTCTACGCTCCTCTCTGGGGTGAGCTGCCATGCAGCTCCACTCCCCATGTCCTTCCTTGTCGCTGTCCTGTCTTCAACGCCTCTCAACTGACAACTAACTGTTACTAACCCCGCCTCCAGATTCCAGTTGCCAAGGGGAGGAGCTCCCCTTGCTGGTCTGGAGCCAGGAAAGTGTTGTATGCTGGTAAACCTGATTAGGGGACACCTTCCTGCTTCCAGGCATGGCATCACCCCTCGTGAGGGAGGCAATGCCACTGTGGCAACCGGACCCCTGGGGTGCCACACATGCACTTCCACATGTGGGTTGTTTAGCGCTTTTCTAAGCGATTTTAGCATCACTTGGAAAAGTGCTTGACAACTTGGTCACACTATATAAATCCTTGCAACCGGCATGGATTTACATAGTGTGACCAAGTTACAATGCTGCAAATGCAGCATCAATAGTAAAAAAAACAAGAATAAAATGGTGAAAAATGGAAAAAAAATGATACTCACCTCCCGATGGCCCCCGGTCTCCTTCTCCGGTGTCTTGGGCGGCTCGCGGTGGTGTAAAAGGTCCTTCAATGACGTCATTTAGTCATGTGACAGATCATGCGAACGCCGACGTCAGCACATCTTTGTGTGATCCGATCACAAAAATATGGTATGGCGGAATAGATGTTATAGATATAAGCTATGATGCACTGTATATTTTTTGGTGTGTATAATTCTTTTGCTGGGCTGCATCCACTTTTTATAAAAACAGTGGCCAGCACAAAAGAACGAAAAGCAAAAAAATTGTATGCACATATATCTCCATAAAAAATAAATCTCCCCTCAATTGTGTTTCAGTTCCTTACCATTTTTGAGATCTCTACTTGCTGCCAATGAATACAAACATTCTTGTTCATTCCTGAGCCTAAAATCTTTTATAGAACTTTTACCTTTCACAGATTTTTATTTATTTTACTCACTTGTATAGCGCCATTAATTCCACAGCGCTTTACAGACATTATCATCACTGTCCCCATTGGGGGTCACAATCTACATTTCCTATCAGTCTTCGGAGTGTGGGAGGAAACCGGAGAACCCGGAGGAAACCCACACAAACAAGGGGAGAACATACAAACTCCTTGCGGATGTCCTTGATGGGATGAGGGTTTGTTACAGTTGTGTCAAGTCTGGATATGCAAATTGCCTCTTCAGAGAAAAAGAGGACCTGTACTCTATAGCGCCACCTATTGGAAGCAGCAATCCTACAAGTCACAATCAACCCTTTAACGAGTCGTGCAATATGACTTAGGATAAAGGCCAAATCAGAATCTCAATTTGCAGACATGGTGTTTCGGGCTGTTGGCCCTCGTCAGTGCAAAGTATGAGAACTGATTTGGCTAGGTGAGAGGCTCTGGACTGAGGTCTAAGGAGTAACATTTCTCCTTATGGAGAGTGACACACCGGCTCTGGCACGTCAAGGTAAGGAGGCTTATTCGCCATGCAATGCTCCTCTGGGAAATTTAATATGCAAATTGCCTCTTCAGAGAAAAAGAGGACTTGTACTCTATAGCACCACCTATTGGAAGTGTAGCGGGTTCGGTCGCTACAGAGGTATTGCATCTCAACCAGATGTGCGATATCTCACTTTCAGGTAAAGATGGAGTGTGGATCAGGACCCTGACACCTGCATGCATTACACCACATTTCCGGGGGGCAGGGCGACCGATATGCTCCAAGTGGAGCACCACAGTCCCTGTCCCTGGCTGGAGTGGGGGGAGGGAACAACGAGGAAGGGGAACCCTGTAGTGCATAGGAGGGAGAGAGCAGTTCCTTGGTGCACTGAGAAGGAGGTATAAAAGGTGGGCACCATCTTAGTTCTGTGTTCAGTCAGAGAGAAGAAGTGACAGAGTAAGGGTCTCTGCATGGGGCTCTGCTCTGGAGGCGGGCCTAGCCTGTGAGGCCCAGCCAGCACTGAAAGAGCAAGGAGAGAGAGTTGAGAGTGAGAGGAGAAGACAGGGAGCTGAGGCTCAGACCGAGCTCTGCTCCGCAGGCAGGCCTGAGAGAGCGGCCGGAGCCTGGAGGAAGGAAGAGGAGCGGAGGAGGCTCCAGGAACAAGGAACGAAGGGACCCCAGGGGTGTGGACCGGCGAGTCGCCACCGCACGCCCGAATCTACCTGCGTAGGGGGGTCAGGCCAAAGGGGGAGACCGGTACCCGAAACTAGTGGAGGCGGGGAACTACCCTCAGCTAGAAACCGGAGGCTGTGACATTTTATGTGGCGCAGCCCCTCGCTACACCCGCTAGGAAGGCACCACATAGGGTCAGGGAGCCTGGCGCAAAGTTTACTAGAGAAGGCCCGAGGCAGCCGGACAGAAACGTGGTCACTGGCGAGGTATGACAGGCCAGAGAAAGGACACACAAAGGGGGTCCTGTGAAACGCTCCAAAGTTATCTGGGAGTCGGCCGAGCCCCTCACCTGGTGTGCACAGTGTGACGTGGGACGTTATGACCAGCTGGAGTAACGTGGATAAAGAACTGTGAGTAAATACCCTGGACTGCATTACAGGACTCTGTGTCGTTACTGCTGCTCCCGCGCACCATCATCCCCAACATCCACACTCGCCACCCTGAGGCTATACTCCTCCCGTGGGGAGTTATATTACCCTCTGCTGCACCCACAACACCAGCCTCAGCGGGCTGCACCGCAGCGGCGGTTCACTCTGACCGCAATCCACGGGTGGCGTAGTTGGACATTCAGCATATAGACTGGCCATTTGGTTTGACCGCCCTGGGCACGGACCGGGTCGCCGCCACGGAGACAACAACCCCCAGCATCACGCGGGGACCCGGCTCCGGGTATTACCCCACACACACGGCCCAGGGGGCGCGTCAGAAGCAGCAATCCTACAAGTCACAATCAACCCTTTAACGAGTCGTGCAATATGACTTAGGATAAAAGCCAAATCAGAATCTCAATTTGCAGACACGGTGTTTCGGGCTATTGGCCCTCGTCAGTGTAAAGTATGAGAACTGATTTGGCTAGGTGAGAGGCTCTGGGCTGAGGTCTAAGGGGTAACTTTCTCCTTATGGAGAGTGACACACCAGTTCTGGCACGTCAAGGTAAGGAGGCTTATTCGCCATGCAATGCTCCTCCGGGAAATCTGGATAAACTTAGGTGGTAAACAGTCTGAACTTCACATACAGTTTTGTCTACAAATCTTTGGACAGTGACCTAATCTTTGTGATTTCAACTCTGCAGGACCCTAATTTGGATTTAACCCCTTCACTATCTTTGACTTACATGTTCATCAAAGATAGTATTCCTGCCTTTGATGTGAGCTCGTTCGCCAAGACCACACCTTTCCCTGAAAGCCATCAGCCATCAAAAGCCTCTAAGGTGCTTTCACACTGCATTTTGGCACCCATTAGTTGATCCAGTCGGGGCTCACGTCTTAACCCCCCTCCCCCAAACCCCAAAATGGGAATCGGGCGTATGCGCCGACGGATCCATAGACTATAATGGTACCAACAGAGTAAACGTGTGCTCTTTCGTGCATCATTTTCGGGCATGCACACCTACTGGAGATATAGTAGATTGCATCTTGGTGTCCGGCCATATTGACTGAATTATAAAAAAGTTATGGCTCTTGGAAGAAGGGGAGAAAGAAACACAAATGAAAAAACAGAAAATCACCAGGTAGTGAAGGGGTTAAAATGAAACAAGTAAGATGCAATTGAAGTGGAGACTTTCAGGTTTACTTAAAGAGGTTGAACAAAAATCTCCTGTGAAACGTCTAGGAATTCCAGCCATTTTTCTACAAAGCTTCCTCATACCACGGGCTCAGAAGTAATTGGACAAATTAACTTTCCCATAACTAAAATGTCCAAGTTTAACCCTTTGTAGAGAATTCTTTGCAGCAATGAAGGCCTGAAGTCTTTAAGCCATTATCTCCAATGGTGTGAGGCTGAAGCAATGACGGCCTGAAGTCTGGAGGTCATGGACGTCACCATTGCTGGTCTCCTCCGGTGTGAGGCTTTGCAGCAATGACGGCCTGAAGTGTGGGAGCCATGGCCATCACCACCGCTGGTCTCTGGTGTGAGGCTTTGCAGCAATGACTACCTGAAGTCTGGAGGCCACGTACGCCACCATCGTTAGTCTCCTCTGGTATGAGATTTTGCAGCAATGACGGCCTGAAGTTTGAAGGTCATGGCCGTCACCATCGCTGGTCTCCTCCGGTGTGAGGCTTTGCCGCCGTTACTGCAGTGACTTTAGTTCTCGCTTGTTTGTGGCTTTTTCTGCCTTCAGTTTTATCCTCAGCCTGTGAAATGCGGCTCGATGTTCTGAGATCTGGTGATGACTCGGCAATTGCAGAATATTCCACTTCTTTGCTTTCTCAGGATGTTTTTGGTCTTTGTCCATCTGTCGTGTGAAGTGTTGTCCAATAACCTTGCTGCATTTGGTTGAATCTGAGCAGAAAGTCTCGCCCTGTACACACAGGATTCATCCGGCTGCTTCTGTCTTCACATCATCAATAAACACTAGTAACTCGGTGACATTGGCAGCCATGCATGCCCGTGCCATCACGCCGCCTCCACAATGTGTTACAGAGGATGTGCCGAGGATCAGGAGCCGCTCCAAGCCTTCTCCTAACTTTCTTCTTCCCATCATTCTGGTGCAGGTTATCTTAGTTTTGCTTTTCCAAAACTGGGCGTCTTCTTTAGATGTTTTTTGGCAAAGTCTAATCCATCTAATCTAATCTAAATCTTTCTATTTTCAGGCTGATTAATGGTTTGCACCTTGTGATGACCCCTCAGAATTTGCTCTCATTGAGTCTTCTCTTTATGATGGACTTAGATACTGAGACACCGACTTCCTGGAGAGTGGTCTTCACTTCTGTGGGTGTTGTGAAGGGGTTTTTCTTCTCCATGGGAAGGATTCTGCGATCATCCACCACTGTTGTCTTGTGTGGTCATCCAGGCTTTTTCAAGTTCCCAAGCTCACCAGTGCACTCTTCTTTTTTTTGCAGAATGTATCAAACTATAAATGTGGCCTCTCGTAACATTTCTGCTCTCTCTCTGATGGATTTCTTCCTTTTTTATAGCCTAATGATGGTCTGTTTCTCTTCCATTGAGAGCTGCTTTGTCCACATGTTGTGGGTTCATAACAACAGCTTCCAAATGCCGCACCTGGAATCAGCTGCAGACCTTTTACTTGCTTAATTGATGATGGATTAATGATGGAAAAGCCCATTAAGCCTATTAAAGAGTATCTGAAATATCAATCCAATTACTTTTGGTCCCTTGAAAAAGAGGCAGCTTCATATTAAAGAGTTCTAATTCTTAAACTCTTCCTCCAATTAAGATGTGAATCCCCTTAGATTAAAGCTGAGAGTTGGCACTTTAAGCCCAGATTGACTATAGAACTGGACCTGGAATATGTTTTGGTAAACAGCTAAAATGCCAAAACTTATCACCGTCCAAATACTCCTGGATCTTATTGTACACTGTAGCATTATAAGGACAGCAGAGAGTTTCTTGCTGATACAGTGCTTTGTCTGTAACTGAATGCTGCAAAAGTGCAGATTTAGCACATGGTGTACATTTTTTTCTTATCAATGATGCACTAATTTAGCAAATAATGCATATAACGGTATGGCCACTCAGAGTGAATTGATGTAGATTTTGGAGTGGATTCTGCTCCAAAATCTACATGATAAATCACTGTAAATATGCTCTAAGTTTCCTGTTGATTCCAATAAGAAACCAGTCCTGGAATGCACTTGTGTTTTTCATCATGGAAAAAGAAGCAAATTGTCAATTCTGTATCCAATGTTACTATTGAATCAATAGAAGCAGTAAATACCCCATACACTCACAAAGTATAAAAAAAACACATAAATTTTAATGTGGTTTTTGGACGGGGATAATTTTATTCCTGAAAAATCTACACCCAAAAATCGCACATTTCAACTCCGGATCAGCGTTTTCATCAGGAATTCTCGATGAAGATGCCAGCATCGGCATTGAAGGCATTGTAACACGTTGCATGAATTTATTCTTTTAATTTTATGCCTATTTGTTTATATACATACAGTACAGACCAAAAGTTTGGACACACCTTCTCATTTAAAGATTTTTCTGTATTTTCATGACTTTGAAAATTGTACATTCACACTGAAGGCATCAAAACTATGAATTAACACATGTGGAATTATATACTTAACAAAAAAGTGTGAAACAACTGAAAATATGTCTTATATTCTAGGTTCTTCAAAGTAGCCACCGTTTGCTTTGATGAATGCTTTGCACACTCTTGGCATTCTCTTGATGAGCTTCAAGAGGTAGTCACCGGAAATGTTTTTCACTTCACAGGTGTGCCCTGTCAGGTTTAATAAGTGGGATTTCTTGCCTTATAAATGGGGTTGGGACCATCAGTTGTGTTGTGCAGAAGTCAGGTGGATACACAGCTGATAGTCCTACTGAATAGACTGTTAGAATTTGCATTATGGCAAAAAAAAAGCAGCTAAGTAAAGAAAAACGAGTGGCCATCATTACTTTAAGAAGTGAAAGTCAGTCAGTCTGAAAAATTGGGCAAACTTTGAAAGTGTCCCCAAGTGCAGTTGCAAAAACCATCAAATGCTACAAAGAAACTGGCTCACATGAGGACCGCCCCAGGAAAGGAAGACCAAGAGTCACCTCTGCTTCTGAGGATAAGTTTATCCGAGTCACCAGCCTCAGAAATTGCAGGTTAACAGCAGCTCAGATTAGAGACCAGGTCAATGCCACACAGAGTTCTAGCAGCAGACACATCTCTACAACAACTGTTAAGCGGAGACTTTGTGCAGCAGGCCTTCATGGCAAAATAGCTGCTAGGAAACCACTGCTAAGGACAGGCAACAAGCAGAAGAGACTTGTTTGGGCTAAAGAACACAATGAATGGACATTAGACCAGTGGAAATCTGTGCTTTGGTCTAATGAGTCCAAATTTGAGATCTTTGGTTCCAACCACCGTGTCTTTGTGCGACGCAGAAAAGGTGAACGGATGGACTCTACATGCCTGGTTCCCACCGTGAAGCATGGAGGAGGAGGTGTGATGGTGTGGGGGTGCTTTGCTGGTGACACTGTTGGGGATTTATTCAAAATTGAAGGCATACTGAACAAGCATGGCTACCACAGCATCTTGCAGCGGCATGCTATTCCATCCGGTTTGCATTTAGTTGGACCATCATTTATTTTTCAACAGGACAATGACCCCAAACACACCTCCAGGCTGTGTAAGGGCTATTTGAGCAAGAACGAGAGTGATGGGGTGCTACGCCAGATGACCTGGCCTCCACAGTCACCAGACCTGAACCCAATCGAGATGGTTTGGGGTGAGCTGGACCGCAGAGTGAAGGCAAAAGGGCCAACAAGTGCTAAGCATCTCTGGGAACTCCTTCAAGATTGTTGGAAGACCATTTCCGGTGACTACCTCTTGAAGCTCATCAAGAAAATGCCAAGAGTGTGCAAAGCAGTCATCAAAGCAAAAGCTGGCTACTTTGAAGAACCTAGAATATAAGACATATTTTCAGTTGTTTCACACTTTTTTGTTAAGCATATAATTCCACATGTGTTAATTCATAGTTTTGACGCCTTCAGTGTGAATGTACAATTTTCATAGTCATGAAAATACAGAAAAATCTTTAAATGAGAAGGTGTGTCCAAACTTTTGGTCTGTACTGTATATATACATATGAACTAACAGTCCTTCTGAGGACTAATCCAGCTGCATATATTCAGTGGTGATAACACTCAGAAGAGCTGTTCACTTTTCCATTTGTAGATTCAGGCCTCTCACCCGGCCAGCTTCAAGCGATTCAAGAGGAGAATGCGTGTAGCGATGTCCAAATATTCGAGCAGCCACAGTCACACGAAGGCGACGGTGGTAAAGTGAAATTACTGTCCCAAGAGGTGGATGATGATGATGAGACACAATTGCCAGAAAGTCAGGAGAAGGACCAGGGTGCGGAAATGGTAGACGAGGTGGTGGATGATATAGTAACTGACCCAACCTGGCAGGGGGACATACAAAGTGAGGACAGGAGCGCACCAGGGAGAGGGAGGCATAACACCACAACAGGCAGGAAGAAGCAGTGTGGTGGCCACAGACACAAGGCGGGAAAGCGTTCGTCGTAATGCCAACACGACGGAAGTTGCCAGTATAACTGTTAGGTCTTCCCTAGTCTGGTTATTTTTTAAAGACTCTGCAGATAACCCCAAAAAGGCCATTTGCACCACCTGCCAGGCCAGCATAAGCAAGAGTAGCAAAACTAGCAGCCTGACCACCACCAGCATGATTGGGCACATGGCAGCAAAGCACCCGACTAAGGGGTCCAGCAACAGGCTCTGCAGGTTACACCACCTCTTGTTCCACTGTTGTGCGTGTACGCCAATCCCCTGTCCATGGCGCATGTGAAGATGCCTCCCGCCCTGCACCTGTCATTGAACACTCTCATCTTGCACTATCAGCAAGCACGTCTTCGTCCTTGCCCAGTGCAGCATTCAGTTTTCCCTACCCCAGTCCTTGGAACGCAAGCGCAAATAAGCAGCCAATGTCCCACAGGCCACAGTACTAAATTCACACATTTGGCGACTGCTTGCGCACGAAATGTTGCCTTTTAGGCTCGTGGAGACGGAAGCTTTCCACAACCTGATGGCGGCGGCCGTCCCTCAGTACTCGGTCCCCAGCCGCCACTATTTCTCCCGATGTGCCGCCCCCGCATTACACAAGCACGTGTCCCACAATATTAGGCCCTGGGTCAATCAGGATTAACCCCACATTCTACAGCTCCTGCACCTCCTCCTCCACTTCAGCATCCATCTCCGAAATGACCACATCAGTCGCAAGCTGGAAGCTCTGCAGCACTGCCTCGGCCAAGCGGCAACAGGCTGTGCTGAAGCTAATATGCTTAGGTGACAAACCGCACAATGCTGAAGAGTTGTGGACAGCTCTGAAAGAGCAGGCAGATCTGTGGCTGACACCGCTGCCTACAGCCAGGCATGGTCATGTGTGACAATGGGCGGAACCTGGTGGTGGAGAATTGACAGCCGGAGTAGATACGGTTTCCCTCTCTGCCAGTCCTTTCACCAAGCTAAAGAATATGGCTGTGGTGAAATACAACTCTCACTGAGAAGCATATTCAGACAGAAAAACATTGGGCCCACCAGAGGATTTGATTCTGAGGGCTCGCCTTTCTGCCCCGCTCAAGAGCCCCATAGCAGCTGGAAAGTTTGCGCCATCATGAACTCTCCTGATGGAGAAGCCAGGGCCCACCCGAGGATTCTCTGGTGGGACCATCCAACCCTGCCGAGAAGCAGTCCTGGCTAAGAAAAGTGTGTGGAAAGGTTCCCGGACACTCTATGTCTGCTTTTTTACTGAGGTGGAAACCCACGCAAACACGGGGAGAACATACAAAATCCTTGCAGATGTTGTCCTTGCTGGGATTTGAGCCCAGGATCCCAGTGCTGCAAGACTTCAGTGCTAACCACTGATCCAATGTGCTGCCGTTCACCCTCTGATATCTAACAGGCCGGAGAAACTTGCACCTACTGCCACTCTATGTTCAGCTCCTTTGTGAGAAACTAATGTATTTGGGCAGCCACTCAGTCTACCAAATAAAATTCCTGAGAAGGAAATTGGGGATGGCTTCACTACTGGTACTGGGGACAGTCGTACCATAGTTTACTGGAAATATTCCAAGAGGTTGTGGACAGCTTCCACCTCCTCGAGCCTAAAAGGCGACATTTCAAATGCAAGCAGCTGCCCAGAAATCTAGCGGCCTGTGAGTGGGTGGGTGGCTGGCTGCATCCTTGTGCTTGCATTCCAAGTAACAGAAAACTAAGCAGATTGTGGCCTCTATCATCATCATGGCCTCACCTCGGCACTATGAACTCTCCTGAAGGAGAAGCCAGGGCCCACCGGAGGAGTCTCCGGTTCTCTGGTGGGCCTGTCCAACCCTGCAGAGAAGCAGCCTTGGCTAAGAAAAGTGTGTGGGAAGGTTCCCGGACAATCTATGACTGATTTTTTAACGTGGACTGGCTCCATACCGTCCCTGGCCACATTCACCTGTCCACGTGTTTGTGGTTAGGCGGTCCTTCCCAGTAAGTGCACTGTGGAAGGCACGGGTAATATTGTGGGACCCGCGCTTGTGGAAGGCGAAGACGACACCGGGAGAAACAGTGGCGGCTGGGGACCGAGTATGGACACCCGGCTGCCGCCGCTATGGGGTTGTGGGCAGCTTCCGCCTCCACGAGCCTAAAAGGTCACATTTCAAGTGCAAACAGCTGCCCAGAAATCTGGCAGTTTACTATTGCGGCCTGTGGGTGGGTTGCTGGCTGCATACTTGCCCTTGCATTCCAAGGAATGGGGTAGGGTCAACTGAATGCTGCCCTGGGACAAGGACATGGACGGTGATTGTTTCAAGTCTGCAACGACAGGTGCATGGCGGGAGGCATCTTCGCATGCGCCAAGGATCACTTATGATTGTCACACTTTTAGGCAGTGATTTGGGAGTCAGAAATGCTTCCAGGGGTCTTCCCCATGCTTTTCCCATTTAATTTGAGCACTGTTCCCATCGATTTGGGCAATTTTTAGGCCCTCTGAAGACCGCCAGGGGGAGCCGCCGGAAGAATGCTCGAGTTTCCCATTTAATTACATTGGGCTCATTACTGGGTCTGAGCACCCGAGTATTCCAATTGGCTCTACCTGAACAACGAGTACCCGAGCATTTTAGTGCTCGCTCATCATTAATATTTATATGTACATACATATATAGTTATGTAGTTACATAAGTTGAAAAAAGACTTAGGTCTATCAAGTTCAGCTTTTCCCCACCAGTTACACATCCTCTATCGCTTGATATTAATAACCCATAGTGCTATTTGTTGTAAGATAAGTATCTGTCCCTCCTATAAAAGCTGGTCTAGCGTCGGCCATTACTAATTCTTGTGGTCGGCATTCCACAGTCTGACTGCTCTAACTGTAAAGAACACTTTCCTGTTTAAATACTGGAATTGCCTTTCTTACACATGTAGTGAGTGCTCCCTGGTCCTTTGTAAGGTCTGTGGAAGGAATAAATCACGTGTCAGTACTTTGTATTGACTGTAGACTTTGTTGGTGTGATTAAGGCAACAAGAAATAGTTGGTTTCTCCGCAGTCTCCTTTAATTACCTTGTTTACTTCCTCAATTACCCGTCTTTTCCTATGAACACTGAATTATTACAGATTTCCATAGTATTCCTGTTAAATCCCATGGCCATCTTGCAGTTTTACAGCCGGATAATAGGCTGGAGATAAAGTGACATCTGTGGAAGAGTGTGTGCCCAGGAAAATGTCCGACTTCTTGAGTCCCCACAAGGAGAAGCTGATCGCAACATTCATTCTTCATGATAAAAGAATACACAGTAACTCTGCCAAATGACATCCCAGAGACGTAGAATGATGATAATAATTTAATGGTTTGTAATTAAGCCAAAAACATGAACTGGTGTATGATTGTGATGGGACCACACGGCTACAATAGAGAGACTATACGGCATTGTGCGCCTATCTGTGCTGACAAACTGGTGCCTGAATCACTTGCGGAAACACAAAGCTGGAGCCACGGAGGCTTCTAAAGGTAAGAATCGGCCGTATATTCTAAAGCATTGCCTCCATGTGAAAAGGGATGGCCCATCTGATATCAATGAGCGGCTCTAGTCACTTACACTATATTGAAAATTATTGCAGACTGATGTGGGCAAAGTTCAATTCTTTGAGAAATATCACATAATTAAGTAGGTAAAAGGAAAGAAAGAGAAAAGGAGAAAATAAAGAAAGTAGAAAGAAATAAAGAATTGTGGAAGGAAGAAAGAAATGAAAGAAGAAGAAATGAAGAAAGCAATCAGTTAATAAAGGAAGGAAAGAAAAAGTAAACAATAATAAAGGGGGAATGTAGCAATTAGGGAAAAAAGAAAGGAAAAAGAGCGAATGAGAAAAAGCGTGAGAAAGAAAGAAGACAGAAGGAAGGATAGAACAGCTGCGACTTTGGGACTTCCAGGACCAACTACTTTAAACAGGTGCGCCCTGTTTCTGGCAGGCCCCCACAAAGAGAAGGTACAGGCAAGCTTAGGAAGCTAGCAGTCCATCGAGGTACAAGGCCAGGAGACCTGAGGGTTCCACCCTGGCGTCTCCAAGAGTTTCCATTGGGCCAGATGACCGGCTGGTCCCAATCTGGCTTCTCCAAATATCTCCATGGGTACCAGGTGACTGGAGAGCTTTCTGATGGTCAATGGAGCAGATCCGTATCTTTCCAGTCAGGGCCATATATCCTTAGGTCAGAATCATGTAAAATCCAAATCTGTGTCTCTTTGGATGGAGCCGCCATGCTATCCATCTACTGTCCTAAAGGATGTCTCTCATTCTCCTTGTAAAGTCTTTCTGATTCTCCTTGATTCTCCTTCAAATCTCACTGCTACAGAAGCATATCTCCTTTTTAAGTACACATCCACAAGTCAAGGGTTAGGGATGATATCATTCCACAGGGTACAGGTCTCATTGTTTGTGCATTTAATCAATTTACATAGTTGGTATAGCTATGTACTAACTCTAGCTGGCTTTTAGTACAATATATAATTAGCATATTAACAAACATAATTGTTTCCAAACGACGATTAGTTAACATTGAGTTTTATACACATAATATAATAGTATGTCCTTCTTGACCAGCCACAGAAATACACATGCACTACAAGTCAACACAAAGATAATAGTGTATTTCTCTTGGATTAACAAATCTAATCGTCTGGCTGATTAGGATTATAAGCTGTGTCGTCGCAGGATGGAAGAAAGAAATGCAGGAATGAAGGAAGGTATGGAGAAAGGATGGGAGGAAGAGTGGAAGAAATAAAGCAAGCAGAAATCAGAAGAAGGTAGGAAATAAGAAAGTATTGAAAGGAAGAAGGAACAAAGGATGCAAGGAATGAAGGAAGGAACAAATGAAAGAAGTAAGAAAGAAAGGAAAGAAGACAAATAAAAGTGAAAAATAAAAAATGAAAAAAAAAGGTAAAGGGAGCAATCAAAAAAGCAAAGGAAAGTGGATGAGGAGCAAATATAAGAGAGTAAGAAAAAAAATCAAGAAATAGGACAGGACAGGCAGTGAGGAAGGAATGGAGGGAAGAATCAAGGGAAGGAAGGAAGCAAGGAAGGAAAGAAGGAACAGAGAGACAAAATAACAGAGGAAGGAAGTAACTGAAGAAGGAATGGAAATATGAAAAAAGGAAGGAAGGAAAAATAGGAAGGAAGGAATGAATGTAGGAACAAAAGAAGTATTGAAGGAAAGAAGAAGGAAGTAATGAAAGGAAAGTGAAAACATCAAAAAGAAGAAAGTGGAGGAATCAAAAAAGGATTTAATTAAATTAAAAAATACAATTAAAAGTAATAATAAAGAAAAATAAATAAATAGGAAATGCAAGCAGGAAGGAAGGGAGTAGGGATTGATTGAATGAAGAAAGAAAAATTTAGGTAGGAAAGAGGAACAAAGGTAGTATGGAAAGACAAATGTAAAGGAAGGAAGTGAAGAAAATGAGGAAGGAAGAATGGAAGTAAGGAACGGCTATTACCATCTCTGATCCTCTGATTGCACTTGTATGGAGGCCATATGACATCTATGTGCTCTTCTTACGGTATATAAGCCTTAGTACGAGGCAGACATCTTGGAGGGTCTCCTGTGCTTCTCCTTCACAGTATGCATAGATACTAAGAGAGACCAGATGTGTCTGCAGATTAAACCTGACATCTTACATAAAGGTTTGATAAATGGTTGTTTCCTGCATAACAACAATTATTACAGTCATTCATTACCGAGTTAGTAATTCTGCATGTTGTACAGATACGGCCTCCGAATGTTACTCGAGGCGACTGCAGTACAAGGGTTAATTAGTCATTTACGTAACGAGGACCCGGAGTGAAATGTATCCTATAGATAGAGCACATTCATCTTCTACTTACCGGGTAATCAGTTTGGGCAGAGGAGGGTCTCTTATGTCTGTCATCCCAATGGCTGGATATTAATGAGGACTTTCTATGCACAGAATAGGAATTAGCCATAAAGCTCTGGGCTCGATGTGCGCTCATGTATTAGGCTCAGGAATACAAGAGATATATTGACACAAGCTCAGATCAATGGCTACAACTTTCACTGACCCGACCTTCAGCTTCATCACTCGTCCACGACTTCACTCGTATATTGAGCATTTATTTTGCCATTTATTTATTGATTGTTTTATTTATTTTACATATTTATTCATTTATATAAAAAAAAATGGATTCAATGTACATTTAATTACTGAGGTCAAAGATGAATCACTTCTTGGCCCGTGCTTACGGCCGTATTACAGATATAAGCTGTGCATCCTCCATGGAGCTGTAAAATAAATGCACCTTCCAGAGCAAAGATTTAGGTCCGTTCATCATTTTTATGCCAGAAACTGGAGTTAAAAAGGTGCCAATTTTTGTACAGCACCTAGATGTACAAAAAAATTCTGGCTTTGGTGTTTTTACAAGAATTTTTTGAAAGTTATGTGGAATGTAGTGGTCGAAAGTGATGAGCGAATCTGCTGAAATTCTGCAGGTGTTTGTACCGATCCAGTAAATAGTGGACAACCCTTTTAATTCCCTTCATCACTAGTGATGAGCGAACGTGCTCGCTACTGCTCGAGATGCTCGCCGCTCGCCGGGTATTTCCGGGTTGCTCGGGCGGGAACTCGGGTCCCCGTCCTGCATGTTCGGTGCTCTTTACAGAGCCAATGAACATACAGGGATTGCCTGCCATTCACTGTAATGCCGTAGCCATGTTGGTTGTGGCATTACAGTGATTGGCTGGCCGCACAGCGTCATCAGGTGTATATCAGACCTGGCGCCGCCATGCTCGTCACAGTCACTCCGGATCAGACAGTGTAGGGAGAGCTGCTGCTGCGTCAGGGAGAGATTTGCTTGTGTATTAGGTAGTGTAGGGAGAAAAACCGCACATTACACATATTCATCTTAACAAACAGTCCTTCTGAGGACTAATCCATCTGCAGAGATATCAGGCAGGCAGGGTGTATAGGCAGGCAGTGTATATAGCAGACTGCAGTGCATATAGCACAAGAGGCTCCATTCCAATTCTGCCTTCTGCTGCTGTTAGATATTTCTATACAAAGGCCCAGGTCTCAGGGGCCAGGAATACTTTTCTTTGGATCTTAATCCTCATTATTTGCTTATAAAGCAATCCAGAGAACACCATTTTTCTGCACCATTTGCTTGTTGGCACTGCAGAATACAGCCAGGTCCTTTCCATATTAGAGCGCTAGAAATCCAGCTATTTAAAACTGTGTTTTCTCCGTCACACGGATCACATATACGTTGTCAGAAAATACTGCCATTTCTGGCCTCCATTAAAAATTTCCTTTAGTGTGTCAGTGAAGCAATTCACCGCAGTCTTCTGTTCAAACTACTTACCTACAGGCCAGGTATTTAAAACTCTGTTTTCTCTATCACACGGATCACATATAAGTTCGCACCAAACTCAGTCATTTGTAGTGAGCGTCGAAGATACTGTCCTCCATTTAAAATGGGCAAGGCACGTGGCAAGGGACGGGGAACTGGACGTGATGGTGATGGTGCATGCAGAGACTGAGGACAAGGCCGTGGGCAAGCCGAAATTGTGCCACAACAAACACCCACATCTTCTCGCCCGACATTCCTGTCCCAATTTCTAGGGGACCGCAGCACACCACTATTGAACCCAGAGCAGTGTCAAAAGGTTGTTGGTTGGATAGCGGATAATGCTTCCAGTTACTTAGCCACCACCACCACCCCGTCTTCCACACGGTCAAGTCTCAGTAGCCGTGAGTCTGGACCGCATATTCCTCACCCTGATCCTCCTTCATCCCACCATGCCGAGTGCCCGGAGACAACTGATACCACACTTGGACACTCTGAAGAGCTGTTCACTTTTCCATTTATAGATTCGGACCTCTTGCCCGGTCCACTTGAAGCGGGGCAAGAGGAGATCGCGTGTAGCGATGCCCAAATATTTGAGCAGCCACGGTCACACGAATGCGACAGTGGGAAAGTGTCACAAGAGGTGGACGATGATGAGACACAATTGCCAGAAAGTCAGGAAGAGGACCAGGGTGCGGAAGTGGAAGACGAGGTGGTGGATGATATAGTAACTGACCCAACCTGGCAGGATGTCATGCAGAGCTGAGGACAGCAGCACACAGGGGGAGGGAGGCAGAGCTCCCCAACAGGCAGGAAGAAGCAGTGTGGTGGCCGCAGACACAAGGCAGGCAACCGTTCCCCGTAACACCAACACGAAGGAAGTTGCCAGTACAACTGTTAGGTCTTCCCAAGTCTGGTTGTTTTTTAAAGACTCTGCCGATAACCCCAAAAAGGCCATTTGCACCACCTGTCAGGCCAACATCAGCAGGGATGGCAAAACAACCAGCCTGACCACCACCAGCATGGTCAGGCACATGGCAGCAAAGCACCTGACTTTGTGGGCCGAACCCCAGGGTCCAGGAACAGTGTCTGCGGGTGACACCATTGCTTCTTCCGCTGTTGTGCATGCAAGCCAATCCCCTGTCCATGGTGCATGCAAAGACGCCTCCTGCCCTGCATCTATCGTTGCACACTCTCAAGTAGCAGCATCAGGAAGCACATCCATGTCCTTGTCCCAGCGCAGGGTTCAGTTGTCCATACCCCAGTCCTTGGAACGCAAGGGCAAATATGCAGCCAACGCCGCACAGGCCACACTGCTAAATTCTCACATTTCACGACTGCTTGCGCTCGAAATGTTGCCTTTTAGGCTCGTGGAGACGGAAGCATTACGCAACCTGATGGCGGCGACCGTCCCTCAGTACTCGGTCCCCAGCCGCCACTATTTCTTCCGGAGTGCCGTCCTCGCATTACACAAGCACGTGTCCCAAATCATTAGCCGTGCTCTCAGCAACGCAGTTACTGGTAAAGTCCACCTAACCACGGACACGTGGACAAGTGCTTGTGGGCAGGGACGGTACATCTCACTGTCGGCACACTGGGTTAACATAGTGGAAGCCAGGACCCAGTCGGACCTTGGGACAGAACACGTCCTCCCGACACCAAGGATTGCGGTCCTAGGTCAATCAGGGTTGCCCCCACGGTCTACAGCTCCTGCACCTCATCCTCCTCAGCCTCCTGCTCCTCTACAGACTCCATCTCCAAAATGACCACATCAGTCACAAGCTGGAAGAACTGCAGCACTGCCTTGACAAAGTGGCAACAGGCTGTGCTGAAGCTAATATGCTTAGTTGAAAAACCGCACAATTCTGAAGAGTTTTGGACAGCTCTGAAAGAGCAGGCAGATCTGTGGCTCACACCGCTGAACCTACAGACAGGCATGGTCGTGTGTGACAATGGCCGGAACCTGGTGGCGGCTCTGAGGCGAGGCGAGCTCAAACACGTACCATGCCTGGCCCATGTGCTTAACCTCGTGGTTCAGCGGTTTCTCAAATCCTACTGGATCTGCTTGTTACAGTACGCCGCCTGTGTGCCCATTTTATAAACTCAGCTACAGCTTCCGCCGCCCTTGCAGTGTTTCAACAGCGTTTGCAGCTTCCGCCTCACAGACTGGTGTGAGATGTCCCCACGCGTTGGAACTCTACACTGCATTTGTTGAGAAGGATTTGTGAGCAGAAGAGGGCAGTTGTTGAGTACCAGCATCAACAAGGCCGTCGGTATTCAGCTCAGACTCCACACATAAGATCTCAGGAATGGACATGGATGTCAGACATATGTACCATCCTCCAAAAATTTGAGGACTCCACCAAGATGGTGAGCAGCGGCGACGCCATAATTAGCGTCACCATCCCGCTTCTCTGTCTTCTAAAACGCTCTCTGCTCACAATCAAAGAGGATGCATTGCAGGCAGAGCACGATGAGATGGAGCAAGTAACCATGCAGGGTGATTACACACAACCAAGCCTCATCTCATCCCAACGTGGATTGGGTGACAATAAGGAAGAGGAGGAGGAGGAGGAAGGACAGGAGCTAGTTTCATGCATTATAGACGGTACTACCTGCACAGCTGTCATACCATCTGTTCAGCGTGGATGGCCAGGGGACAGAGAGGAGGAGGAGGAGGAGGAGGAGAACATGGTCAGTCATCCTCTTGGTGAGGACACGGAAGTCTTGCCTGTTAGTAGTCTGGCACGCATGGCTGAGATTATGTTACGCTGCCTTTCCCATGACCCTTGCGTTCTCATAATTTTGCGTGACAGTCATTACTGGTTGGTGAAACTTCTAGACCCACGCTACAAGGAGAACTTTATATTTTTTATTCCTGAGGCGGACAGGTGTACAAAAATGGGGAAGTACTAGAAGTCCCTTGTTGCGGAACTATTAAAAAAATTCCCATCTGAAAACGCTGGCGGCAGAGGGCACACTTCGTTGGACAACCAAGGAGTACAGGCGAGAGAGACACAACTTCAATCCAGCAGAGGCAGGGGAACACTGTCAAAGTTCTGGGAGAGTTTTCTCAAACCCTCCCATCGCACAGGCCCTGAGGCGTGGGGTACTCTCACAAGGAGTGCAAAGTTTGGGAAGATGCTGAGGGAGTAGCTTGCCGACCGTACCAACGTCCTCCGTGATTCCGCTGTGCCTTATAATTATTGGGTATCCAAGCTGGATACGTGGAATGAACTGGCTCTCTATGCCTTGGAGGTCCTGGCCTGCCCTGCAACCAGCGTTTTATCAGAGCAGATTTTTTAGTGCCGCTGGTGGAATTATAACTGATAAGCGCATCCTCCTGTCAACTGAAAATGCTGACAAGCTGACTCATAAAAATGAACAATGGCTTGATTGGGCCAGACTTCTCAACACCACCGAATGATAGCAGCGTAACATAAACTCAAATCCAGTGTCTTTTCTTGGGAGGTGTATTCCCATGCACCTTTTCACACCCACACATGGGTATACGCTTCCGGATTTTGGCTATTTGCTCTTGTCCTCCTCCTTCTCCTCATCCTCCACCACCATATCACCAGGGTGACCGTGGTCCGTGATCCAACACCCACATAATTTTTTTAAAGCGTGTTAATGATGCCTGTAAAAAATTTTTTTTATACAGTATGCTCATGTATACCCCCCAGGAGTAAATGTTTGTCAGCCCATACACTTAGTGCATGGCATTACAAATATAGGAGGCCCGCTCCTTTCTAATGGGAAAAATTTTTTATGAGGCCCTCCTCCACGTCTCTTCCAAGGGGCATTGAAGTGCCTCCAAATTTTTGGCAGCCCTTGCATTTACTGCATAGGCCAACACTGTGGGAGACTCTCTCCTTTGTAATGAGAATTTGTCATTGCTGTGGCCCTGCTCTATGTTTCTTTAATTTCTTAGTGGTGTTTTTACTAAAATTGGTCTGCAGTTAGACTCACTGCATACGATATAACTGTATAGCAGACCCTCTGCTTTCTAATGGGAACATGTCGTACCTGGTTACTGTGGCCCTGCTCTGTGTGTCTTTAAATTCTTAGTGGGGTTTTTCCCAAATTTTGGCAGCCCTTGCAGTCACAGCATTGGCATTACCACTATAGGAGACCCGCTACTTTATAATGGGAACATGTTTTTTACTGAGACCCTCCTCTATGTCTCTTCAAAGGGATATTGGGTTGCGTCCAAATTTTTGGCAGCCCTTGCTGTCACTGGATACGCAATAACAGTATAGGAGACCCACTTGTTAATAATGGGAACAACAAATCATAGCCGGCTGATGGCTCTCTAACAATAGCTAGGGCCGACTGCTGGCCTTTTAAGAATAGTAAGGGACGTCTGATGTCCCTATAAAAATAGGCTTTATGACTTTCAGAGTCCCTCCATCATAAATAAAAAAGGATGTGTCTGATGATGTGTCTCACACCACATTGCCAGATAAGGTTGTAAAATGTTAAAATGACATTTCCCGGTGAATCCATTTGTCTTAAAAAATAACGTAAATAAACAAAACAATAGGATCTTTCTTTAGTATAAAAAACAGCGTCACCAATTTAACCTCAATGTAATCACATTGTTCAGCTCATGCACCTCCTCCTCCATCTTCGAAATGACCACATCAGTCACAAGCTGACAGCACTGCAGCACTGCCTTGGCCAAGCGGCAACAGGCTGTGCTGAAGGTAACATGCTTAATGCTTAATTGACAAACCGCCCAGCGCTGCAGAGTTGTTGAAAGCTGTAACACAGCAGCCTGATCTGTGGCTCTCACCGCTGAACATACAGCCAGGCATGGTCGTGTGTGACAATGGGCGGAACCTGGTGACGAAGAAATGACAGCCGGGGTAGATACGGTTTCCCTCTTTGCCAGTCTTTTCACTGAGCTAAAGAATATGGCTGTGGTGAAATACAACTCCCACTGAGAAGCTGTTTCAGATTGAAAAACATTGTGCCCACCAGAGGATTTTATTCTGAAGGCTAACCTTTCTCACCCGCTCAAGAGCCCCATAGCAGCTGCAAAGTTAGCGCTATCATGAACTCTCCTGATGTAGAAGCCAAGGCACACCAGAGGATTCTCTTGTGGGACCGTCCAATCCTGCCGCGAAGCTGTCCTGGCAAAGAAAAGTGTGTGGGAAGGTTCCCGGACACTCTATGGATGCTTTTTTACTGAGGAGGAAACACACGCAAACACGGGGAGAACATACAAAGTCCTTGCAGATGTTGTTCTTGCTGGGATTTGAACTCAGGATCCCAGTGCTGCAAGGCTTCAGTGCTAACCACTGATCCAATGTGCTGCCTTTCACCCTCTAATATCTAACAGGCTGGAGAAACTTGCACCTACTGCCACTCTATCTTCAACTCCTTTGTGAGAAACTAATGTATTTGGGCAGCCACTCAGTCTACCAAATAAAATTCCTGTGAAGGAAATTGGGGATGGCTTCGCTACTGGTACTGGGGGCAGTGCTAATACTATGGCGTCGTACCATAGTTTGAGGAAATATTTCTGGCTGGTAGGAGGCAAGCAAATTCCCACAGAAAAGTACCAGCAGTAATGTTCGGGCCACATTTCAAGTGCAAGCAGCTTTACAGGACTTCCTGGGAGAAATGACACGCAGGGTAGATACGGTTTCCCTCTTTGCCAGTCCTTTCACCAAGCTAAATACAACTCTCAGCAAAAAAAGTTGTGGACTGGCTGCGTACCGTCCCTGGCCACATTCACCTGTCCACGTGTTTGTGGTAAGGCCGTCCTTCCCTGTAAGTGCACTGGGGAGGGCATGGGTAATGCTGTGGGACCCATGCTTCTGGAAGGCGGAGGCAATACCGGGAAATATAGTGGCGGCTGGGGACCGAGTATGGACACCCGGCCGTTGCCAACATGAGGTTGTGAAAAGCTTCCACCTTCACGAGCTTAAAAGGCCATATTTCAAGTGCAAAGAGCTGTCCAGAAATCTGGCAGTTTAGTGTTGCGGCCTATGGGTGGGTGGGTGGCTGGCTGCATACTTGCACTTGCATTCCAAGTAACAGAAAACTAAGCAGATGGTGGCCTCTATCATCATCATGGCCTCACCTCGGCATTATGAACTCTCCTGAAGGAGAAGCCAGGGCCCGCCGGAGGAGTCTCCGGTTCTCTGGTGGGCCCGTCCAACCCTGCAGAAAAGCAGCCCTCACTAAGAAAAGTGTGGGGGAAGGTTCCCAGACTCTCTATGGCTGCTTTTTTATTGTGGATCGGCCATGCTTATGCATGTTATTTCTCAAAACGCATTACAGATCAGGCCATTGTCCAACTCTGTATTCAAAAAATTAAATGCGCAAAGAAAGATGTGTGTGTGTCAAACCACCACCGACAAGGGCGAGTTGATGTTGGACGGGCTGCCATTGCTTCTGCAACAAGCTCAATTACAGGACTTCCTGGGAGAAATGACACGCAGGGTAGATAGGGTTTCCCTCTATGCCAGTCCTTTCACCGAGCTAAATGCAACTCTTAGCAAAAAAAAGTTGTGGACTGGCTCCGTACCGTCCCTGGCCACATTCACCTGTCCACGTGTTTGTGGTTAGGCGGTCCTTCCCAGTAAGTGCACTGGGGAGGGCACGGGTAATGTTGTAGGACCCGTGCTTGTGGAAGGCGGAGGCGATGCCAGGAAATATAGAGACGGCTGGGGACTGAGTATGGACACCCGGCCGCCGCCGGCATGAGGTTGTGAAAAGCTTCCGCCTCCACAAGCCTAAAAGGCCACATTTCAAGTGCAAGCAGCTGTCAAAAATTTAGCAGTATAGTATTGCAGCCTGTGGGTGGGTGGCTGGCTGCATACTTGCGCTTGCATTCCAAGGAATGGGGTAGGGACAACTGAACGCTGCAGTGGGACAAGGACGTGGACGGTGATTGTTGCAAGTCTGCAATGACAGGTGCATGGCGGGAGGCATCTTTGCTTGCGCCAAGGACCACTTATGATGGGCACACTTTTAGGCAGTGACCTGGGAGTCAGAGATGCTCCCAGAGGTCTTCCCCATGCTGTTCCCATGTCTTTTCAGCACTGTATGCATGTGTCTGATGATGTGTCACACACCACATGGGCAGATAAGTTGTAAAATGTTAAAATGACATTTCCTGGTGAATAGAGATGAGCGTTGTTCTACTCGAACTGTTCGCCAATCTCAAATTCGAGCTGTTTTGGGCGGTGTTCGAGCCGTTCGGCGAACACGAACAATTTGAGAAAAATTCGGCTGTTCGAGGTTATGTTCGATAACTGTTCGTGCACCAAAATCATAACTGGATTTTTTCTCAGTAATGATGAAAATTAATGTTAATACGCAGTTTGAGTGTACAGCGGGGTGGGGGGAGGGGCAGGGGATGGATCTCTGCAGGAACAATGAAGATCTCCATTTTTTTTTCTCTTTCCCGCATTTGCAGTGGGGAGGTGCAATCTGTCAGCCTATCAGCAGCGCACACACGGAGCGAAGTGCTTTTTTTCACACAAGCAAGGGCAGTGTATGTCACATGTCCTTGCCCTATAAGACCAAGCCATTTTCCCCGTCGCCACCATTTTCTCACTGCTGCAGCTGCGTGTTAGACGGCACCGCTGTTGCTGTGTGCGCTATACCTTGTTAATTTCAAGCCAATTTTCGCACAAATCTACAGATAGCTTGGGAGTAGGGAATAGTTGTGATTGCAGTCCTTTTAAGGACTAGGTTACAGCATTTCCTACGACTTTTATCAGGCAGGTCTGTGCTCTTAAATAGATAGATTGTGGGAGTAAAGACTAATTGTAATTGGAGTCCTTTTCAGGACTAGGTTACATCAGTTCCTATCAGTTTTTGCCAGGCAGGTCTGTGCCAGTGCTGTGCAAGTTTTTTTCACAGCATTTGGCTGAATCTAACAAAGCTAATCCTTTTTGGCCTATTGCAGAGTGTGTTAGTTCAGTGGAGTAGCCTATCTGTGTTGCAAGATATACCACCTGTGTATAGAATACCAATTTTTTTACTGCACCTAGTGAAGTAAAATCTTTTGGGCATAGCATCATTCTATTAGTCCATCTATACTGACCTCCATCAGGTTGCAAATTGAATATAATTTTTTTCTGCATCTACCTCTGAAAAAATATTGGGCTTCTAGCTGTGTGTGGGACTTGTTCTATTAATCCATCTATACAGACCTCCATCAGGTTGCAAACTGAATATATTTTTTTCTGCATCTACCTCTGAAAAAATATTGGGCTTCTAGCTGTGTGTGGGACTTGTTCTATTAATCCATCTATACAGACCTCCATCAGGTTGCAAACTGAATATATTTTTTTCTGCATCTACCTCTGAAAAAATATTGGGCTTCTAGCTGTGTGTGGGTCTTGTTCTATTAATCCATCTATACTGACCTCCATCAGGTTGCAAACTGAATATAATTTTTTTCTGCATCTAGCTCTGAAAAAATATTTGGCCTTCTAGCAGTGTGTCGGACTTTCTCTATTAGTCCATCTATACAGACCTCCATCAGGTTGCAAACTGAATATATTTTTTTCTGCATCTACCTCTGAAAAAATATTGGGCTTCTAGCTGTGTGTGGGACTTGTTCTATTAATCCATTTATACAGACCTCCATCAGGTTGCAAACTGAATATATATTTTTCTGCATCTACCTCTGAAAAAATATTGGGCTTCTAGCTGTGTGTGGGACTTGTTCTATTAATCCATCTATACAGACCTCCATCAGGTTGCAAACTGAATATATTTTTTTCTGCATCTACCTCTGAAAAAATATTGGGCTTCTAGCTGTGTGTGGGACTTGTTGTATTAGTCCATCTATACTGACCTCCATCAGGTTGCAAACTGAATATATTTTTTTCTGCATCTACCTCTGAAAAAATATTGGGCTTCTAGCTGTGTGTGGGACTTGTTCTATTAATCCATCTATACAGACCTCCATCAGGTTGCAAACTGAATATATTTTTTTCTGCATCTATCTCTGAAAAAATATTCGGCTTCTAGCTGTGTGTGGGACTTGTTCTATTAATCCATCTATACAGACCTCCATCAGGTTGCAAACTGAATATATTTTTTTCTGCATCTACCTCTGAAAAAATATTGGGCTTCTAGCTGTGTGTGGGACTTGTTGTATTAGTCCATCTATACTGACCTCCATCAGGTTGCAAACTGAATATATTTTTTTCTGCATCTACCTCTGAAAAAATATTGGGCTTCTAGCTGTGTGTGGGACTTGTTCTATTAATCCATCTATACAGACCTCCATCAGGTTGCAAACTGAATATATTTTTTTCTGCATCTACCTCTGAAAAAATATTGGGCTTCTAGCTGTGTGTGGGACTTGTTCTATTAATCCATCTATACAGACCTCCATCAGGTTGCAAACTGAATATATTTTTTTCTGCATCTACCTCTGAAAAAATATTGGGCTTCTAGCTGTGTGTGGGACTTGTTGTATTAGTCCATCTATACTGACCTCCATCAGGTTGCAAACTGAATATATTTTTTTCTGCATCTACCTCTGAAAAAATATTGGGCTTCTAGCTGTGTGTGGGACTTGTTCTATTAATCCATCTATACAGACCTCCATCAGGTTGCAAACTGAAAATATTTTTGTCTGCATCTACCTCTGAAAAAATATTTGGCCTTCTAGCAGTGTGTGGGACTTGTTCTATTAGTCATCTATACTGACCTCCATCAGGTTGCAAATTCAAAATAATTTTTTGTCTGCATCTACCTCTGAAAAAATATTTGGCCTTCTAGCAGTGTGTGGGACTTGTTCTATTAGTCCATCTATACTGACCTCCATCAGGTTGCAAACTGAATATAATTTTTTTCTGCATCTAACTCTGAAAAAATATTTGGCCTTCTAGCAGTGTGTGGGTCTCATTGTATTAGGCCATCTATACCAAGCTCCACCAGCTTTTCAATTAATAATAATTTTTCGCTGCATCTAGCCCTGAAAATAATTTTTCTTCCCAATAGTGGTAGCAATAGAAATATGGGGCGCGCTCCTGGCTTACAAAAATATACGCTTCATAACAAAAAACACCAGCTTAGCGCACTGCATTAATAAGATGGCATCATCGTCTCTCCCAGTGCTAGGCCTACTACCCAGGCTAGCATTTCTGTGCCTAAAACACAATGTATGGGTCCGCGCTAGCCATTATGCTGAGGGGTCTAAAGCTGCTGCTAACGCTTTATAACAATTCAATTGGCAGATTTTCACAGAGCTCTTCCACAATGCCCACCCATCGGGACAACAGTTGCCCACCTTCCCTATGGGATCTAGTGGCGAATAGTTGATGCCATTAATCAGAGCGTCAGTTGCCCCGTCGACGTGGCAAGCATACGGTAAGGCATGGGAAGAGTGGACACGACTAGTAGCAGGCAGACGGGTTGACCAATGTGAACAAGCCAGATCACAAGTCACCATAGAATTTCTCCACCAGCTAATGATGAGGGGCATATCAGGGGCGTCAGCGCAGCGGTGTCTGACCGGAGTAGCATTTCACTTCCAACTACTGAATTGGGGAGATGTGACAAAGATTCATCATCAGACAATCCATATAACATAAAAGGGTGGAAAAGGGGTCAGCCAAGTCAGGAGTGTAGACGTCCCGTCCCGTGTCACTAAAACTGATTTCTCACATCATATCCCTAACACCATTAACATGACACTCACAATTTGAAGCAACACTACTGTCTACTGCATTTGTGATCGCCTTCTTCGGGGCGCTATGCATAAGCGAATTAGTCCCTCAATCCAAAATTAGCACCAGTGGAGGCTTATTACACCAGGACGTAGTCATAGGCAATAATGCAATACGTCTACGCATACACAAATCGAAAATGGTTCCAGCGGGCAGGGGCACTTGGGTACTTCTACAACCCACAAACGGTACACTGAGTCGGGTAACAATAGTAAAACCATATCTAACCATCAGATCACAAAGTAATTTGTTCCTTTCACACATTGATGGGACGCCATTATCAAGATACCAGTTCCAAGCTATATTTAATAAATGCATAACATCGGCAGGGAACCACCCCAAAGATTACGGGACACACTCATTCCGCATAGGCGCGGCCACAGAAGCAGCAAGAGCAGGACTGTCAGAAACGGAAGTTCAGAGGATAGAGAGATGGTGATCCACGTGTTTGGCAAGATACATAAGACCGGACTTGTTATCCTAACATGGTTTGTTTCTTTTACAGGTGACGCTAAGCCAACAGTGTGGGTGATAGGCCACTCGTATATATATTGGGCAGATTAAAGGGCGAAAGTCCGCCCAGGCGGGAGGAAATTAGAGTTTCATAACACATATTTCAACTGGAGAGGTATTAGAGGCCTGCTATGGCCACAGGTACTAATGGAGGTAATCAAGGTAGGGAGAGAGGCAAGATGTCTGGTCATCTTAGTTATACAGGCCGGGGGAAACAACCTAGGTCATCACAAGAGCGCATAACTAATGGCAATAATGAAACTAGACACTGAGCGCTTCAGAGAATTTTTCACAAAACTAGCTATAGTATGGTCAGAGATTGTGCCGATAGCGGTATGGCAAGGTGCGCGAGACATCACGGCCATCGAACGGACAAGGCGGGTAATAAATATTCGGATGGCAAAATTTAGAAGAGACAGAGGCGGTGTAGTGGTACGACACCGACAACTGGAAGGAGATAAAGCAGGCCTCATACGGCCCGACGGTGTTCACTTAATGGATATTGGACTGGACATATTCCTGTCAGGACTCCAGGACGGAGTGGAACAAGCGTTAAGAGTGATGGGTGGGGGTCAGAGTCCTGCATACGAGTACGCAGGATCCTCCGTGGCCTGGAAATAGAAAGGACCTGTTGGAGAGTTACACTTGTTGGCCAAGTTGCCGGAGTGGAGACCCAGGGCATGCTGCAACAAGCTGAATTATTTTAGAAATAAAATGTCTTTCTAATGGAATGAGTATAAAGAGTTAATAAAGCTGTGACCGATCCTCACCCATCCAGTTGTAAGAGTTACATTATTGTATTGTCAAGGAAAGGGGGGCGGTAGGGGGGCTGAGCGTCTGGGTTTGGTTGGGGGTCCCCACAGTCTGCCTAGGCTAGATGCATTTAAAAATTCTTATTAGATACACAGGCGGTGCAGCTTGCTTCGCAGCTGGGCTACTACGCCCAAAGTATTGCCTAGGCTAGATGCAGTTAAAAATTCTACGCTGACTAGCAGACACTGAAGATTTGGAGCAGACCTCTGAGTAAACAGCTCTTCAGACTCAATCATCTGTGTTACCCCAAGCCATAGTGTATGTAGTTTCTTACAGCTAAAAGGGGGGGGGGAGCGACCCAACCCACCTGGAATTGACGATGCCAACGTCACGTAAGACACAGCAAGGGGACTCCAAAAAGAGTTTCCATTTTTTCCCAAAATTGTGGCACAGACACCACTTAACCCTAGAACGCATACCTGGGGCCTCGCAGTGCCGCCCTGTTAATTGTTTTCTATTTTCTGCAAGATTACTTTAGTTAGAATTTTGAAACTCTAGGTATTCTTCATGTATATAGTTGTTTGTCATTTGAGTTTGAGTTATTCAATGTTATTTGCACACGGGCCTAAAAGGCCCCAGGTATATGAAAGTGTAGATTTTTATGGTCATGCGTTCTAGGGTTAAGTGGCATCAATTGCCCCACAGTTGCTTAAAACGGTTGGTGAGGTGATATTACCAAATCCTCAAGCTTTTAGCCTCCCAAGGATAACACAGGATTAGAAAAGTCCTTGCGAATCCATGATTTGTTCATCTTTATGAACGTGAGTCTGTCTACATTCTCAGTGGACAGCCGCGTGCGCTTATCTGTCAGCACACCATCAGCAGCGCTGAACACACGTTCAGAGAGAACACTGGCTGCAGGGCATGACAAGATCTCCAAGGCGTGAGTGGCGAGCTCCGGCCATTTTTCCAGATTGGAATACCAAAATGAGCAAGGGTCCAGTGACACAGTCATGGCTTCGATGTTCACTTGGAGATACTCCTGCACCATCCTCTCTAGGCATTGACTATGTGTCAGACTTCTTGTCTCCTGTGGCCTTGCAAAGGATGGTCTAAAAAAGTGGTGAAACGATTTCACAAAATTGCTGTTGATTCACTTCGTGCACCACTGGTGTTTTGTGGAAAAGCACATGTAAGATTCTGCAACAGCGTCTGCAGATACTCCTGCATGCGTCAATCCCTTTTTATGGCAGGAATTATTTCGGCAAATTTACTTTTGTACCGGGGATCTAAGAGTGTGGCAACCCAGTAGTCGAGATTACTTTGAATTCTGCAATCTGAGGGTCATGTTGCAGGTAGTGCAGCAAGAAGGCACTCATGTGTCTTGCGCATCCAGGAGGACCAAGTCCTTGTTGTGTTGGTAGCGAGGTAAGAATCATGCTTCTTTCCTCTGCCCTCTCCCCCCAACCTCGCACAACAGAAATGTGATCAAGGTCTCCCTCATCTGATGAGTCTTCCATGCCCATCGCCAGTTCATCCTCCACTTCTTCCTCGGCTCCTGCACCTTCCTCAACAGTTTGGCTGCTACCATGCGCCCTGTTTAATCCCTCTCCCCCACCCTCCCATGCCTGCCTCCTTGGTGCTGCCAACCGTCTGGACCTTGGAGATGTTATCCCTTCCGCATACGACTCCTCCTCTACTTCCTCCACCTCCTCTAGTCCGACCACCTGACTCTGAATTCTGTTTAATGTGTGCTCCAGCATGTAAATCACCGGAATAGTCATGCTGATAATGGCATCGTCGTCAGCACTAAACATCTTCGTCGCCATTTCAAAACTGTGCAGAAAGGTGTGTGGCGCCCCTGAGGGTGCAGTCACCACAGAGTTACTGCATCTCACCCAGAGGTGTGGTATCTCACCCTCAGGTAAGGAAGGCGTATGGCTCGGGACCCTAACACCTGCATCCAACACATACCCGCAGTGGGGTTAGGGCGAGATTGCTCCTAAGGGAGAGCACAGTCCCAGGTCCCTAGCTGGTGGGAGGATCCTATGTAGTGGGTGCTTAGGGGAGCAGCTTAGGGGAGCACATGACAGGGAGAGTATAAATAGGAAGCCATCTTAGAAAGAGCAAGCCAGTCAGAGGAGGAAAAGTGACAGGAGCAGAGGCTCGGCATGAGCTCTGCTCCGGAGGCGGGCCTAGCCTGGGAACCCAGGACTGAAGGAGAGAAGAGAGGAGTGGGAGCAGGAAGGCTCCAGGAACCGAAGGGACCCTAGGGCTACGGGCCGTGCAGAAGGCCACCTGTACTCCCGCTGCTACCAGGAGGTAGAGGGGTCAGGCCAGATAAGGGGAACCGGTCCCTCAACTAGAGGAGAAACAGCAAGGCTCAACTAGAAACCGGAGGCTGCAGCATTTCATGTACTGCAGGCAAAAGTCCACACCAGTCTCACTAAGAAGGTAGCCACATAGGACCCAGGGGACGGAACACAAGTCGCCCGCCAAGGCCCGAGGATACCGGATAGAAGTGTCACTGGGTGTGAGGTGCAGGGAGAAGGCCAGAGAAAGGACACACAGAAGGGGGTCCTGCTAAGTACTCCGGAGCTATCTGGGGGTGGACTGAGCCCCTCACTGAGTATGCACAGCACGACGGGTGAGATAGCTCTGGTACCTGTAATCTGGACTGCAACAACTGTGAGTAAAGATCTTGGGACTGCATCACACGGACTCTGTGTTCATTACTGACTCCCTGCACTACAACCACCATCATCCACCCACACTGCCCTGAAGCTACACTCTTCCTGTGGTGAGTAATAATACCATTGCAGCAAAACCACCAGCTTCAGAGGACTGTTCCGCAGCGGCGGCCCCTTTGGCCGCACTCCACAGGTGGCGTAGTCGGACATTATAAAATCCATATATACAAATTACCGTTGGATTGACCGCCCTGGGTCACGGACCGGGTCACCGCAACAGTGACTACAACCCCCAGCGTCTACCGGCCCGGCTCCGGGTACCCCATGGCCCAGGGGGCACGTCAACTTCATAGGTCCCTGATCTGAGACCACTCCTGCTGTGTGATTTGCCCCACCTCTGGATCTCGTTGGCCCAGGCTATACGTCAGAAACTATTGCATCAGGGCTTGTCGGTGCTGCCACAGTCGCTGCAACATGTGCAGAGTTGAAATCCACCATGTCTGCACATCGCATTTCAGCCGGTGAACTGGCAGGCCCAACGACTTCTGTAGAGATGTAAGTCGTTGAGCTGCGGGATGCGAACGGCGGAAGTGAGCACACAGCGACCGTGCCCTCTGCAGAAGGCCATCTAGTCCGGGATAGTGGGCTAAAAATTTATGGACAACCAGGTTCAACACGTGAGCCATACAAGGCACGTGTGTAACATTGCCCCGGCGAAGGGCCGCACCCAGGTTTGCAGCATTGTCGCACACGGCCTTCCCTGGTTGCAGGTCCAGTGGAGACAACCATTCATGAAACTAGGTCTCCAGAGCTGACCACAAGTCCTCAGCTGTGTGACTCACATTTCCCAGACATTTCAAAGTAAACACTGATGCCGTTGAGCCCTGCTGCCAGCATAGTAAGGAGGTGCTCAGTTAGAAAGCAGGTGGCATTACCAGACAGGCTTTGGGTGCAGGTGGAGGACCGAGAGGAGGTTGAGGAGGCAGAAGCAGTGGAGGAACTTCTAGATAAAGAGGATTGACGTACAACTCGCAGGGACGGCAAGACTTGGACAGCAGCCCCTTGTCCTGCTGTCACCATAGTTACCCAGTGCCCTGTCAGCGACATGTAACGCCCCTGTCCATGCCTACTCGTCCAAGTGTCTGTGGTGAAATGCACCCTGTCAGACACAGAGTTTCTCAAAGAAGCGGTGATGTTGTGTGCGACATGCTGGTGGAGCGCAGGCACACCTTTCTTTGAGAAGTAGTGCCGACTGGGCATCTGGTACTGGGGCACTGCGACGGACATAAGGTCTCAAAAATCCACTGTGTCCTCCAGGCGGAAAGGCAGCATTTCTGTAGCCAACAGCTTGCAGATGGTGAAATTCAACCTCTTAGCTTTCTCATGGCTAGGAGGAAATGGTCTTTTACTTGTCCACATCTGAGGGACCGAGGGCTGACTGTTGTGCTTAGACGGTGTTGAGTAGGGTGTCCCTGGCAAACTGCCAGTCTGTGAGGAAGATGCAGGCGGACATGTTAGGTTGCCTTGATCCAAAGGTGGTGCTCTCGATGTCAGAGAGCTCTCAACACCAGCAGGTGTTTCCACTTCCCAATGAACTGACGACCTGCCAATCACACTGGCTGTTGCAGGTAAAGAGGTGGCAGGTCTGCGTCCAAAAACATGTGTGACTGCTGTCCCCCCAGTCACAGAGGATGAAGAGGCCGCGGATGCACAAGATGGGGCAGACGGTGGTTGGCCCAGCCTGCTAGGCCGCATTGTAGCACAGTGAGCTTCCCACTGCAACTTATGCTTCATATCCATGTGACGGTACATGCATGAAGTACTCAAACTATGGATTTTTTGGCCTCTACTTAGCTTTTGGTGAGAAATATTACAGATAACACGAGTTGGGTCATCCTTATCGATCTGAATAAATGCCCAGGCTATGCAAGGCTTAGAGCCCATGCGACCTGAAGAGCCACTACGACTTGTGGTCAGAGGCGGAGTTGTGTTTGAGGATGCAGTTGTTGACGTGCTTCCAGTACTCCGTCTCTGTCCAGGAAGGCGCAACCTAACCTCGTCGTCAATAGCATCTGTGACGCCCCGCTGCGCTTGGTATCACAGATCCTAGAAGAGTGTATTGATGGAATCCTCCACAAGAGGCCCCCATAAACATTCACACATCTCCACCTTCCACCTCAGACCAGCAGAGGGAGCCTGTTAGGGATATAAATAGGGAAGGTGGAGCTAGGCAGTTCAGTTCCTCTGAAGAGTTCCTGCAGTAGAGAAGCCTAAGAGAGGTCAGTCTGCAGTGGAGCTCAGTCTAGTCTAGAGAACTCAGTTAATAGTTCAGCAGTGGAGCACGAGGCTCCTGCTAGCTAGATTCAGGGAGCCCAGATAGAGCTTAAGGTGTGCCGGCGTCATAAGATCGGTGAAGCGCGGCAATCTGCCGTTAGTGTGTATAGCCTATTGAGGGCCCGAGTAGGCCGAAGGCGAGTGGCGAGTTAGTACATAAGGGGCAGAGGAGCTTAACCAGCTCACCCCGAAGCATTTACCGGACACCGGATCCGAGCTTACCGGGATCTCTATGACCCAGTAAGGCATAACCGGAATCCCTGGAGAACTACAAGTCCCAGGATCGCTAAAGTGCTGATACGTAACAGAGCCAGGAGATGCTTAGGCCCCACATACTGGGAGCGTGAACTTCAAGAGAAGGCCCTACCACAAGGTCAGCCAGCGCAGGACAGAGACAAAGTTAGGCCTAGCTCCAGGCAGGTCAGAAACTTACTGCGCAGAGGCAAGAAACAGGAGGCCCTACACCCGCTCATTGGGGAGGATCCTGATATGCACCCTTCACCCTACAGTGCTCCAGGATGTGCCTGAATTTCCTCCAGTAAAAGGTACTGAAGTGACTACCGTGTCCGTTTGCGTTCTTGCTCTGACCCAGCTGGGTCTCGCCTGTCCTGCATTCCCCCTGCATACGCTGCCCTGAGACCTAGCTCCACCTGTGGGGAGCTATACCATCGAGCTGCCTTATCACGGGCCTCAGTGGACTGCTGCAGCGCTGGTGCTTCTCACCAGATACCACAGGTGGTGTCACAAACTCTTATAAAATTAACAATTATCCACCCTTTTAAAGAGTGACCCCAGGGTACGGGCCAGGGAGCCGACCACCGCGACATCCCAAAGGCCAGGCAAAGGCCCGGGTGACCTCATCGACTGGCTGACTGTGGGTTGACAGTAAGTGGGATCTCCAACCTTGTCATCATCACCCTGTGTGTTATCACACCCGTCGTCCTCAAAGCCAACCTCTTCCTGCCCTGACCGAAAAGTCAAGTTGTCGCTCCAATCAGGTATTTGAGTCTCATCATCGTCTTCATCATTGTCTCCACCAACAGGAGTTACAGTTTGGGAACGAGGGTCTACATTATGCTCAGAGCCTTCTTCATCTGGTCCTGGATCCGACTTATAAAGATTCTGGGCATCAGTGCAGATCATTTCCTCGTCTGGATTAACAGAAGCTCTGGAGCAGACCTCCGTTTCCCAGGCTATAGTATGAGTAAACAGCTGTGCAGACTCAACCATCTGTGTTACCCCATACTCAGACGGGCAGCTGGAGACTTGGGAGCTGTGAGGAAGCAAGTGCGATTGGGGTGACACCTCTGAGGACTGGAGTATTTGTGATGTTGAAGTTGAGGTGGAGGAGAGCCCACTTGAAGGAGCACTTGATATCCGCTGAAGCACCTGCTGTTTTTGTGCCTCATCTGGAATTTGTAGCGATGGGCGTGTCCGTAACAAAGGGATCGTATCACATTGTCCACGAAAAGAAGTCGACATGTTAGTTTGGCTGGAAGATGGTCTTTCTTCTGCAGATGTTACCCCCCCCCCACCGCGGGGGGCTCGACCCACCAGCGGACAGGCACCAGTATTAGGAGAGGGGGGCTGGCCGTCAGGGTCCACCGCGGCTCTGGCACAAACCCGGCGACACGGAGGTGGCACGGGCAGGAACGGACTGGCCGTGTCGGCTTCTCACTTTTTGGATTTTAGAAGGGCATGACATGCCTATATCTGTGTCTCCCCCTCCTTTTACTCCTCCACCTCTTTTCTTTTCGCATGACTATATGTACTTGTCACTTTTCCATGTGTTAGTTATGTCTTCTGAGCAGTTTGTCAGCTTTTGGACACCTTTGATGGTGTTTTCTATGTGTTTCTATGTGTTTTTGTTTGCCTGCCATTGGTTTTAACGGTGTTCGAAGGTGTTTGACGAACAGTTCGACGAACAGTTCGGCGAACACACGGGTGTTCGACGAACCGAACCGAACTCGAACACTACGGGGGTGGCTCAACACTACTGGTGAATGCATTTGCCTTGGTTGAAAGCAATGCAAAAGTGCAAAAACGCATCAAAAACGCTACGTATGAGCATAGCCCAAGGTGTGGAGGAGTATTTTTGATTTTGCTTATTAATTTTGCCTAATATACAAGTCATTACCCTGGAAAGGATGTTCCTTAACATATTTCCCAGGAAAATCCATTATGGTTTCGTTTTTGTATGTTTTATTGTGAGTCCGTAAAAGTGGCGTAATACTCTGACCACCTTGTTGACAGCAGTGATCTGGGAGTCAGAAATGCTTCCAGGGGTCTTCCCCATGCTGTTCCCATGTCATTTGAGCACTGTTCCCATCGATTTGGGCAATTTTTAGGCTCTCTGCAGATCGCCGGGGGGTGCCACCTGAAAAATGCTCGAGTTTCCCATAGACTTACATTGGGCTCGTTGCTCGGGTCGAGCACCCGAGTATTCCAATTTGCTCGACCCGAGCTACGAGTACCCGAGCATTTTAGTGCTCGCTCATCACTATTCATCACTCAATGGATGCCATTCACAGGATAGATCAAGCAGATTTTGTGGATATGCTGTAAACATCCTAGAAGGGAATGATACCCTTAATAGGAGTTTGGGGGAGTGATGAAAAATATTCCCAAACTGGAGAAGGGTCTTCGTGACACTATTGGTCCTTTTCCAAAGTACATAAGAATTTGGGAATATTTCCTTAGAATCCTCATGTATTGGCCTGATGAAGACCCTTAACAAAGAGAAAATTCTTGGAGGACCTGACACGTCCATGCATCACATATACAGACTATTGAGTTCAATGGGAACATTGTAACGTTTAAGTTAAGAGACTTTGTGGATAATTTTTAATTTCCCCTGTGAGGGCACTGCAGAGAAGCTGAAAACTAGCTGCTAGGTTCCCCCACTTATTGGAGGTACTAGGAGAGGGGAGCCCTATGAGCTGTCCATTGTCACGTAACCCATCTAACATCTGATTGATGCCCTTTATTAAAAGCATCCACTTTCCATAGCACTTCCAAATTTAGCTATGGCACCATCAAAATAGCAATCGTGGCCCATTCTGGCCATTTCTTCCAACATACGACTCATTGGCCAGTCTAATCCTGATACACATATTATTTTTGTAGAATGTGTCTTATTGACCTTCCCATCCTCCATGTATAGAGAGACTCATAAATGTTATAGCTCCTCTGTCTCCGCTCATCATTCTTCTCACTAAACTCAATTATCGAGAGGATTCATTGACTCCCCAATGGTTGCACGCGATCCCTCTGCTTTGCTGAGTATGTAACAAGCTTTTATTTTCATTTCTTTTGGCACAAATCATTTTAAGGGCTTGTTTGTTCTCTAATAAACCATTACTTGCTTCGTTAATGGTCTTATCGGAGGCAAAAATAAAATTCATTAGCAAACGCATGGTACAGACGGAAGCTTGATGAGATGTGTCATTAGGATAATAATCTGCAGATGTCTGGAGAAGTGGATGATTTCTGCACTACCATAAGGCTATGTGCACCTGGAGTTTTTGGAGGAGCAGAATCTCTCCAAATCTCGCTGCAAATCTCAAAACTCATCAAAAACTTTGTGTTTCTGCTCTGAAAACTCAGAAAGAGGCTTTTCTACTATTGAAGGTAGGTTATGATGCTGGACACTCTAGAGCTGATCTAACCTTTAGAAATTCACATTAGCCAGCGTTGAGAAAGTTCATCAAAAATTTGATTTATACCGAATGAATTTGCCAGAAATTACAATGCCAAAGAAGTTGCGTGTAACACTCTGAGGTCTCCTAGGACTGTATGCCTAGTGCTTTAACAGAATTAATAATGTCAAAGTGTCCATAAAATATAAGTGGATTAAAAAAACAGCCTGTTTACTAACACAGCGCACTGAGAATTTTCATGTTTTGTAAAATTAAAAAACTGTCCAAAAATTATCCCCCTTAATTGGTTGTGATCAAGTAGATGGATCTGTGACTGCCTGTAAGTCCAGGAAAATTGCTAACATTTTCTGTGCAGGTAAATACTAAGATTTCTTATCTAGGCCTGTGGTCCATGCCAAACATGGTTGACCATGCATTTTATAAGCGGCACACAAAGGATCCTGGACTTGAGGTGGAACATCTGTTTTTGGGTCACTTGTCCATTCTGCTTACTTTGCATGTCGATTAGATGGCAAGAAACGTAGCGTTTCTCTATGTTCACACATGTTGTGTTTTACAGCGTTTTAGCTGCAGATTTTTATGCAAATTTCAGCTGCGTTTTGCAGTACCAGCAAAGTCTATGAGAAACGGGAATTTTCTCTTCACACGTCATGTTTTTTTTTTTTGCTGCATATTTTGTGCCTTGGTTGTGTTTTTGGAAAATAGAGCATGTCACTTCTTTCAAAAAACGCATCAAAAATGCACCAAAATTTGCATCATCATTTTTGATGGGAAAATAGAATGTGGTTCTTTTTTTTCACAAAACTTTATGGATATGCATGAATAGAGACAGAAGACAATGAAAAAAAACTCACAAAAAATGCATCAAAAACGCAGCAAAACCTGCACTTTGGACGCAGCTGATTTCCTGCCAGAGATCAGTTTTGTTGCAGATTTGTGACGTAAAAAAACTCAACATGTGTGAACATAACCTAAGGGTTTGATTGCTGGTTTAATTAAACTCGCCAAGACTCCAATCATATGCACTTGTGACAAATAATAAGACTTTGACAGTCTTTTATGTTTCCGGTCCTGCTCAGGAGTCTACCAAGGGAATCTACACCAGTCTATGCACCAAAAACCCTTATTTTATCAAAACATTGAGGATTTGTTTCTCAAAAAATATTCCGACGAGATCTTTATTTTTGCAAAATTAATGAGCATAATGGTAAGGAAAAAATGTATCTTTTAATCAATTTATTTATTTTTTTTGCCTTTGCTGCCGAGCTGTGTGCAGAAGCATAATCTGGAGAATTGATAGGGGATAAATAGTTTTTATTGAAATTAATTTCTTACATAAAATGTGTAATTTAAATGTATCAGGACAGATGACTGCTCCGCCATATCACATACAGTATATCATTATCACCTCTCATATCTTTCTTTCCCTATCATTTGAATCTCTGTGTTATCCCAGACTACTACTCTCATCTTCTTCACTTCTGTAGTTTTACAACATATTACTTTCTGAAGTATTTGTCCAATGTTTCAAAGCCTCTTCTCTACATCTCCTTTGCTGAGCTATGAACTCTGACATCCTCACACTTTCTTGAAAACTAGGAGCTGCATTCCCTGCCTCTGCTTTTATATGGGCTATGATCGTCCTTCCTGATTGGCTATGCTATAGCATGTGATAACTTCAAGGCATTATAGGTATGTCCATGCATTGTCTCTGAGGGCATGTCAGTGTGGCACCCCAGGGGTCTGGTCTCCACAGTAATAGCAATGTTATGTCTGAGAGCAGGTGGGAGGTCTCTTGGTCAGGAATCCTATGCATGCCACACCTCCTGCCCAGTCCTGGGAGGGGAAGAACTTCCCCTATATAAAGCTGGGGCTGAGGCAGGGTTAGAAGAGAAGAGTAGAGAGAAGAAGAGTAGAGTAGAGAGAAGAAGAGGAGCAGCTTAGGAAAGAAAGATCAGGAGCTCAGTGGGAGCAGTGCTAAAAGGAATCAGGGGCTGGCAGCTGAAGAGCTCGCCCTGATTGAAGAGTTACCACCGGACCCGGAGTCCGAGGCTGTGGGGATTAACCCAGACCCAGCAGCAGAAACCGACCGGCAGGGGATTTCAGGTCCTCTGGCCAAGAAACCCGAAGGCACGGTCACACGCGTGGGACCAGCACCGCCGTCGTGGAGCGGAAGCCACTAGAAGGCCCCGAGTCACCGGCCATACGGGTGAGCACCACACGGTACACTCAGGGACGTGGGCTACCTTTACCCGCCTCTAGCAAGGAAGCCAGAAGAGTACAATTAGTTGGGGAGGCCTACAACTCCGCCTGGCCAAGGGGGATCCCATCTGCTCAAGGACTGACCAGGCCCCGACCGCTAGCCAGTACTCCGGGAGGGTCTATCTTTGTCACCAGTAAAGACCCTGAACTACACCGCATCGTCTCTGAGTGGTTCCTACTACCCCCATCATCCACGTCGGCTGCCCTGAGGCCATACCCCTCCCGTTGGGGGTTAGACCATCCACGCTGCACCATCCTTCCACCGGCCTCAGCGGTCTGCCCTGCAGCGGCAGCTCCATAGCTGCATTCAACGGGTGGCATAGTCGTCCTACATCTACTGCTAATATACTGCCACTCAGCTTGACTCCCTGGGCACGGACCGGGTCACCGCCACGAGACTACTACCCCTATCAGATCCGGCTCCGGGTAGGCTCCCGCGTGCGCAACGCTACTCAGCACAGGCCCAGGGGCGCGTCAGCTTTTGGCGTAGTCGGCAGGATTCCGTGCCCGCAACCACCGGGTACTGCGTGCCTGAAAAAGAGACTTTTAAACTTACCTGTGGCGAAGATTCCCGCCATCCGGCGCCATCTTCAGCCTTCTTCCCGCCATCGGTGAAGATTCCCGCCATCCGGCGCCATTTTCAGCCTTCTTCCCGCCTTCCGTGGAGTTTTCCCACCGTTGGACGCCATCTTGAAGACGCCGCGCGGGAAGAAGATGGGCGTGGACTCCAAAAGCGCGCGAGAACTGAAGCCCCGCCTCACGTCCAGACGTCGCGTAAGGTCCTGGAAGGAGCCCAGCAGACGCTGACGTCACAGGAGCGCGACGGAAGGTCCTCAACCCTGACGATCCACTGCGGAGCCGCGGCCTACGGAAGAGGATCATCGCAAGGTAGGCCACGGTCCACTAGGGGGGAGGAAGATGTCGGATACGGAGGAGAGCTTCACTGCCTCAACCCCCGCCAGCGCCAGCGCTGCAGCAGTCATGCCTTTTACCATGCCCTATATCCCGGGAGCAGCCTGGCTACCCCAATACTCAGGGGAGTCACATACCCTGAATGACTTTAGAGAAAAGCTAGATAGCCTCTTTCAGGTGTACCCCCTCACAGAAGAGCAAAAAGTGAGCATCCTGGTGGCCCAACTAACCGGGGCAGCCCAAAGGGAGGTAAAGTCCTGGCCACCTGGGAGGAGGACTGTCGTGGGGATACTAACCCGGCTGAGGGACACCTTTGATACCCGCACCTCAGCCGAGATTAAGCTTAAATTCTATGGGTGCAAGCAGCGAGCACATGAGAGTATAAGGGACTATGCACTAAACCTACAAGAGGCCCTGAGAGCCATTAAGCAGACCGACCCCGACAGCGTGGGAAACGAGGACAGGCTGTTGACCGAACAATTTATAGAGGGACTATATTGCAATGTCCACCGAACCCAGTTGCGGGCCATAGCCTTACAGGATCCTCATCTGGACTTTGCACAGTTCAAGGACAGAGCCATCCGGGTGCTCCGAGAACCGGCACCGGGTGGCGTTGTGACCCACAGGCGCCCAGCTATCACTTACCACCAGGAGGCGGCGCCCTTGTCGGCAGGGCCTGTGGGGGCTGATGCGCAGGCTTTGAACAATGACCCGGCTCCAGACCTGCACCATCAGGTCCAAGAGCTAGCTAAAAGCGTTGCTGCGCTAACCCGAACTGTGCAGTCTTTACAGGTTTCCACTCCAGGGAAGATCCAGCTGGCATCCGGACCGGAGGATATCCCGTGGCGTCGACCAAGGAGGACCCCACCGGCCAGAGGAAGACCCAGCGACCGATACAACGAGGACGGACAACCCATCTGCCGCCGCTGCAATCAACCCGGACATATGGCAAGGTACTGTCCTTTAAACTGGTACAACCTGGGGTAGAGGGCCAACCCCCAGGAAAAAGATCACCAGGCCCATCGAGCTGGCGCGACAAATATGTGGGAGGACGTCCAGTCTTGCCTGTGGTACTGGATGGCATTCCTATGAGTGCCCTACTGGACACCGGGTCACAGGTCACCACCATCCCGTACGTGCTCTTCAAGCAGTACTGGAATGACTCGGATATAACCCGCTACCCTGACGACGACTTGAGTATCATTGCCAGCAATGGTCAACCCGTGCCGCAGATCGGATTTAAAGAGATGACCATTAAAATCGGTAGAGTCGAACTGGCAGCACAGGGACTGATCATTGTGGACATTGACAAGCGCGAGAGTCACCCAAAGATAACTCTAGGAACTAATGTGATTGAAAATTGTCTTGCAGAGGTGATTTTCATTTTACAGCAGGTTGCCAAGAACGCCAGCTCCGGCCAGCAGCGAGTGCTCCAGAAAGAGATCCGGGCACTGATGCGACGGCAACAAGTGGAACTCTCCGGCGGTGAGATTGGTAGCATAAGAATGTGTGACCCTTTCCCTATTGCCATACCCCCGAAAAGTGAAATGATGATTTGGTGCCGGGCAGCTATTGGTCTGAGAGGTAGAGATTACCAGGCCATGGTAGAGCCAGTCTACTCAGACAGTAGGCCCACCATTTTGACAGCCCGGGGGGTAGTTGATGTACGCCATGGGAGGGTACCCGTTCGCATAATAAATATTGGGAAAAGGGAAGTATACCTGCCCCGGTATGCTACGCTAGCCAAATTATATACTATCAACCAAAATTCTATACAGTCTGTGGAACCCTTGCCTCCATCTCATCCGGAGGAAGGTAACGGCTCTGAGAAAATAATGGAGGATTGGTGTCAGCAACTACATTTGGGTACTGACTCCACTCCCTCCCACCAGAAACAGGGAGTCTACCGGGTGGTTCAAGAGTACGAGAGAGTGTTTAGTAAACACCCGTTAGACTTCGGGCGAGTCAAGGGGGTAGAACACCACATCCCCACGGGAGACCATCCTCCCATAAAAGAGAGGTATCGGCCCGTACCCCCTGCACACTACCAACACGCCAAGGGGATGCTTAGAGACATGAAGGAGGCTGGGGTAATCAGGGATAGCTGTAGCCCCTGGGCAGCTCCACTAGTCTTGGTCAAAAAGAAAGACAACACCATGAGAATGTGTGTAGATTACCGGAAAATTAACCGTATCACACACAAAGATGCGTACCCCTTACCAAGAATAGAGGAGTCTTTGGCTGCTTTAAAATCTGCTAAATTCTTCTCCACCTTGGATCTCACTAGCGGGTACTGGCAGGTTCCTGTAGCAGAGGCGGATCGGGAAAAGACCGCATTCACCACCCCGATGGGACTTAGCGAGTTTACCTGCATGCCGTTTGGACTCTGCAACGCGCCAGGAACCTTCCAGCGATTGATGGAGTGCTGTCTGGGACACCGGAACTTTGAGACGGTCCTGTTATACCTGGACGATGTCATCGTCTACTCCAAGACCTACGAGGACCACCTGAAGCACCTGGCGGAAGTGTTTGAAGCTCTGGCAAGTTACGGCCTAAAGGGGAAACCTTCCAAGTGTCACCTCCTGAAGCCAAAGGTGCAGTACCTGGGACACGTGGTGAGTGCTGACGGAGTGGCTCCCGACCCTGATAAGATCACCGAAATTAAGGAATGGCCAAGCCCCTCCAGCGTAAAGGAAGTGAGGCAGTTGGTAGGCTACTACCGAAGGTTCATTCCCGGTTTCACCAAAAAGGCAGCTCCTATGCAGGACCTCCTGATAGGCCAGTCCAGGAAGGCCAAGAACCAGAAGCCGCCCTTCAGATGGGAGAAGTTGGAAGAAGAGTCCTTCCGCCAGCTGAAGATGGCCCTCACGGGGGATGAAATCCTGGTGTACCCTGATTATAGCCAGCCCTTTATCCTCTACACCGACGCCAGTAACATCGGGCTAGGAGCCGTACTATCCCAGATCCAGCAGGGGAAAGAACGGGTAATTGCTTACGCCAGCCGAAAACTGCGACCCATCGAAAGAAACCCTGAGAATTACAGCTCATTTAAGCTAGAGTTCCTGGCAGTGGTGTGGGCAGTCACCGAACGCTTTAAGCACTACCTCGCTTCTTCCCGGTTCACCGTGTACACGGATAACAATCCGTTGACACACCTGGACACTGCAAGACTCGGTGCCCTAGAGCAGAGATGGATGGCCCGCTTGTCCAACTATGAGTTTACAATCAAATACCGGGCAGGACGCTCCAATACCAACGCGGACGCCCTGTCCAGGATGCCGAACCTACCAGACGTAGGGGAAGATTCAGAGGAACTGGAAGAAGTTGAACTCCCCGCGTTCCACCGTCATGGGACTATCCAGTATTCCCACCGTGTAAGAAGTAAGCAAACCGCTACGTTCAACCCCTTACCTTATTACAACTGGGTGGAGACGCAAGACAGTGACCCTGCCGTCCGTCTCGTAAAGGAGATGCTGACTCGGCCAGATGCACGCCTTGACCCAGACGCTCCAGAGGAAGCCAAGCAACTGTGGGCTGAGAAGAGTCGACTGTTCCTTTATAAGGGAAAGTTGTGCCGCAGAATGGTTAACTCCCGGACGCATGAACTAATCTGGCAAGTAGTGGTGCCAAGAAGAGACGCAGCTAAGGTGATGGAGGCATACCACGACGGAGCTGGGCATTTCGGATGGAAGAAGCTGGAGTTCCTGCTGCGCGGGCGGTTCCATTGGGTAGGCATGAGGGGAACCATCGAGAGGTGGTGCAGAGACTGTGGCCCATGCAACCTAAGAAGGAGGGACCGTGCCAGCCAGAAGACTCCCCTGCGGTCCATCATCACCAGACAGCCGTTGGAACTGGTAGCCTTGGATCATGTAAAACTGACCCCAAGCAGAAGTGGCTACGTCTACGCGTTAACCATCGTGGATCACTACTCCCGGTTCTTGGTTGTCATCCCCGTCAAGGACTTAACGGCTCACACAGCAGCTAGAGCCTTCCAGCAGCACTTCTGCCGTCCGCATGGATACCCGGAGCAGGTGCTGACGGACCAGGGGCCTGCCTTTGAAGCGGAAGTCTTCCAGGAGTTCTGCACCCTGTATGGCTGCCGGAAGATTAGAACAACACCCTATCACCCGCAAACTAATGGACTTTGTGAGAAAATGAACCAGGTGGTGATAGATCTCCTGAAAACATTGCCCCTGGAGGAACGCAGTCTGTGGCCTGAGAAGCTGCCCGACCTGGTGGACCTATACAACCACATCCCTGTAGGTTCCACCAACTGTACCCCGGCTTACCTAATGAGGGCAAGACCTGGTAAGCTTCCTGTTGATCTGGAAATGGGAGTCCTGACACCCGAGGACACTTCACCAGAAGCCAACTGGGACACAGAGAGGCAGCAGCAATACCGAAAAGTACAGGAGAGCGTGGAGCGTAGTCTCTGTCAAGCTAGGGAAAGACAAGAGAAAACTTACAACCAGTATGCTCCCTCTGTTCCCCTGGTGCCTGGAGAGCAGGTCTTGAAGAGGAAAAGATGGCTCCACAAGTTGGACGACCAGTGGGAGAAGGACCCGTACACCGTACTGCCCTCAAGCCACGACAACCCGAAGATCTGTACAATCAGTAAAGACGGAGGGGAAACCACAGCCATTGTATCCCGGGATCACCTAAAGAAGTGTCCCGAACAGCTACGGAACCCTGAAGAGGAACAAGAGGACCCTCGACCCGTAGAGGAAAGGGAAGATATGGTTAGTACTGTGCTCGAGACTTCCCTCGGTCTTGGACTCAAGTCAATGGTGCTGTTGTGGTACCCGTCCTCACGTTCCTCCAACCAGCATCCCAAGTGCCTACGGAGACGCAGGTAGAACTGGAAGAACAGCCGGTCCAGGAGGCAGAAGACCCCACACAAGCAGACCAGGAGAATCAACCCTCTGCTTATAGTGAGCCTGCCATACCCCTAGTGAGCCAAAGAGTCCGTAGACGGCTGCCCAGTTTACCCTTGACAGCCCCTATACCCTGTAGCTCAGGACCAATCAACCAGCTCCGTAGGTCCACTAGGGTCACTAGAGGCCAGCTGCCCATACGGTGGAGGATCTAAATGTTCAAGCTATTTTACTAATGTTTACCTGTTTATTGTTGGTTGTGTATAATTATGTGTTTCTAGTTATTTATAGGAGTCTTTGGTGGATTTACCGGGAATCCTTTGTGCATATAGTTGGAGCGTAACCCAGGACGGACTGAAAGACTGTTAAGGACTCGGGGCAGGACAGACCCCTACCTGGTTACGTCTCCCTGTGTTGGTGAAATGGACACCCTTGTTTTCCTCAAAAGTTACACCCGGTTGCGGACACGCCGTGACCACCTTTTGTGTTGTCTCTATTGGAATGTTATTGTTTGCACCTTGTTATGTTTACAAAAGTATGTTTAGTCCCGGAGTACTAACTTTCACTAGGGGGGAATCTGGCACCCCAGGGGTCTGGTCTCCACAGTAATAGCAATGTTATGTCTGAGAGCAGGTGGGAGGTCTCTTGGTCAGGAATCCTATGCATGCCACACCTCCTGCCCAGTCCTGGGAGGGGAAGAACTTCCCCTATATAAAGCTGGGGCTGAGGCAGGGTTAGAAGAGAAGAGTAGAGAGAAGAAGAGTAGAGTAGAGAGAAGAAGAGGAGCAGCTTAGGAAAGAAAGATCAGGAGCTCAGTGGGAGCAGTGCTAAAAGGAATCAGGGGCTGGCAGCTGAAGAGCTCGCCCTGATTGAAGAGTTACCACCGGACCCGGAGTCCGAGGCTGTGGGGATTAACCCAGATCCAGCAGCAGAAACCGACCGGCAGGGGATTTCAGCTCCTCTGGCCAAGAAACCCGAAGGCACGGTCACACGCGTGGGACCAGCACCGCCGTCGTGGAGCGGAAGCCACTAGAAGGCCCCGAGTCACCGGCCATACGGGTGAGCATCACACGGTACACTCAGGGACGTGGGCTACCTTTACCCGCCTCTAGCAAGGAAGCCAGAAGAGTACAATTAGTTGGGGAGGTCTACAACTCCGCCTGGCCAAGGGGGATCCCATCTGCTCAAGGACTGACCAGGCCCCGACCGCTAGCCAGTACTCCGGGAGGGTCTATCTTTGTCACCAGTAAAGACCCTGAACTACACCGACACCGCATCGTCTCTGAGTGGTTCCTACTACCCCCATCATCCACGTCGGCTGCCCTGAGGCCATACCCCTCCCGTTGGGGGTTAGACCATCCACGCTGCACCATCCTTCCACCGGCCTCAGCGGTCTGCCCTGCAGCGGCAGCTCCATAGCTGCATTCAACGGGTGGCGTAGTCGTCCTACATCTACTGCTAATATACTGCCACTCAGCTTGACTCCCTGGGCACGGACCGGGTCACCGCCACGAGACTACTACCCCTATCAGATCCGGCTCCGGGTAGGCTCCCGCGTGCGCAACGCTACTCAGCACAGGCCCAGGGGCGCGTCATCAGCCTTCTGTGACTGATGCAATCTTCTGCAAGACGTTAATGGCGGTGGGGCCTATTTTTGCTGATTCATACAAATTGAATTGCAAATTATTCAAAAAACAGCCTAAAATTTGAGTAAAATTTGATTTTGTATCTATTCATCAATGCTGGACACCATCCATGTGCCTTGTCTTGTTACCCAAAGTCATGGAGTCGTAACTGGTAACACTTTGTTATTAATATCTCGACCTGGATATAGATAATATACAGAATAGGACATATGTGCGGTACCTGCCAATTCTGCACACAGTTATGTGTAGACATCAGTAGCAATGTCAGCTTCATTGGATCTGTAAAATATTCATAAAAGCTGGATTGTGCTGATCATTTTGGTGCAGTTGGAGTTGTCCGCCTTTGGGAGCATTCTTTTTCTTACTTAAATGCATGCATTTTTGGCTGACAATCATTTTTGTAATTGTTTTTCATTAAACAAATTTGCTCCATTGTTGGCTGCAGAATGGGTTAACTGAGAATCAATCAGTGAGCTCATTCTGACAATCAAATGGGAGAGTTTGGTCTCTTTCTGAGCTACTCTCAGTTGATTTATGACCGCAGACCACATCAAAGTTGAATGTGCGCAGACACAAAGAGACTGTAGAAGAAAAACAATACAAATTCTTTAATGAGACCCAATTGAATAAAAAAACATTTTTGCTTCATATACATGCATTGAAGTAAAATATATTTTAAAAAAATATTGTCTCCAGAGGTGTAGAACATTTTAATTGAGAATTTTCTTGGCTAGTTAGGCTCCTGGACCACTTACTCCCTTCATGCCTACAAGTAAACGAAAACCAGAGTACTGATCTGCTCTTAAAAGTGTGTAACTTAAAATCCGTTAGACTTTAGTGTCGAGTCTGAGGGATGCCCCTTGTTCTCGCTGTTAAAACTGTCAAGGAGGTAAAGACTTTGCTGCGGTAGGATCTTAACTAAAGTCCCAAATTGATGCAGGTAGTGATGATGGAGCAATGGTGGAGCCAAGGTCATCACAAGGATTTTTGAATGGATGGTAAGAAAGCTGTAATATACAGTGTCATGGACCTTCCCTTCCTAAAATGTTAAAGTTCCTCTGACTCCATTCATTCCTATTCTTGCTAAACTTAATTTTTTATAAGGATTCATTGACTCTCCCGTGGCTGCGTTTGACCATCTTGGTCAGGATGTATCTAATAATGGAGCCAGGAGTTGGGTAACAAGCAGCTAGCAAACAAATCAAAGGTAGGTGCATCGTAAGGATCCAGTCCGAGGTCCTGATTGGTGATGATTAGTAATAGCGACACATTGGACAGGGAGGCAGGAAAGGGATCTACTTCAATAAGCCGGCGACATGGTGCAGCTGAAGTCTCAGTTCTCTGTCTTGAATTTGGTTGACATCCAGGATGTTCTTTGCCAGAACAGTAACTCTGGAGGTCCGCTTTTTTATCAGTGCATTTACTAGTGTCCAAGTCCAAGTTTTTAATAATGGAAGACACATTTTCATGTCTCAAAAAGTCACAACATTTGGACCTTTTGTCTCCAATCCCCCCCCCCCCCAAAAAATAGTGAGTGGGCTTATCTAAAGTGAGCGCGGTCAACCACATGTTGCTACAAAATTACTATAATACAAGAAAGAAAAAGCGTTAATCGTTACTGAAATCTATGAGCTGACGAATGTCTCATTTTCTGGCACACAGAAACTCCATAAGATCACCCAAGTTTATAAAAGGGTTGTCGTAGACTGAGATATTGATAACCTATTCTAAGGATAGACCATTCATTTCAGATCACTCTGGGTGTCAGGATCCATTCACTTCAATGGGAACTGAGCTGCGGTATCCAAGAATGGTCACTCACAGAGTACGGAGCTCCATTGCTGTATACCTATTAATTCCAACGGCAGCAGGAATCCGCTGATCAGTGCTGGACCGCCACTAATCTGATATTGATGACTTATCCTAAGGACAGGTCATCGATATTTCTATCTTGGACAACCCCTGTAAGAACTTTGCACCTTTTCATATCCTTCAATTTATCCCAGCAAACTTTTCCTTTTTAGACTGGTTAATAAAATAACAGTCTTGAGAAATTCTCCCCTCTTCTATTTTTTGGACTCCTTAACTATCCAATGGATATCCTTCAACTTACCCCAGCAAATTTTTCTTTCAAAACTGATATATAAAGCAACATTCTTGAGAAATTATCCCCTTTTCTTGCTTTTTTCTTATCCAACGGTCCCACTCCCTCCATATTACTGACCAGTGAAAATAAGAGAGATTGTATCGTGGCTTCTCATACATCTACTCTGGAACTCACTAAGTCATTCTCAACTTTCTTTACCGTGTTTTAATTTTTGGATGATTTTTTTTTTTAGATTATTTGCCACAATTCGGACAACGCTCCTCTTCGGCTGCAGGCAGCACTTTCATTGCACTGTGGTTCCACATTCTTCCATTTTTGACAATAATTCTTGGGCCAATATGACAATATGACTTTGTCTTCGAGCTGTGAAGGTCCTTTGGTGCAGATGATATCATTACATGTGTCGTGTTTATTGATGCATCCTTCTTCGGAGATCTTCTGTGTATTCCTTCCACCTCCACTAAATCTGTGCTTCATCTGTTATTATTTGCCCACTGACACCTCTCGGCATATACAATCTGGGATGAAATTTTGATCTCCCAGACATTTATTCTTGTTTTTCCCTTGACTGCATCTATCTTGAATGTCTTTACATCTTGTAATATTCACCTTTGTCTCTTTTCACGAGTAACTTGACCTTTTCAATTCATTTCTTTTCAATTTTGCAACAGTTTCATGATAAATACATTGACTTTTGTTTAATTCCACCCTCTGAAGATAAACAGATGGTTACTCACCTGTCCTGGCTCCAGCACCGGGCTTTGCAGCCCTCATTCTACAGCTATTGCTTACCTCTTCTTTTGTGTGCTTTTGGTGCTATGACTTCTGGCATGCACCTATGATGCTTGGCCATTTTTAGGCCGAGTCAGGTGATGACACACCCCATGAGTATTCAGGTAATTAGGCATCTTTGCCACTACCTCACTGGTGAGCTTTGCTATTGTGATCACCTCGCTGATTTACCCAGCTCTATTGTATTGCTGTGCTCAGCTGCTTTTGTTGTCGGTGATCTCAGTCATACTCAGCCCTGTTGTTCCAAAGTACCTATTTGCATACTCTGCTCTGCTGTACCCTGGTGTATGTTGACTTCTTCAAGGCTGTTGTTCCAAAGTGCCTATTTGCATACTCGGTTCTGCTGTTACCAGGTGTCTTCATTCATATACTCAGGTCGAATGTTCCTAAGTGCCTATTTGCATACACAGCTCTGCAGTTCCCTGTTATCCGTTTGCATACTCGGCTCTGCTGATCCGGGTGCCTATTTGCATACTTGGCTCTGTTGTTCCCAGGTGCCAGTTTGCATACTCGGTTCGGATGTTACCGGGTGTCTATTTTCATACTCGGGTCTGCTGTTACAAAGTGCTTATTTGCATACTCGACTCTGCTGTTCCTGGGTGTTTTTCTTTGCATACTGAGCACTGCTGGACCCTGGTGCCTGTTTGCTTATTTGGCTCTGCTGTGCCCAGTTGCCTATTTGCATACTCGGCTCTGCTGTTCCAAGCTTTCGATGTAGAAATAAGAGACACGGGATAACCCATTTAAAACCAGGACCCATATGGATCTATTGAATATGCTATGTATTAAAAAAAAAATGTTAGATGCATAAAACCAAAACTACACTATGCGGATAAGTCATTCTAATAATTTGATTCAAGTTTGTCAATTTTTTGTTTTTTTCACAATTTTTAACTCCATTATTTGACATTGCTTTTCTGCCACCATGCAATGTATTTAAATCCAAAAAAAACATCAAAAAAATGTGATTCATTTCCCTCCATGAGCATTTCTCCGGATTGCAGCAATAAGTTTCCTCCGTCATCCACATAATGGTTAATCGCGACGCTTTCTCACAGGTGTTTAATATTGTCTTGGCTGCAAATAAATGTCAAGGTAATTCTGCGCAGTAATGTGTAATGCGCTTATCTGTGCATGTCCGGACAGTGTGTGTTTGTTGTAAGGAGTCAAGGTGGTAATAAAATGGGAAATAATTACAGAAGTCGACCCAGATGTGCGCCGCAACCGCACTCACTAAAACCGCCGCTACTGACATTTCAGGCACCTGGGTCCCAGATTTCATGTTTGGAAAGTTCTGAACTTGAAGGAGGGCAACTAATCCATTTCTGGAAAAATGTCACATATTCATGATATAAAGAAGAAAATAATCAGTAAACAGTAAACAAGTGCATCTCTTATAGGAGCAAGTGGAACATGAGTAAGCGCAGGGGATACTTGTGCTCCGCTCTAAACCCACAGTGACATCCACCACAAGTCTGATGTGTCGCACTCACATTTGGATTTGGGTCTAATTTCACTGCAGATTTTAATCCTCCTCATATTGGGGGCTAAAACCTGTTCTAAAAATCTGCAACAAAAATTGACATTCTGCGGATTTGAACCCATTTTCATCAAAGCCAATTTATTTTTTTTTCTTTTTCGTTTTCTTCCTTCCTTTCTTCCAGGAGTCATAACATTTTTATTTTTTCCGTCAACAAAGTCGTACGAAGGCTCATTTTTTGCAGGTTGAGTTGTCGTTTTGAACGACACCATCCATTTTATCATATAATGTACTGAAAAATGGTAAAATAAATACAAAGTGGGGGTGAAAAAGCAAAATCAAAAACACGATTTCGCCATTAATTTTTGCTTTCGGTTTTTAAGGCGTTAAAGGAGCAGTTTAAACTGATTTTTCAGATCAGAACAATTGCGGTGATATCAAATTTACATATATTTTTTTAAATATTCTTCTTGTTTGAAAAAATTCGGAACTTTGTAAAATAAAATTGGTTTGTGTTGCCATTTTCACCATAAAAACTTTTTTTTTATTTTTCCTATGATGGAGCTTTGTGAAGGTTATTGCACAGTGGGATGTAGTTTTTATTTGTAGCAATTTTGGATATATGCCTTGTTATGATCACTATTATATATTTAATATTTTGTGGGTAGGTATTAATAAAAAACAGCAATTCTGAAATTTATATTTATTATCTTTACAGTTATTTAATATTATAATTCAATAGCGCAGACTTTTACAGACGCAATGATGCCAAATATATTTATTTTTTTAATTTCTTTATTTTCAGATTTGATAAAGAGGGTTATTTAACCCCTTCGCAACCTTGGGTTTTGTCATTTTTGCTTTTTCGTTTTTTGTTCCCCTTGTTCCCAGAGCCATAGCGTCTTTATTTTTTGGACAATATGGCCGTGTGAGGGCTTATTTTTTGCGGGACAAGTTGTACTTTTCAACGCCATTACTAGTTTTACCATATAGTGTAAAACGGGAAAAAAATTCCAAGTGCGGTAAAATTGCAAAAAAAGTGCAATACCACAGTTGTTTTTTATTTATTTTTTTTTACCACATTCACTGCATGCTAAAACTGACCTGCCCTTCTTATTCTCCAGGTCATTACGAGTTCGTAGACCTCAAACATGTATAGGTTATTTTATATTTAAGTGGTGAAAAAAATTCCAAAATTTGGTAAAAAAAACTAAAAAAAAATAGCGCTATTTTCCAAGACCCGTAGCGTCTCCATTTTTCGTGATCTGGGGCTGGGTGAGGGCTTATTTTTTGCGCGCCGGGCTGATGTTTTTATTGATAACATTTTGGGGTAGATCCGATGTTTTGATCGCCTGTTATTGCATTTTATTGCAATTTTGCGGCGACCAAAAAACGTAATTCTGGCGTTTAGAATTTTTTTCTCGTTACACCATTTACCGATCGGATTAATTCTTTTTTTATATTGATAGATGGGGTGATTCTGAACGTGGTGATTCCAAATATGTGTATGTGGGTTTTTTTTTTATATTTTATTTTGAATGGGGCGAAAGGGGGGTGATTTAAACTTTTATATTTTTTTTATATTTTTAAAAACATTTTTTTTCACTTTTTGCTTGGTTCTATAGTCTCCATAGGAGACTAGAAGCAGCAGTTGTCTGATCATCTCTGCTACATAAAGGTGATCAGCAGATCCCCTGCATATAGCAGAAATGGTCCTGTGCTATGAGCGCCGACCACTAGGTGGCGCTCATAGCGACGAGATCATGACAACCACAGGCGTCTGCTGCAGACCCTGGGTTGTCATGCACGCCCATTGGCGACCCGCGATCACGTGACGGGGTCGCCGGTGGGCGGGGCTTATGACGCGCAACCCGGAAGCGCGCGTTAAATGCCGCTGTCGGAGATTGACAGCGGCATTTAACATGTTAACAGCCGCGAGTGGATCGCGATTCCACCCCCGGCTGTTGCGGGCACATGTCAGCTGTAAGAATCAGCTGACATGTGCTCGGTTCAGTGAGGGCTCAGCGCAGCAGCCCTCACTGAACCGGGGGTACGCAAATGTGCGTACTAATACGGCATGGGTTGTAAAGGGGTTAAACTTTATTTGTAAAATATTTTTTATTAGACTTAAAAAAACAAAACAATTATTGTTAACACATATATATAAATACATATATATATATATATATATATATATATATATATATATATATATATATAAATATATACTACATACTGCAATTATTTATTGCACTATACCCATGCTGCCAAGGTACCCCATCATCACCCCGCAATTGCATCTCAAGGGTCAATGGGTTGCCGGACACCTACAAAGTTTACAGTTAGGCCCCCTTCAGGTCTTTATGGAGCTTGTGCACTGGGCGCAGTCATGGGGGACAGATAAGGGTCTTCCCCAAACTCTTCCCACAAAGCTGCAGCTACAATTGTCCACAATGTCTTGTGCTGAAGATGAAGATTTCCCTTCCCTGGAGCTGAGGGTCCGCGGCCGCCCCCTGATAACAGCCCATAGCATCATCCTCCTCCACCATCTGTACAGGGGGCACAATGCACTCAGGGGGTAACGTCCTCCTGGAATCACCAGACTCCTCCATCAGACGCAGATAGAGCAGTGCGATCCACCACTGCACAGAACACGTCTCCTCCAGAGTCCAGTTATGGCGGCTTTACACCACTCCATCCGACGCTCGGCATTGTGCTTGGTGACGTACGGCTGCATGCAGCTGCTCGGCCATGAAGCTCCTGGCGGCGGCGCAGTGTTTGTGCTGATACGTGAAGAGGTCTGGACTCTGCAGTTATGGGGTCAGCAGAGCGGTGGTGACTTTTCTGCCCTCTGCTCCTCAGCACTTGGCCCCCTTCTCTGTAACGTTACGGGGTCTCCACTCGTGGATCAGTTCCTGCAGTTCCTTCCACTTCTCAATAATAATCACTCACAGGTGATGGGGGAAGACTTAGGAGGGAGAAATGTCATAGACGTACTTGTTACCCTGGTGGCTACAATTACAGGACCGCGCTGGTATCAGTGAGCTCTGCACCACCGGCCGCTCTGGTAGTAAAGGCAGACGGCATGTGGGGGGCCAGATGTTATACACCGGTGGGCGAGGGGCCAGAAGTTATATACTGGGTGGCAATGGGACCAGGTGTCATAAACCGGTGGGCAAGGGGCCAGAAGTTATATACTGGGGGGCAATGGGACCAGGTGTCATAAACCGGTGGGCAAGGGGCCAGAAGTTATATACTGGGGGGCAATGGGACCAGGTGTCATACGCTGGTGGCCGAGGGGCCAGAAGTTATATACTGGGGGGCAATGGGGCCAGGTGTCATATACCGGTGGGCGAGGGGCCACAAGTTATATACTGGGGGGGTAATGGGGCCAGGTGTCATACACCTATGGGCGAGGGGCCAGAAGTTATATACTGGGGGGCAATGGGGCCAGGTGTCATACACTGGTGGGCGAGGGGCCAGAAGTTATATACTGGGGGGGCAATGGGGCCAGGTATCATACACCGGTGGGCAAGGGGCAAGAAGTTATATACTGGGGGGCAATGGGGCCAGGTGTCATACACCGATTGGCGAGGGGCCAGAAGTTATATACTGGGGGGCAATGGGGCCAGGTGTCATACACCGGTTCGTGAGGGGCCAGAAGTTATATACTGGGGGGCAATGGGGCCAGGTGTCATACACCGATGGGCGAGGTGCCAGAAGTTCTATACTGGGGGGGCAATGGGGCCAGGTGTCAAACACCTGTGGGCGAGGGGCCAGAAGTTATATACTGGGGGGCAATGGGGCCAGGTGTCATACACTGGTGGGCGAGGGGCCAGAAGTTATATACTGGGGAGCAATGGGGACAGATGTCATACACCGACGGGCAAGGGGCCAGAAGTTATATACTGGGGGGCAATGGGACCAGGTGTCATACGCTGGTGGGCGAGGGGCAAGAAGTTATATACTGGGGGGCAATGGGGCCAGGTGTCATACTCTGGTGGGCAAGGGACCAGAAGTTATATACTGGGGGGCAATGGGGCCAGGTGTCAAATACCGGTGGGCGAGGGGCCACAAGTTATATACTGGGGGGGCAATGGGGCCAGGTGTCATACACCTATGGGCGAGGGGCCAGAAGTTATATACTGGGGGGCAATGGGGCCAGGTGTCATACACTGGTGGGCGAGGGGCCAGAAGTTATATACTGGGGGGGCAATGGGGCCAGGTATCATACACCGGTGGGCAAGGGGCAAGAAGTTATATACTGGGGGGCAATGGGGCCAGGTGTCATACACCGATTGGCGAGGGGCCAGAAGTTATATACTGGGGGGCAATGGGGCCAGGTGTCATACACCGGTGGGTGAGCGGCCAGAAGTTATATACTGGGGGGCAATGGGGCCAGGTGTCATACACCGATGGGCGAGGTGCCAGAAGTTCTATACTGGGGGGGCAATGGGGCCAGGTGTCATACACCTGTGGGCGAGGGGCCAGAAGTTATATACTGGGGGGCAATGGGGCCAGGTGTCATACACTGGTGGGCGAGGGGCCAGAAGTTATATACTGGGGAGCAATGGGGACAGATGTCATACACCTGCGGGCAAGGGGCCAGAAGTTATATACTGGGGGGCAATGGGACCAGGTGTCATACGCTGGTGGGCGAGGGGCCAGAAGTTATATACTGGGGGGCAATGGGGCCAGGTGTCATACTCTGGTGGGCAAGGGACCAGAAGTTATATACTGGGGGGCAATGGGGCCAGGTGTCATATACCGGTGGGCGAGGGGCCACAAGTTATATACTGGGGGGGCAATGGGGCCAGGTGTCATACACCTATGGGCGAGGGGCCAGAAGTTATATACTGGGGGGCAATGGGGCCAGGTGTCATACACTGGTGGGCGAGGGGCCAGAAGTTATATACTGGGGGGGCAATGGGGCCAGGTATCATACACCGGTGGGCAAGGGGCAAGAAGTTATATACTGGGGGGCAATGGGGCCAGGTGTCATACACCGATTGGCGAGGGGCCAGAAGTTATATACTGGGGGGGCAATGGGGCCAGGTGTCATACACCGGTGGGTGAGGGGCCAGAAGTTATATACTGGGGGGCAATGGGGCCAGGTGTCATACACCGATGGGCGAGGTGCCAGAAGTTCTATACTGGGGGGGCAATGGGGCCAGGTGTCATACACCTGTGGGCGAGGGGCCAGATGTTATATACTGGGGGGCAATGGGGCCAGGTGTCATACACTGGTGGGCGAGGGGCCAGAAGTTATATACTGGGGAGCAATGGGGACAGATGTCATACACCGGTGGGCAAGGGGCAAGAAGTTATATACTGGGGGGGCAATGGGGCCAGGTGTCACATACTGGGGGGCAATGGGGCCAGGTGTCATACACCGATGGGCGAGGGGCCAGAAGTTATATACTGTTGGGCAATGGGGCCAGGTGTCACACACCGATGGGCAAGGGGCCAGAAGTTATATACTGGGGGGCAATGGGGCCAGGTGTCATACACCGGTGGGCAAGGGGCAAGAAGTTATATACTGGGGGGGCAATGGGGCCAGGTGTCACATACTGGGGGGCAATGGGGCCAGGTGTCATACACTGATGGGCGAGGGGCCAGAAGTTATATACTGGGGAGCAATGGGACCAGACCTTATATATTGGGGGCAAGAGGCTGGATATTCTACATCAGGGGCAAATGGGATTGAAGGAAAATATGGATTTAGTGATAAAGTTGTGTGCTAAAACTTTTCTCCATTTGTTGTAACCCAAAGGCTCCTGACAAAGATCAGTCACTGCCTGAAAGTAACGGCTGATGTGTCGTCTCTTCTTCCAAATCGATAAGTGCAAAAAGACAAACCTCTGCATTATTTAAAGCACCGTGCCGTAATAACGAATTGTTGGTCCGGGCTCTTAATGAATGATAATTTAATTGCGTTGGTTTGTTAATTTTTTATTATTCTCTTCTGTTTTACATTGAACCGGTCCCTTCGTGTAATTGATTTCTGGGTTATTACTCCTATAATTGAATGTCTTGCAGATTTCGCCTGCCTGCATATTCCAGTTTGCATTAATAAATCTGATTAAATAAATTCCCTGTCTTTTGACCGGACCAGGTAACAGCTAAGCAGTTTGGGTTATTAATTAACAAAGCAGGAAATCATGTCAGTGAACTGTGAGGACCGGGCAAGAGTGCTGCTGCTGAGTCCTAAATTACAGCACCTGTCCTTGTCAGAGACCAGCTCATTACATTTTTTTTTTTTACCATCTTAGGTAAAAGTGTCGACTCTATAACGAGCTATATGTTATGTATTGTACATGGAAAAGAAAGCACCGCCGAGTCATTTATTATTGCAGTTACCTGCATTGAAAAGTTTGGAATTGGAAGTGAGTAGTTGCGTGGTGCCCAAACCGGACGGACTTCAGTAACTTTCCTGTACTCCTCAAAAGTGGAACGTGCCCCAAATGCCAAGAAAAAAAGCATTTATTAGGCTCCGAGATCTCTCCAGATCACAAAACAGAATAAATAGAAGAAAGAAAAGGGGTAATTATAAGAAAAAACACATATAATTACCTGTCCTCACCTGCATTCTTGTGGCTCCTCCACCGCCGCCACCACAGCTTCCCTGGTTCTTCACGCAGATCTTCTATTCTTCTGGTGCTGAGGCTCACATGCTCATGTGGGGGAACCCATGTCATTAACATCAGTAATGTTTAATGCCCCCCCATATGACCAGGTGTGCCTCATAGGGAAAGAACCAAAGTCTTGTGTTGAGGACCAGGGAAGTTGCAGCAGTTTTGGAGGTGGTATATGGAGTCAGGCAAATAAAACTTTTTTCTGGTGCTCAAATGAATCCCGAAAATTTAAAATTCGTCAGAGTCTTACATTTTTGGGAAATTCGTAATGACTTTGATAAGTTGCAAATTGATACATCATATACATCTACTTTGTAGTTGTGGTGGACTAGGCATAAGTACTACAAAGGTAAACCATGCAGCTGATCCCTTGGAAAGATGGGGGGCCAAGACTATGTTGTTTGCATCCTTTTACGTGCCTTTAAAAACAGCTTTTTTTTGTAAAAAATGTCACATTTTTATCTAATTTTTCTGCTTTTTTTGCACAAAATATGCAGAAATTATGAATGTTTATTGAGAGTCAATAGGTAAATATTAAATGCAACACATTAACTGTATCATATATTACTGATATGAATGACTTGTACAATCTGCATTTATGTAGCAGCCATGAAGCAGCCATAAATGACATAAGGGCACAATGGTAATGATGTATTAGGTTCTTCAAGATATTAATGAAAAAATACATAATGAAAAATGGTAAAAAAAACACCAGGAAAAAACTCTGTTGCAATAGTGGGAGCCTCCATATGCCCCTCTGCTTCTCATTTATTCTGATCTTCAGTCTTTTTCCCTCTTCAAAGAATTCAACAGGCAGCTGTAATCTGATCTCTCAGTGAGATGACGACCCATTTTGTATAAAGCAATAAGGATTTTAGCAGTTTTTTTGAGTGGCTGATGAGAACAGCAGGCGGGTGGGGAGCATAAATGGCAACTGCTCTGTCTTGTTGGTTAACGGCTCTTTCACACGTCCCTGTCTCTGGTGCATGTGGTGACAGTTTCCACATGTTCTGGAGACACTGACACATGCAGACCCATTCAAATCTATGGGTCTGCTTACAAATCAGTGTGTTTCCACGCACTGTGTGTCCGTGTGATCCACCCGCTGACATCTCTGTTTTTACGCACTGCACAGTCCGCAAAAGTGTTCCTTGCTCTAATCCTCTGACTGCTGACGCCGAGTAGCCAGGGAGAATGACACCCTCCACCGAGCGGGCCCCGGAGCTGAGCTCACCGAGTAGTGTCCTGTTACTCAGTGAGCGCAACCCCGAAGCTTGCTTGCTGGTGCGGCTCATTCTCCCTGGCTCCTCGGCATCAGCGGTCAGATTATTACAGCGGAGGACACTTAGGACAGGTGAGTATAAGGATATTATTATTTTATCCTTACTACCAGAATACTGCTACCTTCATCATTATCCCTGCTGTTGCTGATCGCAGCACCGGCAGGTAACCATGATGAGGGCATCATTCAGCACCCGACGCTTGGGAACATCGCTAACTGTAGCGCTGATTCCTAGGCGCCGGTACGTGTGCTGCTTATGCGGCACACGGGTGGCACACGTGTGACATACACTGACACACGGGACACGGATATCTCCAGTACCGATTTTTCCGGTACTGAAAATATACGGATGTGTGAAACCTGCCTAAGAGTGGTTGTGGGTTGTGAAAAACCCACCCAAAAGTGGTCATTCAGAGGCAGACCAATGGAATTACCTGAATGGGTGGGGTATTTACAAGACAGGTGGGGAGACTTAAATATCTCCAAAATGTTGGGAAATATCGAGGAGAAGTGGAAAAAGAAGCAGATTTCTATGATAGGATATATAATAAAGTTTCTTATATTTACTTACAATATTGATTTATGCAAAGTTTGTTAATCTGACAGTCTCCATTAAAGTAAACTAGTCCAGGGAGTTGGACCGCATAACCTCACAAGATGTCAGCATGGATCCACATAGGCATTGTCAATTTCTTGTGTAATGTCTTCTCATTGTACCTCCAAAGGCCAAAAAGCAAACAAAATGCATTTGATTTCTACAATAATAACCCATTAATACAACGGTTTACATACAATCGTTCACACTCGGCTGGTTTAGCAAATGAAGTATCTTTTGATTTTCTGTACATGCGGACACCAGATGACATCACATTCATCCCCTGTTGGAATATCAATGTTGAGCATCATTATCCTCACCTATCATTACCGTCCAAGCACATTGTCTCCAGCCCCTATGTTAATTAGTATTGCAGGTTTCGCTGACAGAGACAACAGCTTGGCAACAAAGTATTAATTGCAGAACGGTAATGAAGCTCATGACATATTAATGGACCTTTTTTGCATCTGTTTACGAGGGAGCCGTGTTCATTTTTCTGTTCCATTTGAAGATACGAGGAGACGGTACCAACGAAGGTGAAATGATTGCAAGGCAGAGAGATCGTCTACGCGCCGTCACCGCACCCTTCACATAAACGCATCATTATCAGAACCCTGCCAGAAAACATTGTATCTGCACTATGGCCAAATGTAAATATTTACCATTTACATTTCTAAATTGGATACACAATCGTTAAATAATAATCTGCAATGAAAGTCGCTTGTGCTTGTGCGAAAACAAGAGGAATGTGAGAGAGTCAGGAGGCGGCGGTGACCTGCGGACCCCTCCAACGCTCACTGCACTTCTTAGCTGGTGAAATAGCAGCCATTCATCACTCATGTTGTGCATGGGCTTTTTTTTTTTTTTTGCTTAAGTGCAGCACATCCTATTTTGTGAAGCTCGTTTTCTTTTTTTATGGGTGAATTCACATTTGGCAGATTTGATGCAGAAATTTTGATGCACACTGCACTAATCCAAACTAATAAGACAAAAAATGCTTCCCGTCTAAACTTTACTGCCTTCACAGACCAACGTTAACCAGATGAAATCTATGGCCATGTTCACACATAGTGTTCCCAGTACGTGTGTTTTTTTCTCACAGATGGGCAGTGTTAAAAATGGTAACGTCTTAGAGTTCTAGCAAAGTGGATGGGATTTACAGAAATCTCCTGCTCACTGTACCACTTATTTACACTGCGTAAACTACCCGCGGTGCGTTTTAAAAATCTGCAGCAAACTCTTGCGGGTACGCTGAGTTTTCTGTGCAGATTTTCCCCATAGACTTACATTTGATGCAGAAAAATCTGCAGAAAAAAAAAAATGCTCATACGTTTTTTGATGCATTTCTGCCGTGGAAATGCATCAAAAACACATTTAATCTGCTCCTAAGTATAGCAATAAAGTTTTGTCAAAGCAAAAAAATCAAGAAGTATCAAAGACAAAGCCGCTTTATTTAAAGAATGACTCATGCAGTATCAAAAACGTGCTAAAAAAAAGCATGTTAGAAAAAACGAAAGTAGCGTAATTGAAATAAGTGAAGAAATGGTGCATAAATTCTGTAACATCAAATCGCACCTAAAGCTCATTGTGGGAATGCAGCCTAAGAGAATGTCCTTTTAGTTTCCATCTGGCCAGGAAACATCTTGTAGGTTGGTATAGAAGAAAGCACTTTCCAATACAGAGAGACACTGTAAAAATATGTTGTTTTTTTTTTTAAATGGGGTAATATGGTGGACAAAGCCTTGATCAAGACTGTACGTATATTCCATGACAGTACGCGCCCAACAGTTGTCAAAAACGCTGTATGCACTTAGCTTAAAGAAGATAGAACTAGCCAGTAGCCCCAGCAGGGAGCCATCTCCTAAAGACGGCCATACACGTTAGATGGATGTAGCTTGATGGTTGTACAATAGTGATGAGCGACGCTGGCAAAATTAGAATTTGGCAGTTCGCTCACATTTGATTTGCAATTAATTTGTTTGACGCGAAAAAAAAAACCTCATCTCACTCCACCTTCACCTGTCCGAGCGCAGCTCCCTATGACGTCTACTTTACCTCTCCCAATAAATAAAAAATAATGCTACTTCGCTGGTCTTTACTTCTTTGCGGCATAATGACGTCTTCTTCCTCCATGTTTTCTTTCGTTGCCGGAGCCAAGTATGCTGAGAATGCTGACAACGAGAGGCTTACTCTAAAAACATCTGAAAAATTACTTGCAAGAATCTTCCCATTCCTATTCATTTCTAATGAAACATCTCTTTGCTGTTCGTATGTTGTGTTTCTCACTGCAGGTTTGGAAAAAAAAAACGTATTGTGGGATAAAACAGAGTGCATGTCACTTCTTTCTATTTGCTCCGCTCCAAACTTGGCAGCGTTTGGTCACAAAGTTGAAAAAAAGACTTCAAGAAAAAAATATACAGAATGCTTCAAAAACTTTATGAAATTGCTTCAGTAAATGAAAATATCCTACAAATACTTACAGTGGGTACGGAAAGTATTCAGACACCTTTAAATTCTTTATTCTTTGCTTCATTGCAGCCATTTGGTAAATTGTAAAAAAGTTCATTTTTTTTCTCTACACTCTGCACCCCATCTTGACTTAAAAAAAACAGAAATGTAGACATTTTTGCAAAATTATTAAAAAAGAAAAACTGAAATATCACATGGTCATAAGTATTCAGACCCTTTGCTCAGACACTCATATTTAAGTCACATGTTGTCCATTTTCTTGTGATCCTCTTTGAGATGGTTCTACTCCTTCATTGGAGTCCAGCTGTGTTTAATTAAACTGATAGGACTTGATTTGGAAAGGCACACACCTGTCTATATAAGACCTCACAGCTCACAGTGCATGTCAGACCAAATGAGAATCATGAGCTCAAAGGAACTGCCCAACGAGCTCAGAGACAGGATTGTGGCAAGGCACAGATCTGGCCAAGGTTACAAAAGAATTTCTGCATTACTCAAGGTTCCTAAGAGCACAGTGGCCTCCATAACCCTTAAACAGAAGAAGTTTGGGACCACCAGAAGTCTTCCTAGATCTGGCCGCCCAGCCAAACTGAGCAATCATGGGAGAAGAGTCTTAGTGAGAGAGATAAAGAAGACCCCAAGATCACTGTGGCTGAGAACCAGAGATGCAGTAGGGAGATGGGAGAAAGTTCCACAAAGTCAACTATCACTGCAGCCCTACACCAGTCGGACCTTTATGGCAGAGTGGCCCAACGGAAGCCTCTCCTCAGTGCAAGACATATGAAAGCCCTCATAGAGTTTGCTCAAAAACACATGAAGGACTCCCAGACTATGAGAAATAAGATTCTCTGGTCTGATGAGACGAAGATAGAACTTTTTGGTGATAATTCTAAGTGGTACACGTGGAGAAAACCAGGCACTGCTCATCACCTGGCCAATACAATCCCAACAGTGAAACATGGTGGTGGCAGCATCATGCTTTGGAAGTGTTTTTCAGCTGCAGGGATAGGATGACTGGTTGCAATTGAAGGAAACATGAATGCGGCCAAGTACAGAGATATCCTGGATAAAAACCTCTTCCAGAGTGCCATGGACCTCAGACTTGGACAAAGGTTCACCTTCCAACAAGACAATGACCCTAAGCACACACCTAAAATAACAAAGGAGTGGCTTCAGAACAACTCTGTGACATTCATGACTGGCCCAGCCAGGGCCCTAACCTAAACCCAATTGAGCATCTCTGGAGAGACCTGAAAATGGCTGTCCACCAACGTTCACCATCCAACCTGACGGACCTGGAGAGGATCTGCAAGGAAGAATGGCAGAGGATCCCCAAATCCAGGTGTGAAAAACTTGTTGCATCATTCCCAAGACGACTCATGGCTGTACTAGCTCAAAAGGGGGCTTCTACTCAATACTGAGCAAAGGGTCTGAATTAGTGATGAGCGAGCACTAAAATGCTCGGGTACTCGTTGCTCGGGTCGAGCAAATTGGAATACTAGGGTGCTCGACCCGAGCAACGAGCCCAATGTAAGTCTATGGGAAACTCGAGCATTTTTCAGGCGGCTCCCCCCGGCGGTCTGCAGAGGGCCTAAAAATTTCCCAAATCGATGGGAACAGTGCTCAAATGACATGGGAACAGCATGGGGAAGACCCCTGGAAGCATCTCTGACTCCCAGATCACTGCTGTCAACAACGTTGTCAGAGTATTATGCCACTTTTACGGACTCACAATAAAACATACAAAAACAAAACCATAATGGATTTTCCTGGGAAATATGTTAAGGAACATCCTTTCCAGGGTAATGACTTATATATACACTGTGTGCCGAATTATTAGGCAAATGAGTTTTTTGATCACATGATGCTTTTTATACATGTTGTCCTACTCCAAGCTGCATAGGCTTGAGAGCCAACTACCAATTAAGTAAATCTGGGGATGTGCATCTCTGTAATGAGAAGGGGTGTTGACTAATGACATCAACACCCTATATAAGGTGTGCTTAATTATTAGGTAACTTCCTTTCCTTTGGCAAAATAGGTCAGAAGAGAGATTTGACGGGCTCTGAAAAGTCCAAAATTGTGAGATGTCTTGCAGAGGGATGCAGCAGTCTTGAAAATTCCAAACTTTTGAAGCGTGATCACCGAACAATCAAGTGTTTCATGGCAAATAGCCAACAGGGTCGCAAGAAGCGTGTTGGCCAAAAAAGGTCCAAAATAACTGCCCATGAATTGAGGAAAATCAAGCGTGAAGCTGCCAAGATGCCTTTCGCCACCAGTTTTGCCATATTTCAGAGCTGCAACGTTACTGGAGTATCAAAAACCACAGGGTGTGCAATACTCAGGGACATGGCCAAGGTAAGGAAGGCTGAAAAACGACCACCTTTGAACAAGAAATGACTCGCCCCCTGGGCCGTGGGGCACGCGGATCTGGGCAATAGGGAAACGGTGGGAGTAGTAGTGGCAACCCGGTTCTGTGGCTCAGGGTGGTCAGGCCAGTGGTAGTCCGTTATGCGCTGATGATTATATCCGACTACGCCACCCGTGGATTGCGGTTATTAGGAACTCCTGCTGCATGCAGACCGCTGGGGCTGATGAGGTGTGCAGCTAGGGTAGTGTGACTCCCCACAGGAAGAGTGCGGCCCCAGGGCAGTATAATGGATGGTGGGAGTGATGGTGGTGAGAGTCCCAGTACCGGTAGTGCTGGAGGCGCGAAGGAGCACACAGACAACAGGTTGCAGTCCAGGGTCTTTACTAAAACAGGTAAACTGACCCATAAACAGTCCCGGCTAGGAGGGGACCTGGATGTCTGAGAGCAATTGGGAGATTGGCCCTGGTCAGGGTGAGGGTGTAAGCCTACCGTGCTTTCTGCGCTCCTTCTGGCTATCTTCTCCTTATAGGGTAACAGCCCACGCTTCCGAGCTCTCCGTGTATTCTCGCCTGTATGGCCTGCAACGTGGGTTCCTTTCTGCTCCCGGCCTGGTACGGCTTTCCTGGTCCCTTCTGTTGTGGCAGGGCCTTCAGGCTTCTTAGGCCAAGGAATATACAGTCCCCTGCGGACTGGTTATCTGCTGTGGGATGTGGAATCCTCCCAGCCTCAGACACCAAAGTCTGGTAAATTAAGTCCTTTATCTGCCAAGACAGGCTCACTTCGCCTCTTGTCTCTGGCTTGTGGCTCTCCTCCTGCCACACTTCCTCTTAGGTGCGATACAACTTTCTGTCCCTGCTCTGCTCCGGGACACGTCTCAGTGCTGAGACAGGCCATCCAGTTCTCCCTAACCCTGCCCCCAGCACCAGCTTTTATAGGGGCAGTCTGCTCCCCCTACTTCCCTGAGACAGGAGGTACTGCATGCTAATGTTCCCCTGACCAGAGAACCTCCCCCTTGCTCTCAGACACAGCTTTATTACATTTTGTGGCATCCAGGCCAGGGTGACACATTCCCCCCTAGTAAAATGTAGTACTCCGGGACTAAACAAGAAACAAGAACAATATGCATAACCATAAAACACGAGTAGACAAACGACGCACAGGTTGAGTTCTTAAGGTCACAGTGTGGTCTGTGACCGGGTGTCCATATCACCAATATAACGGGGAGCCTTAACCAGGTGGGAGTCTGTCCTACCCCAAGTCCTTTACAGTCTTAGTTCATTCCTTGGTCAGGCTCCGAACGCAGTCCATACAAGGTCCCGGTTATAAAAAGTCCATAACCTTTAAGTCCTTACGGTAACTGCAAGAAACTGAAACACAGAATTACCAAACATGCATGTAACTTGGCAAACATTTCAACATTTGGCAACAGGGTTATTTACAGTTCTAGTGCATCCTATATTCTCCAGCGAGCGGGTATCTGCCCCTTTGTGCTCCTGGTTGACCTCCTTAACCCACTGTCTGGTGGTGGACGAACCTGGCTTTCCCCACTAGCGTTAGGGGTACAGCTACCAGCTGGACTTACAGGCAGGGCAGGCAGCTGTCTGCGGGTCCTTTGGCTTACCGCAGGCATGGCAGGCTCACTGTCAGCAGAGGGTTGACTCTCCTGGGCTGCTGATACAGGCTCTTCTGCCTCTGGAACCGCTTGCTCCTCTTCATCTTCCGGCTCTGGTGTTGGTTGTTGCTGTGCCGGTTGCAGGAAATGCAGGACGGGTACCACTATGGCATCATTTATGCGAGTCCAGGACTGAGGGAACTCTCCGAGAACGGTGCTGATCATTTCTTCCTTGTCCTCTGCGGGTTCAAGGTCACTCTGATCCTCTTCTGCACTACGGAGTTGCTCGGGGCACCTTTTGAGTTGGTCTCTGGAGACGGTACTAGTGGTTTCTCCTCCGTCCTTGGTGATCACGCACACCTTCGGGTTGTCGTGACCAGACTGCAGTACGTGTAGGGTTCCCTTTCCCATTGGTCGTCCAACTTGTGAAGCCTTCTCTTTCGCTTCAGGACTTGCTCACCAGGTTCTAGGGGACCAGCAGGGGCGTGTTGGTTGAAGAGTCTTTCTTGCCTCTCTCTCACCTGGGCCAGGCTCTTCTCCACACTCTCCTGTACCTTCTTGTACTGCAGTTGCCTTTCCGTATCCCAGTCCTCATCCGGGGAGGTGTCCTCAGGCGTTAGGACTCCCATCTCCAGGTCTACGGGCAGCTTACCTGGTCTGGCTCGCATCAGGTAAGCTGGGGTGCAGTTGGTAGCATTCACCGGGATATGATTGTATAAGTCTATCAGGTCCGGCAGTTTTTCTGGCCACTGGCTGCATTCCTCCAGGGGCAACGTCTTCAGGAGATCAATGACTATATTGTTCATTTTCTCACACATCCCGTTGGTTTGTGGATGGTAAGGCGTTGTCCGAATCTTCTTACAGCCATAGAGGTTGCAGAACTCCTGGAAGATTTCAGCTTCAAACGCTGGACCCTGGTCTGTCAGGACCTGTTCCGGATACCCGTGTGGACGGCAGAAGTATTGTTGGAAGACTCTGGCCGCTGTTTGGGCTGTCAAGTCCTTTACCGGGACCACCACTAGAAAACGGGTATGGTGGTCCACGATTGTCAGGGCATAGATGTAGCCTGACCGGCTTGGAGCCAATTTGACGTTGTCCAGAGCTACCAGCTCAAGAGACTGCGAGGTGACGGTGGGCCTCAAGGGTGTCTTCTGGCTGGTGCGGTCCTTCCTCCTTAGGTGACAAGGGCCACAGTCTCTGCACCATTTTTCTACAGCTCCTCTCATGCCGACCCAAAAGAACCTTCCTCTTAGCAGGAACTCCAGTTTCTTCCAACCGAAGTGCCCCGCTCTGTCATGGTAAGCCCCCAGGACCATAGCTGCATCCCGCCTTGGGACCATGACTTTCCAGGTCAGCTCGTGCGTCCGGTGGTTGACAATCCTTCTGCACAACTTGCCTTCGTAGAGGAACAGCTTGCTCTTCTCTTTCCATAGCTGCTTGGCTTCCTCAGGGGCGTCCGGATCTAAGCGGGCGTCTTCCCGGGTCAGCAGATCTTTCACCAGGCGGACTGCAGGGTCACTATCTTGGGTCTCGGCCCAGCTGTGGTGAGGTAGGGGATTGATCATCACGGTTGTTAGATCCTCCTCCTTCACACGGTGGGAGTATTGAGCGGCTCCATACCGGTGAAACGCGGGGAGTTCTACCTCCTCCAGCTCTTCTGGGTCTTTGTCACCTTCAGGTAAGTGAGGCATTCTCGATAGGGCGTCAGCGTTGGCATTGGTTTCGCCTGCCCGGTACTTGATCATGAAGTCATAGTTGGAGAGACGGGCCATCCACCGCTGTTCCAGGGCACCCAGTCTCACATTGTCCAGGTGTGTCAACGGGTTGTTGTCCGTGTACACGGTGAACTTTGCGGAGGCCAGGTAATGCTTGAAGCGTTCAGTCACGGCCCACACCACCGCCAAGAATTCTAGCTTGAAGGAGCTGTAATTCTCCGAGGTTCCTCTCGGTGGGTCTCAGCTTCCGGCTGGCGTACGCGATCACCCTTTCTCTGCCCTGTTGGTTTTGGGACTGTACGGCTCCCAGTCCCACATTACTGGCGTCTGTATGGAGAATGAAAGGCTGGCCATAATCAGGGTAGGCCAGGATCTCGTCCCCTGTGAGGGCCATCTTTGACTGGCGGAAGGACTCCTCTTCCAGTTTATCCCACTTGAAGGGTGGCTTTTGACTTCTTGACTTAGACTGTCCGATCAGGAGGTCCTACATAGGAGCTGCCATCTTAGTGAACCCGGGGATGAACCTTCGGTAGTAGCCTACCAACCCGAGGAACTGTGTCACCTCTTTGATGTTTGAGGGGCTTGGCCAGCTCTTGATTGCCGTGACCTTGTCAGGGTCGGGGACTACTCCTTCCGCACTTACCACGTGCCCTAGGTACTGGACCTTCGGTTTCAGCAGGTGACACTTCGACGGTTTCACCTTCAGGCCGTAGCCTGCCAGGGCTTCGAACACCTCGGCCAAGTGCTTTAGATGGTCCTCGTAGGTCTTTGAATAGACGATCACGTCGTCCAGGTAAAGGAGGACCGTCTCGAAGTTTCGGTGCCCTTGACAGCATTCCATCAGCCTCTGGAAGGTCCCTGGTGCGTTGCAGAGCCCGAAGGGCATACAGTTGAACTCACTCAGTCCCATCGGGGTGGTGAAGGCGGTCTTCTCCTTGTCAGCCTCTGCCACAGGAACCTGCCAGTACCCGCTAGTAAGGTCCAAAGTAGAAAAGAAGTTAGCTGATTTTAGTGCGGCTAAAGACTCCTCTATTCTAGGCAGCGGATATGCGTCTTTGTGGGTGATACGGTTGATTTGTCTATAGTCCACGCACATTCTCATGGTGCCGTCTTTCTTTTTTACCAGAACCAGGGGGGCTGCCCAGGGCCTACAGCTATCTCTAATGACCCCAGCTTCTTTCATTTCTCTTAGCATGCCCTTGGCGTTCTGATAATGTGCAGGGGGTACAAGTCTGTGTCTTTCTTTTATCGGTGGGTGGCTCCCTGTGGGGATGTGGTGTTCTATCCCCTTTACTTTGCTGAAGTCTAGCGGGTGCTTACTAAAGACTCTCTCGTACTCCTGTACCACCCGGTAGACTCCTTGTTTTTGGTGCAGGGGAGTGGAGTCAGCACCCACATGGAGTTTCTGGCACCAGTCCTCCTTTTGTTTCTGGGAGCCATTACCCTCCGCCTGTGGAGATGAAGGCAAGGGTTCCACGGCCCTGATAGCTTTGTGTTCGACAACAAACAGTTTGGCGAGTGTAGCGTACCTGGGTAAGTGTACCTCCCTCTACCCAATGTTGAGAATGCGAACGGGCACCCTCCCATGACGGATATCAACCACCCCCCGGGCTGTCAAAATGGTGGGCCTGCTGTCTGAGTACACGGGTTCTACCATGGCTTGGTAGTCTCTACCTCTCAATCCGATTGCAGTCCGACACCAGATCATCATTTCACTTTTGGGAGGCATGGAAATGGGGAATGGGTCACTCAGCCTTACGCTACCGATCTCACCACCAGACAGTTCTACCTGCTGCGGTCTCATCAGGGCTTTTATCTCCTTGTTGAGGACTCTCTGCTGGCTGGAACTAGCATTCACCATCACCTGTTGTAGAATTACAATTACCTCTGAAAGACAATTTTCAATTACATTAGTACCCACAGTTATTTTAGGGTGACTTTCACGACGGTCAATGTCCACAATATTCACTCCCTGTGCCGGCAGTTCAACTTTACCAATTTTAATGGTCATCTCCTTGAACCCCATCTGCGGCACGGGCAAGCCATCACTGGCGATGATGCTCAAGTTACTGTCTGGATACCGTGTGATATCAGCATCAGTTCAATACTGCTTAAAAAGTACATAAGGGATAGTGGTTACTTGTGACCCAGTATCCAGCAAGGCGCTCATGGGTATACCGTCCAGCACCACGGGTAAAACTGGGCGCCCCCCAACGTACTTATCACGCCAATTATAAGGGCCTGGTGATCTTATGCCTGGGGGTCGGCCCTCTGCCCCAGGTTGGACCCGTTTAAATTACAGTACCTGGAAATGTGTCCGGGCTGGTTGCATCGACGGCAAATGGGCTGTCCATCCTCTGCGTAGCGGTCTGTGGGCCTCCCTCGGAACGACGGGATCCTCCTATGTCGACGCCACGGGACATCCTCCGGACTTGAAGCCAGCTCGATGGGTCTTGATGGGTCCACTTGTAACGCCTGGACAGTCCTGGTCAACGCCGTGACGCTCCTGGTCAGCTCCTGGACTTGGTGGTGCAGATCTTTCAACAGGGCTTGGTTCAGGGCCTGTGCATCAGCCCCCACGGAGTCCATAGAGGAGGGCGCCGCCTCCTGGTGGTAGGTGAGAGCAGGGTGCCGGTGGTTTATAGCGCCACTTGTTGTGGGTTCACGGAGCACCCTTATGGCCCTGTCCTTGAATTGGGCAAAGGTCAGATCAGGGTTCTGAAAGAACATGATGTGCAGCTGGGTCCTGTGGGCGCTAGACAGTAGAGATGAGCGTTGTTCTACTCGAACTGTTCGCCAATCTCAAATTCGAGCTGTTTTGGGCGGTGTTCGAGCCGTTCGGCGAAGACGAACGATTTGAGAAAAATTCAGCTGTTCGAGGTTATATTCGATAACTGTTCGTGCACAAAAATCATAACTGGATTTTTTCTCAGTAATGATGAAAATTAATGTTAATACGCAGTTTGAGTGTACAGCGGGGTGGGGGGAGGGGCAGGGGATGGATCTCTGCAGGAATAATGAAGATCTCCATTTTTTTTCTCTTTCCCGCATTTACAGTGGGGAGGTGCAATCTGTCAGCCTATCAGCAGCGCACACACGGAGCGAAGTGCTTTTTTTCACACAAGCAAGGGCATGTGTCATTGGCAGTGTATGTCACATGTCCTTGCCCTATAAGACCAAGCCATTTTCCCCGTCGCCACCATTTTCTCACTGCTGCAGCTGCGTGTTAGACGGCACCGCTGTTGCTGTGTGCGCTATACCTTGTTAATTTCAAGCCAATGTTCGCACAAATCTACAGATAGCTTGGGAGTAGGGAATAGTTGTGATTGCAGTACTTTTAAGGACTAGGTTACAGCATTTCCTACGACTTTTATCAGGCAGGTCTGTGCTCTTAAATAGATAGGTTCTGGGAGTAAAGACTAATTGTAATTGGAGTCCTTTTCAGGACTAGGTTACATCAGTTCCTATCAGTTTTTGCCAGGCAGGTCTGTGCCAGTGCTGTGCAAGTTTTTTTCACAGCATTTGGCTGAATCTAGCAAAGCTAATCCTTTTTGGCCTATTGCAGAGTGTGTTAGTCAGTGGAGTAGCCTATCTGTGTTGCAAGATATACCACCTGTGTATAGAATACCAATTTTTTTACTGCACCTAGTGAAGTAAAATCTTTTGGGCATAGCATCATTCTATTAGACCATCTATACTGACCTCCATCAGGTTGCAAATTGAATATAATTTTTTTCTGCATCTAGCTCTGAAAAAATATTTGGGCTTCTAGCAGTGTGTGGGACTTGTTCTATTAGTCCATCTATACTGACCTCCATCAGGTTGCAAACTGAATATAATTTTTTTCTGCATCTAGCTCTGAAAAAATATTTGGCCTTCTAGCAGTGTGTGGGACTTTCTCTATTAGTCCATCTATACTGACCTCCATCAGGTTGCAAACTGAATATATTTTTTTTCTGCATCTACCTCTGAAAAAATATTGGGCTTCTAGCTGTGTGTGGGACTTGTTCTATTAATCCATCTATACAGACCTCCATCAGGTTGCAAACTGAATATAATTTTTTTCTGCATCTACCTCTGAAAAAATATTTGGGCTTCTAGCTGTGTGTGGGACTTGTTCTATTAATCCATCTATACAGACCTCCATCAGGTTGCAAACTGAATATAATTTTTTTCTGCATCTACCTCTGAAAAAATATTTGGCCTTCTAGCAGTGTGTGGGACTTGTTCTATTAGTCCATCTATACTGACCTCCATCAGGTTGCAAACTGAAAATAATTTTTTGTCTGCATCTAGCTCTGAAAAAATATTTGGCCTTCTAGCAGTGTGTGGGACTTTCTCTATTAGTTCATCTATACTGACCTCCATCAGGTTGCATATTAAAAATAATTTTTATCTGCATCTACCTCTGAAAAAATATTTGGGCTTCTAGCTGTGTGTGGGACTTGTTCTATTAGTCCATCTATACTGACCTCCATCAGGTTGCAAACTGAATATAATTTTTTTCTGCATCTAGCTCTGAAAAAATATTTGGCCTTCTAGCAGTGTGTGGGACTTTCTCTATTAGTCCATCTATACTGACCTCCATCAGGTTGCAAATTAAAAATAATTTTTATCTGCTCCAGCTCTGAAAAAATATTTGGCCTTCTAGCAGTGTGTGGGACTTTCTCTATTAGTCCATCTATACTGACCTCCATCAGGTTGCAAACTGAATATATTTTTTTTCTACATCTACCTCTGAAAAAATATTGGGCTTCTAGCTGTGTGTGGGACTTGTTCTATTAATCCATCTATACAGACCTCCATCAGGTTGCAAACTGAATATAATTTTTTTCTGCATCTACCTCTGAAAAAATATTTGGGCTTCTAGCAGTGTGTGGGACTTGTTCTATTAGTCCATCTATACTGACCTCCATCAGGTTGCAAACTGAAAATAATTTTTTGTCTGCATCTACCTCTGAAAAAATATTTGGGCTTCTAGCTGTGTGTGGGACTTGTTCTATTAGTCCATCTATACTGACCTCCATCAGGTTGCAAACTGAAAATAATTTTTTGTCTGCATCTAGCTCTGAAAAAATATTTGGCCTTCTAGCAGTGTGTGGGACTTTCTCTATTAGTCCATCTATACTGACCTCCATCAGTTTGCAAATTAAAAATAATTTTTATCTGCATCCAGCTCTGAAAAAATATTTGGCCTTCTAGCAGCGTGTGGGACTTTCTCTATTAGTCCATCTATACTGACCTCCATCAGGTTGCAAATTAAAAATAATTTTTATCTGCATCCAGCTCTGAAAAAATATTTGGCCTTCTAGCAGTGTGTGGGACTTTCTCTATTAGTCCATCTATACTGACCTCCATCAGGTTGCAAACTGAATATATTTTTTTTCTGCATCTACCTCTGAAAAAATATTTGGGCTTCTAGCTGTGTGTGGGACTTTCTCTATTAGTCCATCTATACTGACCTCCATCAGGTTACAAATTGAATATAATTTTTTTCTGCATCTAACCCAGCCAATAGTTTTGGCCTAATACCACAGTTTGGCCACTCAGCTCTGCTCGGTTCCCATCCATTGTTTTTTTGTGCAAACAACTCCAGAGTTGTGAATTAGTTAACCACCAAAATGAGTGGAAAAAGGCCTACTGCTGGTGGAAAGGGGAATAGGCGTGTTGGGAAGGGGAAAAAAGGTTGTGTCCGTGGGGTAGGTGTTAAAGCAACAGTAACATCTGCAGAAGAAAGACCATCTTCCAGACAAACTAAAATGTCTACTTCTTTTAGCGGACAATGTGATAAGATCCCTTTCTTACGGCCACGCCAATCGCTACAAATTCCAGATGAGGCACAAAAACAGCAGGTGCTTCAACGGATATCAAGTGCTCCTTTAAGTGGGCTCTCCTCCACATCAACTTCAACATCACAAATACTCCAGTCCTCAAAGGTGTCACCCCAATCGCACTTACTTCCTCACAGCTCCCAAATCTCCAGCTGCCCGTCTGAGTATGAGGTAGAACAGATGGTTGAGTCTGCAGAGCTGTTTACTCATACTATAGCCTGGGAATCAGAGGTCGACTCCAGCGCTTCTGTGAATCCAGATGAGGAAATGATCTGCACTGATGCCCAGAATCTTTATGAATCGGATCCAGGACCAGACGCAGAAGGTTCTGACCATAATGTAGACCCTCATTCCCAAACTGTAACTCCTGTTGGTGGAGACAATGAGGAAGACGATGATGAGACTCAAATACCTGATTGGAGCGACAACTTTAGTTTTTTGTCAGGGCAGGAACAGGTTGGCTCTGAGGACGACGGGTGTGATAACGCACAGGGTGATGATGATGAGGTTGGAGATCCCATTTACTGTCAACCCACAGTCAGCCAAGAGATGAGGTCAGCAGAGGAGGTGGAGGAAGATGATAGTGACGACGAGGTCAAGTTGCGCCTTCCTGGACAGAGACGTAGTACTGGAAGCACGTCAACAACTGCATCCTCAAACACAACTCTGCCTCTCACCACAAGTCGTGGTGGCTCTTCAGGTCTCATGGGTGCTAAGCCTTGCATAGCCTGGGCATTTTTTCAGATCGATAAAGATGACCCAACTCGTGTTATCTGTAACATTTGTCAGCAAAAGCTAAGTAGAGGCCAAAAATTACATAGTTTGAGTACTTCATGCATGAACCGGCACATGGACATGAAGCATAAGTTGCAGTGGGAAGCTCAGTGTGCTACAATGCGGCCTAGCCGGCCGGGCCAACCACCGTCTGCCATATCTTGTGCATCCGCGGCCTCTTCATCCTCTGTGACTGGGGGGACAGCAGTCACACCTGTTTTGGGGCGCAGACCTGCCACCTCTTTACCCGCAACAGCCAGCGTGATTGGCAGGTCATCATTTTCTTTGGAGGTGGTAACACCAGCTGGTGTTGAGCGCTGTCCGACATCGATAGCACCACCTTTGGATCAAGGCAACCTAACATGTCCGCCTGCATCTTCCTCACAGACCGGCAGTTTGCCGGGGACACCCTTATCAACCCCGTCTAAGCACAATAGCCAGCCCTCGGTCCCTCAGATGTGGACAAGTAAAAGACCATTTCCTCCTAGCCATGAGAAAGCTAAGAGGTTGAATTTCACCATCTGCAAGCTCTTGGCTACAGAAATGCTGCCTTTCCACCTGGTGGACACAGAGGATTTTCGAGACCTTATGTCCGTCGCAGTGCCCCAGTACCAGATGCCCAGTCGGCACTACTTCTCAAAGAAAGGTGTGCCTGCGCTCCACCAGCATGTCGCACACAACATCACCGCTTCTTTGAGAAACTCTGTGTGTGACAGGGTGCACTTCACCACAGACACTTGGACGAGTAGGCATGGACAGGGGCGTTACATGTCGCTGACTGGGCACTGGGTAACTATGGTGACAGCAGGACAAGGGGCTGCTGTCCAAGTCTTGCCGTCCCCATGAGTTGTGCGTCAATCCTCTTTATGTCAAAGTTCCTCCACTGCTTCTGCCTCCTCAACCTCCTCTCGGTCTTCCACCTGCACCCAAAGCCTGTCTGGTCATGCCACAAGCTTTCTAACTGCGCAGAAGGGATCCTGCACACCTCCTTACTATGCTGGCAGTAGGGCTCAACGTCATCAGGCGGTTTTTACTTTGAAATGTCTGGGAAATGTGAGTCACACAGCTGAGGAGTTGTGGTCAGCTCTGGAGAACCAATTTCATGAATGGTTGTCTCCACTGGACCTGAAACCAGGGAAGGCCGTGTGCGACAATGCTGCAAACCTGGGTGCGGCCCTTCGCCGGGGCAATGTCACACACGTGCCTTGTATGGCTCACGTGTTGAACCTGGTTGTCCAGCAATTTTTAGCCCACTATCCCAGACTAGATGGCCTTCTGCAGAGGGCACGGTCGCTGTGTGCTCACTTCCGCCGTTCGCATCCCGCAGCTCAGCGACTTACATCTCTACAGAAGTCGTTGGGCCTGCCACTTCACCGGCTAAAATGCGATGTGCCTACCCGGTGGAATTCAACTCTGCACATGTTGCAGCGACTGTGGCAGCACCGACAAGCCCTGGTGCAATACGTTCTGACGTATAGCCTGGGCCAACGAGATCCGGAGGTGGGGCAAATCACGCTGGAGGAGTGGTCTCAGATCAGGGACCTATGCACCCTTCTGCACAGTTTTGAAATGGCGACGAAGATGTTTAGTGCTGACGATGCCATTATCAGCATGACTATTCCGGTGATTTACATGCTGGAGCACATGTTAAACAGAATTCGGAGTCAGGTGGTGGCACAAGAGGAGGTGGAGGAAGTAGAGGAGGAGGAGTTGTATGCGGAAGGGCTAACATCTGCAAGGTCCAGACGGTCGGCAGCACCAAGGCGGCAGGCATGTGAGGGTGGGGGAGATGGTTTTACCAGGGCGCATGGTAGCAGCCAAACTAGTGAGGAAGGTGCAGGAGCCCAGGAAGAAGTGGAGGACGAACTGATGGAAGACTTATCAGATGAGGGAGACCTTGATCACATTTCTGTTGTGCGAGGTTGGGGGGAGAGGACAGAGGAAGGAAGCATGATTGTTACCTCGCCACCAACACAACAGGGACTTGGTGCTCCTGGATGCGCAACACACATGAGTGCCTTCTTGCTGCACTACCTGCAACATGACCCTCGAATTGTGAGAATTAGAAATAATCCTGACTACTGGGTTGCCACACTGTTAGATCCCCGGTACAAAAGTAAATTTGCAGAAATTATTCCTGCCATAGAAAGGGATGCACGCATGCAGGAGTATCAGCAGAGACTGTTGCAGAATCTTACATGTGCTTTTCCACAAAACACCAGTGGTGCACGTAGTGAATCTCACAGTTCCAACTTGCCAACCGTGGGACCGTCAAGTGTTCAGCACTCAAACCGTAACAGAACCACAGTATCTGCTGGTAACATCAATTTTGCGGAATCATTTCACCACTTTTTTAGCCCATCCTTTGCAAGGCCACAGGAGACAAGAAGTCTGACACATAGTCAACGCCTAGAGACGATGGTACAGGAGTATCTCCAAGTAAACATTGAAGCCATGACTGTGTCACTGGACCCTTGCTCTTTTTGGGCTTCCAATCTGGATAAATGGCCGGAGCTAGCCACTTACGCCTTGGAGATCTTGTCATGCCCCGCAGCCAGCGTTCTGTCTGAACGTGTGTTCAGCGCTGCTGGTGGTGTGCTGACAGATAAGCGCACGCGGCTCTCCACTGATAATGTAGACAGACTCACGTTCATAAAGATGAACAAATCATGGATCCGAAACGACTTTTCTACCCCTGTGTCATCCTGGGGAGAGTAAAAGCTTGATGATTGGTTAAAATCACCCTACCAACCGTTTTAAGCTTTCAAATTACTAATCATGTTTATCTGTATCTTGACTGGAAAATAATTTGGGCTTTGTAGCAGTGTGCAGCACTGATCCTATTAGCCCATCTATACTAAGCTCCACCAGATTTAAAATTAATAATAATTTTTAGCTGCATCTAGCCCGGAAAATAATTTTGGGGCTCCGAGATGCGCAAGACACATAAGTGCCTTCTTGCTGCACTACCTGCAACCTGACCCTCATATTGTCAGAATTCGAAGTAATCATGACTACTGGGTTGCCACACTCTTAGATCCCCCAAACTTTTCGATCAACCTTTTCATTTTAATAAAGACCAAAAAAATGGTCATTTTTGAAATTATAAGCATTAGCAGGTTATTAGAAACTGAAATCAAACAGTTTTCAACTCAAAACTTTATTCTAGGTGATGTTACATTTTCACATAGGACCCCTTGTTCGAAAGGAGCTTCTGAACTCTCTCGTTCATTGAATTTGTCAGGTTTTGGATGGTTTCTGCTTCAATTGTTTTGCATGAGGACAGAATACCCTCCCAGAGCTGTTGCTTAGATGTGAACTGCCTCCCGCCATCATAGACACTCCTTTTGATGATGCTCCAGAGGTTCTGAATGGGGTAGAGGTCAGGGGAGCATGGGGGTCACACCATAAGTTTGTCCCCTTTTATGCCCATATCAGCCAGAGATGCAGATGTTTTATGTGCAGCATGAGATGGTGCATTATCATGCAAAAAAATGATCTTGCTGTGAAATACACGGTTCTTCTTCTTGAACCATGGCAGGAAGTGCTGTTTGAGAAAATCCACATACATTATGGAGTTCATCTTTAGCGCCTTCAGGGATCCTAAAGGGGCCGACAATCTCTCTCCCCATGATTCCAGCCCAAAACATTACTCCACCTCCTCCTTGTTGGCGCTGTAGCCGTGTTTGCGTGGGGTGTCCATCAACCAGCCATCCTCCACTCCATCCATCTGGACCATCGAGCGCTGCACGGCACTCATCCGTGAACAAAACAGTTTTGAAATCAGTCTTCATGTAATGTTTGGCCCACTGGAGCCGTTTCTGCTTGTGTGAAGTGGATAGAGGAGGTCGACAGGATGGCATATGCACAGCTGCAAACCTCTGAAGGACCCTGCATCTTGTTGTTCGGGGGACGTTGGAGGCACCAGCATCTTCAAAAACTTGTCTGCTGCTATGACAAGGCTTTTTTGCCGCTGCTCTTTTAACCTGACGTAATTGCCTGTAGGAAAGAGTCCTCAATTTGCCCTTATCAGCACGCACACGTGTGTACTGTGAATCAGCTACATACTTCTTGATTGCCAAGACACTTCATCCTGATCATCGCACAATGTTGATTGTAGTCATGCCTTGACCTAAACACTCCACAATTTGTTGCTTCTCAGCAGCCGACACATCCTTTTTCTTTCCCATTTTGGCAGAAAATGTAGGCTGCTTAATAATGTGAGACAGCCTTCTTAAGTAGTCTTGCCTTTCATTGGACACACCTGCCAAACTAATTAGCACAGGTGTCTGCAATTGCTTACAGTGATATAAAGAGCCCTGACACACATCACCATCAATGAGTTTAACTGACAAACAAACAAATTCTTCCCTTATCACTCCTAAACACTTTTTGCATAATAATTTGGAACACAGTGTACATGTGCTTTTCCACAAAACACCAGTGGTTCACGTAGTGAATCTTACAGTTCTAACTTGCCAACCGTGGTCTGTATGGAGTTGTTCAATAAAGGGCCCAAAATTAAGATAACATAGATGGGAGAGGTCTCTATGAATAGGAATTCCTAAGTATTTGATACCCTGTGAGGGCCAGGCAAAGGGAAAGTTGGACTGGATGGAATCCTATATGGATTTGGGGAGGGAGACATCGAGGGCCTCAGACTTCGCTGCATTGATTTTAAAATTTGACCATGTAACAAAGTGATCTATTTCAGCCATAACAGCATGGATGGATATATGTGATTGAGTGATATATACTAGGACATCATCAGCAAATAGAGAGCACTTGTACTCGGTGCCTCCCACCTCAATCCACCTAATATTGGGGTTATGGCGAATTGATGAGAGCAGGTGCTCCGTCACTAGGATGTATAAGAGAGGGGACAGAGGACATCCCTGCCTTGTCCCATTGGTGATTGTGAAAGGTGATGAAAATGTTCTGATGCACCCCCTGGGCCTAGGGACACCCGGAGCCGGACCATTTTTGGTGGATGCTGGTGGTTGTAGTCTTCGTGGCGGCGACCTGGTTCCGTGGCTCAGGGCGGTCAAACCAGTGGCGGAACTATTTATGTGGTTTTGATGTTTAAATGTCCGACTACGCCACCCGTGGATTGCGGTCAGAGTGAACCGCCGCTGCAGGGCAGACCGCTGAGGCTGGTGTTGTGGGTGCAGCAGAGCGTAGCATAACTCCCCACGGGAGGAGTATAGCCTCAGGGCAGTGTATGCGGAGGATGGGGGTGATGGTGCAGGGCAGCAGCAGTAACGACACGGAGTCAGTGATGCAGTCCAGGGCCTTTACTCACAGTTCTTATTATCCAGACCACGTCTGCAGGTAACGGCTGCCCACGTCGTACTGTGCTCACCAGGTGAGGGGCTCAGACAACTCCCAGATGACTTTGGAGCGCTTCACAGGACCCCCTTTGTGTGTCCTTTGTCTGGCCTTTCTTACCAACCCTTCTGTTCGGCTGCCTCGGGCCTCCTCTTGGTAAACTTGGCGCCAGTTTCCCTGACCCTATGTGCTGCCCTCCTAGCGGGTGTAGCGAGGGGCTGCGCCACATAAAATGTCACAGCCTCCGGTTTCTAGCTGAGGGTCGTTTCCTGCCTCCACTAGTTTCGGGGACCGGTCTCCCCCTTTGGCCTGACCCCTCCATGCAGGTGGATTTGGGCGTGCGGTGGCGACTCGCCCGTCCGCACCCCTGGGATCCCTTCGTTCCTCGTTCCTGGAGCCTTCTCCGCTCCTCTTCCTTCCTTCTCCCTCTTCCAGGCCTGGGTCTCTGTTACTAGGCCCGCCTCCGGAGCAGAGCTCATGCAGAGCCCCTGCTCCCTGCCACTTCTGCTCAGACTTCTCTGCACTGAACTAAGATGGTGCCCACCTTTTATACTCCCTTCTCAATGCACCCAGGAACTGCTTCCTCCCTGCTCCTGCACTACAGGGTTCCCCTTCCTCAGTGTTCCCTCTCCCCACTCCAGCCAGGGACAGGGACTGTCGTGCCCATCTCAGGGGCATATTGGTCGCCCTGCCCCACGGCAATGTGGTGTAATGCATGCAGGTGTCGGGTCCTGATCCACACTCCATCCTTACCTGAGAGTGAGATATCACACCTCTGGGTGAGGTGCAATACCTCTGTAGCAACCGAGCCCTCAGGGTGCTACAGTTCCATTTATCTTCAGCCTAGGTGACGTATTGCGATACAGGGCCATGATTTCGGCTATAAAAGGGTCCCCTAGACCCCTACCCCAAGCTTTTTAAGAGAATCATATATGGTGTGCCAGGAGACTCTATGGAATGCTTTCTCAGCATCCAACGAGAGTATCTAATTACAAATTTTTAACTGCATCTAGCCCAGGAAATACTTTGTGCCTAGTAGCAGTGTCTGCTAGTCAGCGGATTATCCCGGCTGTTAAGCAAGCTACACCACCTGTAGTTTGGACACTTAATTTTTTCAAAGGAAATGCTTCGGGACCACGGGATACTCAGTGAAGAGCATCAGGAGGCACCCCAAGGCATAGGGGCTGGGACTGGCAGTAGGATGCCTTGCGGTGGACAGCCGAGCTCGATCCTTATAAAAGCTTTTTAACTGCAGCAGCTTTAGTGGACGCTACTGGAGCTGGAATTACGCGGCTGCTGGCATGAGACTTGCCCTCCAATAGATCCTTGTAAATGGATTTAAAGTGTATTCATTCAAATTAGAGAGACAATTTAAATTAAAAAGCTTAGAGCTGCCTCCACCACAGGGGGGCTCGCTCGACCCACCAGCGGACAGGCACCAGTATTGGGAGAGGGGGGCTGGCCGTCAGGGTTCACCGCGGCTCTGGCACAAACCCGGCGACACGGAGGTGGCACGGGCAGGAGCGGACTGAACGTGTCGGCTTCTCACTTTTTGGATTTTAGAAGGGCATGACATGCCTATATCTGTGTCTCCCCCTCCTTTTACTCCTCCACCTCTTTTCTTTTCTCATGACTATATGTACTTGTCACTTTTCCATGTGTTAGTTGTGTCTTCTGAGCAGTTTGTCAGCTTTTGGACACCTTTGAAGGTATTTTCTATGTGTTTCTATGTGTTTTTGTTTGCCTGCCATTGGTTTTAACGGTGTTCGAAGGTGTTCGACGAACAGTTCGGCGAACACACGGGTGTTCGACGAACCGAACCGAACTCGAACACTACGGGGGTGGCTCAACACTACTAGACAGCGGACCTTCTATAAACTGTTCTGTTAGGAGCTTATCCGTATCCTGCACGCTGCCTTGGTCAGCTTGTTGGATGGCCCTCAGGGCTTCCTGCAAATTTAGGGCATAGTCTCTGATGCTGTCCTGTGCCCGATGCTTACATCCATAGAACCTCATTTTAATTTCAGTGGAGGTACGTGTGTCAAAGGTACCCCGCAGCCGGGCCAGAATACCCTTCACGGTCCTTTTCTCCTCAGTGGGCCATGATTTTACCTCCCTTTGGGCTGCGCCAGTTAACTGCCCTGTTAGTATGCTGACCTCTGTTCCTCTGTCAGGGGGTAGACTTGGAACAAACTGTACAGCCTTTCCTTGAAGTCAGTTAGGGCATGGGGCTCCCCTGAGTACTTAGGCAGCCAGGCCGCTCCAGGGATGTAGGGCAGGGAAAATGGCATCACCGCTGCTGCAGCTGCTTTGGTGGTAGTGGGTGCCTCCGTGTCCGACATCTTCCTCCCCCCTAGTTAAGCGTGGCCTACCTTCCGACGATCCTCTTCTGTAGGCCGCGGCTCCGCTGATGCTGCTCTGGACGAGGACCTTGCGTCGCGTCCTGGTGACATCAGCGTCGCTCTCTCTCCCTTCCAGGACCTTGCGCAGCGTCGGTGCGTGGGGCGGAGCTTCGGGTCTCGCGCGGTTTGGACGTCCACGCCCCTCTTCTTCCCGCGCGGCGTCCTGAAGATGGCGTCCGATGGCGGGAAAACGGCTGAAGATGGCGGGAACCGACAGAAGATGGCGGGAGACGGCTGGAAATGGGGGGAAGCGGCTCCGGATGGCGGGAAACCTCTTTTCAGGTAGGTGCACAGTCTTTTTCAGGCACGCAATACCCGTTTGTGGCGGGTTGGTCTCAATGCTGCCGACTACGCCAAAGCTGACTCGCCCCCTGGGCCGTGGGGCACGCGGATCCGGGCAATAGGGAAACGGTGGGAGTAGTAGTGGCAACCCAGTTCCGTGGCTCAGGGTGGTCAGGCCAGTGGTAGTGCGTTATGCGCTGATGATTATGTCCGACTACGCCACCCGTGGATTGCGGTTATTAGGAACCGCCGCTGCATGCAGACCGCTGGGGCTGATGAGGTGTGCAGCTAGGGTAGTGTGACTCCCCACGGGAAGAGTGCGGCCCCAGGGCAGTATAATGGATGGTGAGAGTGATGGTGGTGAAAGTCCCAGTACCGGTAGTGCTGGAGGCGCGAAGGAGCACACAGACAACAGGTTCCAGTCCAGGGTCTTTACTAAAACAGGTAAACTGACCCATAAACAGTCCCGGCTAGGAGGGGACCTGGATGTCTGAGAGCAATTGGGAGATTGGCCCTGGTCAGGGTGAGGGTGTAAGCCTACCGTGCTTTCTGCGCTCCTTCTGGCTATCTCCTCCTTATAGGGTAACAGCCCACGTTTCCGAGCTCTCCGTGTACTCTCGCCTGTATGGCCTGCGACGTGAGTTCCTTTCTGCTCCCGGCCTGGTACGGCTTTCCTGGTCCCTTCTGTTGTGGCAGGGCCTTCAGGCTTCTTAGGCCAAGGAATATACAGTCCCCTGCGGACTGGTTATCTGCTGTGGGATGTGGAATCCTCCCAGCCTCAGACACCAAAGTCTGGTAAATTAAGTCCTTTATCTGCCAAGACAGGCTCACTTCGCCTCTTGTCTCTGGCTTGTGGCTCTCCTCCTGCCACACTTCCTCTTAGGTGCGATACAACTTTCTGTCCCTGCTCTGTTCCGGGACACGTCTCAGTGCTGAGACAGGCCATCCAGTTCTCCCTAACCCTGCCCCCAGCACCAGCTTTTATAGGGGCAGCCTGCTCCCCCTACTGGCCTGAGACAGGAGGTACTGCATGCTAATGTTCCCCTGACCAGAGAACCTCCCCCTTGCTCTCAGACACAGCTTTATTACATTTTGTGCCATCCAGGCCAGGGTGACACAGAAACATAAGATAAAACGTCAAGAATGGGCCAAGAAATATCTTAAGACTGATTTTTCAAAGGTTTTATGGACTGATGAAATGAGAGTGACTCTTGATGGGCCAGATGGATGGGCCAGAGGCTGGATCAGTAAAGGGCAGAGAGCTCCACTCCGACTCAGATGCCAGTAAGGTGGAGGTGGGGTACTGGTATGGGCTGGTATCATCAAAGATGAACTTGTGGGACCTTTTTGGGTTGAGGATGGAGTGAAGCTCAACTCCCAGACCTACTGCCAGATTCTGGTAGACAACTTCTTCAAGCAGTGGTACAGGAAGAAGTTGGTATCGTTCAAGAAAAACATGATTTTCCTGCAGGACAATGCTCCATCACATGCATCCAACTACTCCACAGGGTGGCTGGCCAGTAAAGGTCTAAAAGAAGAAAAAATAATGGCATCGCCCCCTTGTTCACCTGATCTGAACCCCATAGAGAACCTGTGGTCCATCAATACAAAACAGTACACCTCTCGGAACAGATCAAGCAACTGACAGAATCTATGAATGGAAGGCTGTTGAGTGTCATCATAAAGAAAGGTGGCTATATTCATCACTAATTTTTTTGGTTTTTGTTTTTGCATGTCAGAAATGTTTATTTCTAAATTTTGTGCACTGATATTGGTTTATCTGGTAAAAATAAACAAGTGAGATGGGATTATATTTGTTTTTTATTAAGTTGCCTAATAATTCTGCACAGTAATAGTTACCTGCACAAACAGATATCCTCCTAAGATAGCCAAATCTAAAAAAAAAACCACTCCAACTTCCAAAAATATTAAGCTTGAATATTTATGAGTCTTTTGGGTTGATTGATAACATAGTTGTTGATCAATAATAAAAATAATCCACTAAAATACAACTTGCCTAATAATTCTGCACACAGTGTAAGGCAAAATAAATAAACAAAAACAAAAATACTCCTCCACTCCTTGGGCTATGTTTACACGTAGCGTTTTTGATGCGTTTTTGCACTTTTGCATTGCTTTCAACCAAGACAAATGCATTCACCAGGAAATGTCATTTTAACATTTTACAACCTTATCTGGCCATGTGGTGTGTGACATATCATCAGACACATGCATACAGTGCTGAAAAGTCATGGGAACAGCATGGGGAAGACCTCTGGAAGCATCTCTGACTCCCAGGTCACTGGCTAAAAGTGTGCCCATCATAAATGATCCTTGGCGCATGAGAAGATGCCTCCCACCATGCACCTGTATTTGCAGACTTGCAACAATCACCATCCTCGTCCTTGTCCCACTGCAGTGTTCAGTTGTCCCTACCCCATTCCTTGGAATGCAAGCGCAAGTATGCAGCCAGCCACCCACCCACCCAAAGGCTGCAATACTATACTGCCAATTTTTTGACAGCTGCTTGCACTTGAAATGTGGCCTTTTAGGCTCGTGGAGGTGGAAGTTTTTCACAACCTCATGCCGGCGGTGTCCATACTCGGTCCTCAGCCGCCACTATATTTCTCGGTATCGCCTCCGCCTTCCACAAGCACATGTCCCACAACATTACCGCATTGCGCATTTAATTTCTTGAATACAGAGTTGGACAATGGCCTGAACTGTAATGCGTTTTGAGAAATAATATGCATAAGCATGGCCAATCCACATTAAAAAAGCAGCCATAGAGTGTCCAGGAACCTTCCCCACACTTTTCTTAGCCAGGGCTGCTTTTCGGCAGGGTAGGACGGGCACAACAGAGAACCGGAGACTCCTCCGGCAGGCCCTGGCTTCTCCTTCAGGAGTGTTCATAGTGCCGAGGTGAGGCCATGATGATGATAGAGGCCACCATCTGCTTAGTTTTCTGTTAAGCAGTGCAAGTGCAAGTATCCATACTCGGTCCCCAGCCGCCACTATATTTCCCGGTATCGCCTCTGCCTTCCACAAGCACGGGTCCCACAACATTACCCGTGCCCTCCCCAGTGCACTTACTGGGAAGGATCGCCTAACCACAAACACGTGGACAGGTGAATGTGGCCAGGGATGGTATGGAGCCAGTCCACAACTTTTTTTGCTAAGAGTTGTATTTAGCTCGGTGAAAGGACTGGCATAGGGGGAAACACTATCTACCCTGCGTGTCATTTCTCCCAGGAAGTCCTCTAAAGCTGCTTGCACTTGAAATGTGGCCTGAACATTACTGCTGGTACTTTTCTGTGGGAATTTGCTTGCCTCCTACCAGGCTGGAATATTTCCAGCAAACTATGGTACAACGCCATGCTATTAGCACTGCCCCCAGTACTAGTAGCGAAGCCACCCCCAATTTCCTTCTCAGGAATTTTATTTGGTAGACTGAGTGGCTGCCCAAATACATTTTCTCACAAAGGAGCTGCAGATAGAGTGGCAGTAGGTTCAAGTTTCTCCAACCTGTTAGATATTAGAGGGTGAACGGCAGCACATTGGATCAGTAGTTAGCACTGAAGCCTTGCAGCACTGGGATCCTGGGTTCAAATCCCAGCAAGGACAACATCTGCAAGGACTTTGTATGCTCTCCCCGTGTTTGCGTGTGTTTCCTCCTCAGTAAAAAAGCAGCCATAGAGTGTCCGGGAACCTTCCCACACACTTTTCTTAGCCAGGACTGCTTCTCAGCAGGGTTAGACGGTCTCACAAGAGAATCCTCTGGTGTGCCTTGGCTTCTACCTCAGGAGAGTTCATGATAGCGCTAACTTTGCAGCTGCTATGGGGCTCCTGAGCGGGAGAAAAAGGTTAGCCCTCAGAATCAAATCCTCTGGTGGGAACAATGTTTTTCAATCTGAAAAAGCTTCTCAGTGGGAGTTGTATTTCACCACAGCCATATTCTTTAGCTCGGTGAAAGGACTGGCATAGAGGGAAACCGTACCCCTACCCCGGTTGTCATTTCTCCGTCACCGGGTTCCGCCCATTGTCACACACGACCATGCCTGGCTGTATGTTCAGCGGTGAGAGGCACAGATCAGGCTGCTGTGTTACACCTTTCAACTACTCTGCAGCGCTGGGGGGTTTGTCAGTTAAGCATTAAGCATGTTATCTTCAGCACAGCCTGTTGCCGCTTGGCCAAGGCAGTGCTGCAGTGCTTTCAGCTTGTGACTGATGTGGTCATTTCGGAGATGGAGGAGGAGGTGCATGAGCAGAACAATGTGATTACATTGAGGTTAAATTGGTGACGCTGTTTTTTATACTAAAGAAAGATCCTATTGTTATTTTTAAGACAAATGCATTCACCGAGAAATGTCATTTTAACATTTTACAACCTTATCTGGCAATGTGGTGTGTGACCCATCCTTTTTTATTTATGATGGAGGGACTCTGAAAGTCATAAAGCCTATTTTTATAGGGACATCAGACGGCCCTTACTATTCTTAAAAGGCCAGCAGTCGGCCCTCGCTATTGTTAGAGAGCCATCAGCCGGCTATGCTTTGTTGTTCCCATTATTAACAAGTGGGTCTCCTATGCTGTTATTGCGTATCCAGTGACTGCAAGGGCTGCCAAAAATTTGGACGCAACCCAATACCCCTTTGAAGAGACATAGAGGAGGGTCTCAGTAAAAAAAATGTTCCCATTGTAAAGGAGCGGATCTCCGATAGTGGGAATGCTCATGCTGTGACTGCAAGGGCTGCCAAAATTTGGGAAAAACCCCACTAAGAATTTAAAGACACACGGAGCAGGGCCACAGTAACAAGGTACGACATGTTCCCATTAGAATGAAGAGGGTCTGGTATGCAGTTATAGGGTATGCAGTGAGTCCAACAGCTGACCAATTTTAGGAAAAACCCCACTAAGAATTTAAAGACACATACAGCAGGGCCACAGTAACAACAAATTCCCATTAGAAAGGAGAGAGTCTCCCATAGTGTTGGCCTATGCAGTGAATGCAAGGGCTACCAAATATTTAGAGGCACTTCAATGCCCCTTGGAAGAGACGTGGAGGAGGGCCTTGTAAAAAATTGTTCCCATTAGAAAGCAGCAGGCCTCCTATACCTGTAATGCCCATGCACTAAGTGTATGGGCTGACAAACATTTATCCCTGGGGGGTATACATGAACATACTGTACAAAAAACATTTTTTACGGGCACAATAAACATCCTTTAAAAAAATTATGTGGGTGTTGCATCACTGACCACGGTCACCCTGGTGATATGATGGTGGAGGATGAGAAGAAGGAGGAGGACAAGAGCAAATAGACAAAATCAGGAAGCGTATACCCATGTGTGGGTGTGAAAAGGTGCATGGGAATACAAGACACTGGATTTGAGTTTATGTTACGCTGCTATCATTCGGTGGTGTTGAGAAGTCTGGCCCAATCCAGCCCTTGTTCATTTTTATAAGAGTCAACCTGTCAGCATTTTCAGTTGACAGGCGGATGCGCTTATCAGTTATAATTCCACCAGCGGCACTAAAAACCCGCTCTGATAAAACGCTGGCGGCAGGGCAGGCCAGGACCTCCAAGGCATAGAGAGCCTGTTCATTCCACGTATCCAGCTTGGATACCCAATAATTATAAGGCACAGAGGAATCACGGAGGATGTTGGTACGGTCGGCAAGGTACTCCCTCAGCATCTTCCCAAACTTTTCACTCCTTGTGAGAGTACCCCGCGCCTCAGGGCCTGTATGATGGGAGGGTCTGAGAAAACTCTCCCAGAACTTTGACAGTGTTCCCCTGCCTCTGCTGGATTGAAGTTGTGTCTCTCTCGCCTGTACTCCTTGATTGTCCAACGAAGTGTGCCCTCTGCCGCCAGCGTTTTCAGATGGGAATTTTTTTAAAAGTTCCGCAACAAGGGCCTTCTGGTACAGCCCCATTTTTGTAGACCTGTTCACCTCAGGAATAAGAGATATAAAGTTCTCCTTGTAGTGTGGGTCTAGAAGTGTCACCAACCAGTAATGACTGTCACCCAAAATTTTGAGAACGCGAGTGTCATGGGAAAGGCAGCGTAACAGAAACTCAGCCATGCGTGCCAGACTACTAACAGGCAAGACTTCTGTGTCCTTACCTAGAGGATGACTGACCATGCTCCCCTCCTCCTCCTCTCTGTCCTCTGGCCATCCACGCTGAACACACGGTATGACAGCTGTGCAGGTAGTATCATCTATAGTGCATGAAACTAGCTCCTGTCCTTCCTCCTCCTCCTCTTCCTCATTGTCACCCAATCCACGTTGGGATGAGATGAGGCTTTGCTGTGTGTAATCACCCTGTATGGTTCCTTGCTCCATCTCATCGTGCTCCGCCTGAAATGCATTCTCTTTGATTATGAGCAGAAAGAGGTTCAGAAGACAGAGAAGCGGGATTGTGATGCTAATTATGGCGTCATCGCCGCTCACCATCTTGGTGGAGTCCTCAAAGTTTTGGAGGATGGTACATATGTCTGACATCCATGTCCACTCCTGAGGTCTTATGTGTGGAGTCTGAACTGAATACCGACAGCCTTGTTGATGCTAGTACTCAACAACTGCCCTCTTCTGCTCACAAATCCTTCCCAACATCTGCAGTGTAAAGTGCCAACGCGTGGGGACATCACACACCAGTCTGTGAGCTGGAAGCTGCAAACGCTGCTGAAACACTGCAAGGGCGGCGGAAGCTGTAGCTTTCTAAACTGGGCATACAGGCGGCGTACTTTAACAAGCAGATCCGGCAGCTCCGGGTAGGATTTGAGAAACCGCTGAACCATTAGGTTAAGCACATGGGCCAGGCATGGTACGAGTGTGAGCTCGCCTCGCCTCAGAGCCACCACCAGGTTCCAGTCATTGTCACACACGACCATGCCTGGCTGTAGGTTCAGCGGTGTGAGCCACAGATCTGCCTGCTCTTTCAGAGCTGTCCACAACTCTTCAGGATTGTGCGGTTTTTCACCTAAGCATATTAGCTTCAGCACAGTCTGGTGCCGCTTGGCCGAGGCAGTGCTGCAGTGCTTCCAGCTTTTGACTGATGTGGTCATTTCGGAGATGGAGGTTGAAGACGAGGAGGAGGCTGAGGAGGATGAGGTGCTGGAGCTGTAGACCGTGGGGACAACCCTGATTGACCTAGGACCCGCAATCCTTGGCGTCGGGAGGACGTGTTCCGTCCCAAGGACGGACTGGGTCCTGGCTTCCACTATGTTAACCCAATGTGCCATCAGCGAGATGTACCGTCCCTGCCCACAAGCACTTGTCCACGTGTCCGTGGTTAGGTGGACTTTACCGGTAACTGCGTTGTTGAGAGCACATCTAATGTTTTGGGACACGTGCTTGTGTAATGCGGGGACGGCACATTGGGAGAAATAGTGGCGGCTGGGGACCGAGTACCGAGGGGCGGCCGCCGCCATCAGGTTGCGGAATGCTTCTGTCTCCACGAGCCTAAAAGGCAACATTTTGAGCGCAAGCAGTCGTGAAATGTGAGAATTTAGTAGTGTGGCCTGTGGGGTGTTGGCTGCATATTTGCACTTGCGTTCCAAGGACTGGGGTATGGACAACTGAACGCTGCGCTGGGACAAGGACATGGGCGTGCTTCCTGATGCTGCAACTTGAGAGTGTGCAATGACAGGTGCAGGGCAGGAGGCATCTTCGCATGCAGCATGGACAGGGGATTGGCTTGCATGCACAACAGCGGAAGAAGCAATGGTGCTACCCGCAGACACTGTTCCTGGACCCTGGGGTTCGGCCCACAAAGTCGGGTGCTTTGCTGCCATGTGCCTGATCATGCTGGTGGTGGTCAGGCTGGTCGTTTTGCCACCCCTGCTGATGCTGGCCTGGCTGGTGGTGCAAATGGCCTTTTTGGGGTTATCGGCAGAGTCTTTAAAAAACAACCAGACTCGGGAAGACCTAACAGTTGTACTGGCAACTTCCTTCGTGTTGGTGTTACGGGGAACGGTTGCCTGCCTTCTGTCTGTGGCCACCACACTGCTTCTTCCTGCCTGTTGGGGTGCTCTTCCTCCCTCCCCCCATGTGCTGCTGTCCTCGCTCTGCATGTCCTCCTGCCAGGTTGGGTCAGTTACTATATCATCCACCACCTCGTCTTCCAATTCCGCACCCTGGTCCTCCTCCTGACTCTCTGGCAATTGTGTTGACGCGTCCCCTGGGCGTGGGGTACTCGGTGCCGGGCCGGTCGTTGCTTGGGGTAATGTCACAGTGGCTGTGACCCGGTCCGTGACCCAAGGCGGTCAATCAAAAGGGGATTTTTATAGGGGATTTATGTACAAAGTTCCTGACGCCACCTGTGGTATGTGGCTATGTGGAGCCGCCGCTGCGGAGCAGGTCCTCTGGAGCTGATGTTACTGCAGCAGGGATAGTGTGGCTCTCCACAGGTAAAGCTTAGGTCCAGGGCAGTGTAGATGTTATGGGTTGTGCTGGGCGTTGTAGTGCAGGGGGTGATGGCGCAGACAATAATCACAGAGACAGTGTGGTGCAGTCTTCCGAGTTTACTCACAGTTGTTAAGTTCCTCAGGTTGCACTGTCCAGCTTACAGCCTCCCACGTCGCGCTGCGTTCACCAAGCAGGGGTTCAGCAATTACCCCAGATAATTCAGGAGCGCTTAACAGGACCCCTCTCTGTGTGCCTTTCTCAGTCGTCTTCCTGCGCTAGCTCTCACCCTCCTGCCCTGCACCTCGCAACCAGTGTCCCAATCCATTAGCCCCGGGTCTTGTTGGGCGACCTGGACCCTCTGTGGCCACCTTCTCGGTGATATAGTTGCGGATGTGGTCACTGCACCTTGCAAGTACAGCAGCCTTCGGTTCCTAGGTGAGCCTTGTAGTACACCACTAGTTAAGGGGCCGGTCCCCTCTGCGGCTTGATCCCTCCACCGCCTGGCAGATTCGGGCGTACGGGTTTTCCTCCAGCACTTCCCGTACCCCTAGGATTCCTTCTTCTGTTCCTGGAGCCTTTCTCCTGCTCCCTCTCCTCTTCCCTCTCTCTCCTTCTTCTCTCTCAGTCCTGGGCCTCTCTCCAGGCCCGCTCTGGAGCAGAGCTCCTACAGAGCCTCTGCTCCCCTCACTTTCCTCCTCTGACTGACGACTCTGACTGGACTCCCTAAAACAAGATGGTTCCCTCTTTTATGCAACTTCCTTTCCTGTGCTCCCCTGAACTACGTCCTTCACCCACACCCACTACATGGTTCCCCCTCACTTGGTTCCCCTCCACTCCAGCCAAGGGAAGGGGCTCAGCAAGAACCAGAGACATCTTGCCCCCCCTGCTGGCCTGGAGTGGTGTGTTGGATGCAGGTGTTAGGGTCCTGGGCAGTACTCCATCCTTACCTGAGGGTGAGATACCACACCTCTGGGTGAGATGCAGTACCTCTGTGGCGACTGAACCCGCAGGGGCTCCATAGTGTCTCATCATCGTCCACCTCTTGTGACACTTTCCCACCGTCGCCTTCATGTGACCGAAGCTGCTCAAATATTTGGGCATCGCTACACGTGATCTTCTCTTGCCCCCCTTCAAGTGGACCAGGCAAGAGGCCCGAATCTATCAATGGAAAAGTGAACAGCTCTTCAGATTGTCCAAGTGTGGGATCAGTTGTCTCTGTGTACTCGGCATGGTGGGAGGAAGGAGGATCAGGGTGAGGAATATGCGGTCCAGACTCACGGCTACTGAGACTTGACCGTGTGGAAGACGGGGTGGTGGTGGTGGTGGCTAAGTGACTGGAAGCATTATCCGCTATCCAACCAACAACCTTTTGACACTGATCTGGGTTCAATAGTGGTGTGCTGCGGTCCTCTAGAAATGGGGACAGGAAGGTCAGGCGAGAAGATGTGGGTGTTTGTTGTGGCACAATTTCGGCTTGCCCACGGCCTTGTCCTCGGCCTCTGCATGCACCATTACCATCACGTCCAGTTCCCCGTCCCTTGCCACGTGCCTTGCCCATTTTAAATGGAGGATAGTATCTTCCACGCTCACTACAAATGACTGAGTTTGGAGTGAACTTATATGTGATCCGTGTGATGGAGAAAACAGTGTTTTAAATACCTGGCCTGTAGGTAAGTAGTGTGAACAGCAAACTGCGGTGAATTGCTTCACTGACACACTAAAGAAAATTTTTAATGGAGGCCAGAAATGGCAGTATTTTCTGACAACGTATATGTGATCCGTGTGACGGAGAAAACACAGTTATAAATAGCTGAATTTCTAGCGCTGTAGTATGGAAAGGACCTGGCTGTATTCTGCAGTGCCAACAAGCAAATGGCGCAGAAAAACGGTGTTCTCTGGATTGCTTTATAAGCAAATAATGAGGATTAAGATCCAAAGAAAAGTATTCCTCGCCCCTGAGACCTGGGCCTTTGTATAGAAATATCTAACAGCAGCAGAAGGCAGAACTGGAATGGAGCCTCTTGTGCTATATGCACTGCAGTCTGCTATATACACTGCCTGCCTGCCTATATACACTGCCTGCCTATATACACTGCCTGCCTGATATCTCTGCAGATGGATTAGTCCTCAGAAGGACTGTTTGTTAAGATGGATATGTGTAGTGTACGGTTTTTCTCCCTACACTACCTAATACACAATCAAATCTCTCCCTGACATGGCAGCAGCAGCTCTCCCTACACTGTCTGATCCGGAGTGACTGTGATGAGCATGGCGGCGCCAGGTCTGATATACACCTGATGACGCTGTGCAGCCAGCCAATCACTGTAATGCCCACAACCAACATGGCTACGGCATTACAGTGACTGGCTGGCAATCCCTGCATGTTCATTGTCTCTCTAAAGAGCGCCAAACATGCAGGGAGGGGACCCGAGTTCCTGCCCGAGCAACCCAGAAATACTCGGCTAGCGCCAAGCATCTCGAGCAGTGAGATGCTTGGGCGAGCACCGAGCAGTAGCGAGCATGCTCGCTCATCACTAGTCTGAATACTTATGACCATGTGATATTTCAGTTTTTCATTTTTAATAAATTTGCAAAAATTTCTACATTTCTGTTTTTTTTCAGTCAAGATGGGGTGCAGAGTGGACTTTAATGGGGAAAAAAATGAACTTTTTAGAATTTACCAAATGGCTGCAATGAAACAAAGAGCGAAATTTTAAACGGGTCTGAATACTTTCCGTACCCACTGTACTAAAGCAGAAACCCCTAAAGTGACTTCTTTGACTGGAGTAAGATTGCTGGTGTAAGGAGATGAGCTGTAGCATCATTTCTCCTGTTATGCTCCAGCTCTGCCCACTTTGGTGGAACTGGGAAAAACCGCTGTGGAAATGCTAAAAGTTGCAACATTTTTGCACAATTCAGAGTTTATTTCATAACATTTGCAACCTTAACAATCAATTTACCCAAGAATTCTGGCGAAATAGCTTTGATGAATAGGGGCCCTTAGTCTTTTAGGAAGAGAGGTAGGTTCAGCACCACGCACCGCACCACATGGGTCCAAAATGTGGTATCTATATGCCAGAAATGGAGCCATTAAAAGGAATCTCTCTGAGATTTTACGAATGAAGCTAATGATACGGCAGTTTAGGTCCTAGAACGATGATAAAAATCATACCTGTCTTGTAAGTAATCTGATTTCCCAGCGCTGAGAAATTAAACTTTGAATTCACATGCAAATAAACCTGGAAGTGCCGTGCAGAATGTCTTGACACGCCCACACTGCACTTCCAGACTAATTTGCATGAGACTTCAGAGTTTGCTTTCTCAGCACTGAGACATCAGATGCCATAGCACTAGATTCAGTAGTAAAATTGTTCCTGAGAGGTTCCCTTTAAATACACAGCTCTCTTATGTCTTTTCTCCCCATGATGCTGAAGACAACGACGAGTGTAAATTATTCTTTAAGGCCATGTTACTTCATGGATTGAGATATTAAAAGACACAACTCTGACTCCATAGAATAATTGCCGGTCTGTCACCTGAATCGCAGCCGGGTCAGAAGCCACGAGGGGTCGTGTAAGACAATTTACTGTTTCTCAAGGGGATTTAGAGATAAGACGCAGAATACTGCGACTGGTTTTTTACCATAATCCAAGACAAACAATTATTTCCCTGCTGGTTTTTACCTTTTTCCAGGTCGCCCATAAATTAATAGCAATTAATATAAGAAAACTATGGTGGCCATCTTAACGGGATAGAATTGGCTGGAAATTATTATTATGCCAAATGAAAACTAATTAAGAAATCTATGGCAATAAGTAATTCCCAAATTGCGGAAGGGCTAATTGCTGCGTCACACTAAAGTTTTACTGTTTTGGATGTCGCTGAATCAGAGATCCTCTGAAGTCCTCCTACTTGGCCGCAGCTTACAGGGGTCCCATAAACAATATACAGTTTGCCAGGTGATAAATATATGTGTACGCACCTGTCTCAGCTTCTGATCTGTGCTACGTTCCATTCCTCTATGGCCGCTACCGTTTGCTGTACTCCAAATCGGGTTTTATAAGTTGCCTCAATGACATAATCATCTAAGGCCTTTTAAGGTCCAAACTCGAGGGGTCTGAATATTCAGATAATGTACTGTTGTATTTAGTTGCCACATGTCTTGGCCAGCCACCATCCAGTTCCTTCAGCTGAATCTTTGCAGGAAACTGCATCGGAGACCTGTTGGTTAGCTCATTGTTTGCTGTAAGCAATACAAACTCTTATTACAATCTGTGCAAAGTGGGGCAGATTCTACAATTTACAGCTGCTGCTTCCGAGACCTCTTGACTTACCTATCAATTGCTGTATCATTGCAAACTGCTTTTTAGAGAATGTTCACATCACGCTACTATCACCGCTGTAGACTCCTGTGGTTTATACAACCTATCTCTAAGTTCTGCTATAGACCTGCCATTTTCCTCTTCATCTGCTCTGCTGCAACTGCTGTGGTTTCCGGTGAGCCCTACTGTGAAGACCCGGGGTCTTTCATGGGCGTAACGCTACTAAGACAACACGGGGTGCGGGTAAAACAGTGTGGCAATACTTTATTGAGCCACAAAGCGGACAATAGACACATAGAACAGTCCCAGCAAGTACCCAATATGGTACAACATTACACAGTCTCACCCTTTTGCTCCGCCCACCTGGCATAGAACAGCGGTAACTTTGGGAATTCCAGGGCCAACTACCTCAACCAGTGGCCCTCCGCTTTTGGCGAGCCCCCACAGAGAGAAGGTAGCTGCAAGCTTAGGAAGCTATCAGTCCATCGAGGTACAAGGCCAGGAGATCCGAGAGTCCCACCCTGGCCTCTCCGAGAGTTTCTGTGGCACCCCAGGGGTCTGGTCTCCACAATAATAGCAATATTATGTCTGAGAGCAGGTGGGAGGTCTCTTGGTCAGGGATCTTATGCATGCCACACCTCCTGCCCAGTCCTGGGAGGGGAAGAACTTCCCCTATATAAACCTGGGGCTGAGGCAGGGTTAGGAGAGAGAGAGAACAAGAGTAGAGAAGAGAAGCAGCATAGGAAGAAACAACAGGAGCTCTGTGGGAGCAGTGCTACAAGGAGTCAGGGGCTGGCAGCTGCAGAGCTCGCCCTGACTGAGAAGTTATCACCGGACCCGGAGTCCGAGGCTGTGGGGACTAATCCTTACCCAGCAGCAGAAACCGACCGGCAGGGGATTGCAGGTCCTCTGGCCCAGAAACCCGAAGGCACGGTCACACGCGTGGGACCAGCACCGCCATCGTGGAGCGGAAGCCATTAGAAGGCCCCGAGTCACCGGCCATACGGGTGAGCACCACACGGTACACTCAGGGACGTGGGCTACTTTTACCCGCCTCTAGCAAGGTAGCCAGAAGAGTACAGTTAGCTAGGAAGGCCAACAACTCCGCCTGGCCAGGGGAGATCCCATCTGCTCAAGGACTGACCAGGCCCCGATCGCTAGCAAGTACTCCGGGAGGGTCTATCTTTGTCACCAGTAAAGACCCTGAACTACACGCATCGTCTCTGAGTGGTTCCTGCTACCCCCATCATCCACTTCGGCTGCCCTGAGGCCATACCCCTCCCGTTGGGGGTTATACCATCCCCGCTGCACCATCCTTCCACCGGCCTCAGCGGTCTGCTCTGCAGCGGCAGCTCCAAAGCTGCATTCAACGGGTGGCGTAGTCATCCAACATCTACTGCTAATAGACTCGCCACTTAGTTTGACTCCCTGGGCACGGACCGGGTCACCGCCACGAGACTACTACCCCCATCTGATCCGGCTCCGGGTAAGCCCCCGTGCACGCGATGTCGCACGACACAGAAGGCCCAGGGGCGCGTCAACTTTTGGCGTAGTCGGCAGGATTACGTGCCCGCAACCGCCGGGTACTGCGTGCCTGAAAAAGAGACTTTTAAACTTACCTGTGGCGAAGATTCCCGCCATCCGGCGCCATCTTCTGCCTTCTTCCCGCCATCCGTGGAGTTTTCCCGCCGTTGGACGCCATCTTGAAGACGCCGAAGAGGGGCGTGGACTCCGAAAAGCGCGCGAGAACTGAAGCCCCGCCTCACTTCCGGACGTTGCGTAAGGTCCTGGAAGGAGCCCAGCAGACGCCGACGTCACAGGAGCGCGACGGAAGGTCCTCGACCCTGACGATCCACTGCGGAGCCGCGGCCTACGGAAGAGGATCATCGCAAGGTAGGCCACGGTCCACTAGGGGGGAGGAAGATGTCGGATACGGAGGAGAGCTTCACTGCCTCAACCCCCGCCAGCGCCAGCGCTGCTGCATTCATGCCTTTCACCATGCCCTATATTCCGGGAGCAGCCTGGCTACCCCAATACTCAGGGGAGTCACATACCCTGAATGACTTTAGAGAAAAGCTGGATAGCCTCTTCCAGGTGTACCCCCTCACAGAAGAGCAAAAAGTGAGCATCCTGGTGGCCCAACTAACCGGGGCAGCCCAAAGGGAGGTAAAGTCCTGGCCACCTGGGAGGAGGACTGTCGTGGGGATACTAACCCGGCTGAGGGACACCTTTGATACCCGCACCTCAGCCGAGATTAAGCTTAAATTCTATGGGTGCAAGCAGCGAGCACATGAGAGTATAAGGGACTATGCACTAAACCTACAAGAGGCCCTGAGAGCCATTAAGCAGACCGACCCCGACAGCGTGGGAAACGAGGACAGGCTGTTGACCGAACAATTTATAGAGGGACTATATTGCAATGTCCACCGAACCCAGTTGCGGGCCATAGCCTTACAGGATCCTCATCTGGACTTTGCACAGTTCAAGGACAGAGCCATCCGGGTGCTCCGAGAACCGGCACCGGGTGGCGTTGTGACCCACAGGCGCCCAGCTATCACTTACCACCAGGAGGCGGCGCCCTTGTCGGCAGGGCCTGTGGGGGCTGATGCGCAGGCTTTGAACAATGACCCGGCTCCAGACCTGCACCATCAGGTCCAAGAGCTAGCTAAAAGCGTTGCTGCGCTAACCCGAACTGTGCAGTCTTTACAGGTTTCCACTCCAGGGAAGATCCAGCTGGCATCCGGACCGGAGGACATCCCGTGGCGTCGACCAAGGAGGACCCCACCGGCCAGAGGAAGACCCAGCGACCGATACAACGAGGACGGACAACCCATCTGCCGCCGCTGCAATCAACCCGGACATATGGCAAGGTACTGTCCTTTAAACTGGCACAACCTGGGGTAGAGGGCCAACCCCCAGGAAAAAGATCACCAGGCCCATCGAGCTGGCGCGACAAATATGTGGGAGGACGTCCAGTCTTGCCTGTGGTACTGGATGGCATTCCTATGAGTGCCCTACTGGACACCGGGTCACAGGTCACCACCATCCCGTACGTGCTCTTCAAGCAGTACTGGAATGACTCGGATATAACCCGCTATCCAGACGACGACTTGAGTATCATCGCCAGTAATGGTCAGCCCGTGCCACAGATCGGATTTAAAGAAATGACCATTAAAATCGGTTAAGTCGAACTGGCAGCACAGGGACTGATCATTGTGGACATTGACAAGCGCGAGAGTCACCCAAAGATAACTCTAGGAACTAATGTGATTGAAAATTGTCTTGCAGAGGTGATTTTCATTTTACAGCAGGTTGCCAAGAACGCCAGCTCCGGCCAGCAGCGAGTGCTCCAGAAAGAGATCCGGGCACTGATGCGACGGCAACAGGTGGAACTCTCCGGCGGTGAGATTGGTAGCGTAAGAATGTGTGACCCTTTCCCTATTGCCATACCCCCGAAAAGTGAAATGATGATTTGGTGTCGGGCAGCTATTGGTCTGAGAGGTAGAGATTACCAAGCAATGGTAGAACCAGCCTATTCAGACAGTAGGCCCACCATTTTGACAGCCCGGGGGGTGGTTGATGTACGCCATGGGAGGGTGCCCGTTCGTATAATAAATATCGGGAAGAGGGAAGTGTACCTACCCCGGTATGCCACGCTAGCCAAATTATACACCATCAACCAAAATTCTATACAGTCTGTGGAACCCTTGCCTCCATCTCACCCGGAGGAAGGTAACGGCTCTAAGAAAATAATGGAGGATTGGTGTCAGCAACTACATTTGGGTACTGACTCCACTCCCTCCCATCAGAAACAGGGAGTCTATCGGGTGGTTCAAGAGTACGAGAGAGTGTTTAGTAAACACCCGTTAGACTTCGGGCGAGTCAATGGGGTAGAACACCACATCCCCACGGGAGACCATCCTCCCATAAAAGAGAGGTATCGACCCGTACCCCCTGCACACTACCAACACGCCAAGGGGATGCTTAGAGACATGAAGGAGGCTGGGGTAATCAGGGATAGCTGTAGCCCCTGGGCAGCTCCACTAGTCTTAGTCAAAAAGAAAGACAACACCATGAGAATGTGTGTAGATTACCGGAAAATCAACCGAATCACACACAAGGATGCGTACCCCTTACCAAGGATAGAGGAGTCTTTGGCTGCTTTAAAATCTGCTAACTTCTTCTCTACCTTGGATCTCACTAGCGGGTACTGGGAGGTTCCTGTAGCAGAGGCGGACCGGGAGAAGACCGCATTCACCACCCCGATGGGACTTAGCGAGTTTACTTGTATGCCGTTCGGACTCTGCAATGCACCAGGAACCTTCCAACGATTAATGGAGTGCTGTCTGGGACACAGAAACTTCGAGACGGTCCTGCTGTACCTGGACGATGTCATCGTATATTCCAAGACTTATGAGGACCACCTGAAACACCTGGCGGAAGTGTTCGAAGCCCTGGCAAGTTATGGCCTGAAGGTGAAACCCTCTAAGTGTCACCTCCTGAAGCCAAAGGTGCAGTACCTGGGACACGTGGTGAGTGCTGACGGAGTGGCTCCCGACCCTGATAAGATCACCGCAATTAAGGAATGGCCAAGCCCCTCCAGCGTAAAGGAAGTGAGGCAGTTCCTCGGGTTGGTAGGCTACTACCGAAGGTTTTTTCCCGGTTTCACCAGAAAGGCAGCTCCTATGCAGGACCTCCTGATAGGCCAGTCCAGGAAGGCCAAGAACCAGAAGCCACCCTTCAGATGGGAGAAGCTGGAAGAAGAGTCCTTCCGCCAGCTGAAGATGGCCCTCACGGGGGATGAAATCCTGGCATACCCTGATTATAGCCAGCCCTTTATCCTCTACACCGACGCCAGTAACATCGGGCTAGGAGCCGTACTGTCCCAGATTCAGCAGGGGAAAGAACGGGTAATTGCTTATGCCAGCCGAAAACTGCGACCCACCGAAAGAAACCCTGAGAATTACAGCTCATTTAAGCTAGAGTTCCTGGCAGTGGTGTGGGCAGTCACCGAACGCTTTAAGCACTACCTCGCTTCTTCCCGGTTCACCGTGTACACGGATAACAACCCGTTGACACACCTGGACACTGCAAGACTCGGTGCCCTAGAGCAGAGATGGATGGCCCGCTTGTCCAACTATGAGTTTACAATCAAATACCGGGCAGGACGCTCCAATACCAACGCGGACGCCCTGTCCAGGATGCCAAATCTACCGGACGTAGGGGAAGACTCAGAGGGACTGGAAGAAGTTGAACTCCCCGCATTCCACCGTCATGGGACTATCCAGTATTCCCACCGTGTAAGGAGTAAATCCGCTACGTTCAACCCTTTACCTCATTACAACTGGGCGGAGACGCAAGACAGTGACCCTGCCGTCCGACTGGTAAAGGAGATGCTGACTCGGCCAGATGCACGCCTTGACCCAGACGCTCCGGAGGAAGCCAAGCAACTGTGGGCTGAGAAGAGTCGACTGTTCCTTTACAAGGGGAAGTTGTGCCGCAGAATGGTAAACTCCCGGACGCATGAATTAATCTGGCAAGTAGTGGTGCCAAGAAGAGACGCAGCTATGGTGATGGAGGCATACCACGATGGAGCTGGGCACTTCGGATGGAAGAAGCTGGAGTTCTTGCTGCGCGGGCGGTTCCATTGGGTGGGCATGAGAGGAACCATCGAGAGGTGGTGCAGAGACTGTGGCCCGTGCAACCTAAGAAGGAAGGACCGTGCCAGCCAGAAGACTCCCCTGCAGTCCATCGTCACCCGGCAGCCGTTGGAACTGGTAGCCTTGGATCATGTAAAACTGACCCCAAGCAGAAGTGGCTACGTCTACGCACTAACCATCGTGGATCACTACTCCCGGTTCTTGGTTGTCGTCCCCGTCAAGGACTTAACAGCTCGAACAGCAGCTAGAGCCTTCCAGCAGCATTTCTGCCGTCCACACGGTTACCCGGACCAAGTGTTGATGGATCAGGGACCTGCCTTTGAAGCGGAGGTCTTCCAAGAATTCTGCACTCTGTATGGCTGCCGGAAGATAAGGACGACACCCTATCATCCGCAAACTAATGGACTTTGTGAGAAAATGAACCAGGTGGTGATAGATCTTCTAAAAACATTGCCCCTGGAAGAACGCAGTCTGTGGCCCGAGAGGTTGCCCGACCTAGTGGACCTATACAACCACATCCCGGTAGGTTCCACTAACTGTACCCCGGCTTACCTGATGAGGGCAAGACCTGGTAAGCTACCTGTTGACCTGGAGATGGGAGTCCTGACACCCGAGGACACTTCACCAGAAGCAGACTGGGACACAGAGAGGCAGCAGCAGTACCGGAAAGTACAGGAGAGCGTGGAGCGTAGTCTCTGTCAAGCTAGGGAAAGACAAGAGAAAACTTACAACCAGTATGCTCCCGCTGTTCCCCTGGTGCCCGGAGAGCAGGTCTTGAAGAGGAAAAGACGGCTCCATAAGTTGGACGACCAGTGGGAGAAGGACCCGTACACCGTACTGCCCTCAAGCCACGACAACCCGAAGGTCTGTACCATCAGCAAAGACGGAGGGGAAACCACAACCATTGTATCCCGGGATCACCTGAAGAAGTGTCCCGAACAGCTACGGAACCCTGAAGAGGAACAAGAAGACCCTCGACCCGTAGAGGAAGGGAAAGATATGGTTAGTACTGTGCTCGGAGACTTCCCTCGGTCCTGGACTCAAGTCAATGGTGCAGTTGTGGTACCCGTCCTCACGTTCCTCCAACCAGAATCCCAAGTACTTACAGAGCAACCGGTAGAGCTGGAAGAACAGCCGGTCCAGGAGGCAGAAGACTCCACACAAGCAGACCAGGAGGATCAACCCTCTGCTTATAGTGAGCCTGCCATACCCCTAGTGAGCCAAAGGGTCCGTAGACGGCTGCCCAGTTTACCTTTGACAGCTCCTATACCCTGTAGCTCAGGACCAGTCAACCAGCTTCGTAGGTCCACTAGGCTCACTAGAGGCCAGCTGCCCGTACGGTGGAGGATCTAAGTGTTTAAGTTATTTTATTAATGTTTATCTGTTATTGTTGCTTGTGTATAATTTTGTGTTTCTAGTTATTTACAGGAGTCTTTGGTGGATTTACCGGGAATCCTTTGTGTATAGTTGGAGCGTAACCCAGGACGGACTAAAGACTGTTAAGGACTCGGGGCAGGACAGACCCCTACCTGGTTACGTCTCCCTGTTTTGGTGAAATGGACACCTTTGTTTTCTTCAAAGACTGCACCCGGTTGCGGACACACCGTGACCATCTTTATGTGTTTCCTTATTGTATTTTATTGTTGTTGTTATACCCTGTTATGTTTTTGTAAAATATGTTTAGTCCCGGAGTACTAAATTTCACTAGGGGGGAATGTGGCACCCCAGGGGTCTGGTCTCCACAATAATAGCAATATTATGTCTGAGAGCAGGTGGGAGGTCTCTTGGTCAGGGATCTTATGCATGCCACACCTCCTGCCCATTCCTGGGAGGGGAAGAACTTCCCCTATATAAACCTGGGGCTGAGGCAGGGTTAGGAGAGAGAGAGAACAAGAGTAGAGAAGAGAAGCAGCATAGGAAGAAACAACAGGAGCTCTGTGGGAGCAGTGCTACAAGGAGTCAGGGGCTGGCAGCTGCAGAGCTCGCCCTGACTGAGAAGTTATCACCGGACCCGGAGTCCGAGGCTGTGGGGACTAATCCTTACCCAGCAGCAGAAACCGACCGGCAGGGGATTGCAGGTCCTCTGGCCCAGAAACCCGAAGGCACAGTCACACGCGTGGGACCAGCACCGCCATCGTGGAGCGGAAGCCATTAGAAGGCCCCGAGTCACCGGCCATACGGGTGAGCACCACACGGTACCCTCAGGGACGTGGGCTACTTTTACCCGCCTCTAGCAAGGTAGCCAGAAGAGTACAGTTAGCTGGGAAGGCCTACAACTCCGCCTGGCCAGGGGAGATCCCATCTGCTCAAGGACTGACCAGGCCCCGATCGCTAGCAAGTACTCCGGGAGGGTCTATCTTTGTCACCAGTAAAGACCCTGAACTACACGCATCGTCTCTGAGTGGTTCCTGCTACCCCCATCATCCACTTCGGCTGCCCTGAGGCCATACCCCTCCCGTTGGGGGTTATACCATCCCCGCTGCACCATCCTTCCACCGGCCTCAGCGGTCTGCCCTGCAGCGGCAGCTCCAAAGCTGCATTCAACGGGTGGCGTAGTCATCCAACATCTACTGCTAATAGACTCGCCACTTAGTTTGACTCCCTGGGCACGGACAGGGTCACCGCCACGAGACTACTACCCCCATCTGATCCGGCTCCGGGTAAGCCCCCGTACACGCGATGCCGCACGACACAGAAGGCCCAGGGGCGCGTCATTTCCATGGGGCCAGATGACCGGTGGGTCCTATTCTGGCTTCTTTGAATGTCTCCATGAGTTCTAGGCAACCGTTGGGTGCCTCCTGGCAACCCCAAACAACATATCCATGGGGCCATGTGACTTCCTCGTTCCACCCTGGTCTCCCTAAAATGTATCCATGTCTCTCTGATGGTCAGTGGAGCAGTTCCGAATCTTTCCAATCAGGTCCGATACCCTTAGGCCAGAATCATGTAGAATTCAAATCTGTGTCTCTTTAATGGATCTGCCATGCAATCCATCTGCTGTCCTGAAGGATGTCTCTCATTCTCATTCTTGTAAAGTCTTTCTGATGCTCCGTAATTCTCTGTCCCAGGTTTCTTTTCAGCAGGATAGATAAACCCTTTTTCTATTTACATATAAAGGTCATCAGTAACAGATTGGGGTTAGGGAGGGCATTACTCACATGGCTCAGCTCTAGGGTTGAGCGAGTATGTTCTGTCCGAGTATGCTCGGGCCGAGCTCCAAGTATTTACAGCTGCTCGGTGATATGGTTGAATCGCTTTCGTGTGCATGATTTGCAACTGTTTGACAGCTTTATTACTTGTGAAGAATGTGTAAGAAATAGACATTCCTCGCATGTAATAAAGCTGTCAAACAGTTGCAAATCATGCACATGGGAGCTATTTAACCTTATCACCGAGCAGCTGTAAATACTCGGAGCTCGGCCCGAGCATACTAAGCGAAAGGGTTAATAGAACATACTCGCTCAACACTACTTAGCTCTCATTGTTTGAGCTAATCTATTTACATAGTATAGTAGGGGCTCTTTAAATCAACATTCACGATTATTCAAACAATAGTCTGTGTTAATCAACCAAAGAAGATCACAGGTTAAAAAGTCAACATAAAAATAAAGGTATACTGCTCTTGCCATCAGAAGGTATGTCTGGCATAATTAAGATTTTACACTGTATCATCACACCTACTTTTCTTGTTTGTTTACTATGTAGAATAGCCTGTTGTCCAGCGCTTTGCTGTTCAACATGTCTTCCAGTCTGGGGTGCCAACGTTCTGGGTCCACTCTGATTTGAGGCTTCATGAATCCACCTCACCTGAACCCTAACAATATCATTTCTGGAGGTTATGGCTGGAACCACACTGATCACAAACCAGAGTGTCCCTGAATGGAACCGTCAAGAATTTGTTCGACCTCTGCTCCACTCACTGTCCAGAAATGTTGTGGTCACACATGCTTCCTAAAATCACGCAAATGACTTTCGTGCGAACATTCTCGAAGCTTCTCCTATGGATAGGTGATACATTTTGTTCAAGGACCAACCTATTTAGTTTTGTGTTAATTATAACAGCGGAGCAGCATTGGCAAGAGCCACTTGGACAGCAGAAAAGGAAATACAACTTCCATTTCTTAAGCCGCCTTACATTAAGTCATGCTATGGTTGCTCAGACCAAAGCCCAGAAAAAGCTGAATTATGTAAATTCTGGCAGTTGCTTTAGAATATATATTGGCTTAAAAATAATCAAAACTTCAATTGTACTGCTGAATCGCTCTACAATGCCCATAGCAAGCTTTGATGCCATTCTTCGCCTACGATGTCGACACCTATTGTCCACCCAAGAATGACAGAAACTATGGCTGAACATTCCAAAAGTCATTTCCCATTTTACAAATAATTTGTAGAATTTTACAACACACAAAAAAACGCATCTCCACTTAGGAAATGGAGATATATATTCAGGCAGCACAAGCCCAATGAAAGAGCCAGATATGGCAAAAAAAACTTATATATTTTGCCAATCCAAATATTGATAACTAGAGATGAGCGAATATAATTGAGTGGAATTGAATTCTACTCGAATTTTACAAAAATCTGCACTTGCCAAATTTTGTAAATCACTTTGGCATGGAATCAGGAAAATAAAAATTCTTATACTCACCTTACCACTCACCTCTCTGTCACCCATCTGGTCCTCGTTGCATCTGATTGCCGCTGTGGGCACTGAAATTTCTGTTTTTCTCACACTAGGCAGGGACTTTTGATTAGGATTGGAATGGTTCAGTGCAAGGTCACATAGTGGCACCATGATGATGTGACCTCACACAACCTATCGAGAAAGTCCCAGGCATTTCAGTGCCTGTGCTGGTGATAAGATTCAGCGAGGACCAGACGAGTGATGGTGAGGTGCGGAGTAACAGGAGAGATGAGCGGTGAGGGGTGTATAAAGATTTTGTATGTATATTTCATGTGTTACTATACTCTATAGTTCACTTATATCCTTAAGATCAATGAGGGCAATAACACAAGAATAAAAAACTCACCCTGCCTCCCCATAGGTGAAAATGTAGCAAGGTAGCCATTCTATGTTTGAGCTCTTGACGTGGTCTTGGTTGTTTTCCGAGTGTGAACTCATGCACCCACCCCCCCCACATCCCCCTGAAATGGATTAATATATGTATCTATGTGATTTATTTATTTTTTTAATGTCCAATTTTTTTCTTGCAGTTTTGCCCCTGGTCAAAATAATCTGCAAAATTGCCCTGCAGTTCAAAGAGAAAGCGATGTTTATGGTGCAAAATGCTGTGATGTTGCACAATTTCACTTTACAAAAGTGCTCGTCATGGGGCAAAGAACTTGTTATACCAGGAAGAAAAATTTAACTAAAAATATTCTTTGCATGCAGAGAACAGGGGCTCTAAATTCTGACTTTTCAGGGAGGGAATTCCAAGTTTTTACAATCTCCTTGAGACTCCCAATAGGAGATTATATGGGACTGTCTCCATGAGATGAGTCCTTTATACCCCCAAAAATAGTCAAGTGGTTTCTCATCAACTTCATTTTAAACAACCTGCAGAAAATAGTGAGATGTGTAAAAAAAAAAAAAAAAGGCACAGAAATAAAAAATGTTACATTACTTATAAAATACAGTTTTGCTCTAAAACAACAGGAAACAGTTTCAAATTCAGCATTTTTGCAGTTTAAAAAATTCATGACCGACCACTGAGGTCCGCATAATATGGTTCCCTCTGATGGAGATTTGCACTTTCCAGTGTTGATAGTAAATAAAACATTGGTTCCAAATTATTCTAAAAAAAAACACCCTAAATATATTCTCAGGATACGGAATGTAGCTCAGTAGTTACCATGGCGATGGCTCTAACGCCCCGGGAACTTCTGTAAGTTCCTTCGTCCTGTTTTGTTTCATTAGTCTATTTTTTCCTCCGCGGATGTGATTGTTTGTTTGGATTGTTCGCCTGTAGATTCAGACAGGATATACTGTAGCAAGTTTCAGGACTCTGAGATATTTACAGACCGATAACAGGACTGACTCTTGATGCTCATTATTATCTTCTTGAATCTCGTTAAGTTTCTTTTGCCACAAAAAAAGTTCAATAAGTTTTATGGTTCATTTTGGAGGCTTAGATGCAAGTAGTGATTATTTAGAAATTAAACTTTTCTAAAAAATTTCTTCTAAGTTCTATTCCTGATCTGTGTGTGCGCCTGAGGTTATTCTTACATTTGTTTCGTTATTCTCTGCTGGTCTAAGAAGTATCTCTTTCTAAAGAGTAATGTAGCGATCACTTAGTCACACGGTAACAAATATCGTAGAGCTACACCTGTGCTTGCAGAGCAATGACTATGAACTTATCTTTTGTATTGAAGCATCTAATGACAGTGTGAAAAGGTTATTGTACAGGAGGAAGAGGAGGTGAGCTGTGACATCTCTTATTGTGAATGGTGGATCCTATGTTATCTACTATATATAGCGGTGTTATCAGTCATTGTACAGGAGGAGGAGAAGGTGAGTTGTGACATCTCCTATTGTGAATGTTGGGTCCTGTGTTATCTACTATATATAGAAGTGTTATCAGTGATTGCAAAGGAGGAGGAGGTGAGCTGTGACATCTTCTATTGTGAATGGTGGATCCTGTGTTATCTACTGTATATAGAGGTGTTATCAGTCATTGTACAGGAGGAGGAGGTGAGCTGTGATATCACCTATTGTGAATGGTGGATCCTGTGTAATCTACTGTATATAGAGGTGCTATCAGTCATTGTACAGGAAGAGGAGGTGAGCTGTGATATCACCTATTGTGAATGCTGGATCCTGTGTTATCTACTGTATATAGAGGTGTTATCAGTCATTGTACAGGAGGAGGAGGTGAGCTGTGACATCACCTATTGTGAATGGTGGATCCTGCATTATCTACTGTATATAGAGGCGCTATCAGTCATTGTACAGGAGGAGGAGGAGGAGGTGAGCTGTGATATCACCTATTGTGAATGGTGGATCCTGCGTTATCTAGTGTTTATAGAGGTGCTACCAGTCATTGTACAGGAGGGTGAGGAGGTGCGCTGTGATATCACTTATTGTGAATGGTGGGTCCTGTGTTATCTACTGTATATAGAGGTGTTATCAGTCATTGTACAAGAGGAGGAGGAGGTAAGCTGTGATATCACTTTTTGTGAATGGTGGATCCTGTGTTATCTACTGTATATAGAAGTGTTATTAGTCATTGTACAGGAGGAGGAGGTGAGCTGAGACATCATCTATTGTGAATGGTGGATCTTGTGTTATCTACTGTATATAGAGATATTATCAGTCATTGTACAGGAGGAGGAGGAGATGGGCTGTGATATCGTCTATTGTGAATGGTGGATCCTGCATTATCTACTGTATATAGAGGTGTTAGCAGTCATTGTTCAGGAGGGGTGGGTGAGCTGTGACATCATCTATTGTGAATGGTAGATCCTGTGTTATCTACTGTATATAGAGGTGTTATCAGTCATTGTACAGGAGGAGGAGGTGAGCTGGGACATCTCCTATTGTGAATGGTGGATCTTGTGTTATCTACTGTATTTAGAAGTGTTATCAGTAGGGATTAGCGAATGTGCTCGGTGATACTCGGATATCACTTGAGTATCTGGATGCTCAGATGTGCTCTTTACTCGGCGATCATTAACCGGTGCTCGATTTCAAACTCGAATCCCAGCCCTGCGTGTTTGGCGCCTGTTACGCTGCCAATAAACATGTGGGGATTGCCTGCGAGTCACTGTAATGCCATAGTTATCTCGGTCGTGGCAATACTGTGATTGGCCGTATGACATCAACAGGGGCTATAAAAGGACAGGTGCCACCAGGCTCGGCACACTGACGCCAGTGCACAGCTCTGTGACAGTTATTATTAGAGTGAGAGAGTGCTTGTATAGGTGTTTGTGTACAGTATAACGAATCAGAGTCCTTTAGTGCTTATACTGGTGCTGAAGTTGAACCATCATATTAACTGTCCTTGTAAAGGCTAATTTTGTGCTTTGCGGTTTGTATCAGATACAGGAGCAAGGAGAAAAGGCAAGAAGAGTGGCTGAATACAGTCTCTAGGCAGGGATTAGGGCTTTGCAGTCCATTGCTAAATATATAGCTGCGGCAGTTCCCCTCATTCTTTTTTTTCTGTGTGAAAAAGTTGACTTTATTGTCATCTATAGACCATTACGTACTTTGTTGTACATTTTGGCGTTATATAACATTCCAAAAAAAGTGTTGAATCATTTTTCTGTATTCAATTACTCACCCATACAGTATTCTGTGCTCTGGGGCACATTTCTGTGGCATATAACCCTCCAAAAAAACGTTTCAAATTTTTTCTGTATTCACTAACTCATCCATACAGTATTATGTTTTTGGGGTACATTTCAGTGAAAAACAGTACAGAAAAGCATTCAAAATTTTTTTTAGTATTCAGTTACTCATCCATAGAGTACTACACGCACTGGAGTACATTATGGTGGTATGTAAAACTCCAAAAAAGTGTTTAAAAATTTATCTGGATACAATTACTCATCCATAGAGTACTACAAGCTTTCTATTACATTTCCTTGGTATATAACACTCCAAAAAAGCGTCAATTTTTTTTTCTGTATTCAGTTACTCATCCATAGATTATTACGTGCTCTGGGTACACTTCTGCGACATATAACGCTCCAAAAAAACGTTGAAAAAAAAAAGTGGTAATCAATTACTCATCCATAGAGTATTAAATGCTCTGGGGTACATTTCTGTGGCATATAACACGCAAAAAAAAGTTAAAAAAGTTTTCTGGATTGAATTAGTAATTCATACAGTGTAATGTGCTTAGCGGGCGACAAAGATGGCGGAATCCCGCAAGACTCCCAAGGGAGCGACTGGTGGAATATTGGAGCCAGACCAAGCTGGCGCTATAACGGAGGTGGCAGTAGCCGGTTGTGCTGAACTGGCCACTTTCCCAGAGCCATAAAGGCCCAAACCCAGGCCGCAACTTTCAAAGCTCGGGTTCTTGCGGACAGAAGAAGGGAGAGCCATGATACATCAACTAGCAAGTGGACTGTTGGGTCTAGGCTGGTCGGAATAGAGAAGGAGGTGACCCAGGACCAGGGCTGGAGAAATGCTATCAAGGTACCGACAGTTAGCATCCTGGAGGGAGGTCGTTGCGTACCACCGGCAGTGGAGATGTGGGTCCATAGAAGAGCTTGGGATCCATTATCGCATCTCGTTCAACCAGCTGACGTTAGAGACGGAACACTTGCTTCGAAGCCTGCAAGAGCTTATGGCTGGAACCAAGGTCACGTTCCTGAAAATGGAGGCTCAACATCGCTGGTATGCGGTGGGTGTGATTCGAGAAATAAGGTAGCAGGATGAACCCGTCTTGTAAAATGAATTGGCCTGGGAGAGGCCTCTCGAGGTGGCTTAAGATGGGGCTACTACCCTGAGATATTGTATTGTCCTTGGGGTTCCCCACCTCCTATGTAGTAGAAGGCGATGGTGCAGGGGGCTGTCGTCCATCTCTACATGTCAGTAGCTCCGGCACTACCCGAAGTCAGGTCACTTACAGCTCAGGTACCTGGGAATCAGGCTCCAGGGAAAAAGGTGGAGGCAGTCTGCCCAGCCTCCCGAGGAAGGAAAAGAAGAAGCGGACACTTGAAGAGGATTACAGTATTACCCTCCTTATACTTTTTTCCTGGCTTTGCACTTTTTCGCAAAGTGTTTTTGAGTGTATATTCAAAATTTCCGTTCAAAAATGTTTCTGCATTCAATTAGTCATCCATACAGTTCAATGCTGTTATTGTAACATTATGGTGCTAAAACTAAAAAAAAAAGTTCACATTTTTTTCTGGTTTTGTGTCACCCTGGCCTGGATGCCACAAAGTGTAATAAAGCTGTGTCTGAGAGCAAGGGGGAGGTTCTCTAGTCAGGGGAACATTAGCATGCAATGCCTCCTGTCTCAGGCCAGTAGGGGGAGCTGGCTGCCCCTATAAAAGCTGGTACTGAGGGCAGGGTTAGAGAGAACCAGATGACCTGTCTCAGGACTGAGACGTGTCTCAGCAGAGCAGGGACAGACAGTTGCACTGCACCTAAGAAGAAGTGTGGCAGGAGGAGAGCCACAAGCCAGAGACAAGAGGCGAAGCAAGCCTGTCTTGGCAGATAACAGACTTAATCTACCAGACTTTGGTGTCTGAGGCTGGAAGGATTCCACATCCTCCAGCAGAGAACCAGTCCGCAAGGGACTGTACATTCCTTGGCCTAAGAAGCCTGGAGGCCCTGCCACAACCGAAGGGACCAGTAAAGCCGTACAAGGCTGGGAGCAGAAAGGAACCCACGTCGCAGGCCATACAGGCGAGAAAACACGGAAAGCTCGGAAACGTGGGCTGTTACCCTATCAGAAAACCAACAGCACAAAACGGACTACTACTGGCCTGACCACCCTGAGCCATGGAACCGGGTTGCCACTACTACTCCCATCGGTCCCCCTATTGCCCGGATCCGAGTGCCCCACGGCCCAGGGGGCGAGTCAGCTTTGGCGTAGTCAGCAGGATTTCGTGCCCGCAACCACCGGGTACTGCGTGCCTGAAAAAGACTTTTGTAACTTATCTGTGGCGAAGTTTCCCGCCGTCTGGAGTCGTTTCCCGCCATCCGGAGTCGATTCCCGCCATCAGACGCCATCTTGGACCGTTTCCCGCCGTCTTCTGCCGTCTTCCCGCCATCCGCGGCTGCTTCCCGCCATCGGACGCCGTCTTCAGGACGCCGCGCGGGGAAGAAGAGGGGCGTGGACGTCAAAACCGCGCGAGATCCGAAGCCCCGCCCCACGCACCGACGCTGCGCAAGGTCCTGGAAGGGAGAGAGAGCGACGCTGACGTCATCAAGACGCGACGCCAGGTCCTCGTCCATAGCAGCAGCAGCGGAGCCGCGGCCTACAGAAGAGGATCGTCGGAAGGTAGGCCACGCTTGACTAGGGGGGAGGAAGATGTCGGACACAGAGGCCCCCACTACCACCAACGCAGCTGCAGCAGCGGTGATGCCCTTTTCCTTGCCCTACATCCCTGGAGCGGCCTGGCTGCCCAAGTACTCAGGGGAGCCCCATGCCCTAACTGACTTCAAGGAAAGGCTATACAGTTTGTTCCAGGTTTACCCCCTGACAGAGGAACAGAAGGTCAGCATATTGACAGGGCAGTTAACTGGCGCAGCCCAAAGGGAGGTAAAATCATGGCCCACTGAGAAGAAAAGGACTGTGAAGGGTATTCTGGCCCGGCTGCGGGGTACCTTTGACACACGTACCTCCGCTGAAATTAAAATGAGGTTCTATGGATGTAAGCAGCGGGCACAGGACAGCATCAGAGACTATGCCCTAAATCTACAGGAAGCCTTGAGGGCTATTCAACAAACTGACCCTGGCAGTGTGCAGGACACCGATAAGCTGCTAACAGAACAATTCATAGAGGGTCTGCTGTCTAGCGCCCACAGGGCCCAACTGCGCCTCATGTTCTTTCAGAACCCCGACCTGACCTTTGCCCAATTTAAGGACAGGGCCATAAGGGTGCTCCGTGAATCTGCAACCAGTGGCGCTATAAACCCCCCGGCGCCCTGCTCTCACCTACCACCAGGAGGCGGCGCCCTCCTCTATGGACTCCGTGGAGGCTGATGCACAGGCCCTGAACCAAGCCCCGTCGAAAGGCCTGCACCACCAAGTCCAGGAGCTGACCAAGAGCGTCGCGGCATTGACCAGGACCGTCCAGGCATTGCAAGTGGACCCGTCAAGACCCATCGAGCTGGCTTCAAGTCCGGAGGATGTCCCGTGGAGTCGACAGAGGAGGATCCCGTCGTTCCGAGGGAGGCCCACAGACCGTTACGCAGAGGATGGACAGCCCATTTGCCGTCGATGCATCCAGCCCGGACACATTTCCAGATACTGTAATTTAAACGGGTCCAACCTGGGGCAGAGGGCCGACCCCCAGGCATAAGATCACCAGGCCCTTATAATTGGCGTGATAAGTACGTTGGGGGGCGCCCGGTTTTACCCGTGGTGCTGGACGGTATCCCCATGAGCGCCTTGCTGGATACTGGGTCACAAGTAACCACAATCCCTTATGTACTTTTTAAGCAGTATTGGACTGATGCTGACATCACACGGTATCCAGACAGTAACTTGAGCATCATCGCCAGTAATGGCTTACCCGTGCCGCAGATGGGGTTCAAGGAGATGACCATTAAAATTGGTAAAGTTGAACTGCCGGCACAGGGAGTGATTATTGTGGACATTGACCGTCATGAAAGTCACCCTAAAATAACTGTGGGTACTAACATAATTGAAAATTGTCTTTCAGAGGTAATTGTAATTCTACAACAGGTGGCGGTGAATGCTAGTTCCAGCCAACAGAGAGTCCTCAACAAGGAGATAAAAGCCCTGATGAGACGGCAGCAGGTAGAACTGTCTGGTGGTGAGATCGGTAGCGTAAGACTGAGTGACCCATTCCCCATTTCCATGCCTCCCGAAAGTGAAATGATGATCTGGTGTCGGACTGCAATCGGGTTGAGAGATAGAGACTACCAAGCCATGGTAGAACCCGTGTACTCGGACAGCAGGCCCATCATTTTGACAGCCCGGGGGGTGGTTGATGTCCGTCATGGGAGGGTGCCCGTCCGCATCCTCAACATTGGGGAGAGGGAAGTACACTTACCCAGGTACGCTACACTCGCCAAACTGTTTGTTGTCGAACACCAAGCTATCAGGGCCGTGGAACCCTTGCCTCCATCTCCTCAGGCAGAGGGTAATGGCTCCCAGAAACAAAAGGAGGACTGGTGCCAGAAACTCCATGTGGGTGCTGACTCCACTCCCCTGCACCAAAAACAAGGAGTCTACCGGGTGGTACAGGAGTACGAGAGAGTCTTTAGTAAGCACCCGCTAGACTTCGGCAGAGTAAAGGGGATAGAACACCACATCCCCACAGGGAGCCACCCACCAATAAAAGAGAGACACAGGCCTGTACCCCCTGCACATTATCAAAACGCCAAGGGTATGCTAAGAGAGATGAAAGAAGCTGGGGTCATTAGAGACAGCTGTAGCCCCTGGGCAGCCCCCTTGGTTCTGGTCAAAAAGAAAGACGGCACCATGAGAATGTGCGCCGACTATAGACAAATCAACCGTATCACTCATAAAGACGCATATCCGCTGCCTAGAATAGAGGAGTCTTTAGCCGCACTAAAATCAGCTAACTTCTTTTCTACTTTGGACCTTACTAGCGGGTACTGGCAGGTTCCTGTGGCAGAGGCTGACAAGGAGAAGACCGCCTTCACCACCCCGATGAGACTGAGTGAGTTCAACTGTATGCCTTTCGGGCTCTGCAACGCACCAGGGACCTTCCAGCGGCTGATGGAATGCTGTCTAGGGCACCGAAACTTCGAGACGGTCCTCCTTTACCTGGACGACGTGATCGTCTATTCAAAGACGTACGAGGACCATCTAAAGCACCTGGCCGAGGTGTTCGAAGCCCTGGCAGGCTACGGCCTGAAGGTGAAACCATCGAAGTGTCACCTGCTGAAACCAAAGGTCCAGTACCTAGGGCACGTGGTAAGCGCGGAAGGAGTGGCCCCCGACCCTGACAAGGTCACGGCAATCAAGAGCTGGCCAAGCCCCTCGAACATCAAAGAGGTGAGACAGTTCCTTGGGTTGGTAGGCTACTACCGAAGGTTCATCCCCGGGTTCACTAAGATGGCAGCTCCTATGCAGGACCTCCTGATCGGACAGTCTAAGTCCCGAAGTCAAAAGCCACCCTTCAAGTGGGATAAACCGGAAGAGGAGTCCTTCCGCCAGCTAAAGATGGCCCTCACGGGGGATGAGATCCTGGCCTACCCTGATTACGGCCAGCCTTTCATTCTCCACACAGACGCCAGTAATGTGGGACTGGGAGCCGTATTGTCCCAAAACCAACAGGGCAGAGAACGGGTGATCGCATACGCAAGCCGGAAGCTGAGGCCCACTGAGAGGAACCCGGAGAATTACAGCTCCTTCAAGCTAGAATTCTTGGCGGTGGTGTGGGCCGTGACGGAACGCTTCAAGCATTACCTGGCCTCCGCAAAGTTCACCGTGTACACGGACAACAACCCGTTGACACACCTGGACAATGCAAGACTGGGTGCCCTAGAACAGCGGTGGATGGCCCGTCTCTCCAACTATGACTTCGTGATCAAGTACCGGGCCGGCAAAACCAATGCCAATGCTGACGCCCTATCGAGGATGCCTCACTTACCTGAAGGTGACGAAGACCCAGAAGAGCTGGAGGAGGTAGAACTCCCCGCGTTTCACCGGTATGGAGCCGCTCAATACTCTCACCGCGTGAAGGAGGAGGATCTAACAACTGTGATGATGAATCCCCTACCTAACCACAGCTGGGCCGAGACCCAAGATAGTGACCCTGCAGTCCGCCTGGTGAAAGATCTGCTGACCCGGGAAGACGCCCGCCTAGATCCAGATGCCCCAGAGGAAGCCAAGCAGCTATGGAAGGAAAAGAGCAAGCTGTTCCTCTACGAAGGCAAGTTGTGCAGAAGGATTGTCAACCACCGGACGCACGAGCTGACCTGGCAAGTCGTGGTCCCAAGGCGGGATGCAGTTATGGTCCTGGGGGCTTACCATGACAGAGCGGGACACTTTGGTTGGAAGAAACTGGAGTTCCTAGTAAGAGGAAGGTTTTTTTGGGTCGGCATGAGAGGAGCTGTGGAAAAATGGTGCAGAGACTGTGGCCCTTGTCACCTAAGGAGGAAGGACCGTACCAGCCAGAAGACACCCTTGAGGCCCATCGTCACCACGCAGCCGTTTGAGCTGGTAGCTCTGGACCATGTCAAATTGGCTCCCAGCCGGTCAGGATACATCTATGCCCTGACAATCGTGGACCACTATTCCCGTTTTCTAGTGGTGGTCCCGGTAAAGGACTTGACAGCCCAAACAGCGGCCAGAGCCTTCCAGCAATACTTCTGCCTTCCACACGGGTATCCGGAACAGGTCCTGACAGACCAGGGTCCAGCGTTCGAGGCTGAAATCTTCCAGGAGTTCTGCAACCTCTATGGCTGTAAGAAAATACGGACAACGCCTTACCACCCCCAAACCAACGGGATGTGTGAGAAGATGAACAATATAGTCATTGATCTCCTGAAGACGTTGCCCCTGGAGGAACGCAGCCTGTGGCCAGAAAAATTGCCGGACCTGGTAGACATGTACAACAACATCCCGGTGAACGCTACAAACTGCACCCCGGCTTACCTGATGCGAGCTAGACCAGGTAAGCTGCCCGTAGACCTGGAGATGGGAGTCCTAATACCTGAGGACACCTCCCCGGATGCGGACTGGGATGCGGAAAGGCAACTGCAGTACAAGAAGGTACAGGAGAGTGTGGAGAAGAGCCTGGCCCAGGTGAGAGAGAAGCAAGAAAGACTCTTCAATCAACACGCCCCTGCTGGTCCCCTAGAACCTGGTGAGCAAGTCCTAAAGCGAAAAAGAAGGCTACATAAGTTGGACGACCAGTGGGAAAGGGAACCCTACACCATACTGCAGTCTGACCACGACAACCCAAAGGTGTGCGTAATCACCAAGGACGGAGGAGAAACCACTAGTGTCGTCTCCAGAGACCACCTCAAAAGGTGCCCCGAGCAACTCCGTAGTGCAGAAGAGGATCAGAGTGACCTTGAACCCGCAGAGGACAAGGAAGAAATGATCAGCACCGTCCTCGGAGAGTTCCCTCAGTCCTGGACTCGCATAAATGATGCCATAGTGGTACCCGTCCTGCATTTCCTGCAACCGGCCCAGCAACAACCAACACCAGAGCCGGAAGGTGAAGAGGAGCAAGCAGTTCCAGAGGCAGAAGAGCCTGTTCCAGCAGCCCAGGAGAGTCAACCCTCTGCTGACAGTGAGCCTGCCATGCCTGCGGTAAGCCAAAGGACCCGCAGACAGCTGCCTGCCCTACCTGTATGCCCAGCTGACAGCTGTACCCCTAACGCTAGTGGGGAAAGCCAGGTTGGTCCACCACCAGACAGTGGGTTAAGGAGGTCAACCAGTAGCACAAAGGGGCAGATACCCGCTCGCTGGAAAATATAAGGTGCACAAAATTGTAAATAACCTTGTTACCAACTGTTGAAAATGTTTGCCAAGTTACCTGCATGTTTATTAATAGTGTGTTTCAGTTTCTTGCAGCTACCGTAAGGACTCAAAGGTTATGGACTTTTATAACCGGGACCTTGTATGGACTGCATTCTGAGCCTAACCCAGGAATGAACTAAGACTGTGAAGGACTTGGGGTAGGACAGACCCCCACCTGGTTAAGGCTCCCCGTTGTTTTGGTGATATGGACACCCGGTCACAGGCCACACTGTGACCTTAAGAACTCAATCTGTGCGTCATTTGTGTATTCATGTTTTATTGTTATGTATATTGTCTTTGTTTACTGTTTAGTCCCGGAGTACTAAATTTCACTAGGGGGGAATGTGTCACCCTGGCCTGGATGCCACAAAGTGTAATAAAGCTGTGTCTGAGAGCAAGGGGGAGGTTCTCTAGTCAGGGGAACATTAGCATGCAATGCCTCCTGTCTCAGGCCAGTAGGGGGAGCTGGCTGCCCCTATAAAAGCTGGTACTGAGGGCAGGGTTAGAGAGAACCAGATGACCTGTCTCAGGACTGAGACGTGTCTCAGCAGAGCAGGGACAGACAGTTGCACTGCACCTAAGAGGAAGTGTGGCAGGAGGAGAGCCACAAGCCAGAGACAAGAGGCGAAGCAAGCCTGTCTTGGCAGATAACAGACTTAATCTACCAGACTTTGGTGTCTGAGGCTGGAAGTATTCCACATCCTCCAGCAGAGAACCAGTCCGCAAGGGACTGTACATTCCTTGGCCTAAGAAGCCTGGAGACCCTGCCACAACCGAAGGGACCAGTAAAGCCGTACAAGGCTGGGAGCAGAAAGGAACCCACGTCGCAGGCCATACAGGCGAGAAAACACGGAAAGCTCGGAAACGTGGGCTGTTACCCTATCAGGAGGAGATAGCCAGAAGGAGCGCAGAAAGCACGGTAGGCCTACACCCTCACCCTGACCAGGGCCAATTTCCCCGTTGCTCTCAGACATCCAGGTCCCCTCCTAGCCGGGACTGTTTATGGGTCAGCTTACCTGTTTTAGTAAAGACCCTGGACTGCAACTTGTTGTCTGTGTGCTCCTTGCTCCTCCAGCACTATCAGCACCGGGCTCTCACTACCATCACTCCCACCATCCACTACACTGCCCTGGGGCCGCACTCTTCCCGTGGGGAGTCACACCATCCCAGCTGCATATATCATCAGCCCCAGCGGTCTACCCTGCAGCGGTGGTTCCTAATGACCGCAAATCCACGGGTGGCGTAGTCGGACAAAACCAACAGCACAAAACGGACTACCACTGGCCTGACCACCCTGAGCCACGGAACCGGGTTGCCACTACTACTCCCATCGGTCCCCCTATTGCCCGGATCCGAGTGCCCCACGGCCCAGGGGGCGAGTCAGTTTCAATTAGTCATCCATACAGTTTAACGTGCTTTGTGTAAAATTACAGTGGGTTTAAATTTTTAAAAACCGCTTGGCCTGGTACAGTTCACAAAATATTTTTGCTATAAAAATTGACTATTGTCATAAATACTGTAGAACCTGCTTTGTATGAAATTTCGTTGGTTTGAAATAAAAAACAAAAATTGTTCTGCTACAGGTATACAAATTTGGTCCCTCAGTACTCGGTCCTCAGCCACCACTCTTTCTCCCGTTATGGTATCCACGGCTTGTAACAACACATTTCCCTGGTGGTATACTGGGTAAACAATGTGGAGGCCGGGGCCTAGTGCCACCCTGGCATGGCACATGTGCTCCCGATGCTGAGGATTGCTGGCCCTACTTCTATCAGGGTTTCTTCTACCTTCTACACCAGTTCATGCACACCCTCCTGCTACTTCTCATCCTCCACCTACGATGTCCTATCTCAGAGCACGTCGCTTTCGTCAGCTGGAATCTGGAAGCACTACTGCACTGCCTCAGTGAAGCGGCAACAGGCTCTGCCAAAGCTCTTTTGTCTAGGAGACAAACCGAACAACGCGGCAGAGTTATTGAAAGGAATAACAGACCAGACTGATCTGCAGCTCTCGCCGCTGAACCTACAATCAAGCATAGGTCGTGTGTGACCACGTGTTGGAACTCCACACTGCACATGCTGGCAAGGCTTTGTGAGCAGCAGAGGCCAGGTGTGGAGTACCAGCTCCAACACGCCCGTCGGTATTCTGGTCCGCCTCCACACATAACAACTAAAGAGAGGGCATGGATATTTTACATTTTTGTGGTTCTCCAAGACTTTCAGGACTCCACAAAGATGGTTAGCAGCGATGACTCCATCATCAGCGCAACGATCCCGCTTCTGTGCCTACTTAAACAATTGCTGCTGACAATTAAACATGGAGTTTGCATGCAGACCTGGTGTAGATAGAGGTAGACATCAGACAGAGAGATACTATCCAGCCCAGCCTTATTTCATCTGCTCAGAGTGGATTGGGTAACAATGAGGAGGTGGATGCTGAGGAAGAGGAGGAGGAGGAACAGAAGCTGGCTGCAAAAGAGGCTAGAGCCCACACAAGCTTTGTCCCGTTTCTCCTCTTCCTGAAAACCTAGGAAATATGAGTCTATGGATTACTGTGTAAATTGCAAAATTAATAATTTAGAATTATATTTTTTAAAAGGATATTATTTAAACAATAGATTACATTTTCTGGTAACATTAAAAGGTAAGTTTAGAAAAATATGGCATCAGTTTGCAAGATGTAACCTCAGGGTTGGAATCATCAAACAGACTACCACTCCCTCACCCTTATTTGCTGCTATTTGAATAGTTAAATAAAATATTTGCCAATGCCAGTGTGCATCGACTTTCATCGGGCCCCCAGGACACGATCCCTGGATGTCGATGGGTTGTTACCGTAGCTGCAGGCTTGCTGAAGGCCGCCATGGCTGCCATATTAGCCCTCCTGTAAAGCCTGGACTGGATTTCAAAGGAGAACGTCATATTAGTTATTTTCTGCAAAACAGTATTATTGTGGTATATACAACAAGCAATCAAATAATAACTGGTTCAAGTGCCCTAAGGGGACTAAAAATATCTAATTAAAAAAATAAAAAAAAACTATCTAGAAAACTTTGAAGTATTCCTTCTTTTTCTGCCTGTAATAATAAAGAACTAAGACATAAATAAATTTAAAAAAAACATTTGGAATTGGAGCGTTCGTAAAAGTCCAATATATCAAACTATAAAACAAATGAATTAACCCGTACAGTAAATACCATAAAGAGAATAAACAATCATAAATCCATAATAACTCCAGAAATAAATTTTTTACTCATAAGTCACAACACCAACCTAATTTTTTTTTTTTTTAAAAAAAGGCGATGAAAATGTTATATGTATCTCAAAATGGTATGAAAAAAAAAGTCAGCTTGCAGCGCTAAAATAAAAAAAAGACCGCACACAAGGCGATTTATAAAAAAAAAACTAAAAAAATAAAAAGTTTAAAGGTCTAAAAAAAATGAAAAACAGTGAGACAAACTAGTGCTGCTAAATAATAATAATATTGTTAATAATAAAGTAGATACAAGTTTTGTGAACTTTTAATGCACAATGAACAATATAAAAACAAACTAAGATAACAATGGCGGAATCGGATTTCATTTTGACATTTGACACTTTTTGAAACTGTTTTTCCAATACATTATTTGATAACATGAATGCTGTCAACCAAAACTGCAACTTTGTCCACCAAAAAAAAGCCAAAAAAACCCTTATAATGTTATATAAAAAGAAAATAGTTATAGCTCTGGAAAAATGGAAAGAAAAATTAATTGAAGCTCGAAATTAAAAAATTGTCCAGCCATGAAGGGGTTAATAATATGTTTTACGGGTACAACCATAGTAAGTTTGATAATCATGGATCAATGGATTAATGCCATAAATACACATTTTCTGTATAAATGGGGGATGTCTGCTGTGTATTGTCCAAACATATAGCGTAGGTGTTGAAAGACCAGTTGGATAGCCCCCCAGAGACCCTGGAATTCTGTTTATCACTGTGGTATTTTGTCATTGTCTTGTATCATTTATGGGTGTGGATTTAAGCCTTGTTCACATTGCATGGCCTCAGATATCTGATTTCTATAGAATTCACATACAGACATCAAAGGATATGGGGGGCACAGGTACACCTGATCATTTTCCGTCCTGATCAATACCTCGGCGTGTTCTCTGCCTACGAGATGTTACCGCAGTGCAGGAAATGAAACGCTTTGTCTATCACATATCAGGATCAGCCGCAGCCTCATGAGTAATAGGAACAGAATGTGCGGGTCCAGGAACAGCGCTGGTCATCGTAATGTCACTAACAGTTCAGCTAAAACTAAGAATTCACCATAAAAAAAGGACATTTTGTGCATTTATTGTTTAAAGGGGATGTATGATGTGATCTTCTTTTCTTTAATTACATTTCAGCTCTATATAACTATTTTAACTTCAAAACCCTTTGAAATATCCAGAAAGTTAAACTCTTTATGAAAAGCCTCAAACCTACAATGAGAGACCGAGATCAGGAAACGCAACCAAACCGTACAATATACACATAATGCTCTGTATGCAGCACCCCTGCCGCCTGCAATGCCAATGTCTGTGGAGGAGGGGCAACATTATTCTCTATACTCTTTTCCCAATCAGCAGCCGGACTCTGTTGGCCTAATCTTATAACGATAAGATGACTTTACAGACTCTATCATTTGCTATTAATTATAAGATGACTCTGCTGTCCTTCCTTCTAGTGATAATGAGATGACCCTGCTGACCCCTCTTTCTAATGATATTATGAATGATAACTCTGCTGAACCCTCCATCTAATGATAACGGGATGACTCTGCTGACCCCTCTTTCTGATGACTCTGTTGACTCGTTATTCTGATGATACTAAGATAACTCTGATGACCCCTCATTCTGATGATACTGAGATAACTCTGTTGACCTCTTGTGATTTTACTGAGATGACTCTGTTGACCCTGATTTCCGATGATACTAAAATGACTCTGTTCGCCCCTTCTTCTGATGATACTGAGATGACTCTGCTGACCGTCTTTCTAATGATAATGAGATGACCCTGCTGACCCCACCTTCTAATGATAATGAGAAGACCTTGCTGACCCTTCCTTCTAATGATATGATGATGACTCTGCTGACTCTTCCTTCTAATGATATGATAACCCTGCTCAATTCTTCTTCTAATGATATTATGATGACTCTGCTGACTCTTCCTTCTAATGATATGATAACCCTGCTGAATCCTTCTTCTAATGATATTATGGTAACTCTGCTGACCTTCCTTCTAATAATAATGAGATAACGCTGCTGAACCCTCCTTCTAATGATAGTATGATAACTCTGCTGATCTCTACTTCTAATGATAATGAGATGTCTTTGCTGACCCCTCCTTCTAATAGTATGATAACTATGTTGACCCCTTCTGATGATGATACTGAAATGACTCTGCTGACACCTACTTCTGATGATACTAAGATGACTCTCTTGACCCTTTCTTCTGATGATACTGAGATGACTCTGTTGATGATACTGAGATGACTGTGCTGACCTCTTCTTCTGATGATATAAAAATACCTGCAGACCCCTTCTTCTGATGATAATGAGATGACTCTGTTGATCCCTTCTTCTGATGATACTGAGATGAGAGTGCTGAGCCCTCCTTCTGATGATACTTAAGATGACTTTGTTGACCCCTTCTTCTGATGATACTGAGATGATTCTGCTGACCCCTCCTTCTTATGATACTGAGATGACTCTGCTGACCCCTGCTTCTGATGATACTGAGATGACTCTACTGACCCCTTCTTCTGATGATACCGAGAAGACTCTGCTGACCCCTTCCTCTGATGATACCGAGATGACTCTGCTGACACCTCCTTCTGATGATACCGAGATGACTCTGCTGACCCCTCCTTCTGATGATACTGAGATGACTCTGCTGACCCCTGCTTCTGATGATACTGAGATCACTCTGTTGATCCCTTCTTCTGATGATACTGGGTTGATTCTGTTGAGTTGTCCTTCTGATAATAAATAGTTGACTCATCTGACCTTGTCTTGTAATGATATGACTTTTCTTCCTACTTATGGATGAGATTGCTGTGGTGATGGCACAGAAGGCTTTCCAATCTACATGTTACTTAAGGTAGTTAACTCTTTGAAGGAACATATATGCTTATTTGCCATTTCTCTACCTGATCCACAGGACATACACAATTTGTAATTTTACTTTCATATTAGACATAATAGGATATTTGTTATAAATCTATAACCTTGGAAACAATGTTCATGTTGTATAGCATACTGCCTCTAATGACACTTCTGTAGATTCTCCAGTTCATTAGTGTTTGCCATTTCTTCATTACCATCAAAAACATCAGTCTCCTTCGAGGAAAGACTAATATTTCATATTCAACTTTACTTCCAGTCTTAGTATTTTTGGGGAATGTGGGGGGAGAGTTAAAATTAGGATAATATATCCACTATTGATTCTATTGCTGTCATTTCATCTTACTAAATCATATTAATTGGTAACCTCACAACTGTTGAATGAGTAATTAGAAAAGAAACATCCAACGTAAAAGTAAAAAGATCAATTAATTATTGCTCAAGGCAAATGCCTTAAAATGTCAATGAGAAGCTTCCTAAGACAGATTTATCTCCGGGTTAAGTATTGTATATTGAAGATTGATTGGACGGGTTGGAGAATAAACCACTCAATAAAGATGAAATAGTTGTCATCTTTCATATGCACGGTAATAAAATTGTAGGAGCCAATGTGGTTCTTGGATAAAGACTTGTTAATCGCTTCAATCTTTCAGCAACAAAACCATCAGAGCCGAGAACTGACCAAAGATACTTGACATAAAGTAGACTAAGACATAAAAGGTATATTAACAGTTAACTAAGAAAGACAAAAGTTCTCAAAACAATCTAAGACATTGTACCTGGCCTGTAACTTTACAATGTGCACCATCATTTACTATAAAACATTAGGGTAACTGAGAAATCGGTCATAACGTAGCGGTCTTTCATATCAATGAGTTGTCCATGTTCTCAGAAAAGAGATTTCCACTCAGAGAAATTGAGAATCCTGACTGCCTAACCCCTTCAGGGGTTCATAACAGCTTATATGAAAATGGGACAGACCATTTATAAGAAGTAGTGATAAGCAAGTGTGCTCGCCAGTACTCGGTGCTCGCCACTACTCGGTGCTCGCCACTACTCGGTGCTCGCCACTATTCGGTGCTCGCCACTACTCGGTGCTCGCCACTATTCGGTGCTCGCTACTACTCGGTGCTCGCCACTACTCGGTGCTCGCCACTATTCGGTGCTCGCCACTACTCGGTGCTCGCCACTATTCGATGCTCGCTACTACTCGGTGCTCGCTACTACTCGGTGCTGTCACGGGTGTGTCGCCACGAAGATCGTCGCGACTACACAGCCTGACTTCTCGCAGCTGAGTTTTTGGTGCTTTGTGTTTTTTGGTAGTGAGGGAGTTAATTCTCTCCCTCTGTGCTTGACGAGGCTCAGCCTCGCCCAGCTGCAGTTAATGTTGCAATATTGGGATTCCTTCAAATACCTGCTGGTCTGATAGGGAAGTTTTCGGTGAAAGCATTTCTTGCAGACCTTCAGAGCGGATCGTTGTTTGGTGGAGTTCGGAGCGAAGAGTATGCGGTGTGGTTTCTTCCCTTCCTCCCTTTATCATTTATCTCCTAACCAGTTGTTGTTCCTTCTGTAATTGTGGTGTGAGTTTTTGTATACAAGGTGGTTTTTGGCTTTCCCCTTGTACTGTCTCGTTTGTCTAGTACTGTGTTTTGGGCATTTTCTATCCTGTTCCCCATTGTTGTGATCGGGGTCCTTCTCAGGACTAGATTACTGAGGTTCAGGGATATTCAGGAGTTTAGGGTTATGCTGGCGGCCTGGACCTCTGTACCATTAACAGTACCTCCAGGTTGAGGGATTAGTCAGGGCCCCCGTTTAGGGTCAGCTCAGGCCCCTGACCTCCTGTACGTTGAGACAGCGTGACAGGTGCTCGCCACTACTCGGTGCTCGCCACTACTCGGTACTCGCCACTACTCGGTGCTCGCTACTACTCAGTGCTAGCTACTACTCAGTGCTCGCTACTACTCGGTGCTCGCCACTATTCGGTGCTCGCCACTACTCGGTGCTCGCCACTATTCAGTCCTCGCCACTACTCGGTGCCCGCCACTACTCGGTGCTCGCCACTATTCGGTGCTTGCCACTACTCGGTGCTCGCCACTATTCGGTGCTCGCCACTACTCGGTGCTCGCCACTACTCAGTACTTGGCTTGACAAGCTCAGCGAGTATTTCGGGTTTGCTCAGGCGGGAACTCGGGTCCCCTCCCTGCATGTTTGGCGCTCTTTAGAGAACCAATGAACATGCAGGGATTGCCTGCCACGCACTGTAATGCCGTAGCCATGTTGGTTGTGGGCATTACAGTGATTGGCTGGCCGCACAGCGTCATCGTATCTATATAAAATCTAGCGCCCCTATGCTTGTCACAGTTTAATCCAGAAATAGGCAGAGTAGGTATAGCTGCTGCTGAGGGAAGGAGAGATTTGCTTGTTATAAGTTACAATAAGAGACGAATAAGGTAATTTGCCCTGGACTACGAGATTGCAAGAAGAGGTAAGAAGTGGTAGGATAAAAAGTATATTTTATTAGAATAAAATGACATACATTGGGAAATAAAATAATATAATATAAAATAAGATACGAAGAGGGGATGTAGAAGATGGTCCTGATTCCAGGGACGTCGTCCTATTTTGGATCAAATTGGTATTAGAAGCGGTTGGTAGATGGGTCACATAGAGGTCAGTTTAGTCTGAGGTGGTGATACACTTTGAATGAAAAAGAGGAAGGTGGGTTAGGTTTTAGGTTGTCTTACAAAATAGTTGAATCGGGATTCTGTGTTTGTACCTGGGGTGGGTCTATGTAGTCAATGTGATAAAACGATCCCGTAGGGCGTTGTGGATCCAACGGAGGAAAGAGCACAAGGGTAAGATCAGAAATAGGTGATGAAAACCTGGTGGTTATAAGTGACTGTTCCTGGCTGACGGGGCAGTGCCCCTGGACCTCCTAAGAATGGATGGAAGGTTGGTACAAGAGAAGTAAGCGAGGTGATATGGCCCTTTTAGTAACCTAGATAGGGAAGGCACATGGATTATATATGGGTGGTCTCATCCTCCATTTAAAATGGGCAAGGTGTATGGCAAGCAGGGGTGGATTAAGAGTAGCAAGGGCCCCGGGCAGTTTAGAAGGCGCGGCCCCCCCACACACACACCTGATGTATCACATGTCACATGATCCCCTGTGATAGATCATGTGATAGTTCACGTGAAATTAATTTGGCACAATATTAATTATAATAATTTTTTTTAGGCTGTGTGCCCACTATGCGTTTTTTAAGCAATTCCGCTGCAGAAACGCTTAAAAAACGCTTGGTGATAGGTCTGCCATGCTCCCCAATGATAATCCGCATGTGGTGTGCACATGCTGCGGAAATTTCCGCTGCAGATTATCATTGCGGAAAAATCCACAGCATTACCAATTATTTTGCGGAAGCGCGGCGTTTTTGCCGCCAATGACTTGCATTGGAACGCATGTAATCCGCATCACTGCATCTGTACATGCAGAATCCATGCGTTTCAATGTGCGGATGGTACCCGGGTTTGGAGAAGAGGAGACTCTCCTCCGGACCCGGGTACCATAGAACCTGTAAAAAAAAGAATAGAAAATAAAAAAGAAATATTATACTTACCTTCTGATGGCCCCCGGTGTCTTTATCCGATGCGTCCTGGCTTGCCGGCAGCTCACGATGGTCTGAAAAGGTCCTGCCATGACGTCATTTAGTCATGTGACGGGTCACGCAACCGCTGACGTTGGCAGGCCATCAGAAGTAAGTATATATTTATTTTTTCCATTGTTTACGGTCACACTATATAAATCCATGCTGGTTGCATGGATTTATATTGTGTGACCAAGTTGTCAAGCACTTTCCAAGTGATGCTAAAATCGCTTGTCAACACGCATGCGGAAATACATGTGAAGAACGCTTCACATCTGCTTGTCCCTGGCTGGAAAAACGCATGTACAATCCGCATGTAAAATCCGCATGTACAATCCGCATGTACAATCCGCATGTACAATCCACATGTACAATCCCCATGTACAATCCACATGTACAATCCGCATGCGTTTTTCTGCCAGGGAGATGCAGAAACGCTCAAAAAAAATCCGGAGCATTTCTGCATCGTGGGCACATAGCCTTACATTAATTGTATGACTCAATATTGAGCACACGTAGCCATCTATACACAGCAGGAGGCCTCACGTAGTCATCTATACACAGCAGGAGGCCGCACGGCTCTATCTATATACAGCAGGAGGCCACACGGTGCCATATATACACAGTGGGAGGCCGCATGTAGCCATCTATATACAGCAGGAGGCCGTACGTAGCCATCTATACACAGCGGGAGGCCGCACGTAGCCATCTATACACAGCAGGAGGCCGCACGGCGCCATCTATACACAGCCGGAGGTCACACGACGCCATCTATACACAGCGGGAGGCCGCACGTAGCCTTCTATACACAGCGGGAGGCCGCACGGTGCCATCTATACACAGCGGGAGGCCACACGGCGCCATCTATGCACAGCGGGAGGCCACACGTAGCCATCTATACACAGCAGGAGGCCGCACAGCACCATCTATTCACAGCGGGAGGCCGCACGGCGCCCCCCCCAGAGTCAGCGGGAGGCCGCATGCAGTCACGCACACACAAACATATACAGACATATACATACATGCATAAACACATTTGAAACACAAAAATACATATAAACAGACATCACACAATGATATCTGCCTGCGCACACACACACACACTCACTCAATCACACATACACACGCTCACTCTCACACATACACTCTCTCTCACATACACACTCTTTCACACACACACTCTCTCACACAGACAGACACACACAGACTCACCATCCCCAGGCTCGGCTCGAGTCCTCCTGCTCCTCTCCGGTGCAGCACTGCAGGCCGGGCACGCAGTGCGTGACATCGCAGCTAGGAGACACGGCCGCGCACAGGGCCGTGTCTCCTAGCAGTGACGCGGCCGGGCCAGCACAGGGAAGTTAACAGTTGCAGTGCTTGCCCGGCCGGAGAAGAAGCAGCGTCCATGCGCCGCTGCTGGGGGAGCGGTCCGGGGGCCCCCCACCACTTTCTGCCAGTATATGCCGCAGCACCGCACATAAAATGCGGGCAATCTGGCCATAGACACCCCGGAGCCCCGGGCCCCTGGAGGCCCAAGGCCCCGGGCGGTAGCCCGGATTGCCCTCATTATAATCTGCCTATGATGGCAAGGGACGGGGAAGTGGATGTGATGGTGCATAGAGGCCGAGGCCGAGGCTGTGGAAAAGCTGAAATTGTACCACAACAAACAACCACATATTGTCTGCCAACCTTCCTGTCTCAATTACTAGGGGGACTGCAAAACACCACAATTGAACACAGAGAAATGTCAAAAGGTTGTTGGTTGGATAGCGGATAATGCTTCCAGTCACTTAGCCACCACCACCACCACCCTGTCTTCCACACGGTCAAGTCTCAGTAGCCGTGAGTCTGGACCGCATATTCCTCACCCTGATCCTCCTTCCTCCCACCATGCCGAGTACCCAGAGACAACTGATCCCACACTTGGACACTCCGAAAAGCTGTTCACTTTTCCATTTATAGATTCGGGCCTCTCGCCCGGCCAGCTTCAAGTGGAGCAAGAGGACAACTCGTGTAGCGATGCTCTAATATTTGAGCAGCCACGGTCACACGAAGGCAACAGTGGGAAAGTAAAATTACTGTCGCAAGAGGTGGATGATGATGCGACACAATTGTCAGAAAGTCAGGAGGAGGAAAAAGGTGCGGAAGTGAAAGACAAGGTAGTGGACAATGAAGTCACTGACCCAATCTGGCAAGGTGACATGCAGAGCGAGGTCAGCAGCACAGAGGGGAAGGCAGACCACCACAACAGGCAAGAACAAGCAATGTAGTGGCCACAGACACAAGGCGGGCAACCGATCCCTGGAACACAACACGACAGAAGTTGCCAGTACAATTGGTAGGTTTTCCCGAGTCTGGTTGTTTTTTAAAGACTCTGCAGATAACCCCAAAAAGGCCATTTGAACCATCTGCCAGGCTAACATCATCAGGGGTAGCAAAATTAGCACCACCAGCATGATCAGGCACACGGCAGCAAAGCATCAGATTAAGTGTACCGATCCACAGGGTCCAGAAACAGTGTTTGCCCAGGGTCCAGAAACAGTGTTCGCGGTGGACACTACTGCTTGTTCAGCTGTTGTGCATGCACGCCAATCTCCTGTCCATGTCGCATGCAAAAATGTCTCCTGCCCTTGCACACTATCAACTAGCATCATCAGCAACCACGTCCATGTCCTTGTCCCAATGCAGCGTTCAGGTGTCCCTACCTCAGTCCTTGAAACGCAAGCACAAATATGCAGCCAACGCCCGCAGGCTACACTACTAAACTTACACATTTTGCAAATACTTGCGCTCGAAATGTTGCCTTTTAGGCTCGTGGAGACGGAAGGTTTTCACAACCTGATGGCGGAGGCCATCCCTCTGTGCTCAGTCCCCAGCCACCATTATTTCTCCCGTTGTTCCGTCCCTGCATTACACAAGCACGTGTCCCACTACATTAGCCGTGCCCTCAACATTGCAGTTACTGGGAAGGTCCACCTAACCACGGACACGTGGACAAGTGCTTGTGGGCAGGGATGGTACATCTCGCTCACAGCACACTGGGTTAATATAGTGGAAGCCCGGACCCAGTCAGACCTTGGGACGGAACACGTCCACCCGACAATGAGGATTGTGGACCATGGGTCAATCAGGGTTGCCCCCAGATTCTACAGCTTCTGCACCTCCTCTTCAGCCTCCATGTCCAAAATGACCACATCAGTCACAAGCTGGAAGCACTGCAGCACTGCCTCGGCAACAGGCTGTGCTGAAGCTAATGTTAGGTGACAAACCACACACCACTGAAGAGTTGAGGACTGCTCTGAAAGAACAGGCAGATCTGTGGCTGACACTGCTGAAGCTACAGCCAGGCATGGTCGTGTGTGACAATGGCCGGAACCTGGTGGCGGCTCTGAAGCGAGGCGAGCTCACACATGTACCATGCCTGGCCCATGTGCTTAACCTCGAGGTTCAGCGGTTTCTCAAAACCTAACCGGAACTGTTAGATCTGCTTGTTAAAGTAGACGGTGTGTGTGCCCATTTTAGAAAGTCAGCTACAGCTTCCGCCGCCCTTGCCGTGCTTCAGCAGCGTTTCCAGCTTCCAGCTCACGACTGGTCGTGCGATGTCCCCACGCATTGGAACTTGCAGATGTTGGGAAGGGTTTGTGAGCAGCAGAGGGCAGTTATTCATTACCAGCATCAACACGGCCGTCGGTATTCAGTTCAGCCTCCACACACAAGACCTCAGGAGTGGGCCCGGATGTCAGACATCTGTGCCATCCTCCAAAACTTTGAGGACTCCACCAAGATGGTGAACGGCAATGATGCCATAATTAATGTCACCATCCCACTTCTCTGTCTTCTAAAACACTCGTTGCTCACAATTAAAGAGGAGGCATTGCAGGTAGAGCACGATGAGATGGAGCAAGGAACCATACAGGGTGATTCCATACAGCCCAGCCTCATCTCCTCCCAAAGTGGATTGGGTGACAATGAGGAAGAAGAGGAGGAGGAGGAAGAACAGGAGCTTTTTTCCTGTGCTATAGATGGTACTACCTGCACAACTGTCATACCGTCTGTTCAGCGTGCATGGCCTGAGGAGAGGGAAGAGGAGGATGAGGAGAGCATGGTCAGTCATCCTCTTGGTGAAGACACTGAAGTCTTGCCTGTTAGTAGTCTGGCACACATGGCTGCATTTATGCTACGCTGCCTTTCCCATGACCCTTGTGTTCTCCAAACTTTGGGTGACAGTCATTGCTGCTTGGTGACACATTTAGACCCACGCTACAAGGAGAACCTTCTATCTCTTATTCTCACAGTGGACAGGTATGCTAAAAAGGGGCAGTACCAGAAGCCCTTGTTGTGTATTTATTAAAAAAAATTCCCATCTGAAAACGCTAGCGGCAGAGGTCACAGCTCATTGGACAACCAAGGAGTAGAGGCGAGAGAGACACAACTCCAATCCAGCAGAGGCAGGTGAACACTGTCAAAGTTTTTTCAGACCCTCCCATGGCACAAGCCCTGATGCACAGGGTAGTCTCAGAAGGAGGGAAAAGTTTGGGAAGATGCTGAAGGAGTACTTTGCTGACCGTGCCAAAGTTCTCCATGATTCCACTGTGCCTTATAATTATTGGGTATCCAAGCTGGATACGTGGAATGAACTGGCTCTCTATGCCTTGGAGGTCCTGGCCTGCCCTGCCGCCAGCGTTTTATCAGATCGGGTTTTTAGTGCCGCTGGTGGAATTATAACTGATAAGCGCATCCGCCTGTCAACTGAAAATGCTGCCAGGCTGACTCTTATAAAAATGAACAAGGGCTGGATTGGGCCAGACTTCTCAACACCACCGAATGATAGCAGCGTAACATAAACTCAAATCCAGTGTCTTTTTTTTTCTTCACACCCACACATGGGTATACGCTTCCTGATTTTGTCTATTTGCTCTTGTCCAACTCCTTCTCCTCATCCTCCACCACCATATCACCAGGGTGACCGTGGTCCGTGATGCAACACTCACATAATTTTTTTAAAGGGTGTTTATGATGCCCCTAATTTTTTTTTTATACAGCATGTTCATGTATACCCCCCAGGGGTAAATGTTTGTCAGCCCATACACTTAGTGCTTGGGCATTACAAGTATAAGAGATCTGCTCCTTTCTAATGGGAACATTTTTTATGAGGCCCTCCTCTACATCTCTTCCAAGGGGCATTGGAATGCCTCCAAATTTTTGGCAGCCCTTGCATTCACTGCATAGGCAATAACAATATGGGAAAACTACTTCCTAATAATGGGAACATATAGTTCATGAGTCTCTCCTCTACGTCTCTTCCAAGGGGCATTGGAGTGCGTCCAAATTTTTGCAGCCCTTGCATTCACTGCATAGGCAAGAACAGTATGGGAGACCCGCTCCTTTCATATGGGAACATGTCATTACTGAGGCTCACCTCTATGTGTCTTTAAATTGGCATTGGGGTTTTTCCCAAATTTAGGCAGCCGTTGTACTCACTGCATACGCTATAACTGTAAAGAATACCCGCTACTTTCTAATGGGAACATGGCATTACTGAAGCCCACCTCTATGTGTCTTTAAATTGGTATTGGGCTTGTTCCCAAATTTAGACAGCCCTTGCAGTCACTGCATGGCCATTACCACTATAGGAGACCCACTCCTTTATAATGGGAACATTTTTTTTCTAAAGCCCTCCTCTATGTCTCTTCAAAGAGGTAGTGGGGTGCATCCAAATTTTTGTCAGCCCTTGCAATTACTGTATACGCAATAACAGTATAGGAGACCCACTCTTTAATAATGGGAACAACAAAGAATAGCCGGCTGATGGCTCTCTAACAATAGTGAGCACCGACTGCTGGCCCTTTAAGAATTGTAAGGGCCGTCTGATGGCTCTATAAAAATAGACTTTGTGACTTTCAGAGTCCCTCTTTCATAAATTAAACAGGATGTGTCTGATGATGTCTCACACACAACATGGCCAGATAAGGTAGTAAAATGTTAAAACATTTACTGGTGAATGTATTTTTCACCGTTGAAAGCAATACAAAAGCACAAAAATGCATCAGAAGCGCTACGTGTGAACATAGCCCAAGATGTGGAGGAGTATTTTTGTTTTTTGCTATTTATTTTGCCTTATATACAAGTCATTACCCTGGAAAAGATGTTTCTTAACATTTTTCCCAGGAAAATCCATTTTGTTTTCGTTTTTGTATGTTTTATTGTGAGTCTGTAAAAGTGGCATAATACTCTGACCACATTGCTGACAGAAGTGAACCGGGAGTCAGAAATGCTAACAAGGGTCTTCCCCATGCTGTTCCCATGTCATTTGAGCACTGTTCCCATTGATTTCGGCAATTTTTAGGCCCTCTGCAGACCACCGGGGGGAGCCGCCTGAAAAATGCTCAAGTTTCCCATAGACTTACATTGGGCTCGTTGCTTGGGTCGAGCACCCGAGTATTCCAATGTGCTCGACCCGAGCAATGAGTACCCGAGCATTTTAATGCCCGCTCATCACTAATAAGAAGGAATCTAATTATGACAATATGCCATGTTAGGACATACAGTAGGGCTGATAGTGACTCTTCTTTATGAGCTCCCATCAAAAAAAAGTTTCAGAAACACAGTGCACAACATTTTGGGACAATCAAGAGCCTCCTGGGTGTGGCTCTGCTCTCCCAAAGAGTTAACCTGGCTGCTTCCAAAGCTAATTTTTGTCTTGATTGACGTACAATTACCTTGACAATCCAGCTCTTGTTGCATCTGGCTAATACCCGTTGCCAACATAATTTGAGCATGTGTTGAAGCCACCTGAGCTAGCATCCCATTAGGATAACTCCGTACAATATGACATATTAGGAAATATTGATTTTACAGAGGAGAACAACCCATGTTGGATTCCTCATTAGTAACCAACCCCAAAGTGTGGACTTAACACTATTCGCTCTATTCACTAGAATTGAGCTAATTTCCCAAACTTTGGTTGGGGTACATTCACTCAATTCAAAAAAATTATACAGTCCAAGAAGGGGGGGTCAAATAAAAATCGTATATGCACTTCTCGTCCCTCATTTTCTGTTGGATCCGCTCTTCTATCTTTGTATTTTCCTTTTGTCAGGTCTTCCTTTTGCAGCATGCTGTCACGTGGATGGTGACCCACATCGTTGACGTCCATTCACAGCGTAGGGCTTAGTGAATGGAAGATGTCAAATAGAAGACAGAAGATAAATGAGTCAATCGATGAAGGACCGACAGTGGTGGGACAAGTAAGGCGAGAGTAAAGGAGTGGTGGGTATTAGATTTTTTTAATATAATTTTTCTTGCTTTCTATAATCCAGCAAAATGACAGCTTGTTGAACCACGATTTGAATTCCACCAAATCAAAAATTTTGGTAAAATTTTAGGCAAAATCGAGAATATTAAATTGTATGACCATGCAGAACCACCTGTGGGTGCTGCTACTGTTCTTAGGAGTCACTCTATCATTTTATGTTTATTGATAACCTTTAAACCAATATACACCATCACAAGCCAACTTTGTTGCCATCTGGCGCATGCAGCAGTCCAGCTTCTGCACCTTGCACATGTTTAGAAGTTGACTTGGGATGACCTATGCCAAACTGAGGAAAGTGAAGCAAGAAAGGTTGCACCAAGGTGACTCTTCAGGAATTTGGTCCCTCCCTCATGACTCTTTGCATTACTTGTATTTCACTTATTGTGCTATAAGTATTTTTTTTTGTCTATTGCAACAGCAAAGAATATAGATAAGGAAGCGAAGCAGATATAAACCTACTCGCCTACCGCACAAGGCAATCGTGGCTATTTTGAGACAATGGAAATTAAAAATGTCCTAATAGGCTCCCTTTAATGAAATTACAATCAACTATATGAGCCAAAAAAATCTTTTTTACTCCATAAAAAAAAATCTCTTTTTTTGATCACAGAAAATTACAGAAACTTAATTCCGCTTGAAAAAAAAGCTAAAAATTCCAGAAATGACCCCATCATTATGTTTGCAATAGAATATCTATTAAGTCGTAGCCACTTTTCATCATTTCCAGCACGATGATTATTTCATTGTCTTTAGAACAGATAAACCCACTCTATCATCCACTCCTACCAATGCCGGCAATAGAGATAATCTGCTTAAACATTTTATCTTTTTTTTCCCCCCCTTGAAATGCTAATGTCTTCATCACACATTCGGATGAATTAGTTAAGTACCGGCTTAATTTCAAAGTCGCTTTTTTTTTTTTTCTTCGACATAGAAGATTAAACATAAGGAGAGGAAGAAATGGATCTTACGTTCTACCACGACTTGTACAAAAGTTTGCGGGAAATAGAGGATTTTTTTTTTTTTCCCTCGAGTCAATGCTGCATGTCCCAGTTAAACATTTTCCTATCAGCGAGTAATAATGACTGTTTTATATTCATGAATACCCCCTTATTATATCATTATGTTTTTAGCAGGATAGGATTAGAGATAATGGGTGTTATCTGAATGAAATACATAGGATGTTACAATAGAGAAAGTCATCACAATATTCTCGGTAATCACCAAGGAGCCAGATAGCTTTCAGACTTTTGTGGAGTTTCTAAAAAGACAAAAATCAGCCATTACTAATGATAATATACGACCTCATTTTTTTTGCTATTTTTCGCAGGATACTTTGCACAAAGCCTCCGTTATTACTGTACTTTTTAAGGAATAATAAAGTTTCCTTCTACGTTCTAAAGAGAGAACCGACTCCAAATATCTAGTCTTCTCTTAAAAGAGTTGCATTATGTCCAATGATTAAATTGTGACCCCCATAAAGGTAACATGCTACCATATCTTATTTTTACTGATTAGAATTAGTTGTGAGTGAATCTGCTGAAATTTGATTTTCTTGAATTCGGAAAGGAAATTTTATTTACATTCAATTTCTTCATTCAAATCGAACGCGTCTTATTATTCGGTTTACGTCTCAGTAAAATGGTCTTCAGTCTCGCCGCGTGCTTGGCATCTTTGGCTCCTCCAAGCTTTAAAATGTCATGACATTGCCTGTCACTGACTAGGCTCCACACGACATCATAAGGTCAGGGTTACACACGTCTTGCTACCGTCATGGGATTTCTCATTTTGAGACTTTGTCAGATGGACGGAGGGGTCCAAGCTGCCCGGACAAGGCTGAAAACCAAGGGCTGGGCGGAGAGGGTGTGTTGAGGACCAGGACAAGGTACCGTATATTCCGGCGTATAAGACGACTTTTGAAGACTGAAAAATCTTCTGTCTAGTCTGGGGTCGTCTTATACGCCGGTAATGTTTTTGAACTTTCAGAAATTGACATGCGGGGATACTCTGGGGGTGTTAATAAGCTGCCGTGGCCGTATCCCTGCCATGTGGGAGTTAATATAAGGTGGAGGGAGTTAAAATACGGCGGCGGTAGGTCCAGACAGTCAGCGCTTCTGTGCTGAAACTGACACATCGCTGCGCTGTGTCTTCTCAGGCCTGGGACACAGCGCAGCGTATTCCCAGCAGCGGAGACAGACAGAACCTAGCGAACTTTTCTGACACATCGCAGCGTCTTCCCAGCTCCGGACACAGCGCAGGGCTTCTGTGCCGACAGCTTTCACTTGTCACAGAAGCGCAGCGCTGTGTCCGGAGCTGGGAAGTTTTAAACAATCACACAGCCCCATACTGCTTCCCCGCAGCCTCCCACCCCGATCCTCTGCTCCCCTCGCCACCTCCCATCCCGATCATAAGTTAGGACCGGGCGGGGAGCGCAGCACCAAGGAGCGGGGAGCGAAGGACCCGGGCGGGGAAGCCGGCAGTGAAAAGACTTCACCGCCGGCTTTCCCGTTCTGTGCTGCGCTTTCCCGGCGGTTATTTCAAATGAACAGCTGAGGTATCAGGGGATGCCGATCAGCTGTTCATTTGAAGTCGCCGCGGTGCCCTCAGAGGGTTCATGTGAGTTCATGCTTGACTGCATTGCATGAACTCACATGAACTTTCCCACGGTCTCACAGGTCAGCCTCACCTCCCAGACCCGTCATGATTGGTGTGTGCGGGTGTCTGTGCGTGTGTCTGCGAGTGTGTGTGGGGTGTCTGTGCGATGTCTGCGGGTGTGTGCGGTGTCTGTGAGATGTCTGCGAGTGTGTGCGGGTGTGCGCGGTGTCTGTGCGATGTGTCTGCGATGTCTGCGAGTGTGTGCGGGTGTGCGCGGTGTCTGTGCGATGTCTGGGGGTGTGTGCGGTGTCTGTGCGATGTCTGCGGGTGTGCGCGGTGTCTGTGCGATGTCTGGGGGTGTGTGCGGTGTCTGTGCGATGTGTGTGGTGTCTGTGCGATGTCTGCGGGTGTGCGTGGTGTCTGTGCGATGTGTGCGGGTGTGTGCGTGCAGGCAGACGTAGGCCGATGTGACACTACTACTCCCATCGGCCTATGTCTGTCCCCTGTCCACTCCTGCCAGCAGGATCAGCTCGATGGGAGCAGTAGTTCCCATCAGCCTGATCCTGCTATATAAATTACCCTACTGTGTCCCCAATAAATTTTAAATACATGTCATTGGTGGCCAGTGGTTGCCTACAAAAAATTAGTTCATACATTACCTGTCCCCGCCGATCGCCACCTAAAATAAAGTAAAAAATAAATAACTACACCTATACTCACCTAGACACCTAATTCCCCAAAGCCATCGATCTCCTGTAATAAAATATAAAATAATAAACCACAACCTTATCCTTACCCCTCCGTAGTAGTCCACGAGTGTCCCACGAAGATCTCCAGTTCAGAGCAGCCAAATAGAATGTGACCGCTCTGAACCGCTGCCGCCGCTAGAATGATGGGGCCGTAAAGCAGCCCCGTCATTGCATAAGCGGGTTCGCCGGAGTTCAGGCAGCGCTGCTCCGGTTAGCTGCTTTACGGCCCTGCTGTATCGTGAGAAATTCCCACGGTACAGCAGTGCCGTAAAGGAGGTCTCCGGAGCTGCGCTGCCTGAATGCACTCCGGTGACCTCAGTCAGTGGCTCCCGCTGCCGGGAGCGGACGTGTTCCCGGCAGCGTGAGCTTACAGCAGCCATGCACAGCTGTCACCATCTCCAGATGTGACAGCTGTGCATGGGAGATCAGCGCAGGAACGTTGACAGGTAACTATTTTTTTTTAGTAAACTAAGAATTAAATAAAATGGTGTGGTTTATTTCAAATAAATTATTTTTTTCTTGGTGTAGTGTGTTTTTTCTTTTTAACACTTTGTAGGTTAGTAATGGGGGTGTCTTATAGACGCCCATCATTACTAACCTGGGCTTCATGGCAGCTGGCGCTGACATGAACCCCAACCCTATTACCCCCTGCCACCGCACCAGGGCAGCGTGGAAGAGCGAGGCTAAGTGCCAGAATTGGCGCATCCTATGGATGCGCCATTTCTGGGGCGGCTGACGGCTGGTGTTTCTAGCCTGGGAGGGGGCCAATATTCATGGCACCCTTCCTGGGCTATTAATATCAGCCCCCAGCTGTCTGCCTAGCCTTTGCTAGCTATTAAAAAAGGGGGGACCCCACGTCATTTTTTTTGGGGTCCCCCATTTTAATAGCTAGTAAAGGCTAGGTATTCAGCTGGGGGCTGATATTAGTAGTCTGGGAAGCTCCGTGGGTATTACCCTCTTCCCAGGCTTCAAACATCTGCCCCAGCCGTCTGGCTAACCTCCGCTAGAGACTAAAATTAAGGGCAACCCCACGCCAATTTTTTTTAAAATAAATCCTTTATTTTAACACTAAATGACAAGTACAGTAATCAACACTGTCACTGTACTTCATATATATGTGACTGACATGTTTCTATCTATCTAATCTATGTATGATTCTCTATTCCTTCTATTCTAAATTGTCGGGTACAGATGCTGAATTGCCGGCCGGCTTTTTTAAAGAGACGGTGCATGAAAACACTATTATTTTTTTAAATAAATCCTTTACACTAAATGACAAGTACAGTAAGCAGCACTGTCACTGTACTTCATATATATGTGACTGACATATTTCTATCTATCTAATCTATGTGTGAAGCTCTATTCTTTCTGTTGTAAATTGTCGGGTACCGGTGTATGCCGCTGATGAAAATGGATGATAGTAATGTTGTTGTTGTATGCCTTATGTTTATGAGTGACAGTTTTCCTGCTATATACCTGCATGTCATAAGAATTTAAATAAAAAAAAGGACCATGTTAAATTCAAATCTGTTTTTTTTTAATTTTTACCGGTGTTTGGTATGCGTTGGAAAAGGGGTAGTCTTATACGGTGAATATATCCTAAACTCTATATTTTAACAGGAAAGTAGGGGGGTCGTCTTTAGAGATGAGCGTTGTTCTACTCGAACTGTTCGCCAATCTCAAATTCGAGCTGTTTTGGGCGGTGTTCGAGCCGTTCAGCGAACACGAACAATTTGAGAAAAATTCGGCTGTTCGAGGTTATGTTCGATAACTGTTCGTGCACCAAAATCATAACTGGATTTTTTCTCAGTAATGATGAAAATTAATGTTAATACGCAGTTTGAGTGTACAGCGGGGTGGGGGGAGGGGCAGGGGATGGATCTCTGCAGGAATAATGAAGATCTCCATTTTTTTTTTCTCTTTCCCGCATTTACAGTGGGGAGGTGCAATCTGTCAGCCTATCAGCAGCGCACACACGGAGCGAAGTGCTTTTTTTCACACAAGCAAGGGCATGTGTCATTGGCAGTGTATGTCACATGTCCTTGCCCTATAAGACCAAGCCATTTTCCCCGTCACCACCATTTTCTCACTGCTGCAGCTGCGTGTTAGACGGCACCGCTGTTGCTGTGTGCGCTATACCTTGTTAATTTCAAGCCAATTTTCGCACAAATCTACAGATAGCTTGGGAGTAGGGAATAGTTGTGATTGCAGTCCTTTTAAGGACTAGGTTACAGCATTTCCTATGACTTTTATCAGGCAGGTCTGTGCTCTTAAATAGATAGGTTGTGGGAGTAAAGACTAATTGTAATTGCAGTCCTTTTCAGGACTAGGTTACATCAGTTCCTATCAGTTTTTGCCAGGCAGGTCTGTGCCAGTGCTGTGCAAGTTTTTTTCACAGCATTTGGCTGAATCTAGCAAAGCTAATCCTTTTTGGCCTATTGCAGAGTGTGTTAGTCAGTGGAGTAGCCTATCTGTGTTGCAAGATATACCACCTGTGTATAGAATACCAATTTTTTTACTGCACCTAGTGAAGTAAAATCTTTTGGGCATAGCATCATTCTATTAGTCCATCTATACTGACCTCCATCAGGTTGCAAATTGAATACAATTTTTTTCTGCATCTAGCTCTGAAAAAATATTTGGGCTTCTAGCTGTGTGTGGGACTTGTTGTATTAGTCCATCTATACTGACCTCCATCAGGTTGCAAACTGAATATATTTTTTTCTGCATCTACCTCTGAAAAAATATTGGGCTTCTAGCTGTGTGTGGGACTTGTTCTATTAATCCATCTATACAGACCTCCATCAGGTTGCAAACTGAATATATTTTTTTCTGCATCTACCTCTGAAAAAATATTGGGCTTCTAGCTGTGTGTGGGACTTGTTCTATTAGTCCATCTATACTGACCTCCATCAGGTTGCAAACTGAATATAATTTTTATCTGCATCTAGCTCTGAAAAAATATGTGGCCTTCTAGCAGTGTGTGGGACTTTCTCTATTAGTCCATCTATACTGACCTCCATCAGGTTGCAAATTGAATATAATTTTTATCTGCATCTAGCTCTGAAAAAATATTTGGCCTTCTAGCAGTGTGTGGGACTTTCTCTATTAGTCCATCTATACTGACCTCCATCAGGTTGCAAATTGAATATAATTTTTATCTGCATCTAGCTCTGAAAAAATATTTGGCCTTCTAGCAGTGTGTGGGACTTTCTCTATTAGTCCATCTATACTGACCTCCATCAGGTTGCAAATTAAAAATAATTTTTATCTGCATCTACCTCTGAAAAAATATTTGGCCTTCTAGCAGTGTGTGGGACTCATTGTATTAGGCCATCTATACCAAGCTCCACCAGCTTTGAAATTAATAATAATTTTTAGCTGCATCTAGCCCTGAAAATAATTTTTCCCAATAGTGGTAGCAATAGAAATATGGGGCGCGCGCCTGGCTAACAAAAATATACGCTTCATAACACAAAACACCAGCCTAGCGCACTGCATTAATAAGATGGCATCATCGTCTCTCCCAGTGCTAGGCCTACTACGCAGGCTAGTATTCCTGTGCCTAAAACACAATGTATGGGTCCGCGCTAGCCACTATGCTGAGGGGTATAAAGCTGCTGCTAACGCTTTATAACAATTCAATTGGCAGATTTTCACAGAGCTCTTCCACAACGCCCACCCATCGGGCAACAGTTGCCCACCCTCCCTATGGGATCTAGTGGCGAATAGTTGATGCCATTAATCAGAGCGTCAGTTGCCCCGTCAACGTGGCAAGCATACGTTAAGGCATGGGAAGAGTGGACACGACTAGTAGCAGGCAGACGGGTTGACCAATGTGAACAAGCCAGATCACAAGTCACCATAGAATTTCTCCACCAGCTAATGATGAGGGGCATATCAGGGGCGCCAGCGCAGCGGTGTCTGACCGGAGTAGCATTTCACTTCCAACTACTGAATTGGGGAGATGTGACAAAGATTCATCATCAGACAATCCATAAAAGGGTGGAAAAGGGGTCAGCCAAGTCAGGAATGTAGACGTCCCGTCCCGTGTCACTAAAACTGATTTCTCACATCTTATTCCTAACACCATTAACATGACACTCACAATTTGAAGCAACACTAATGTCTACTGCATTTGTGATCGCCTTCTTCGGGGCGCTATGTATAAGCGAATTAGTCCCTCAATCCAAAATTACCACCAGTGGACGCTTATTACACCAGGAAGTAGTCATAGCCAATAATGCAATACGTGTACGCATACACCAATCAAAAACGGTTCCAGCGGGCAGGTGTACTTGGGTACTTCTACAACCCACAAACGGTACACTGAGTCGGGTAACAATAGTAAAAACATATCTAACCATCAGATCACAAAGTAATTTCTTCGTATCACACATTGATGGAACGCCATTATCAAGATACCTGTTCCAAGCTATATTTAATAAATGCATAACATCGGCAGGGAACCACCCCAAAGATTACGGGACACACTCATTCCGCATAGGTGCGGCCACGGAAGCAGCAAGAGCAGGACTGTCAGAAACGGAAGTTCAGAGGATAGGGAGATGGCGATCCACGTGTTTGGTGAGATACATAAGACCGGACTTGTTATCCTAACGTGGTTTTTTTTTCTTTTACAGGTGACGCTAAGCCAACAGTGTGAGTGATAGGACACTCGTATATATATTGGGCACAAAAAAGGGCGAAAGTCCGCCCAGGCGGGAGGAAATTAGAGTTTCATAACACATATTTCAACTGGAGAGGTATTAGAGGCCTGCTATGGCCACAGGTACTAATGGAGGTAATCAAGGTAGGGAGAGAGGCAAGAGGTCCGGTCATCTTAGTTATACAGGCCGGGGGAAACAACCTAGGTCATCACAAGAGCGCATAACTAATGGCAATAATGAAACTAGACACTGAGCGCTTCAGAGAATTTTTCACAAAATTAGCTATAGTATGGTCAGAGATTGTGCCGATAGCGGTATGGCAAGGTGCGCGAGACATCACGGCCATCGAATGGACAAGGCGGGTAATAAATATTCGGATGGCAAAATTTAGAAGAGACAGAGGCGGTGTAGTGATACGACACCGACAACTGGAAGGAGATAAAGCAGGCCTCATACGGCCCGACGGTGTTCACTTAATAGATATTGGACTGGACATATTCCTGTCAGGACTCCAGGACGGAGTGGAACAAGCGTTAAGAGTGATGGGTGGGGGTCAGAGTCCTGCATACGAGTACGCTGGATCCTCTGTGGCCTGGAAATAGAAAGGACATGTTGGAGAGTTACACTTGTTGGCCAACTTGACGGAGTGGGGACCCAGGGCATGCTGCAACAAGCTGAATTATTTTAGAAATAAAATGCCTTTGTAATGGAATGAGTATAAAGAGTTAATAAAGCTGTGACCGATCCTCACCCATCCAGTTGTAAGAGTTACATTATTGGGTTGTCCATGAAAGGGGGGCGGTAGGGGGGCTGAGCATCTGGGTTTGGTTGGGGGTCCCCACAGTCTGCCTAGGCTAGATTAATTTAAAAATTCTTATTAGATACACAGGCGGTGCAGTTTGCTTCGCAGCTGGGCTACTACGCCCAAAGTATTGCCTAGGCTAGATGCAGTTAAAAATTCTACGCTGACTAGCAGACACTGAAGATTTGGAGCAGACCTCTGAGCAAACAGCTCTTCAGACTCAACCATCTGTGTTACCCCAAGCCATAGTGTATGTAGTTTCTTACAGTTAAAAGGGGGGGGTGCGACCCAACCCACCTGGAATTGACGATGCCAACGTCACGTAAGACACAGCAAGGGGACTCCCAAAATTGTGGCACAGACACCACTTAACCCTAGAACGCATACCTGTGGCCTTGCAGGCCCGCCCAGTTAATTGTTTTCTATTTTCTGCAAGATTGCTTTAGTTAGAATTTTGAAACTCTAGGTATTCTTCATGTATATAGTTGTTTGTCATTTGAGTTTGAGTTATTCCATGTTATTTGCACACGGGCCTAAAGGGCCCCAGGTATGTGAAAGTGTAGATTTTTATGGTCATGCGTTCTAGGGTTAAGTGGCATCAATTGCCCCACTGTTGCTTAAAACGGTTGGTGAGGTGATTTTACCAAATCCTCAAGCTTTTAGTCTCCCAAGGATGACACAGGGGTAGAAATGTCCTTGCGAATCCATGATTTGATCATCTTTATGAACGTGAGTCTGTCTACATTCTCAGTGGACAGCCGCTTGCGCTTATCTGTCAGCACACCACCAGCAGCGCTGAACACACGTTCAGAGAGAACGCTGGCTGCATGGCATGACAAGATCTCCAAGGCGTGAGTGGCGAGCTCCGGCGATTTTTCAAGATTGGAATACCAAAATGAGCAAGGGTCCAGTGACACAGTCATGGCTTCGATGTTCACTTGGAGATACTCCTGCACCATCCTCTCTAGGCATTGACTATGTGTCAGACTTCTTGTCTCCTGTGGCCTTGCAAAGGATGGTCTAAAAAAGTGGTGAAACGATTCCACAAAATTGCTGTTACCAGCAGATACTGTGTTACTGTTACTGTTTGAGTGATGAAGACTTGACAGTCCCACCGTTGGCAAGTTAGAACTGTGAGATTCACTACGTGCACCACTGGTGTTTTGTGGAAAATCACATGTAAGATTCTGCAACAGAAACTCCTGCATTCGTCAATACCTTTTTATGGCAGGAATTATTTCGGCAAATATACTTTTGTACCGGGGATCTAAGAGTGTGGCAACCCAGTAGTCGGGATTACTTCGAATTCTGACAATCCGGGGGTCATGTTGCAGGTAGTGCAGCAAGAAGGCACTCATGTGTCTTGCGCATCCAGAAGGACCAAGTCCTTGTTGTGTTGGTAGCGAGTAGAGATGAGCGTTGTTCTACTCGAACTGTTCGCCAATCTCAAATTTGAGCTGTTTTGGGCGGTGTTCGAGCCGTTCGGCGAACACGAACAATTTGAGAAAAATTCGGCTGTTCGAGGTTATGTTCGATAACTGTTCGTGCACCAAAATCATAACTGGATTTTTTCTCAGTAATGATGAAAATTAATGTTAATACGCAGTTTGAGTGTACAGCGGGGCGGGGGGAGGGGCAGGGGATGGATCTCTGCAGGAATAATGAAGATCTCCATTTTTTTTTTCTCTTTCCCGCATTTACAGTGGGGAGGTGCAATCTGTCAGCCTATCAGCAGCGCACACACGGAGCAAAGTGCTTTTTTTCACACAAGCAAGGGCATGTGTCATTGGCAGTGTATGTCACATGTCCTTGCCCTATAAGACCAAGCCATTTTCCCCGTCGCCACCATTTTCTCACTGCTGCAGCTGCGTGTTAGACGGCACCGCTGTTGCTGTGTGCGCTATACCTTGTTAATTTCAAGCCAATTTTCGCACAAATCTACAGATAGCTTGGGAGTAGGGAATAGTTGTGATTGCAGTCCTTTTAAGGACTAGGTTACAGCATTTCCTACGACTTTTATCAGGCAGGTCTGTGCTCTTAAATAGATAGATTGTGGGAGTAAAGACTAATTGTAATTGGAGTCCTTTTCAGGACTAGGTTACATCAGTTCCTATCAGTTTTTGCCAGGCAGGTCTGTGCCAGTGCTGTGCAAGTTTTTTCCACAGCATTTGGCTGAATCTAGCAAAGCTAATTCTTTTTGGCCTATTGCAGAGTGTGTTAGTCAGTGGAGTAGCCTATCTGTGTTGCAAGATATACCACCTGTGTATAGAATACCAATTTTTTTACTGCACCTAGTGAAGTAAAATCTTTTGGGCATAGCATCATTCTATTAGTCCATCTATACTGACCTCCATCAGGTTGCAAATTGAATATAATTTTTTATTGCATCTAGCTCTGAAAAAATATTTGGGCTTCTAGCTGTGTGTGGGACTTGTTGTATTAGTCCATCTATACTGACCTCCATCAGGTTGCAAACTGAATATATTTTTTTCTGCATCTACCTCTGAAAAAATATTGGGCTTCTAGCTGTGTGTGGGACTTGTTCTATTAATCCATCTATACAGACCTCCATCAGGTTGCAAACTGAATATATTTTTTTCTGCATCTACCTCTGAAAAAATATTGGGCTTCTAGCTGTGTGTGGGACTTGTTCTATTAGTCCATCTATACTGACCTCCATCAGGTTGCAAATTGAATATAATTTTTATCTGCATCTAGCTCTGAAAAAATATTTGGCCTTCTAGCAGTGTGTGGGACTTTCTCTATTAGTCCATCTATTCTGACCTCCATCAGGTTGCAAATTAAAAATAATTTTTATCTGCATCTACCTCTGAAAAAATATTTGGCCTTCTAGCAGTGTGTGGGACTCATTGTATTAGGCCATCTATACCAAGCTCCACCAGCTTTGAAATTAATAATAATTTTTAGCTGCATCTAGCCCTGAAAATATTTTTTCCCAATAGTGGTAGCAATAGAAATATGGGGCGCGCGCCTGGCTAACAAAAATATACGCTTCATAACACAAAACACCAGCCTAGCGCACTGCATTAATAAGATGGCATCATCGTCTCTCCCAGTGCTAGGCCTACTACGCAGGCTAGTATTCCTGTGCCTAAAACACAATGTATGGGTCCGCGCTAGCCACTATGCTGAGGGGTATAAAGCTGCTGCTAACGCTTTATAACAATTCAATTGGCAGATTTTCACAGAGCTCTTCCACAACGCCCACCCATCGGGCAACAGTTGCCCACCCTCCCTATGGGATCTAGTGGCGAATAGTTGATGCCATTAATCAGAGCGTCAGTTGCCCCGTCAATGTGGCAAGCATACGTTAAGGCATGGGAAGAGTGGACACGACTAGTAGCAGGCAGACGGGTTGACCAATGTGAACAAGCCAGATCACAAGTCACCATAGAATTTCTCCACCAGCTAATGATGAGGGGCATATCAGGGGCGCCAGCGCAGCGGTGTCTGACCGGAGTAGCATTTCACTTCCAACTACTGAATTGGGGAGATGTGACAAAGATTCATCATCAGACAATCCATAAAAGGGTGGAAAAGGGGTCAGCCAAGTCAGGAATGTAGACGTCCCGTCCCGTGTCACTAAAACTGATTTCTCACATCTTATCCCTAACACCATTAACATGACACTCACAATTTGAAGCAACACTAATGTCTACTGCATTTGTGATCGCCTTCTTCGGGGCGCTATGTATAAGCGAATTAGTCCCTCAATCCAAAATTACCACCAGTGGACGCTTATTACACCAGGAAGTAGTCATAGCCAATAATGCAATACGTCTACGCATACACAAATCGAAAACGGTTCCAGCGGGCAGGGGTACTTGGGTACTTCTACAGCCCACAAACGGTACACTGAGTCGGGTAACAATAGTAAAAACATATCTAACCATCAGATCACAAAGTAATTTCTTCGTATCACACATTGATGGAACGCCATTATCAAGATACCTGTTCCAAGCTATATTTAATAAATGCATAACATCGGCAGGGAACCACCCCAAAGATTACGGGACACACTCATTCCGCATAGGTGCGGCCACGGAAGCAGCAAGAGCAGGACTGTCAGAAACGGAAGTTCAGAGGATAGGGAGATGGCGATCCACGTGCTTGGCGAGATACATAAGACCGGACTTGTTATCCTAACGTGGTTTGTTTCTTTTACAGGTGACGCTAAGCCAACAGTGTGAGTGATAGGACACTCGTATATATATTGGGCACAAAAAAGGGCGAAAGTCCGCCCAGGCGGGAGGAAATTAGAGTTTCATAACACATATTTCAACTGGAGAGGTATTAGAGGCCTGCTATGGCCACAGGTACTAATGGAGGTAATCAAGGTAGGGAGAGAGGCAAGAGGTCCGGTCATCTTAGTTATACAGGCCGGGGGAAACAACATAGGTCATCACAAGAGCGCATAACTAATGGCAATAATGAAACTAGACACTGAGCGCTTCAGAGAATTTTTCACAAAATTAGCTATAGTATGGTCAGAGATTGTGCCGATAGCGGTATGGCAAGGTGCGCGAGACATCACGGCCATCGAATGGACAAGGCGGGTAATAAATATTCGGATGGCAAAATTTAGAAGAGACAGAGGCGGTGTAGTGATACGACACCGACAACTGGAAGGAGATAAAGCAGGCCTCATACGGCCCGACGGTGTTCACTTAATGTAATGCACACGCCCGGACTGACTGGCGTGTGCGTGTTTATGTAGTGATTCCACTGTGCCATGAACCGGAGAGTGCCTGGAGAGGCGTAACTAAGTATCTGCCCGATCCGACCAAGGTCGCACGACGGCATACGACGCCAGTGCACCACGGAGGAACCGAGCAGAGGAACCAGGGTCTACTCCAGGTCAGAATCCGGACACGGCTGTTGACCCACTCCGGGGAATACAGGAACAGGCAGACTAGAGCACAAGCTGGGTAGGGTCCAGTACAGACTGGGAGACAAATTCGAAACCGCAGACGCGGTAGACAGAGCTGAGCAAAGCGAAAACCGCAGACGCGGTGGACAGAGCTGAGCAAAGCGAAAACCGCAGACGCGGTGGACAGAGCTGAGCAAAGCGAAAACCGCAGACGCGGTGGACAGAGCTGAGCAAAGCGAAAACCGCAGACGCGGTGGACAGAGCTGAGCAAAGCGAAAACCGCAGACGCGGTGGACAGAGCTGAGCAAAGCGAAAACCGCAGATGCGGTGGACAGAGCTGAGCAAAGCGAAAACCGCAGACGCGGTGGACATAGCTGAGCAAAGCGAAAACCGCAGACGCCGGTGGACAGAGCTGAGCAAAGCGAAAACCGCAGACGCGGTGGACAGGGCTGAGCAAAGCGAAAACCGCAGACGCGGTGGACAGAGCTGAGCAAAGCGAAAACCGCAGACGCGGTGGACAGAGCTGAGCAAAGCGAAAACCGCAGACGCGGTGGACAGAGCTGAGCAAAGCGAAAACCGCAGACGCGGTGGACAGAGCTGAGCAAAACGAAAACCGCAGACGCGGTGGACAGAGCTGAGCAAAGAGAAAACCGCAGACGCGGTGGACAGAGCTGAGCAAAGCGAAAACCGCAGACGCGGTGGACAGAGCTGAGCAAAGCGAAAACCGCAGACGCGGCGGACAGAGCTGAGCAAAGCGAAAACCGCAGATGCGGCAGACAGAGCTGAGCAAGGCGAAAACCGCAGACGCGGCGGACAGAGCTGAGCAAAGCGAAAACCGCAGACGCGGAGGACAGAGCTGAGCAAAGCGAAAACCGCAGACGCGGTGGACAGAGCAGAGCAAAGCAAAAACCGCAGACGCGGAAGGAACAGGGCTCTGTTCACACGGAACAGACTAGAAGGGAAAGGCAGAACCAGATACCCACAGGGTACTTGCAGAGAAGTAGCGAGTGGACCACAAACTCACAAACGGAAGTACAGTGACAACGAGCAGGAGTAGGTACGAGTTCAGACTCTGCAGAAAAAGGAAAGGAACGGACATAGAGAAAAAAACAGGTAAAAGATAGGAGAGAGTTCAGACTGGAACTGAGTGTACGGAGGAGACCGACACTGCAGCGGGATACAGGAGCGGGTCTGGGAATACGGCCCCCAGAGAGGCGGGACGAACAGGCAAGGAGCGTGTTCAGACTGGCCTGGAAATACAGCCTCCAGGAAGGCGGAACGAACAGGCAAGGAACGAGTACAGACTGCAGGTTAAGGTACACAGATAGGACACAGTACAGACATGGGAACAGATACTGCAAGACAGGTAACATAGACAGGACCTGGCATGTCAGAGACAAAAGCCAACTGACAGGGCAAGATGCTCAGGCATGGGTTAATGGGGCAGCTGGTTTAAATACCAGGTGACAGACAGCAATAGGCTGAGGACGCACAAAGGGTGTGCCTGCAGCAGGTACAAAAAGCAGGAAGTGATCGGGCGCCGCCCATAAGCAGCAGACACAGAAGCAAACAGACAGCATGGAGGGAAGCCAGAGAGACACCCTGGACTGGAGATCAAGTGCGCGCTCTTGCACAGTGGGAGATGGACCACTATGCAAGGACGCCGCCAGGTATGTTACAGTACCCCCCCCCTTACGCCCCCTCTTCTTCAGGCCTGCCAGAATGTTCCGCAGGGAATTCGAGGGCCAATCCTTTACTTCAAGTAGATCACTTCCACTGTCCACTGGAGAAACTGGTCTCATCTAGGTAGCTAGGATGCTACCTCCTATCCAGCCATCCTCAGCAACAGACGAAACAGGTGGAGTACCAGGAACAGCACACAGGGAAGTCTCTCTCCACTTATTATCAGGTAGCACCCCAGAGGGTTCAGGAGACAACTGGAAGTCCTCCGCCGGGTTGAAGGAGTGCAGAGACTCGGGGGTAACCTCTGCTTCGGGGTACATCTTGTCAAACTCACAGGATGAAATGGGCGAGGTATCAGGTACAAGGTGTAGAAAAGTCCCTGTTACCTTGTTATCTGGTGGTACCCAGGAGGATTCAGAAAACAACTGGGAGTCCTCCGCCGGGTCGGAATAGTGCAGAGACTCGGGGGTAACCTCTGCTTCGGAGTACACTAGGTCGGACTCGCTGGATGAAGCAGGCGAGGTATCAGGTACCGAATATAGAAGAGTACCTGTCCATTCGTTATCAGGTAGCACCCCGAAGGGTTCAGGAGACAACTGGAGGTCCTCCGCCTGGTCGGAGGGGTGTAGAGACTCGGGGATAACCTCTGCTTCGAGGTACATCTTGTCAAATTCACAGGAAGAAATAGACAGGTTATCAGGTACAGGGTGAAAAAAAGTCACTGTCTCTTTGTTATCTGGTGGTACCCTGGAGGAGTCAGGAAACAACTGGAGGTCCTTTGCCGGGTCAGAAGAGTGCAGAGGCTCGGGGAAAACATCTGCTTCAGAGAACACTAGGTCGGACTCACTGGACGAAGCAGGTGAGGTATCGGGTACCGAGTATTGGAAAGTCTCTGTCCATTCACCACCAGGTGGCACCCCGAAGGGTTCTGGAGACAACTGGAGGTCCTCCGCCTGGTCAGAGGGATGTAGAGACTCATGGGTAACCTATGCTTCAGAGTACACTAGGTCGGACTCACTGGACGAAGCAAGCGAGGTATCAGATCCAGGATATAGGAAAGTCTCTGTCCATTCACCACCAGGTGGCACCCCGAAGGGTTCTAGAGACAACTGGAGGTCCTCCGCCTGGTCGGAGAGATGTAGAGACTCGGGAGTAACCTCTGCTTCGGAGTACACTAGGTGGGACTCACTGTACGAAGCGAGCAAGGTATCAGGTACAGAGTATAGGAGAGTCTCTGTCCTTTTGCTACCAGGTAGCACCCCGAAGGGCTCAGGAGACAACTGGAGGTCCTCCGCCAGGTCGGAGGGGTGAAGAGACTCATGGGTAACCTCTGCTTCAGAGTACACTAGGTTGGACTCACTGGATGAAGCAGCCGAGATATCAGGTACCGAGTATAGGAAAGTCTCTGTCCATTCGCTACCAAGTAGCACCCCGAAGGGTTCTGGAGACAACTGGAGGTCCTCTGCCTGGTCGGAGGGATGTAGAGACTTGGGAGTAACCTCTGCTTCGGAGTACACTAGGTTGGACTCACTGGACGAAGCGAGCGAGGTATCAGGTACAGAGTATAGGAGAGTCTCTGTCCTTTCGCTACCAGGTAGCACCCCGAAGGGTTCTGGAGACAACTGGAGGTCCTCCGCCTGGTCGGAGGGGTGTAGAGACTCGGAGGTAACTACCACTTTGGGGTACCCATTGTCAGGCTCACAGGACGAAGCGGACAAAATATCGAGTACTGGGTGTAGAGAAGTCTCTCTCCATTTGTCATCGAGTGGTATCCCGGAGGATTCAGGAGGCAACAGGGGGTCCTCCACCAGGTAGTAGAGATGCACAGACTCTGAGGTAACCACAGCTTTGGAGCATCCTTGGACATGCACACCGGTTAAAGTGGGTGAAGCATCTGATGCCGGGTGCAGGAAGTTCTCCTGTGTGGAGTCTGGATGGGCAGAAGTCTCTTCGGGCAGGAGAACTGGTGCACTACCCACGCACATTACCCGCTGGGGCTTCTCCGGGATACAGGGAGATGAAGCTTCAGTAGGGACTTCAAGGTTGGGGTCAGGAGGTCTCAGGGAGGACAGACCCTGGCGTGACGGCTTGCCTCTACGCCTAGCACGTCTGGACTGCCTCTTGAGGTTGGGAGAAGTATTCTGGAAAGTGTAGTCACCCTGTGAGGATTCTGGGTGGGCAGTAGTCTCATTGGGCTGGAGGACTATTGCGCTACCCACACACATTACCCATTGGGGCTGCTCCGGGATATTGGGAAGTGAAGCTTCAGCAGGAGCCTCCGGGTTAGGATCATCAAAGACCATTAGAAAGGCCACCAGGAAGGCCATTAGGTCCAGGAGGATCGGATCCTGTGTTTCATATAGGGGGTTGATCCATTCCAAAGCATCACCCGCCAGGTAAGACATAATGAATGCCACCTTAACCCGATCGGTGGGAAAACATAGAGGGTAGAACTTGAAGTGTAGCATGCATTGCTCCACAAATGCACGACTTTGTCTTGGATCCCCATAATAACGTAGCGGATCCGCAGGAACGAGAGCAGATAGATCCATCTGGACGGGTGCGTAATTCACCTGGAACTCAGCTAAAGGGAAAAAAATTTTTTTATTTATTTATTTTAATGCATGTATTCGCTGGAAAACTTCTCAGAGATCGAAGGCCGTGGGGCTCAACGGGAACCATGGCCTGAGCATGCTGTAATGCACACGCCCGGACTGACTGGCGTGTGCGTGTTTATGTAGTGATTCCACTGTGCCATGAACCGATGAGTGCCTGGAGAGGCGTAACTAAGTATCTGCCCGATCCGACCAAGGTCGCACGACGGCATACGACGCCAGTGCACCACGGAGGAACCGAGCAGAGGAACCAGGGTCTACTCCAGGTCAGACTCCGGACACGGCTGTTGACCCACTCCGGGGAATACAGGAACAGGCAGACTAGAGCACAAGCTGGGTAGGGTCCAGTACAGACTGGGAGACAAATTCGAAACCGCAGACGCGGTAGACAGAGCTGAGCAAAGCGAAAACCGCAGACGCGGTGGACAGAGCTGAGCAAAGCGAAAACCGCAGACGCGGTGGACAGAGCTGAGCAAAGCGAAAACCGCAGACGCGGTGGACAGAGCTGAGCAAAGCGAAAACCACAGACGCGGTGGACAGAGCTGAGCAAAGCGAAAACCGCAGACGCGGTGGACAGAGCTGAGCAAAGCGAAAACCGCAGACGCGGTGGACAGAGCTGAGCAAAGCGAAAACCGCAGACGCGGTGGACAGAGCTGACCAAAGCGAAAACCGCAGACGCGGTGGACAGAGCTGAGCAAAGCGAAAACCGCAGACGCGGTGGACAGAGCTGAGCAAAGCAAAAACCGCAGACGCGGTGGACAGAGCTGAGCAAAGCGAAAACCGCAGACGCGGTGGACAGAGCTGAGCAAAGCGAAAACCGCAGACGCGGCGGACAGAGCTGAGCAAAGCGAAAACCGCAGACGCGGCGGACAGAGCTGAGCAAGGCGAAAACCGCAGACGCGGCGGACAGAGCTGAGCAAAGCGAAAACCGCAGACGCGGAGGACAGAGCTGAGCAAAGCGAAAACCGCAGACGCGGTGGACAGAACAGAGCAAAGCAAAAAAGGCAGACGCGGAAGGAACAGGGCTCTGTTCACACGGAACAGACTAGAAGGGAAAGGCAGAACCAGATACCCACAGGGTACTTGCAGAGAAGTAGCGAGTGGACCACAAACTCACAAACGGAAGTACAGTGACAACGAGCAGGAGTAGGTACGAGTTCAGACTCTGCAGAAAAAGGAAAGGAACGGACATAGAGAAAAAAACAGGTAAAAGATAGGAGAGAGTTCAGACTGGAACTGAGTGTACGGAGGAGACCGACACTGCAGCGGGATACAGGAGCGGGTCTGGGAATACGGCCCCCAGAGAGGCGGGACGAACAGGCAAGGAGCGTGTTCAGACTGGCCTGGAAATACAGCCTCCAGGAAGGCAGACTGCAGGTTAAGGTACACAGATAGGACACAGTACAGACATGGGAACAGATACTGCAAGACAGGTAACATAGACAGGACCTGGCATGTCAGAGACAAAAGCCAACTGACAGGGCAAGATGCTCAGGCATGGGTTAATGGGGCAGCTGGTTTAAATACCAGGTGACAGACAGCAATAGGCTGAGGACGCACAAAGGGTGTGCCTGCAGTAGGTACAAAAAGCAGGAAGTGATCGGGCGCCGCCCATAAGCAGCAGACACAGAAGCAAACAGACAGCATGGAGGGAAGCCAGAGAGACACCCTGGACTGGAGATCAAGTGCGCGCTCTTGCACAGTGGGAGATGGACCACTATGCAAGGACGCCGCCAGGTATGTTACACTTAATAGATATTGGACTGGACATATTCCTGTCAGGACTCCAGGACGGAGTGGAACAAGCGTTAAGAGTGATGGGTGGGGTCAGAGTCCTGCATACGAGTACGCTGGATCCTCCGTGGCCTGGAAATAGAAAGGACATGTTGGAGAGTTACACTTGTTGGCCAACTTGCCGGAGTGGGGACCCAGGGCATGCTGCAACAAGCTGAATTATTTTAGAAATAAAATGCCTTTCTAATGGAATGAGTATAAAGAGTTAATAAAGCTGTGACCGATCCTCACCCATCCAGTTGTAAGAGTTACATTATTGGGTTGTCCATGAAAGGGGGGCGGTAGGGGGGCTGAGCATCTGGGTTTGGTTGGGGGTCCCCACAGTCTGCCTAGGCTAGATTAATTTAAAAATTCTTATTAGATACACAGGCGGTGCAGTTTGCTTCGCAGCTGGGCTACTACGCCCAAAGTATTGCCTAGGCTAGATGCAGTTAAAAATTCTACGCTGACTAGCAGACACTGAAGATTTGGAGCAGACCTCTGAGTAAACAGCTCTTCAGACTCAACCATCTGTGTTACCCCAAGCCATAGTGTATGTAGTTTCTTACAGTTAAAACCCACCTGGAATTGACGATGCCAACGTCACGTAAGACACAGCAAGGGGACTCCCAAAATTGTGGCACAGACACCACTTAACCCTAGAACGCATACCTGTGGCCTTGCAGGCCCGCCCAGTTAATTGTTTTCTATTTTCTGCAAGATTGCTTTAGTTAGAATTTTGAAACTCTTGGTATTCTTCATGTATATAGTTGTTTGTCATTTGAGTTTGAGTTATTCCATGTTATTTGCACACGGGCCTAAAGGGCCCCAGGTATGTGAAAGTGTAGATTTTTATGGTCATGCGTTCTAGGGTTAAGTGGCATCAATTGCCCCACTGTTGCTTAAAACGGTTGGTGAGGTGATTTTACCAAATCCCCAAGCTTTTAGTCTCCCAAGGATGACACAGGGGTAGAAATGTCCTTGCGAATCCATGATTTGATCATCTTTATGAACGTGAGTCTGTCTACATTCTCAGTGGACAGCCGCGTGCGCTTATCTGTCAGCACACCACCAGCAGCGCTGAACACACGTTCAGAGAGAACGCTGGCTGCATGGCATGACAATATCTCCAAGGCGTGAGTGGCGAGCTCCGGCGATTTTTCAAGATTGGAATACTAAAATGAGCAAGGGTCCAGTGACACAGTCATGGCTTCGATGTTCACTTGGAGATTCTCCTGTACCATCCTCTCTAGGCATTGACTATGTGTCAGACTTCTTGTCTCCTGTGGCCTTGCAAAGGATGGTCTAAAAAAGTGGTGAAACGATTCCACAAAATTGCTGTTACCAGCAGATACTGTGTTACTGTTACTGTTTGAGTGATGAAGACTCGACAGTCCCACCGTTGGCAAGTTAGAACTGTGAGATTCACTACGTGCACCACTGGTGTTTTGTGGAAAAGCACATGTAAGATTCGGCAACAGATACTCCTGCATTCGTCAATACCTTTTTATGGCAGGAATTATTTCGGCAAATATACTTTTGTACCGGGGATCTAAGAGTGTGGCAACCCAGTAGTCGGGATTACTTCGAATTCTGACAATCCGGGGGTCATGTTGCAGGTAGTGCAGCAAGAAGGCACTCATGTGTCTTGCGCATCCAGAAGGACCAAGTCCTTGTTGTGTTGGTAGCGAGTAGAGATGAGCGTTGTTCTACTCAAACTGTTCGCCAATCTCAAATTCGAGCTGTTTTGGGCAGTGTTCGAGCCGTTCGGCGAACACGAACAATTTGAGAAAAATTCGGCTGTTCGAGGTTATGTTCGATAACTGTTCGTGCACCAAAATCATAACTGGATTTTTTCTCAGTAATGATGAAAATTAATGTTAATACGCAGTTTGAGTGTACAGCGGGGTGGGGGGAGGGGCAGGGGATGGATCTCTGCAGGAAGAATGAAGATCTCCATTTTTTTTTTCTCTTTCCCGCATTTACAGTGGGGAGGTGCAATCTGTCAGCCTATCAGCAGCGCACACACGGAGCGAAGTGCTTTTTTTCACACAAGCAAGGGCATGTGTCATTGGCTGTGTATGTCACATGTCCTTGCCCTATAAGACCAAGCCATTTTCCCCGTCGCCACCATTTTCTCACTGCTGCAGCTGCGTGTTAGACGGCACCGCTGTTGCTGTGTGCGCTATACCTTGTTAATTTCAAGCCAATTTTCGCACAAATCTACAGATAGCTTGGGAGTAGGGAATAGTTGTGATTGCAGTCCTTTTAAGGACTAGGTTACAGTATTTCCTACGACTTTTATCAGGCAGGTCTGTGCTCTTAAATAGATAGATTGTGGGAGTAAAGACTAATTGTAATTGGAGTCCTTTTCAGGACTAGGTTACATCAGTTCCTATCAGTTTTTGCCAGGCAGGTCTGTGCCAGTGCTGTGCAAGTTTTTTTCACAGCATTTGGCTGAATCTAGCAAAGCTAATCCTTTTTGGCCTATTGCAGAGTGTGTTAGTCAGTGGAGTAGCCTATCTGTGTTGCAAGATATACCACCTGTGTATAGAATACCAATTTTTTTACTGCACCTAGTGAAGTAAAATCTTTTGGGCATAGCATCATTCTATTAGTCCATCTATACTGACCTCCATCAGGTTGCAAATTGAATATAATTTTTTTCTGAATCTAGCTCTGAAAAAATATTGGGCTTCTAGCTGTGTGTGGGACTTGTTCTATTAATCCATCTATACAGATCTCCATCAGGTTGCAAACTGAATATATTTTTTTCTGCATCTACCTCTAAAAAAATATTGGGCTTCTAGCTGTGTGTGGGACTTGTTGTATTAGTCCATCTATACTGACCTCCATCAGGTTGCAAACTGAATATATTTTTTTCTGCATCTACCTCTGAAAAAATATTGGGCTTCTAGCTGTGTGTGGGACTTGTTGTATTAGTCCATCTATACAGACCTCCATCAGTTTGCAAACTGAATATATTTTTTTCTGCATCTACCTCTGAAAAAATATTGGGCTTCTAGCTGTGTGTGGTACTTGTTGTATTAGTCCATCTATACTGACCTCCATCAGGTTGCAAACTGAATATATTTTTTTCTCCATCTACCTCTGAAAAAATATTGGGCTTCTAGCTGTGTGTGGGACTTGTTCTATTAATCCATCTATACTGACCTCCATCAGGTTGCAAACTGAATATATTTTTTTCTGCATCTAGCTCTGAAAAAATATTGGGCTTCTAGCTGTGTGTGGGACTTGTTGTATTAGTCCATCTATACTGACCTCCATCAGGTTGCAAACTGCATATATTTTTTTCTTCATCTACCTCTGAAAAAATATTGGGCTTCTAGCTGTGTGTGGGACTTGTTCTATTAATCCATCTATACAGACCTCCATCAGGTTGCAAACTGAATATATTTTTTTCTGCATCTACCTCTGAAAAAATATTGGGCTTCTAGCTGTGTGTGGGACTTGTTCTATTAATCCATCTATACAGACCTCCATCAGGTTGCAAACTGAATATATTTTTTTCTGCATCTACCTCTGAAAAAATATTGGGCTTCTAGCTGTGTGTGGGACTTGTTCTATTAATCCATCTATACAGACCTCCATCAGGTTGCAAACTGAATATATTTTTTTCTGCATCTACCTCTGAAAAAATATTTGGCCTTCTAGCAGTGTGTGGGACTTTCTCTATTAGTCCATCTATACTGACCTCCATCAGGTTGCAAATTAAAAATAATTTTTATCTGCATCTAGCTCTGAAAAAATATTTGGCCTTTTAGCAGTTTGTGGGACTTTCTCTATTAGTCCATCTATACTGACCTCCATCAGGTTGCAAATTAAAAATAATTTTTATCTGCATCTAGCTCTGAAAAAATATTTGGCCTTCTAGCAGTGTGTGGGACTTTCTCTATTAGTCCATCTATACTGACCTCCATCAGGTTGCAAATTGAATATAATTTTTTTCTGCATCTAACCCAGCCAATAGTTTTGGCCTAATACCACAGTTTGGCCACTCAGCTCTGCTCGGTTCCCATCCATTGTTTTTTTGTGCAAACAACTCCAGAGTTGTTAATTAGTTAACCACCAAAATGAGTGGAAAAAGGCCTGCTGCTGGTGGAAAGGGGAATAGGCGTGTTGGGAAGGGGAAAAAAGGTTGTGTCCGTGGGGTAGGTGTTAAAGCAACAGTAACATCTGCAGAAGAAAGACCATCTTCCAGCCAAACTAAAATGTCTACTTCTTTTAGCGGACAATGTGATAAGATCCCTTTCTTACGGCCACGCCAATCGCTACAAATTCCAGATGAGGCACAAAAACAGCAGGTGCTTCAACGGATATCAAGTGCTCCTTTAAGTGGGCTCTCCTCCACATCAACTTCAACATCACAAATACTCCAGTCCTCAAAGGTGTCACCCCAATCGCACTTGCTTCCTCACAGCTCCCAAATCTCCAGCTGCCCGTCTGAGTATGAGGTAGAACAGATGGTTGAGTCTGCAGAGCTGTTTACTCATACTATAGCCTGGGAATCAGAGGTCGACTCCAGCGCTTCTGTGAATCCAGACGAGGAAATGATCTGCACTGATGCCCAGAATCTTTATGAGTCGGATCCAGGACCAGACGCAGAAGGTTCTGACCATAATGTAGACCCTCATTCCCAAACTGTAACTCCTGTTGGTGGAGACAATGAGGAAGACGATGATAAGACTCAAATACCTGATTGGAGCGACAGCTTTAGATTTTTGTCAGGGCAGGAACAGGTTGGCTCTGAGGACGACGGGTGTGATAACGCACAGGGTGATGATGATGAGGTTGGAGATCCCACTTACTGTCAACCCACAGTCAGCCAAGAGATGAGGTCAGCAGAGGAGGTGGAGGAAGATGCTAGTGACGACGAGGTCAGGTTGCGCCTTCCTGGACAGAGACGTAGTACTGGAAACACGTCAACAACTGCATCCTCAAACACAACTCTGCCTCTCACCACAAGTCGTGGTGGCTCTTCAGGTCGCATGGGTGCTAAGCCTTGCATAGCCTGGGCATTTTTTCAGATCGATAAAGATGACCCAACTCGTGTTATCTGTAACATTTGTCAGCAAAAGCTAAGTAGAGGCCAAAAAATACATAGTTTGAGTACTTCATGCATGAACCGGCACATGGACATGAAGCATAAGTTGCAGTGGGAAGCTCAGTGTGCTACAATGCGGCCTAGCCGGCTGGGCCAACCACCGTCTGCCATATCTTGTGCATCCGCGGCCTCTTCATCCTCTGTGACTGGGGGGACAGCAGTCACACCTGTTTTGGGGCGCAGACCTGCCACCTCTTTACCCGCAACAGCCAGCGTGATTGGCAGGTCATCATTTTCTTTGGACGTGGTAACACCAGCTGGTGTTGAGTGCTGTCCGACATCGATAGCACCACCTTTGGATCAAGGCAACCTAACATGTCCGCCTGCATCTTCCTCACAGACCGGCAGTTTGCCGGGGACACCCTTATCAACCCCGTCTAAGCACAATAGCCAGCCCTCGGTCCCTCAGATGTGGACAAGTAAAAGACCATTTCCTCCTAGCCATGAGAAAGCTAAGAGGTTGAATTTCACCATCTGCAAGTTCTTGGCTACAGAAATGCTGCCTTTCCGCCTGGTGGACACAGAGGATTTTCGAGACCTTATGTCCGTCGCAGTGCCCCAGTACCAGATGCCCAGTCGGCACTACTTCTCAAAGAAAGGTGTGCCTGCGCTCCACCAGCATGTCGCACACAACATCACCGCTTCTTTGAGAAACTCTGTGTGTGACAGGGTGCATTTCACCACAGACACTTGGACGAGTAGGCATGGACAGGGGCGTTACATGTCGCTGACTGGGCACTGGGTAACTATGGTGACAGCAGGACAAGGGGCTGCTGTCCAAGTCTTGCCTTCCCCACGAGTTGTGCGTCAATCCTCTTTATGTCAAAGTTCCTCCACTGCTTCTGCCTCCTCAACCTCCTCTCGGTCTTCCACCTGCACCCAAAGCCTGTCTGGTCATGCCACAAGCTTTCTAACTGCGCAGAAGGGATCCTGCACACCTCCTTACTATGCTGGCAGTAGGGCTCAACGTCATCAGGCGGTTTTTACATTGAAATGTCTGGGAAATGTGAGTCACACAGCTGAGGAGTTGTGGTCAGCTCTGGAGAACCAATTTCATGAATGGTTGTCTCCACTGGACCTGAAACCAGGGAAGGCCGTGTGCGACAATGCTGCAAACCTGGGTGCGGCCCTTCGCCGGGGCAATGTCACACACGTGCCTTGTATGGCTCACGTGTTGAACCTGGTTGTTCAGCAATTTTTAGCCCACTATCCCAGACTAGATGGCCTTCTGCAGAGGGCACGGTCGCTGTGTGCTCACTTTCGCTGTTCGAATCCCGCAGCTCAGCGACTTACATCTCTACAGAAGTCGTTGGGCCTGCCACTTCATCGGCTAAAATGCGATGTGCCTACCCGGTGGAATTCAACTCTGCACATGTTGCAGCGACTGTGGCAGCACCGACAAGCCCTGGTGCAATACGTTCTGACGTATAGCCTGGGCCAACGAGATCCAGAGGTGGGGCAAATCACGCTGGAGGAGTGGTCTCAGATCAGGGACCTATGCACCCTTCTGCACAGTTTTGAAATGGCGACGAAGATGTTTAGTGCTGACGATGCCATTATGAGCATGACTATTCCGGTGATTTACATGCTGGAGCACATGTTAAACAGAATTCGGAGTCAGGTGGTGGCACAAGAGGAGGTGGAGGAAGTAGAGGAGGAGGAGTTGTATGCGGAAGGGCTAACATCTGCAAGGTCCAGACGGTCGGCAGCACCAAGGCGGCAGGCATGTGAGGGTGGGGGAGATGGTTTTACCAGGGCGCATGGTAGCAGCCAAACTAGTGAGGAAGGTGCAGGAGCCCAGGAAGAAGTGGAGGACGAACTGATGGAAGACTCATCAGATGAGGGAGACCTTGATCACATTTCTGTTGTGCGAGGTTGGGGGGAGAGGACAGAGGAAGGAAGCATGATTGTTACCTCGCCACCAACACAACAGGGACTTGGTGCTCCTGGATGCGCAACACACATGAGTGCCTTCTTGCTGCACTACCTGCAACATGACCCTCGAATTGTGAGAATTAGAAATAATCCTGACTACTGGGTTGCCACACTGTTAGATCCCCGATACAAAAGTAAATTTGCAGAAATTATTCCTGCAATAGAAAGGGATGCACGCATGCAGGAGTATCAGCAGAGACTGTTGCAGAATCTTACATGTGCTTTTCCACAAAATACCAGTGGTGCACGTAGTGAATCTCACAGTTCCAACTTGCCAACCGTGGGACCGTCAAGTGTTCAGCACTCAAACCGTAACAGAACCACAGTATCTGCTGGTAATATCAATTTTGCGGAATCATTTCACCACTTTTTTAGCCCATCCTTTGCAAGGCCACAGGAGACAAGAAGTCTGACACATAGTCAACGCCTAGAGATGATGGTACAGGAGTATCTCCAAGTAAACATTGAAGCCACGACTGTGTCACTGGACCCTTGCTCTTTTTGGGCTTCCAATCTGGATAAATGGCCGGAGCTAGCCACTTACGCCTTGGAGATCTTGTCATGCCCCGCAGCCAGCGTTCTGTCTGAACGTGTGTTCAGCGCTGCTGGTGGTGTGCTGACAGATAAGCGCACGCGGCTCTCCACTGATAATGTAGACAGACTCACGTTCATAAAGATGAACAAATCATGGATCCGAAACGACTTTTCTACCCCTGTGTCATCCTGGGGAGAGTAAAAGCTTGATGATTGGTTAAAATCACCCTACCAACCGTTTTAAGCTTTCAAATTACTAATCATGTTTATCTGTATCTTGGCTGGAAAATAATTTGGGCTTTGTAGCAGTGTGCAGCACTGATTCTATTAGGCCATCTATAATAAGCTCCACCAGATTTAAAATTACTAATCATGTTTATCTGTATCTTGACTGGAAAATAATTTGGGCTTTGTAGCAGTGTGCAGCACTGATCCTATTAGGCCATCTATACTAAAGCTTCACCAGATTTAAAATTAATAATAATTTTTAGCTGCATCTAGCCCGGAAAATAATTTTGGGGCTCCGAGATGCGCAAGACACATAAGTGCCTTCTTGCTGCACTACCTGCAGCATGACCCTCATATTGTCAGAATTCGAAGTAATCATGACTACTGGGTTGCCACACTCTTAGATCCCCCAAACTTTTCGATCAACCTTTTCATTTTAATAAAGACCAAAAAAATGGTCATTTTTGAAATTATAAGCATTAGCAGGTTGTTAGAAACTGAAATCAAACAGTTTTCAACTCAAAACTTTATTCTAGGTGATGTTACATTTTCACATAGGACCCCTTGTTCGAAAGGAGCTTCTGAACTCTCTCGTCCATTGAATTTGTCAGGATTTGAATGGTTTCTGCTTCAATTGTTTTGCATGAGGACAGAATACCCTCCCAGAGCTGTTGCTTAGATGTGAACTGCCTCCCGCCATCATAGACACTCCTTTTAATGATGCTCCAAAGGTTCTGAATGGGGTAGAGGTCAGGGGAGCATGGGGGTCACACCATAAGTTTGTCCCCTTTTATGCCCATATCAGCCAGAGATGCAGATGTTTTATGTGCAGCATGAGATGGTGCATTATCATGCAGAAAAATGATCTTGCTGTGAAATACACGGTTCTTCTTCTTGAACCATGGCAGGAAGTGCTGTTTGAGAAAATCCACATACATTATGGAGTTCATCTTTAGCGCCTTCAGGGATCCTAAAGGGGCCGACAATCTCTCTCCCCATGATTCCAGCCCAAAACATTACTCCATCTCCTCCTTGTTGGCGCTGTAGCCGTGTTTGCGTGGGGTGTCCATCAACCAGCCATCCTCCACTCCATCCATCTGGACCATCGAGCGCTGCACGGCACTCATCCGTGAACAAAACAGTTTTGAAATCAGTCTTCATGTAATGTTTGGCCCACTGGAGCCGTTTCTGCTTGTGTGAAGTGGATAGAGGAGGTCGACAGGATGGCGCATGCACAGCTGCAAACCTCTGAAGGACCCTGCATCTTGTTGTTCGGGGGACGTTGGAGGCACAAGCAGCTTCAAAAACTTGTCTGCTGCTATGACAAGGCTTTTTTGCCGCTGCTCTTTCAACCTGACGTAATTGCCTGTAGGAAAGAGTCCTCAATTTGCCCTTATCAGCACGCACACGTGTGTACTGTGAATCAGCTACATACTTCTTGATTGCCAAGACACTTCATCCTGATCATCGCACAATGTTGATTGTAGTCATGCCTTGACCTAAACACTCCACAATTTGTTGCTTCTCAGCAGCCGACACATCCTTTTTCTTTCCCATTTTGGCAGAAAATGTAGGCTGCTTAATAATGTGAGACAGCCTTCTTAAGTAGTCTTGCCTTTTTTTGGACACACCTGCCAAACTAATTAGCACAGGTGTCTGCAATTGCTTACAGTGATATAAAGAGCCCTGACACACATCACCATCAATGAGTTTAACTGACAAACAAACAAATTCTTCCCTTATCACTCCTAAACACTTTTTGCATAATAATTTGGAACACAGTGTACATGTGCTTTTCCACAAAACACCAGTGGTTCACGTAGTGAATCTTACAGTTCTAACTTGCCAACCGTGGTCTGTATGGAGTTGTTCAATGAAGTGCCCAAAATTAAGATAACATAGATGGGAGAGGTCTCTATGAATAGGAATTCCTAAGTATTTGATACCCTGTGAGGGCCAGGCAAAGGGAAAGTTGGACTGGATGGAATCCTATATGGATTTGGGGAGGGAGACATCGAGGGCCTCAGACTTCGCTGCATTGATTTTAAAATTTGACCATGTAACAAAGTGATCTATTTCAGCCATAACAGCAGGGATGGATATATGTGATTGAGTGATATATACTAGGACATCATCAGCAAATAGAGAGCACTTGTACTCGGTGCCTCCCACCTCAATCCACCTAATATTGGGGTTATGGCGAATTGATGAGAGCAGGTGCTCCGTCACTAGGATGTATAAGAGAGGGGACAGAGAACATCCCTGCCTTGTCCCATTGGTGATTGTGAAAGGTGATGAAAATATTCTGACGCGCCCCCTGGGCCTTGGGACACCCGGAGCCGGACCCTTTTTGGTGGATGCTGGTGGTTGTAGTCTCCGTGGCGGCAACCCGGTTCCGTGGCTCAGGGCGGTCAAACCAGTGGCGGAACTATTTATGTGGTTTTGATGTTTAAATGTCCGACTACGCCACCCGTGGATTGCGGTCAGAGTGAACCGCCGCTGCAGGGCAGACCGCTGAGGCTGGTGTTGTGGGTGCAGCAGAGCGTAGCATAACTCCCCACGGGAAGAGTATAGCCTCAGGGCAGTGTATGCGGAGGATGGGGGTGATGGTGCAGGGCAGCAGCAGTAATGACACGGAGTCAGTGATGCAGTCCAGGGCCTTTACTCACAGTTCTTATTATCCAGACCACGTCTGCAGGTAACGGCTGCCCACGTCGTACTGTGCTCACCAGGTGAGTGGCTCAGACAACTCCCAGATAACTTTGGAGTGCTTCACAGGACCCCCTTTGTGTGTCCTTTGTCTGGCCTTTCTTACCAACCCTTCTGTCCGGCTGCCTCGGGCCTCCTCTTGGTAAACTTGGCGCCAGTTTCCCTGACCCTATGTGGTGCCTTCCTAGCGGGTGTAGCGAGGGGCTGCGCCACATAAAATGTCACAGCCTCCTGTTTCTAGCTTAGGGTCGTTTCCTGCCTCCACTAGTTTCGGGGACCGGTCTCCCCCTTTGGCCTGACCCCTCCACGCAGGTGGATTCGGGCGTGCGGTGGCGACTCACCCGTCCGCACCCCTGAGATCCCTTCGTTCCTGGAGCCTTCTCCGCTCCTCTTCCTTCCTTCTCCCTCTTCCAGGTCTGGGCCTCTGTTACTAGGCCCGCCTCTGGAGCAGAGCTCATGCAGAGCCCCTGCTCCCTGCCACTTCTGCTCAGACTTCTCTGCACTGAACTAAGATGGTGCCCACCTTTTATACTCCCTTCTCAATGCACCCAGGAACTGCTTCCTCCCTGCTCCTGCACTACAGGGTTCCCCTTCCTCAGTGTTCCCTCCCCCCACTCCAGCCAGGGACAGGGAATGTCATGCCCATCTCAGGGGCATATTGGTCGCCCTGCCCCACGGCAATGTGGTGTAATGCATGCAGGTGTCGGGTCCTGATCCACACTACATCCTTACCTGAGAGTGAGATATCACACCTCTGGGTGAGGTGCAATACCTCTGTAGCAACCGAGCCCTCAGGGTGCTACAGTTCCATTTATCTTCAGCCTAGGTGACGTATTGCGATACAGGGCCGTGATTTCGGCTATAAAAGGGTCCCCTAGACCCCTACCCCAAGCTTTTTAAGAGAATCATATATGGCGTGCCAGGAGACTCTATGGAATCCTTTCTCAGCATCCAACGAGAGTATCTAATTACAAATTTTTAACTGCATCTAGCCCAGGAAATACTTTGTGCCTAGTAGCAGGGTCTGCTAGTCAGCGGATTATCCCGGCTGTTAAACAAGCTACACCACCTGTAGTTTGGACACTTCATTTTTTCAAAGGAAATGCTTCGGGACCACGGGATACTCAGTGAAGAGCATCAGGAGGCACCCCAAGGCATAGGGGCTCGGACTGGCAGTAGGATGCCTTGCGGTGGACAGCCGAGCTCGATCCTTATAAAAGCTTTTTAACTGCAGCAGCTTTAGTGGACGCTACTGGAGCTGGAATTACGCGGCTGCTGGCATGAGACTTGCCCTCCAATAGATCCTTGTAAATGGATTTAAAGTGTATTTATTCAAATTAGAGAGACAATTTAAATTAAAAAGCTTAGAGCTGCCTCCACCACAGGGGGGCTCGCTCGACCCACCAGCGGACAGGCACCAGTATTGGGAGAGGGGGGCTGGCCGTCAGGGTTCACCGCGGCTCTGGCACAAACCCGGCGACACGGAGGTGGCACAGGCAGGAGCGGACTGAACGTGTCGGCTTCTCACTTTTTGGATTTTAGAAGGGCATGACATGCCTATATCTGTGTCTCCCCCTCCTTTTACTCCTCCACCTCTTTTCTTTTCGCATGACTATATGTACTTGTCACTTTTCCATGTGTTAGTTGTGTCTTCTGAGCAGTTTGTCAGCTTTTGGACACCTTTGAAGGTGTTTTCTATGTGTTTCTATGTGTTTTTGTTTGCCTGCCATTGGTTTTAACGGTGTTCGAAGGTGTTCGACGAACAGTTCGACGAACAGTTCGGCGAACACACGGGTGTTCGACGAACCGAACCGAACTCGAACACTACGGGGGTGGCTCAACACTAGTAGCGAGGTAAGAATCATGCTTCCTTCCTCTACCCTCTCCCTCCAACCTCGCACAACAGAAATGTGATCAAGGTCTCCCTCATCTGATGAGTCTTCCATGCCCATTGCCAGTTCGTCCTCCACTTCTTCCTCGGCTCCTGCACCTTCCTCAACAGTTTGGCTGCTACCATGCGCCCTGGTTAATCCCTCTCCCCCACCCTCCCATGCCTGCCGCCTTGGTGCTGCCAACCGTCTGGACCTTGGAGATGTTATCCCTTCCGCATACGACTCCTCCTCTACTTCCTCCACCTCCTCTTGTCCCACCACCTGACTCCGAATTCTGTTTAACATGTGCTCCAGCATGTAAATCACCGTAATAGTCATGCTGATAATGGCATCGTCAGCACTAAACATCTTCGTCGCCATTTCAAGACTGTGCAGAAGGGTGCATAGGTCCCTGATCTGAGACCACTCCTCCAGCGTGATTTGCCCCACCTCTGGATCTCGTTGGCCCAGGCTATACGTCAGAACGTATTGCACCAGGGCTTGTCGGTGCTGCCACAGTCGCTGCAACATGTGCAGAGTTGAATTCCACCGTGTCGGCACATCGCATTTCAGCCGGTGAACTGGCAGGCCCAACGACTTCTGTAGAGATGTAAGTCGTTGAACTGCGGGATGCGAACGGCGGAAGTGAGCACACAGCGACCGTGCACTCTGCAGAAGGCCATCTAGTCCGGGATAGTGGGCTAAAAATTGCTGGACAACCAGGTTCAACACGTGAGCCGTACAAGGCACGTGTGTGACATTGCCCCGGCGAAGTGCCGCACCCAGGTTTGCAGCATTGTCGCACATGGCCTTCCCTGGTTGCAGGTCCAGTGGAGACAACCTTTCATGAAACTGGGTCTCCAGAGCTGACCAAAACTCCTCAGCTGTGTGACTCACATTTCCCAGACATTTCAAAGTAAACACTGATGCGTTGAGCCCTGCTGCCAGCATAGTAAGGAGGTGTGCAGGATTCCTTCTGCGCAGTTAGAAAGCAGGTGGCATTACCAGACAGGCTTTGGGTGCAGGTGGAGGACCGAGAGGAGGTTGAGGAGGCAGAAGCAGTGGAGGAAGTTCGAGATAAAGAGGATTAACACACAACTCGTGGGGACGGTAAGACTTGGACAGCAGCCCCTTGTCCTGCTGTCACCATAGTTACCCAGTGCCCAGTCAGCGACATGTAACGCCCCTGTCCATGCCTTCTCGTCCAAGTGTCTGTGGTGAAGTGCACCCTGTCACACACAGAGTTTCTCAAAGAAGCGGTGATGTTGTGTGCGACATGCTAGTGGAGCGCAGGCACACCTTTCTTTGAGAAGTAGTGCCGACTGGGCATCTGGTACTGGGGCACTGTGACGGACATAAGGTCTTGAAAATCCTCTGTGTCCTCCAGGTGGAAAGGCAGCATTTCTGTAGCCAACAGCTTGCAGATGGTGAAATTCAACCTCTTAGCTTTCTCATGGCTAGGAGGAAATGGTCTTTTACTTTTCCACATCTGAGGGACCGAGGGCTGGCTGTTGTGCTTAGACGGTGTTGAGTAGGGTGTCCCCGGCAACTGCCGGTCTGTGAGGAAGATGCAGGCGGACATGTTAGGTTGCCTTGATCCAAAGGTGGTGCTCTCGATGTCGGAGAGCGCTCAACACTAGCAGGTGTTTCCACTTCCCAATGAACTGACGACCTGCCAATCACACTGGCTGTTGCGGGTAAAGAGGTGGCAGGTCTGCGTCCAAAAACATGTGTGACTGCTGTCCCCCCAGTCACAGAGGATGAAGAGGCTGCGGATGCACAAGATGGGGCAGACGGCGGTTGGCCTAGCCAGCTAGGCCGCATTGTAGCACAGTGAGCTTCCCACTGCAACTTATGCTGCATATCCATGTGACGGTACATGCATGAAGTACTCAAACTATGTATTTTTTGGCCTCTACTTAGCTTTTGCTGACAAATATTACAGATAACACGAGTTGGGTCATCCTTATCGATCTGAATAAATGCCCAGGCTATGCAAGGCTTAGAGCCCATGTGACCTGAAGAGCCACTACGACTTGTGGTCAGAGGCAGAGTTGTGGTTGAGGATGCAGTTGTTGACGTGCTACCAGTACTCCGTCTCTGTTCAGGAAGGCGCAACCTAACCTCGTCGTCAATAGCATCTGTGATGCCCCGCTGCGCTTGGTATCACAGATCCTACAAGAGTGCATTGATGGAATCCTCCACAAGAGTTCCCCATAAACATTCACACATCTCCACCTTCCACCTCAGACCAGCAGAGGGAGCCCGTTAGGGATATAAATAGGGAAGGTGGAGCTAGGCAGTTCAGTTCCTCTGAAGAGTTCCTGCAGTAGAGAAGCCTAAGAGAGGTCAGTCTGCAGTGGAGCTCAGTCTAGTCTAGAGAAGGCAGTTAATAGTTCAGCAGTGGAGCACGAGGCTCCTGCTTGCTAGATTCAGGGAGCCCAGATAGAGCTTAAGGTGTGCCGGTGCCGTAAGATCAGTGAAGCGCGGCAAGCTGCCGTTAGTGTGTATAGCCTAGTGAGGGCCCGAGTAGGCCGAAGGCGAGTGGCGAGTTAGTACATAAGGGGCAGAGGAGCTTAACCAGCTCACTCCGAAGCATTTACCGGACACAGGATCCGAGCTTACCGGTATCTCTATGACCCAGTAAGGCATAACCGGAATCCCTGGAGAACTACAAGTCCCAGGATCGCTAAGGTGCTGATATGTAACAGAGCCAGGAGACGCTTAGGCCCCGCATACTGGGAGCGTGAACTCCAAGAGAAGGCCCTACCACAAGGTCAGCCAGCGCAGGACAGAGACAAAGTTAGGCCTAGCTCCAGGCAGGTCAGAAACTTACTACGCAGAGGCAAGAAACAGGAGGCCCTACACCCACTCATTGGGGAGGATCCTGATATGCACCCTTCACCCTACAGTGCTCCGGGATGTGCCTGAATTTCCACCAGTAAAAGGTACTGAAGTGACTACCGTGTCCGTTCCCGTTCTTGCTCTGACCCAGCTGGGTCTCGCCTGTCCTGCATTCCCCCTGCATACGCTGCCCTGAGACCTAGCTCCACCTGTGGGGAGCTATACCATCGAGCTGCCTTATCACCGGCCTCAGTGGACTGCTGCAGCGCTGGTGCTTGTCACCAGATACCACAGGTGGCGTCATGAACTCTTATAAAATTAACAATTATCCACCCTTTTAAAGAGAGACCCCAGGGTACGGGCCAGGGAGCCGACCACCGCGACATCCCCAAGGCCAGGCAAATGCCCGGGTACCGAGTCATCCCCATCCCCAGGGCTAGTCACATCGTCCTCCACCTCCTCTGCTGACCTCATCGACTGTCTGACTGAGGGTTGACAGTAAGTGGGATCACCAACCTCGTCATCATCACCCTGTGTGTTATCACACCCGTCGCCCTCAGAGCCAACCTCTTCCTGCCCTGACCGAAAAGTCAAGTTGTCGCTCCAATCAGGTATTTGAGTCTCATCATCGTCTTCATCATTGTCTCCACCAACAGGAGTTACAGTTTGGGAACAAGGGTCTACATTATGCTCAGAACCTTCTTCATCTGGTCCTGGATCCAACTTATAAAGATTCTGGGCATCAGATCAGATCATTTCCTCATCTGGATTCACAGAAACTCTGGAGCAGACCTCCGTTTCCCAGGCTATAGTATGAGTAAACAGCTGTGCAGACTCAACCATCTGTGTTACCCCATACTCAGACGGGCAGCTGGAGACTTGGGAGCTGTGAGGAAGCAAGTGCGATTGGGGTGACACCTCTGAGGACTGGAGTATTTGTGATGTTGAAATTGAGGTGATGGAGAGCCCACTTGAAGGAGCACTTGATATCCGTTGAAGCACCTGCTGTTTTTGTGCCTCATCTAGAATTTGTAGCGATGGGCGTGTCCGTAAGAATGGGATCGTATCACATTGTCCACGAAAAGAAGTCGACATCTTAGTTTGGCTGGAAGATGGTCTTTCTTCTGCAGATGTTACTCCCCCCCCCACCGTGGGGGGCCTCGACCCACCGGCGGACAGGCACCAGTATTGGGATAGGGGGGCTGGCCGTCAGGGTCCACCGCGGCTCTGGCACAAACCCGGCGACACAGAGGTGGCACAGGCAGGAACGGACAGGCCGTGTCGGCTTCTCACTTTTTGGATTTTAGAAGGGCATGACATGCCTATATCTGTGTCTCCCCCTCCTTTTACTCCTCCACCTCTTTTCTTTTCGCATGACTATATGTACTTGTCACTTTTCCATGTGTTAGTTGTGTCTTCTGAGCAGTTTGTCAGCTTTTGGACACCTTTGAAGGTGTTTTCTATGTGTTTCTATGTGTTTTTGTTTGCCTGCCATTGGTTTTAACGGTGTTCGAAGGTGTTCGACGAACAGTTCGACGACCAGTTCGGCGAACACACGGGTGTTCGACGAACCGAAAACAAACTCGAACACTACGGGGGTGGCTCAACACTAGTCGTCTTATACACCAGGTCGTCTTATACGCCGGAATATACGGTAGGTATAATTTTTTACACTTTTTAACCAATTTTTAGTTTTTCATAAATCAGCAAAATTGCAGCTTGCTGGAATTACGTGAAATGAAGTGCCCAGAATTTGTATTCTCCTGAACTCATGAATTCTGGGAAATTCGAAACAAATTTGTTTCAATTCATTCATCTCTAATTAGAACTAAATACTATAAAAATGTAATTGATATTTTTTTGTTATTTTTGTCAGTTTTTATTCTATTATTTGTTATATGGGAAGCCATCCTGCCCGAGCGGCTGATACTCAGACATTATTACAGCTGGGTTCGCATGAAAGAGCTCAAAAGGGTTTTATTATATGTCAATGTGACTCTGAGTGCTATACATGTGTTTTACAGACAATTAGAGGCATTTTAGCATCTCAAATCAAAATTTTTAAAAAAAATGTGTCAAAGAGGGTAAATTCACATTTCAGACTTTCCAACACTATTTAAAATCTCAGCAGTCATCAGTCATTCAAAGACAGGAGGCATGGAGAGAGGTCAAGGAATCACAGACCGAAGACAGGTGGAGAGGCCGGGGAATCACAGACCCAAGGCAGGTGAAGGGGCCGGGGAATTACAGACCGAAGGTAGGTGGAGGGGCCGGGGAATCACAGACCAAAGGCAGGTGAAGGGGCCGGGAATCACAAACCAAAGGTGGGTGGAGGGGCCGGGGAATCACAGACGCAAGGCAGGTGAAGGGCCTGAGAAATCACAGACCGAAGAAAGGTGAAGGGCCTGGGAAATCACAGACCGAAGGCAGGTGAAGGGCCGGGAAATCACAGACCGAAGGCAAGTGGAGGGGCCAGGGAATCACAGACCGAAGACAGCTGAAGGGCCGGGGAAGCACAGACCGAAGGCAGGTGAAGGGCCTGGGAAATCACAGACCGAAGGCAGGTGAAGGGTCGGGAAATCACAGACCGAAGGCAGGTGAAGGGGCCGGGGAATCACAGACCGAAGGCAGGTGGAGGCGCCGGGGAATCACAGACCGAAGACAGGTGAAGGGCCGGGGAATCACAGACCGAAGGCAGGTGGAGGGGCCGGGGAATCACAGACCGAAGGCAGGTGGAGGGGCCGGGGAATCACAGACCGAACACAGGTGAAGGGCTGGGGAATCACAGACCGAAGGCAGGTGGAGGGGCCGGGGAATCACAGAAAAAAGGCAGGTGGAGGGGCCGGGGAATCACAGACCGAAGGCAGGTGGAGGGGCCGGGGAATCACAGACCGAAGAAAGGTGAAGGGCCTGGGAAATCACAGACCGAAGACAGGTGAAGGGCCTGGGAAATCACAGACCGAAGGCAGGTGGAGGGGCCTGGAAATCACAGACCGAAGGCAGGTGAAGGGCCGGGGAATCACAGACCGAAGGCAGGTGGAGGGGCCGGGGAATCACAGACCGAAGGCAGGTGGAGGGGCCGGGGAATCACAGACCGAAGACAGGTGAAGGGCCGGGGAATCACAGACCGAAGGCAGGTGGAGGGGCCGGGGAATCACAGACTGGAGGCAGGTGGAGGGGCCGGAGAATCACAGACTGGAGGCAGGTGGAGGGGCTGGGGAATCACAGACCGGAGGCAGGTGAAGGGGCTGGGAACCACAGACCAAAGGCGGGTGGAGGGGCCAGGGAATCACAGACTGGAGGCAGGTGGAGGCGCCGGGGAATCACAGACCGAAGACAGGTGAAGGGCCGGGGAATCACAGACCGAAGGCAGGTGGAGGGGCCGGGGAATCACAGACCGAAGGCAGGTGGAGGGGCCGGGGAATCACAGACCGAACACAGGTGAAGGGCTGGGGAATCACAGACCGAAGGCAGGTGGAGGGGCCGGGGAATCACAGACCAAAGGCAGGTGGAGGGGCCAGGGAATCACAGACCGAAGGCAGGTGGAGGGCTTGGGGAATCACAGACCAAAGGCAGGTGGAGGGGCCGGGGAATCACAGACCCAAGGCAGGTGAAGGGCCTGAGAAATCACAGACCGAAGAAAGGTGAAGGGCCTGGGAAATCACAGACCGAAGACAGGTGAAGGGCCGGGAAATCACAGACCGAAGGCAGGTGGAGGGGCCGGGGAATCACAGACCGAAGGCAGGTGGAGGGGCCGGGGAATCACAGACCGAAGACAGGTGAAGGGCCGGGGAATCACAGACCGAAGGCAGGTGGAGGGGCCGGGGAATCACAGACCGAAGGCAGGTGGAGGGGCCGGGGAATCACAGACCGAAGACAGGTGAAGGGCCGGAGAATCACAGACCGAAGGCAGGTGAAGGGCCGGGAAATCACAGACCGAAGGCAGGTGAAGGGCCGGGGAATCACAGACCGAAGGCAGGTGGAGGGGCCGGGGAATCACAGACCGAAGACAGGTGAAGGGCCGGGGAATCACAGACCGAAGTCAGGTGGAGGGGCCGGGGAATCACAGACTGGAGGCAGGTGGAGGGGCCGGAGAATCACAGACTGGAGGCAGGTGGAGGGGCTGGGGAATCACAGACCGGAGGCAGGTGAAGGGGCTGGGAACCACAGACCAAAGGCGGGTGGAGGGGCCAGGGAATCACAGACTGGAGGCAGGTGGAGGGGCCGGGGAATCACAGACCGAAGAAAGGTGGAGGGCCTGAAGAATCATAGACCGAAGGCAGGTGGAGGGGCCGGGGAATCACAGACTGAAGAAAGGTGGAGGGCCTGAGGAATCACAGACCGAAGGCAGGTGGAGGGGCCGGGGAATCACAAACTGAAGAAACGTGGAGGGCCTGGGGAATCACATACCAAAGGCAGATGGAGGGGCCGGGGAATCACAGACCGGGAGGAGAAGATCATCACACAGTCCGGCCCCTGTGCACCGAAATCTAATTAGCTGAAAACTTCAAATTGTGATTAAAGAAGAACAAGAAAGTGGATTTCTTCACCATAGGTGTCAATGTAACAGTGTTACAGCGCCATTACAGCCATGTCTTTACTTTACATTACTAAATTATGCTGACAGGCTCTCTTTATATTTATATCTTCCTTTGGAGCCCTGCCTGAACCTCTTGGGAAAACGAATGTAGCAGTGTTGTTGGCTTTCAGCAAGACCTGGCTAACATGGTGCACAATAGGATTGGAAGGGGGCAATTGTGATATTTAAATGTTACAATCTGTGATTGAGAGCAGCATTTAAATAGTTAAACAGTAGTTACAGAGGCGAGTTCCAATGATGATGTGTAGCACAGCTACGGAAGCCTCTCTATACACACGCACCCTGACTGTGAAGGACAGTTATGTCAGGGTGCATGAAAGGGTAATAAATTATGGTCTGCATTTCTAGGAGAGGACACATTTTAGGGAATTTAGTATTTTTTATCCCCAACGCCTCTCCTGATTAGGAGACCCAGTGTGATATCATACGTGCGTCATGCATCAACTATGAAATCTCATCAGACTTACTAATCAGGAGAGGACATTCCAGCAGGTAGGAGGAGGTTTCTCCTGGTTTGGCAGCCACAGACTACCAACGTTGCCGATGGACGAGGTTTCTGCGAATCATTTTCATGTACCACTTAATGAATTTAGTGCATCACATTTCGGGGACCCATGAGCCCTGTGCTGCCAGACAATTTCGGGGACCCATGAGCCCTGTGCTGCCAGACAAGGAGTCACTCAACCATCGAATGGAGAATGAATGGGGCACATGTCACGCGTAGGCAACAAACAAATCTGAGGGTTTCAAAAACCTTATTGGTTACTTCAATGTCTCCTATAGACTTCAATGGATAGAGTCACATTCCCTGTGCTACAGGCTACAGGAAATCTACATCTTCCAAAATGGAAAGGGAGAGGCTTTGCATTAGAGGCACACCTCCACCTACCAGACATTTATTACATATTGTGTGTATAGCAATAAATATCTAAAGCAGTAAAGTCTCTTTCCTTTTTGTCACATTTTGCATTGCTGCATTGTGACCGCTGTGTTACGTTACAGCCGAGCTCGCAAATACAGGAGAAAACAATGTCCTTTCCCCATGTGTCCATCTCGTTCCTTGCAGACGTCCTATAATCCTCACCCTATTATTTCCTTACCGGCTGACGTCTGAATGACACTGGTGACTGCTACTGTTGTTTTTTGCTTCGCGAACCTTTAATTTCTATTTTAATGCCACTTTGTAGCGTAAGACCAATGACTAATAGGAATTAGGAAAGTCATTTTGCGCCTCGGCTGCAGTCCGGCTGCAGAGTTACAGCAAAGCAAGAAATCAATAAGCAATAAAGAGACGAACAAATAAAATTCTAAACTCAAATTGCCTTAATTGACTTTCCTTGTGATCACTTAGTTCGTCATTGATCCGCATCTGAGTATTGAGAAATGTTTACAAGCGAGAAATGAAGAGTGAAAAATCTCACTGTGCTGAAAGAAACTATTCCAGAAAAAAAGCCAAGAAAATCTGTTGGGTGGTTGTATAGGAATAAAATATATGGCTGCTTTGTTTTAGAAACAGCGCCACACAGCTCCATTGAAGTTGGTCACCAATCACCCAGAATTTTGATGAAGATTCCCAGTTGAGTGATGACTACTACTATCTGAGCATAAAGACTGGCATAAGTGTCCTGCCAAAGAGACCTATGGGTTCCCCAACTGACAAAGAAAGTGGTTGTCCAGATGGAACAAAAATTCAGTTAACAGTCTAAAATTAGAGATAAGTGAATCGCTATGAGATGAATCAATTTTGCATTGAATTTTCCCAAAAAAGTGATTACAATTGCACAAATCCAGCAAGATGGTGGCCTACGCAATTTTGATGGATTCAAATGAAAGAGAAGAGTTTAATCTTTTAAAAAGAAAATATTAACATACCTTGCCCACTTCTGTCCGCTTCAATACAGTGACTGGTACGCTCTTCACTGGGCTATCTCCCATGTAGTACAGTGCTTCAGCTGACTATGTCGCGATGTCAGGTCGTTGTGACGCGCCCCCTGGGACATATTCCTTTTTGAGGGGAATACCCGGCACCGGATCAGATGGGGGGTTGTAGTCTCCGAGCGGCTGTGACCCGGCCCGTGCCCAGGGCGTCAAGCTCAGTGTTATGTGGCAGTCCTACAGATGTTATTAAGAGTTCTTTTGTGTCGACTACGCCACCCGTTGTGATGCGGTCACTGTGGCCGCCGCTGCAGCAGGGTCCGCTGAGGCTGATGGTGGGTGCGCAGCTTGGTGGGATAACCCCCAACGGGAGGGGTATAGCCTCAGAGGGGACAGGCGCAGAGGATGGGGGTTGTGGTGGTGTAGTGCAGACGGCAGTGAAGACAGAGTCGGGTTGTGCAGTTAAGGGTGTTTACTTACTGCAGATGTTGTGCTGGTCACTCCAGCTTCGAGTGACCACCCGAGCCGTGCTGCGTCCACCAGGTCCTGGATCCAGCCAACCCCCAAACAAGTCCGGAGCGTGGCCCTGAGCTCTCTTTCTGTCCCGTTCTCTGGCCGTCCCCACCAGTGATCCACCTAGGTCCAGCTCCCTCGAGCCTTCTGTTGGGACACCCTTGGCCCTGGGTTCCCTGACCCTTCATGTGGTGTGCCTTCGGGGTGGATGTGGTGGGTGACCGTGGCAAACGCTGCCCACGGTCTCCGGTCTCTGGCTGGGGAATGTTTTTACCCCCACCAGCTTGGGTTCCGGTACCCTGATGCCGACTCTTCACCCGGTGCTTTTAGTTGGGATCTCAGAGTCCTTCTCTTCTGTGCTCTGGGTCTCTCTCTTTTCTCCTCTCTCACTCTGGGTCTTTCTTCTCTCCTCTGCTCCTGACTTGTTCTCTGCAACTGACTGACTCTCTGCATCTGACCCTGATCTTTGTTGGTGCCCACCTTATATACACCCTCTATGTGTGAGCTCAGGTGACCAGCACCCAATGAGCTCCTAACTTTACCCAGGCTGCTCCCCCTATCTGCCCCTACACTACATGGGATGTACCACCCCCCCTCCCACTCCAGCCAGGAACAGACTCGGTCGTACCTGCACATTTCTAAGTGGGAGTACCGTCGGTCTGCTCCTCGGAAATGGGATGTGTGTAGTGCATGCAGCCTACCGAGCTCAGTTCCACACTCCTTTCTTACCCGGGAGTGGAATATCACACCTCTGGGTTGAGGTGCAATACCCCTGTAGCAGCCGAATCCTCAGGGTGCTACAGTTGCATAATATCACAACATAGTCAGCATAGGAGATGCCAGAGACATGGGAGAAGACCCGAAAAAGATCACACCAATGGCCATGTAAGGTGCACAGGGCGGTAGTCATGGTTGAGGGGCTGTTGTTCTCCCACACCCTGGCACCCCACAAATAAACAGTGTCCCAGTTCCTATGTGTTGTGAGTGTAGGGCATAACAATTACGTTTCAGTCGGAGGCCTCCGCTGTCTCCATAATCCCTGATCCAGGAACTGCGGCACATAAATCAGGGGATGCTTGCTTCACAACCAACAGTACAACTTTACTTAGCAGTCCATGTTCAATCGATGTTGCAGCACAATACATTTTCATACTGTCAGTTCAGCTTGAGTTATCCCTTTGCTTACTGGCTCTTATGGCCCCTGGAATACTCCATCTGGCCCCGCAGCTCCCATAAGATTCATTCCGCCTTCCTGGCATGTCTGCCCGTCCGCCTTCCACTTGTGGGAAGAGAATAAGGCATACTTACCAGTGCCTAATTCTGGCCGTAGGCCCAAAATTGCAAGAATGTCTGCAGAAAACAGTAGCTGAATGCCCGAACAGTCTGTACTTCCTGTGCCCTCCCGCCCTCTGGCCTTGAACAAAGCTAACACTTTCTTAATCTTCCAATCTAATTGTTACATGCACGCCACTAGGTTCAGATAGGGGCGAGACAGGTTACATGAATTCTTTGGAATCCTGGGGGAATAGTTACTCAGAGTGACCATCATACACCATGTAATCAAGTAGATAATTAGCGTGCACTCTGTCTGTAAGTTAGAGGTGCTGACGAAGTGGGCATGTAGTGCCCAGTAGGTACAAGAAATTAGTTCATCGCACACTCACAGATTCAATTGCAGTGTTCATTTATTTACAGGCATAACATCAAACCAAATCCACCTGACCTCTATTTGGGCCAGGCGTTTTGAAGTTTGCTCACCCCGAATACCTACTACAACAATGTCAATCCCTCTGACACGCAGAAGGTTGCACTTGCATTGATGTTTAAGCTTGAAGTGTCGTGGGAGAGTTTTTAGTGCCCCATGCAGGATGTCACACACCCCTCCCTTATAATGCCCCATGCAGGAAGTCACGCACCTCCCTTATAATTCCCCATGCAGGATGTCACCCACCTCCCTTATAATCCCCCATGCAGGATGTCACTCCCCCCCTTTTAATGCCCCATGCAGGATGTCACCCACCTCCCTTATAATGCCCCATGCAGGATGTCACACACCCCTCCCTTATAATGCCCCATGCAGGAAGTCACCCACCTCCCTTATAATGCCCCATGCAGGATGTCACCCACCTCCCTTATAATCCCCCATGCAGGATGTCACTCCCCCCCTTTTAATGCCCCATGCAGGATGTCACCCACCTCCCTTATAATGCCCCATGCAGGATGTCACACCCCCTCCCTTATAATGCCCCATGCCTGCATACATTAAAGAAAAAATCAAATGCTCACCTCACTCTTCACCTGCTTCTGCTGCTCTGGACTCCTCAGTGTCACCGGCGTCTTCCCGCTCTGCTCTGTGACGGCTCAGGAGAGAGCACAGTGTAAAGACGTCACAACACCCTCTGACCTGAGACGTCACAGTGCAGCAGCCGCGGAAGAGACCGGTGCTGCTGCAGAGGCACAGGGAGAGGTAAGTATTGTGTCGGCTGCGGGGGCCCTGAGCAAGCGCGGGGGGGTGGGAGAGCTGGCACTTCACCGCACCGCTCACAGGCCCTATAGCGAGGCGGGGTGCCCGACGCTGAGTGGGCCCCCTCGTCTGCTCAGGGCCCCGGCACTTGCCCGGGTGATGACGCCGGCCCTGCCCATACCTTTTATTGAATTTTAATAATAAAAATTTTTCTATGTTTATAATATCTGCATGCCTCTGGTCCATCTTTGTTGGCCTTTAGCCTTCTCTCTTTGTTCATTGTGATATAATGATCCATTTATTTTAGTTCTATATGGGCAGCATCGAATATGGACTGTACCAGTGTATATATTTATATAGTGAGTATATTACTGCTTTTTTCTGTAAGTTACCCTTAAGTCATTAACCTGGAAAGGATGTTCCTTGACATACTTTGCAGGAAAATCCATTTTGGTTTCGTTTTTGTATGTTTTATTGTGAGTCCGTAAAAGTGGCGTAATACCTCTGTCAACATTGCTGACAGCAGTGACCTGGGGGTCAGAGAAGCTTCCAGGGGTCTTCCCCATGCTGTTCCCATGTCATTTGAGCACTGTTCCCATTGATTTGGGCAATTTTTACGCCCTCTGCAGACCGCCTGGGGAAGCCGTCTGAAAAATGGTCGAGTTTCCCTTAGACTTACATTGGGCTCGTTGCTCGGGGCGAGCACCCGAGTATTCCAATGTGCTCGACCCGAGCATCAAGCACCCGAGCATTTTAGTGCTCGCTCATCACTAGTGATGACACCAATTAGATACATCTCTTCCTTACATCACCCGCACCATGATACATAGTACCAGGGATAGTGTCTCTGCTGTCTCTAACATCATGTCCTCCTTCTATCTAAAACTAAATTTGTAAAAAACTGAACTCATTGGGTTTCCTCCCTTCACTAACCTACCTATGCCGAATATTGCCATTTCCGTATGTGGTTACAACATTACTCCCCAGCAGCATGCCCTCTTCTCTTGGGGTTATATTTGACTCAGATCTTTCCTTCACTCCCTACATCTGATCACCCACTTTCTCATGTCACATACACCTCAAAAACATCTCTAGAATTAAACCTTTTCTTACCTTTGACTCAGCAAAAACTCTTACTGTAGCTCTTATTCATTCTCATCTGGACTATTGCAACTTTTTACTAATCGCTCTCACTGTAAATAAACTCTGCCCTCTCCAATCAATCCTGAATGCAGCAGCCAGGATCAGATTCTTCTCCAACCGCTGCACTGATGCCTCTTCCCTGTGCCAGTCATTGCACTGGTTACCCATCCACTACAGAGTACAATACAAACTTATTACTCTCACCCACAAAGCACTCCACAATTTTACACCGCCCTACATTTCCTCCTCATCTCTATCAGTCACCATGCCCTCCGTTCCACTAAAGAACTAAGACTAACATCCTCAATAATCAAAACCTTCCACTTCCGTCTCCAAGACTTCTCGTGAGTTGTGCCAATTCTGTGGAATACACTACCCAGGACAATTCGATTAATTCCAAATACCGACAGTTTTAAGCGTAGCCTAAAACACACACTTGTTAGACTAAATTTGTAAAAAACGCATACTTCGTTAAACTAAATTTGTAGAAAACTGAACTCCTTGGGTTTCCTCCCTTCACTAACCTACCTATGCCGAATATTGCCATTTCCGTATGTGGTTGCAACATTACTCCCCAGCAGCATGCCCTCTTCTCTTGGGGTAATATTTGACTCAGATCTTTCCTTCACTCCCTACATCCGATCACCCACTCTTTCATGTCACATACACCTCAAAAACATCTCTAGAATTAAACCTTTTCTTACCTTTGACTCAGCAAAAACTCTTACTGTAGCTCTTATTCATTCTCATCTGGACTATTGCAACTTTTTACTAATCGCTCTCACTGTAAATAAACTCTCCCCTCTCAAATCCATCCTGAATGCAGCAGCCAGGATCAGATTCTTCTCCAACCACTGCACTGATGCCTCTTCCCTGTGCCAGTCATTGCACTGGTTACCCATCCACTACAGAGTACAATACAAACTTACTACTCTCACCCACAAAGCACTCCACAATTTTACACCGCCCTACATTTCCTCCTCATCTCTATCAGTCACCATGCCCTCCATTCCACTAAAGAACTAAGACTAACATCCTCAATAATCAAAACATCCCACTCCCGTCTCCAAGACTTCTCGTGAGTTGTGTTAATTCTCTGGAATACACTACCCAGGACAATTCGATTAATTCCCAATACCTACAGTTTTAAGTGTAGCCTAAAACACACACTTCGTTAGACTGGCCTATTGCCTCACCTCACTTATGTAACAATTCACATTTTGCCCTTACAAAATTTTCTTTCAAATCAAGTCCCCCTAAGTGTCTGTTTACGCACCCTCCATGCACTTTTTAGCACTTTTTACCAGCACTTGTGCACATACTGGCTAGTGACTGGATCATGCAGCGTTTTGTGAATACCCTATATACTATTCTAATGGCTTGACCCTACATGAATTCACTTTATTTTTACCCTACGTGCCCACCCTATCTCCTCATAAATTGTAAACTTGCGAGCAGGACCCTCACTCTTCTTGATAATTGTTGAATTATAAGTTATTCTGTAATGTCTTATTTTGTTTTAACATGTCCCCACTGAATTTGTAAAGTGTTGCGGAAGATGTTGGCGCTGTAGAATTTACTAGTATTAGGTCCTTGTGTGCTGGGATGCTTTGAGCCCAAGGGAGTGGTATCAGCAGGTATGGATACTGTGGTAGTGGTTCTGGTACTGATAATACAGTAATCCAATATAGACAGAGACAGGGGCTGAGTATATGTATCTAGCTCATGACCTTGTATTCTGAGTTGACGTCAGTCCCACAGCCCAAAAGCAGCCACGTCAATAGTTAAACCAGTGATATAACATCACAGTATCTATACACGTGTATCTCCATCATTAGTCATAAACCCGAGCTTCTACCATAGAATCAGACCCGTCATCTAAATTTCAGCTCCGCATCTCTCTGATTTTTATTGGATCCATTTTATACAAGCGTTTCCCCAATGGTTTCATCACAGTGAAGCGTCTGGTCACATTGAGCACAGTCAGATGCGGACACTTTCTCTAATCATCTGTCTCTTGATTCTGCCTCTTGTTTTTTGCCAACTCGTAAACCTTCCCCTTTACTTCTCTTCTCAATAATTCATCAAACGTCGTCAGAGGCTTTTGTGGAAATGAAGCCGTGTTGTCTGTGTTCACGGCTGCACCTCGTGGAATATTCGCTAAGCATCTATTTATCACTGGAAAGAGAGAGCGCTCTGCTCGCTGAATCGCTTTTCTGGGACATGAAGTTATCGAGAGAGTTACAAAGAATCTATAAATCTTTCTGTTGAAGACACCATTGATGTCTACAGTTCAGCAAACTACACTTAGTGTAACAAATGTCTCTAAGAAGTGAAGTTTAACCGGAGCATATTTACCATTAGCAAGTCATTGCATGTTCCCGTACGCATCTGGAAATGCTCAATGCTTCCATGGCGTGGACCACTGGAGATCTTCATTATATTTGGATGCTTTACTAGGTATTGTACCTGGTGATCATGGCATGATGCCCCTGTGTGACCAATGGTCCATTCTGATGGGGCATTTCAGAACCCAATTCTTGGGATTAGTTGAAGTGCCAGTGCTCAGAACAATCAGGAAGCCCTTCTAATATTAGGAATGACCCTTTCATCCTCTTGTTCACATTTATAGGATAGTTATCCCCATCTTTTGATCATTACAGAATGGGATTTATCTCCCAAAACACATTATTGTGCATTATCACTTGAATCATCTTTCTACCACATTTTGGGAGCGCTGGCAAACGGCTGGTTGCTTTCGATGATCCTTGACTCATACTTGGAGAGATGATTAAGACCTGCACTTTATACTCCAGAGCTGCTCTTCCTTGTACTGATGAATACAGGATATTACTTACAGCCATGGTCAATCCCTTTGAAAACTTTCGAGACCTAACTTTGGTCACACAGTCAACAAAATTCTATAAAAATATACACGACTAAGTTCTACTTACTGCACCATGTATGTTTGTCAGTTTTAACCTCTGTTCTCATGTCCAGTTGTCAAGTGTTTGCGATGGATCCAGTATTAAAAAAAAACTGTATCAGTTACAAATGGAGCTAATACTGATAGACGTTTTGGTTTCCTTACCGCAACCATTTTTGCTCAGTTTGTAAGGGATCAGTTTTTACTGGATGTGACTCTGATACCTCTAGTGTTCTGAGCATGTGCAGTGCATACAATGTATCAGTAAAGGATGAAATAACAAATGAGATGACCATCCATTATGATACTTTTTTTTATATGGTTCAATTTTTTGTTACTTTAATATTGTGCAAACTATGTTTTTTTGATCCAGCTAAAAAAAAAAAGATTACAGCTGGAAATTAGGAAAGCAGGAGACATTATAGGATATTTCTGTCCCCATTCAAATGAATGGCTCTTGTACTGTAGAGGTATGAAACCTCCGGCCCATGGGCTGTTTATGGCCTGGGATGTTATTTTCTCTGGCCCCCAGGCAGATTCCCAGGAACCACAGTGCTTTGAGCCTGCAGATTTTTATTCCTCTTTTACACTGTGAACACGCAGCGTTCATTACTGCACATGAATGAAGGACACAGTGCCAGTGTTAGAATGTTCCTTGTGGGCATAGTTCTGCACTTCCATCCCATTTTAGGCAGCAGTCTCTTATGTGATGTATTCTCCTGCAGTCTCAGTGTATCCTATGCGATGTATACAGCAGTCTTGAAGTCTCCTATGTAATGTATACAGCTGTCTCCTATGTGATGTATACAGCTGTCTCAGTGTCTCCTATGTGATGAATATGCAGCAGTCTTGGTGTCTCCTATATAATGTATACAGCAGTCTCGGTGTGTCCTTTATAATGTATACAGTTGTCTTGGTGTCTCCTATGTGATGTACTGTATATACAGAAGTCTCAATGTATGCTATGTGATGTAGACAGCAGTCTCGGTGTCTCCTATGTGATTTATACAGCGATCTCGAAATTTCCTATGTGATGTACAGTGGTGGCCAAAAGTATTGGCACCCCTGCAATTCTGTCAGATAATACTCAGTTTCTTCCTGAAAATGATTGCAATCACAAATTCTTTGGTATTATTATCTTCATTTAATTTGTCTTCAATGAAAAAACACAAAAAGAATTGTCCTAAAGCCAAAATGGATACAATTCCACACCAAACCTAAAAAAGGGGGTGGGCAAAAGTATTGGCACTGTTTGAAAAATCATGTGATGCTTCTCTAATTCATGTAATTAACAGCACCTGTAACTTACCTGTGGCACCTAACAGGTGTTGGCAATAACTAAATCACACTTGCAGCCAGTTAACATGGATTAAAGTTGACTCAAGCTCTGTCCTGTGTCCTTGTGTGTACCACATTGAGCATGGAGAAAAGAAAGAAGACCAAAGAACTGTCTGAGGACTTGAGAAACCAAATTGTGAGGAAGCATGAGCAATCTCAAGGCTACAAGTCCATCTCCAAAGACCTGAATGTTCCTGTGTCTTCCGTGCACAGTGTCATCAAGAAGTTTAAAGCCCATGGCACTGTGGCTAACCTCCCTAGATGTTGGGCGGAAAAGAAAAATTAACGAGAGATTTCAACGCAAGATTGTGCGGATGGTGGATAAAGAACCTCAACTAACATCCAAACAAGTTCAAGCTGCCCTACAGTCCGAGAGTACAACAGTGTCAACCCGTACTATCCGTCGGCGTCTGAATGAAAAGGGACTGTATGGTAGGATACCCAGGAAGACCCCACTTCTTACCCCGAGACATAAAAAAGCCAGGCTGGAGTTTGCCAAAACTTACCTGAGAAAGCCTAAAACGTTTTGGAAGAATGTTATCTGGTCAGATGAGACAAAAGTAGAGCTTTTTGGGAAAAAGCATCAACATAGAGTGTACAGGAAAAAAAAAGAGGCATTAAAAGAAAAGAACACGGTCCCTACAGTCAAACATGGCGGAGGTTCCCTGATGTTTTGGGGTTGCTTTGCTGCCTCTGGCACTGGACTGCTTGACCGTGTGCATGGCATTATGAAGTCTGAAGATTACCAACAAATTTTGCAGCATAATGTAGGGCCCAGTGTGAGAAAGCTGGGTCTCCCTCAGAGGTCATGGGTCTTCCAGCAGGACAATGACCCAAAACACACTTCCAAAAGCACTATAAAATGGTTTGAGAGAAAGCACTGGAGACTTCTAAGGTGGCCAGCAATGAGTCCAGACCTGAATCCCATAGAACACCTGTGGAGAGATCTCAAAATGGCAGTTTGGAGAAGGCACCCTTCAAATATCAGGGACCTGGAGCAGTTTGCCAAAGAAGAATGGTCTACAATTCCAGCAGAGCTTTGTAAGAAACTCATTGATGGTAACCGGAAGCGGTTGTTCGCAGTTATTTTGGCTAAAGGTTGTGCAACCAAGTATTAGGCTGAGGGTGCCAATACTTTTGTCTGGCCCATTTTTGGTGTTTTGTGTGAAATTAGCAATGATTTGATTTTTGCTTCATTCTCTTTTGTGTTTTTTCCTTGCAAGCAAATTAAATGAAGATAATAATATCAAAGAATTTGTGATTGCAATCATTTTCAGGAAGAAACTGAGTATTATCTGACAGAATTGCAGGGGTGCCAATACTTTTGGCCACCAATGTATATGCAGCAGTCTTAGTGTCTACTATGTGATGTGTTTTGGTGTTGGTGTTTTGTGTTGGTGTTTCCTATATGATGTATACAGTTGTCTTGGTGTCTACTATGTGATGTATATGCAGCAATTTCGGTGTCTCCTATGTGATGTATATACAGCAGTCTCAGTGTCTCCTTTTTGATGTATATATACAGCGGTCTTGGTGTCTCCTATGTGATGTATACAGAAGTCTCGGTGTCTCCCATGTGATGTATACAGCAGTCTCGGTGTCTCCTATATGATGTATTTACAGCTGTCTTGGTGTCTCCTATGTGATTTATATACCGCAGTTTTGGCGTCTCCTATGTGATGTATATAGCAGACTTAGCACTGCTTGAATTCTATGTCACTAATGATGAGCTTCTCTTTGTGAGGAGACCTGCAATGTAATATACATCTGTGTTTGGAACAACTTAATGCTGCGAATTCTTTACAAAACTTATCAAAAATCGACTGCGCTCCAGACAGACGTAAAACTGGAAAATCAGTTACAAGTAGCAACATGATCAAAGCCACCTTACATCACACCTCACCAAAGGGACGCAGTTACAGCCATGGCTTTAGGGGCGAGTTAATTAAATGTTTGACCAAACATAGTGGTTGATTTTCAAGTTGATGATTTTGTACGGTTGCGAATAATGGTACAAATATCCAAATGGCCCTTGGCAGAAAAAAAGGTTCCCCACTCTTGCTGTACAGGATCATTTTGTTTCTATTCTGTCATTCCACACATAGCCTTATGAATGTTAGGCCTGGCCATATACATGTCACTTGCCATTTTGACTATGGAACCTTTAAATATTATTTCCATATTCACGCTATGAGGAGCAGAGATAGCGGTTACACCCGTGTCCTGGTCAGTGTGACACTGAATGAGTCCAGCAGAGGGAGACATATAATTGGTGCAACCTGAGCAGCCACACAGGGGTCCAACAGATAAGGGGGCCCCCTCAGCTCCAAAAGAGGAGGAATGGTGCATTATGAGGAGCTATAGGACTGCAAAGGTCCCATATATTGTTCTTACACAGGAGCCTTTTCTGTCTGTGTCTGCTCCTGGAAACCAGTATTGTAAAAGCCACCTGTAGCTCTGCTCTCCCTCCACATTACATATAACATCATCTTGTGTTTTCTTTTCCTCAATTTCCTATTTCATAGCACAAAGAGATTCGTTTCTATTAAGAATATTTATAAAAGACAAAACATATCTACGGAAAAGAAGAAACAACCTGGCATTTCTTGACCTTTATAAAAACTTTCCATGGTTAATCTTTTTTCTTTAATGTTGTCATAAATATTCAGTGTTTTCAATATTTCTATAGTAAGTCTTGATGTTTAAAGTTGACCTCAGAAATATGACACAAGAGCCTAATTTATGAGCGTTTTCCCACTATCGTCCCACTAAGACATGACTACATCAGGCACAGCGGATTTCCACCACATTGAGGTAAAGACAGAATGTAGAGCATCTTCCTCCATTATGGGAGGCATGAAATGGAAATTATCCATTAGTATTAATGCCCCATGGTATACAGTATATGTTTTTTATGAAGACAGTGTTGGTATATGCAACAGTTGTGGACTTCTTTGTTTGTGTGAAGGAGGACTTTATGCTGATCTGACAGTAGATGGCGATGTTGTGTAAAGTTTCCTTGTTTACTGTATTGTAAAAGAAAAAAAGTCTCTCTTATATTTTCTGTTTTGTTCTTACTTCCTGGTGCAGTACTATGTGACTGTGCGTTTTTTCCTTTACCTCATGTTCTGAGAAGTAAAAGCTTGTTATCCCATGTAATCTGCTCTGTGAAGTTTCTACTGCAACTGTGGGTATCCAGAAGCTGTGCAACAGGTTATGGGCCCAGGCACCGGGGACCCCAGGCACCGAGGACCCCAGACACCCAGGACACCGTAACTCTCAGCAAGACCCTGGTGAATGCAGAAGAATTCTTCAGTACAATTCTCTCCAAATAAGTAAGACAAGTTAAAGATGACAAGTAGCACAGAGCTAAAACTCACAGTAGCTAAGCTGAATAATGAGAATTATCAGTTATGGAAGTTCAAAGTAGAAATGTTATTGTCTAAAGATGATTTATGGGAAGTAATCACTACAGATAGACCTGATGAGGATAATCAGACATGGGATAAGAAAAATAGACAAGCAAGAGCTACCATCAGCCTATTAGTGGATGATGCTCAATTAATCCACATAAGGAATGATGATACAGTAAACGGAATGTGGGAAGCACTAAGAAAGCTACATGAAAGACCCAGCTTAAATCACAAGTTATTTCTGCTAAGAAAGCTTTACAGTATGAGACTAAATGCAGACAATGACATGCAGAAGCCTATATTCTCTATTATGGAAGTGATATCACAGCTGAGATCAATTGGTGAAGATATTAAGGAAAGCCATGTAGCAGCGATATTATTGTGCAGTTTACCGGATTCATATACTGCTTTGATAAATGCACTAGAGAAAAGACCTGAAACAGACATTACATTAGAGTTTGTGAAGAACAGAGTCATAGATGAATATCAAAGAAGGAAAGAACAAACAAATCATGCTTCTGCTGAAAAAGATAATGGAAATGCTCTTAAAGCTACAGAATCAAAAAGGCCCTATAATAAAGAGACAAGAGAATGTTTCAGATGTAAGAAAAAAGGACATTTAAAGAAAGACTGCACTATATGGAAAGCATGGCGATGTGTAAAGTTTCCTTGTTTACTGTATCGTAAAAAAAAAAGTCTCTCTTGTATTTTCTGTTTTGTTCTTACTTCCTGGTGCAGTACTGTGTGACTGTGCATTTTTTCCTTTACCTCATGTTCTGAGAAGTAAAAGCTTGTTATTCCATGTAATCTGCTCTGTGAAGTTTCTACCGCAACTGTGGGTATCCAGAAGCTGTGCAACAGACAGGAGTCACGGGACCCCAATTTTCCTAACGGTTGGGATTCTACAAAGTATGTGATACATTACTGTCATGGGTTTTTTCTCCAACTGCAGAACCATTGATTTAAATGAGAGAGAGATAGAATACCACACATGGCCACATGGAGTGCTGGTTTTAAAAGAAAGCAGTCTAATTCTAGAAAGGGTTATTCTTAAAATAAGAACTTATTTCCTATGGACTGGATAGAGGATAACAAACTGATCCCTCAAGGTCTGACCATTTCAATACCCAAGAATGGGGCTCTAAAATCCAAGAACTCGGCTCTGCAGAGCTCCATCTTGTGTGCAGCGGCGATGCGCATGCTCAACTTTCTCCTGCATACTCGTAGACAATGAATGGAGCAGATGTGGAGCATGCGCACCTTTGCTTCATTCCAGTTGGGCAGAGCCCCATTCTCGGGATTGCTGTGCGTCCCAGCTATCAGACTCCCAATATTTATTTATTCCCTCTATGGAAAGGGGACAACGTCATATTTTCGGAATAACCCTTTAACAATTCCCATAGAAATTGTATTCCATTTAAAATAAGTATAAGAGTCGAAACTGGTCTGTAGTCCTAAAAGATCCCACGTGATGATTCAAGCCCGAGTTATGTCAAAAGTAACACAACTCAGAGTATACAGCGCTAATTTGTAATTTCGACACACAGCATTTGTAATATTTTTTTCTTTCACGTATGATGATGTATGTTTCATTAGTTTCTTTTTTCCTGATTTACCTGCTTATTACAATGTAATTTTATAGCTGTCAGGAGTAATGAATGCAGTGACTGAATGATGTATGGCTGCTAGCTGCATGAAAACCAGTGCAGAACGTGCGCTATAAATAAGAAAAGTCACATATAGAAGTGATATTCTATTATTATCTACATGAAAATCTTATTACCATTATTAGCTAGAGTGTAGGAATAACATATAGCAGCTTTCCATTCAGTAAGATTCCTGATTTTTAGTGCTCTGACCCATTGCAATCAGTATAATAGTAGTTATATTGTTGTACATAGGAGCAGTATTATCTACTATATAATTGTCTTATCCTGTCTGTCTGTCTGTCTGTCCTGGAAATCCCGCGTCGCTCATTGGTCCGGCAGCGGCCAATCAGCGCCGCGGGATTTCTGAAAAAAGATGGCGGCCGTTAGCGGCTCATCTGGCGGATGGAGGTCAGCGGCGATGCAGCGGGGAGATGAGCGGCGCAAGCAGCACAACTACCCCGACCGGCGCCGCTGACCTCCATGCGGCTAACGTCGGAAGATCAGTGGCTTGGCCCGCTGATCTCCCGACAGCAAGTGTGAACGGAGGACCGGGGAGCGGCGCCGCCGGTCGGGATGCTTCTGCTGCGAGCATCCGCTCATCTCCCGGCTTCTCGCAGCAGAAGGAGCCGCACAGGCAGCGCCGCTCCCGGGCCCAGACTAATACGACGCTGATTGGTCGCGGTGGCCGGCCGCGACCAATCAGCGAGATGGGCGGCAAATTTAAACGCCGCTCTGCTGATTGGTCGTGGTGGCCGGCCGACCGCGACCAATCAGCGAGATGTGCGGCAAATTTAAACGCCGCTCTGCTGATTGGTCGCGGTGGCCGGCCGTGACCAATCAGTGAGATGGGCCGCAAATTTAAACGCCGCTCTGCTGATTGGTCGCGGCCAGCTACCGCGACCAATCAGCGAGATGGGCGGCCAATTTAAACGCCGCTCTGCTGATTGGTCGCGGACGGCCACCACGACCAATCAGCGAGATGGCCGGCAAATTTAAACGCCGCTGTGCTGATTGATCGCGGTGGCCGGCCACGACCAATCAGCGAGATGGGCGGCAAATTTAAACGCCGCTCTGCTGATTGGTCGCGGTGGCCGACCGCGACCAATCAGCGAGATGGGCGGCAAATTTAAACGCCGCTCTGCTCATTGGTCGCGGCCGGCCACCGCGACCAATCAGCGAGATGGGCGGCAAATTTAAATGCGCTCTGCTCATTGGTCGCGGTGGCTGGCCGCGACCAATCAGCGAGATGGGCGGCACATTTAAACGCCGCTCTGCTCATTGGTCGTGGCCGGCCACCGCGACCAATCAGCGAGATGGGCGGCAAATTTAAATGCCGCTCTGCTCATTGGTCGCGGCCGGCCACCGCGACCAATCAGCGAGATTGGCGGCAAATTTAAGCTCCGCTCTGCTCATTGGTCGCGGTGGCCGGCCGCGACCAATCAGCGAGATGGGCGGCACATTTAAACGCCGCTCTGCTCATTGGTCGCGGTGGCCGGCCGCGACCAATCAGCGAGATGGGCGGCACATTTAAATGCCGCTCTGCTGATTGGTCGCGGTGGCCGGCCGAGACCAATCAGCGAGATGGGCGGCAAATTTAAACGCCGCTCTGCTCATTGGTCGCGGTGGCCGGCCGTGACCAATCAGCGAGATGGGCGGCACATTTAAATGCCGCTCTGCTGATTGGTCGCGGTGGCCGGCCGCGACCAATCAGTGAGATGGGCGGCAAATCTAAACGCCGCTCTGCTGATTGGTCGCGGCCGCCGGCGACCGCGACCAATCAGCGAGATTGGCGCCAAATTTAAACAACGCTCTGCTGATTGGTCGCGGACGCCAGATGCGACCAATCAGCGAGATTGGCGCCAAATTTAAACAACGCTCTGCTGATTGGTCGCAGATGGCAGACGCGACCAATCAGCGAGATTGGCGCCAAATTTAAACAACGCTCTGCTGATTGGTCGCTGATGCCAGACACGACCAATCAGCAAGATTGGCGCCAAATTTAAACACCGCTCTGCTGATTAGTCGCGGCCGTGACCAATCACCATTATTGGCGCCAAATTTAAATAACGCTCTGCTGATTGGTCGCGTTCGCTGGCCGCGACCAATCAGCATTATTGGCGCCAAATTTAAACCCCACTCTGCTGATTAGTCGCGACCGCCGGCCGTGACCAATCTGCGATATAGGCGCCAAATTTTAACACCGCTTTGCTAATTGGTCGCGGTTGCCGGCCTCGACCAATCAGCGATTTTGGCGCCAAATTTAAATACCGCTCTGCTGAATGCGCTCGGTCGGCCGCATACATATTCTAGAATACCCGATGCGTTAGAATCGGGCCACCATCTAGTAGTAGTTATATTCTTGTACATAGGAGCAGTATTATAGTAGTTATATTCTTGTACATAGGGGGCAGTATTATAGTAGTTATATTCTTGTACATAGGAGCAGTATGATAGTAGTTATATTATTGTACATAGGAGCAGTATTATAGTAGTTATATTCTTGTACATAGGGGGCAGTATTATAGTAGTTATATTCTTGTACATAGGGGCAGTATTATAATAGTTATATTCTTGTACATAGGGAGCAGTATTATAGTAGTTATATTCTTGTACATAGGAGCAGTATTATAGTAGTTATATTCTTGTACATAGGGGCAGTAAAATAGTAGTTATATTCTTGTACATAGGGGCAGTATTATAGAAGTTATATTCTTGTACATAGGAGCAGTATTATAGTAGTTAAATTCTTGTACATAAGGGGCAGTATTAGAGCAGTAATATTCTTGTACATAGGGGCAGTATTATAGTAGTTATATTCTTGTACATAGGGGCAGTATTATAGTAGTTATATTCTTGTACATAGGGGCAGTATTATAGTAGTTATATTCTTGTGCATAGGGGGCAGTATTACAGTAGTTATATTCTTGTACACAGGGGACAGTATTATAGTAGTTATATTCTTGTACATAGGGGCAGTATTATAGTAGTTATATTCTTGTACATAGGGGGCAGTATTATAGTAGTTATATTCTTGTACATAGGGAGCAGTATTATAGTAGCTATATTCTTGTACATAGGGAGCAGTATTATAGTAGTTATATTCTTGTACATAGGGGCAGTATTATAGTAGTTATATTCTTGTACATAGCGGCAGTATTATAGTAGCTTTATTCTTGTACATAGGGGCAGTATTATAGTAGTTATATTCTTGTACATAGGAGCAGTATTATAGTAGTTATATTCTTGTACATAGGGGCAGTATTATAGTAGCTATATTCTTGTACATAGGGGCAGTATTATAGTAGTTATATTCATGTACATAGGGGGCAGTATTATAGTAGTTATATTTTTGTACATAGGAGCAGTATTATAGTAGTTATATTGTTGTACTTAGGGGGCAGTATTATAGTAGTTATATTCTTGTACATAGGGGCAGTATTATAGTAGTTATATTCTTGTACATAGGAGCAGTATTATAGTAGTTATATTTTTGTACATAGGGGCAGTATTATAGTAGTTATATTCTTGTACATAGGAGCAGTATTTTAGTAGTTATATTCTTGTACATAGTGGGCAGTATTATAGTATTTATATTCTTGTACATAGGAGCAGTATTTTAGTAGTTATATTCTTGTACATAGGGGGCAGTATTATAGTAGTTATATTCTTGTACATAGGAGCAGTATTATAGTAGTTATATTCTTGTACATAGGGGCAGTATTATAGTAGTTATATTCTTGTACATAGGGGCAGTATTATAGTAGTTATATTCATGTGCATAGGGGCAGTATTATAGTAGTTATATTCTTGTACATAGGAGCAGTATTATAGTAGTTATATTCTTGTACATAGGAGCAGTATTATAGTAGTTATATTCTTGTACAGAGGGGGCAGTATTATAGTAGTTATATTCTTGTACAGAGGGGACAGTATTATAGTAGTTATATTCTTGTACAGAGGGGGCAGTATTATAGTAGTTATATTCTTGTACAGAGGGGGCAGTATTATAGTAGTTATATTCTTGTGCATAGGGGCAGTATTATAGTAGTTATATTCTTGTACATAGGGGGCATGTTTTATAGCAGTTATATTCTTATACATAGGAGCAGTATTATAGTAGTTATATTCTTGTACTTAGGGGGCAGTATTATAGTAGTTATATTCTTGCACATAGGAGCAGTATTATAGTAGTTATATTGTTGTTCATAGGGGCAGTATTATAGTAGTTATATTCTTGTGCATAGGGGGCAGTATTATAGTAGTTATATTTTTGTACATAGGAGCAGTATTTTAGTAGTTATATTCTTGTACATAGTGGGCAGTATTATAGTATTTATATTCTTGTACATAGGAGCAGTATTTTAGTAGTTATATTCTTGTACATAGTGGGCAGTATTATAGTAGTTATATTCTTGTACATAGGGGCAGTATTATAGTAGTTATATTCTTGTGCATAGGGGCAGTATTATAGTAGTTATATTCTTGTACATAGTAGCAGTATTATAGTAGTTATATTCTTGTACATAGGAGCAGTATTATAGTAGTTATATTCTTGTACAGAGGGGGCAGTATTATAGTAGTTATATTCTTGTACAGAGGGGGCAGTATTATAGTAGTTATATTCTTGTACAGAGGGGACAGTATTATATTAGTTATATTCTTGTACAGAGGGGGCAGTATTATAGTAGTTATATTCTTGTACAGAGGGGGCAGTATTATAGTAGTTATATTCTTGTGCATAGGGGCAGTATTATAGTAGTTATATTCTTGTACATAGGAGCAGTATTATAGTAGTTATATTCTTGTACATAGGGGGCAGTATTATAGTAGTTATATTCTTGTACAGAGGGGGCAGTATTATAGTAGTTATATTCTTGTACATAGGTGCAGTATTATAGTAGTTATATTCTTGTACATAGGAGCAGTATTATAGTAGCTATATTCTTGTACATAGGAGCAGTATTATAGTAGTTATATTCTTGTACATAGGAGCAGTATTATAGTAGTTATATTCTTGTACATAGGGGGCAGTATTATAGTAGCTATATTCTTGTACATAGGAGCAGTATTATAGTAGTTATATTCTTGTACATAGGAGCAGTATTACAGTAGTTATATTCTTGTACATAGGAGCAGTATTATAGTAGTTATATTCTTGTACATAGGGAGCAGTATTATAGTAATTATATTCTTGTACATAGGGGGCAGTATTATAGTAGTTATGTTCTTGTACATAGTGGGCAGTATTATTTTAGTAATATTCTTGCACATATCTGCAGTGTTACAATGGTTATATTTCCACACAGAGAATTATTGCAATGTAGTTCTGCAGTTGATTTCCTTTTTTTTCCTAACCTTAGTTTTAAGGATTGACGAGAATCCTTGTTGAGCTGTGTCATTTATTTAATTGTAAAGTTAAGAAATGCTTGCTGAAAAATCAATGAATATGCGATGACAATTAGTCAATTTCCAAAAATGAAGACAAAACAGGATTTTTTTCTCTGCCTCCTTTACGAGCTACAGATTCTGTCTCACTTGGACATATGGCTCCTTGTTATCTTGGAAGCGGGAATAAAGTACACGTCGCTGCTGAATTTCTTACAGAGATGTTATTTGAATTGTAAATGGGGATCTGAAACTCGGCCAAGTTCTGACGTTCACACCAGCTTTTACAATAAACATGAAAGGAGAGGACAACACCCGGCATTGACAACAACCATCATGTTGCATGGAGAGATTACCAGATTAGTATTCTATGGATACTTTTCATTATTAATTTTTAATTTTCCAGGTTTTGTAGAATACAGCAAATAATCCGTATTTAGGTACAAAAGTGTGCATCTAAATTAACTAGGCGTGTTGGTATTTTGTGATTTCCATGTCGGTGTCTGCCTTCTCTTTTTTTGCTTGTGTTGCTCGTCAGCACCGCACTTTCTTTGTGATAGTACTTTGTATTTGTTGGGTCTTGTGTTGCCGTCCAAGCAGGGAGCTAGGGGTTATACTTCTTTTTCTGGTTAATATTAACTCCCTTCTTTTAGCCCTGGGTAAAGCTGCCATCTATGTATTGTCTTGAATCCTTGTCTCTTTTGCCAGTTATAAGCTCTGCTTGACCTGGTTTACTTGTGCCTCCCTCTACTCCCTGCTTATGTTATTCCTATTGTTTCATGTCCACCCTTATTTTGGTGAATCTTATATCTGTCATTTCTGCTCTGTTCTGTACCTCATTGTATAGGCATGACTTCCAGATCATCTTATTCCAGCTCGCTCCACCAGCCAGGCGCTACTCTATGGACGCAACCCAAGGGCCCCTGTGTAAGTACAAATCCCTGTACAGAAGTTTAGGGGTAAAATGATCTGATAGTGACACAGTGGCTAGCATAAAGCCTGTCTGGAGAAGTCCTATTAAGACTTTTCAGGCTATTACACACAGCGCCTCTGACATCTTTTGTTTTCTGATATCCAATTTGAAAAGTAGTTCATTATTAATCCTTATGAAAAAAAAAAATAGTCCCACACAATTACTATTTGTGTAGCTAAAAGATGACTGTCTATTGGAAACATGATATCCCCACACCTTTATGCGAAATACAATAAAAACACACAAATGGTTAGAGAAAAAGTGATATTATAAGTTTAGGAAATCTCAGAGTTGCCTGTGCAAGTATGATAAAGTAACTCCACTGTTCACCTTTCTGTATTTATTGTACACCCAAAAGTAATTTTTCATTAATTGTAGCATTTCGCCTGTTATATTTAACATTCAGTCTGAGGATCCTCATGTTCAATATGTTGGATGCACTAGAAGTAAGCAGAAATCATCAGAGATGCTATTAATCCAATGATCATAATATATCTGCTGTATCCCAACACTTTGTGTATCATCATAGAGGGAATTTATAGAGACTTATTGGTATGGCGAACGTTAAAAAAAATGGCAAGTGAGGAGATTAGCATAAAAAAGGAATTAATAGAGAAGCCTTCTGGATACTTGAATTAGATACTAGACCCCCCAAGGATTTAAATGTCCATTCAGACCTGATATACTAAACATCAGGTAATAGCATGCATTTAAAATTCTAATTTTTATTCATTTTTGAGAGACTAACACTTTTCTTAATTTTTACTTCTCATTGTCTTGGAGACCGACACCTCGGTTGGACAGTAGAACACGTTCAGTGCTTTCAAGCTCATGCTCTTTTGAGCTTGTAAGCACTGTTATAAAGCTGGCCAGGATCACTGGAACTCACTGTTGCTTCCTAATTCCGACCAGCTTCAATGCAGTGCTTACAAATCAAGACAGCAGCGGTGGTCGGTCTCCTAGGCAATGACCTATGACCATCTTCAGTGCGGCGCTAATGTAGCACCCTGAGGATTCGGCTGCTACAGGGGTATTGCACCTCAACCCAGAGGTGTGGTATTCCACTCCCGGGTAAGGATGGAGTGTGGAACTGAGCTCAGTTAGCTGCATGCACTACACACATCCCATTTCCGGGGAACAGACCGATGGTACTCCCACTAGAGAAATGTGCAGGTACGACAGTGTCTGTTCCTGGCTGGAGTGGGAGGGGGGGTGGAACATCCCAGTAGTGTAGGGGCAGATAGGGGGAGCAGCCTGGGTAAAGCTAGGAGCTCATTGGGTGCTGGTCACCTGAGCTCACACATAGAGGGAGTATATAAGGTGGGCACCATCTTAGGACAGGGTCTTTTTGTAGAGTCAGAGGAGCAGAGCAGAGAAGCTCAGCCAGAAGGGCTGACAGGGAGTTGTGGTTCCGGCTGGGCCCAGCTCCAAGGCCAAGAGAGAGAGAGGAGTCTGAAGGACCCAGAGAAAACAAGAGGGAACTCCAAGAACCCAAAATTAGATCAGAGGGTGAAGAGTTGGCACCTAGGGTACCGGATCCCAAGCTGGCAGAGAGAAAAGCACACCTTAGCCAGAGACCGGAGGTCGTGGGCAGGATCTGCCACGACCCTCACCAAATCCACCAGGAAGGCAGACCAAGTATAGGGTCAGGGAACCCAGAGGAGGTGTACCCACCAAGAGACCCGAGGGAGCCGGACATAGGTGGATCCCTGGTGAGAACGGCCAGAAGAGAGGGAAAGTCAGACAGGAGCTCAGGACCACGCTCCAGAACTGCCTGGGGGTTAGCCGAGTCCAGGACCTGGTGGACGCAGCACGGCTCGGGTGGTCGCTTCAGGCCAGAGTGACCATAAGAACACCCGTAAGTAAAAACCCCTGAACTGCACAGCCCGACTCTGAGTCTTCTTGCTGATTCATCCTGCACCTTCACCACCACCATCCTCTACATCTGACCCCCTGAGGCTATACCCCTCCCGTTGGGGGTTATACTACCAAAGCTGCACACATACCAACAGCCTCAGCGGACCCTGCTGCAGCGGCGGCCTTTTGGCCGCAAATCAACGGGTGGCGTAGTCGACACAAAGAACTCTAATAACATCTGTAGGACTGCCACACACTGAGTTTGACACCCTGGGCACGGACCGGGTCACAGCCACTCGGAGACTACAACCCCCATCTGACCCGGCTCCGGGTATCCCTAACAACATGGCCCAGGGGGCGCGTCAACTTTGGCGTAGTCGGCAGGATCACGTGCCCGCAACAACCGGGTACTGCGTGCCTGAAGAAAAGATCGCATTTACCTCAAAAAGAAGTCTCCAGCCGGTTCCGGAGGGTCCCCGCCATCGGGCCCCATCACAGGTCGTTTCCCGCCGGTTGTCCGCCATTTGCAGCTTTTTCCCGCCATCCATGGAGTTTCCCGCCACTGGGAGACGATTCCCGCCATTTCCGAAGATTTACCACCTTGGGGAAGCGGACGCCATTATGGGCGTGCCGGAGGGTGGCAAGAGGCCACCTCCCATCGTGGGCCAGGTCGAAGAACGGCGCCAAAAGCGGAAACCGCGCCCACCAACAGAGACTGTGATGCTGGAAGTGTCCATCAGCGTGAGAGAACTGCCCCTGGAACTGACAATCACAAAGTTGCCCCGGGACCACCTTCAATGTGGGCGGAGACAGAACAAGAGAGCAAAGATGGGTGTCGCCTGGAGCAGTCTGGAGAGAGCGCACCCGGAGACAAGACGTCTGGAGGAGAGTCCAGAGAGAACACACCCGGAGATGGAGGGAGAGTCAGGCAGCACCGACCCAGTGGTCAGGAGCCTGTTGCAGGTCGCCACTCCAGAAGGCCTGCTGGGGATCCTAGCACAGCTCCCCCGAGACCGGGAGTGTGCACAGACCGCGCTGGAGGGCCTCGCACAGAGGATGGCCCGGGTGCAGCGAGAGACGTTGGCGGAGTGGAGCCGAGAGATGGCCCAGCAGACCGGAACCCGTCAGCGGAGCACGCCACCCGAGACGAGGAGACAGACCGCCTCTGAGGATGGCGCAGGAGGAATGAAGGCAGGAGACGGCGCCGAGAAGGGAGCTGAACGGATGGAGGCAGGTAAAGGGGACGTCTCTACCCCGAGCCGGGAAACCGCGTGCCTGCCCCAGCTCCCCGTCGCAGAGCCCGAAATTCCCCCTGCCGTGCCCGTCGCTGCATCGTCACCGCCGCTGACTAGGCCTCAACCGGAAACCGCGGCCGCGACCCCTGTGACGTCACACGCCTCGACCTCGAGCGTGGCCAAGCAGGAAATACCACCGGCCTGGTCGCAAGGCCTAGTACACCCGGGCGCCGCCATTCCAACAGCGCCCCCTACCTCCGCGGAGCTACAAGCCTGGTCGCAGGGCCGAATAACCCAGGGCGCCGCCGTTCTTACGGTGCCCTTTGCCTTTAAGGTGCCCCAGGCCTGGTCGCAAGGCCTGGTTAACCCGGGCGCCGCTACCATCAACGCGCCCTCAACATCTAGAGTGCCGCACTTGGGTGAAAATCTATTTGCCCAGCATACGTGCCCGGATGGGCAGCCCTTCATATGGCCCCAGGAGTACATTCAGCTGGAACTCCAGAGGGCAAGGCCCATGTGCGAGCCCCTGATTCCGGCTCCGAAGCCCGTAAAGAGGACCTCGCCCCCGCTGGAGGAGGCACAGTTCGAGTGGGACCCCACTGGAGAAGACCTCATGGGGTTCACTCAGGAGACTCGGGCGGCTGCAGCGGAGCGTGCAGAGTGCTGCCGCCAGCAGCTCGAGGTCTTCGAGAGGGAGCAGAGAGAGAGGCGGGTCCGGGAACAGCAGATGCAGATAAGAAGCGCGGAGCAGAAGAGCCGGACCAGGAGGAATCCCCGTGCAGCTCATGGTCCCCCTTCCACCGGGACTGTGATAAAATTTAACATGCAGCACGGATGGGGCTTTATTAGAGACCATCAGACCCCCGGCGACGTCTTTGTGACCCGCAGAGACGTAGAAAGCCATCTGCCGGAGGGACACAGAGGTCGTGACCTGTATGTAGGGGACGAGGTCACCTTCACCCGGCACAAGTGTGCCAAAGGACCCTACGCCCTCCATGTGCATCGCCTGACGGAGGAGGAGCTGCGGTGTGAGGAGGAGCAAGAGGACCCGGACGGGTCTGAAGAATCTAAAGAAGGAGCAGGAGGACGCCGTCGTTGAAGTACGGTAGAGAGAGACTGTACATAGTTACCCGTCAGGGTATAAGAACTGTTCTAGTTAAAATATAGTCCCCGTTGGGACCAGCCAATTGAACTGAAACCTGTGTGTCCCTATTCCCACTGACCGAGGACTGAGAGCAGTCATTCCTCCCTAATACTTGGCCGAGGACTGAGAGCGGCCATATTTCCCTTGTATATAGTTGCGCTTCCTAAAGCGCCCCCTACCGGTTTTATAGGAAACTGTTTTCTTCCAAGAGAGACTGTCACACTTTACCCGGTCACAAGTTGCACCGTGGCCGGAGGAACAAGAATGTTATTTATGAAAAGTTTTATATGAAAAGTTTGATAGCTGATAATATATATGATGTTTTATATGTTGATGTTTATGAAAAAAAAAAAAAATTGTATGTTTGGATGTTTTTTATATCTTACAGCCCGAGGACGTGCTGTGGTTTACCAGGGGGGAATGTAGCACCCTGAGGATTCGGCTGCTACAGGGGTATTGCACCTCAACCCAGAGGTGTGGTATTCCACTCCCGGGTAAGGATGGAGTGTGGAACTGAGCTCAGTTAGCTGCATGCACTACACACATCCCATTTCCGGGGAACAGACCGATGGTACTCCCACTAGAGAAATGTGCAGGTACGACAGTGTCTGTTCCTGGCTGGAGTGGGAGGGGGGGTGGAACATCCCAGTAGTGTAGGGGCAGATAGGGGGAGCAGCCTGGGTAAAGCTAGGAGCTCATTGGGTGCTGGTCACCTGAGCTCACACATAGAGGGAGTATATAAGGTGGGCACCATCTTAGGACAGGGTCTTTTTGTAGAGTCAGAGGAGCAGAGCAGAGAAGCTCAGCCAGAAGGGCTGACAGGGAGTTGTGGTTCCGGCTGGGCCCAGCTCCAAGGCCAAGAGAGAGAGAGGAGTCTGAAGGACCCAGAGAAAACAAGAGGGAACTCCAAGAACCCAAAATTAGATCAGAGGGTGAAGAGTTGGCACCTAGGGTACCGGATCCCAAGCTGGCAGAGAGAAAAGCACACCTTAGCCAGAGACCGGAGGTCGTGGGCAGGATCTGCCACGACCCTCACCAAATCCACCAGGAAGGCAGACCAAGTATAGGGTCAGGGAACCCAGAGGAGGTGTACCCACCAAGAGACCCGAGGGAGCCGGACATAGGTGGATCCCTGGTGAGAACGGCCAGAAGAGAGGGAAAGTCAGACAGGAGCTCAGGACCACGCTCCAGAACTGCCTGGGGGTTAGCCGAGTCCAGGACCTGGTGGACGCAGCACGGCTCGGGTGGTCGCTTCAGGCCAGAGTGACCATAAGAACACCCGTAAGTAAAAACCCCTGAACTGCACAGCCCGACTCTGAGTCTTCTTGCTGATTCATCCTGCACCTTCACCACCACCATCCTCTACATCTGACCCCCTGAGGCTATACCCCTCCCGTTGGGGGTTATACTACCAAAGCTGCACACATACCAACAGCCTCAGCGGACCCTGCTGCAGCGGCGGCCTTTTGACCGCAAATCAACGGGTGGCGTAGTCGACACAAAGAACTCTAATAACATCTGTAGGACTGCCACACACTGAGTTTGACAACCTGGGCACGGACCGGGTCACAGCCACTCGGAGACTACAACCCCCATCTGACCCGGCTCCGGGTATCCCTAACAACATGGCCCAGGGGGCGCGTCACTTACAATCAAGTTAGCAGCGGTGGTCGGTCTCCTAGGCAATGAGCTGTGAACAAAAGAAAAATGTTAATATTTCAAGAACGGCTGCAAATTTTATTAAGCAGTAAATTGCCAACTTGTATGTATATAGAAACTCTATGGGAAAACACCTATTTGTAAATAAGGGAATAATTCTCTAATCAATTGAACAAAAAAAGGTAAAAGGTACGCATAAAAAAAAAAATAAGAAACCAACAAATCATTCACGTATATTTTTTCAAAACACAATAGGGAAATGTTGTATCTTTTCTAAATGTCCTGTTCTTAATTGTGCGGAACCAATTTTTAATACAAATTAATAAAGAATTATCTTTTTGAAAGACTTTTTTATGACAAGTGCTGAACGACTCATTCTATGTGGAATTGTATCACTGTAATCGGATACCAGAAGAAAACTATCGCATGTTATAAAAGGTGAGACGAACGTTTGTCAGCATTTTCTTATATCCAAGACTGCTTCCTCAGAACTGATCCTTCGGTAGTGGGGCAGACACACTTGTATGTTCCTCTATACAGGGTCGGACTGACTCTAGGGGCCCACCTACAGCCATATGCAAATATCTGTTATCCGCTATCCCTGTTATAGTGGAGCATTGACTGGCGGCTCCTGCACATCTACTGTGCGACATTAACTGGGATGTACAATTACGGTAGTTTGCATTAAAGGGGTTCTTTGGTTAAAACAAGTTATCACCGATCCATGGGATCCACAGGATCGGTGATCACTTATTGATCGTTTGGGTCCGAACATTGGAAAACGCACCTATCGGAAGAATGGGGAAGTTTCATCCCTGACAGGACACTTATCACTAGTGTTGAGCCACCCCCGTAGTGTTCGAGTTCGGTTCGGTTCGTCGAACACCCGTGTGTTCGCCGAACTGTTCGTCGAACTGTTCGTCGAACACCTTCGAACACCGTTAAAACCAATGGCAGGCAAACAAAAACACATAGAAACACATAGAAAACACCTTCAAAGGTGTCCAAAAGCTGACAAACTGCTCAGAAGACACAACTAACACATGGAAAAGTGACAAGTACATATAGTCATGCGAAAAGAAAAGAGGTGGAGGAGTAAAAGGAGGGGGAGACACAGATATAGGCATGTCATGCCCTTCTAAAATCCAAAAAGTGAGAAGCCGAGACGGCCAGTCCGCTCCTGCCCGTGCCACCTCCGTGTCGCCGGGTTTGTGCCAGAGCCGCGGTGAACCCTGACGGCCAGCCCCCCTCTCCCAATACTGGTGCCTGTCCGCTGGTGGGTCGAGAGAGCCCCCCTGTGGTGGAGGCAGCTCTAAGCTTTTTAATTTAAATTGTCCCTCTAATTTGAATGAATACACTTTAAATCCATTTACAAGGATCTATTGGAGGGCAAGTCTCATGCCAGCAGCCGCGTAATTCCAGCTCCAGTAGCGTCCACTAAAGCTGCTGCAGTTAAAAAGCTTTTATAAGGATCGAGCTCGGCTGTCCACCGCAAGGCATCCTAGTGCCAGTCCCAGCCCCTATGCCTTGGGGTGCCTCCTGATGCTCTTCACTAAGTATCCCGTGGTCCCGAAGCATTTCCTTTGAAAAAATTAAGTGTCCAAACTACAGGTGGTGTAGCTTGCTTAACAGCCGGGATAATCCGCTGACTAGCAGACACTGCTACTAGGCACAAAGTATTTCCTGGGCTAGATGCAGTTAAAAATTTGTAAGTAGATACTCTCGTTGGATGCTGAGAAAGCATTCCATAGAGTCTCCTGGCACGCCATATATGATTCTCTTAAAAAGCTTGGGGTAGGGGTCTAGGGGACCCTTTTATAGCCAAAATCACGGCCCTGTATCACAATACGTCACCTAGGCTGAAGATAAATGGAACTGTAGCACCGAGGGCTCGGTTGCTACAGACGTATTGCACCTCACCCAGAGGTGTGATATCTCACTCTCAGATAAGGATGGAGTGTGGATCAGGACCCGACACCTGCATGCATTACACCACATTGCCGTGGGGCAGGGCGACCAATATGCCCCTGAGATGGGCACGACAGTCCCTGTCCCTGGCTGGAGTGGGGGGAGGGAACACTGAGGAAGGGGAACCCTGCAGTGCAGGAGCAGGGAGGAAGCAGTTCCTGGGTGCATTGAGAAGGGAGTATAAAAGGTGGGCACCATCTTAGTTCAGTGCAGAGAAGTCTGAGCAGAAGTGGCAGGGAGCAGGGGCTCTGCATGAGCTCTGCTCCGGAGGCGGGCCTAGTAACAGAGGCCCAGGCCTGCAAGAGGGAGAAGGAAGGAAGAGGAGCGGAGAAGGCTCCAGGAACGAGGAATGAAGGGATCCCAGGGGTGCGGACGGGCGAGTCGCCACCGCACGCCCGAATCCACCTGCGTGGAGGGGTCAGGCCAAAGGGGGAGACCGGTCCCCGAACTAGTGGAGGCAGGAAACGACCCTCAGCTAGAAACCGGAGGCTCTGACATTTTATGTGGCGCAGCCCCTTGCTCCACCCGCTAGGAAGGCACCACATAGGGTCAGGGAAACTGGTGTTATGTTCTGCTACCAAAGCTAAGGAAAGAGAGGAGATCTGTCCCTACTATGAGACTCAGCTGAATCCCTACGATGTAACAGGGAACCTGATCCTGCGATCAGACCTGCTAAAGTCCTAATCTAGTCTGTACGAAGACCTATAGATATGGGGAGGGAATCCCTACAAGTACTAAGGACTGGGAGGAATATGGGACACCTCCTAACAGAAATAGTAGCAGACAGACGAACAAACAAAATAGATAGAACATAGAGGTCCGTAGACCAAGCAAACTAACAGAGTTAGATACAGAGCACAGGCTAGCTAGAAAGTAGATATACAATGAAATCCAGCAAAGCCAGAAGGGCGGAGCAGGACTAAATAGGCCAACAAGGTCATGTGACCAGCAAAGGAAAAAAAACCTAACAGCAAGGTTCTAACAGTACCCCCCCTTCTAAGAGGATCCTCCGGATCCCCTAGGACCAGGCTTATCAGGAAATCTCCTGTGAAACGCTCTGATAAGTCTGGACGCGGAAACATCATCTGACCTCACCCAAGAGTTATCCTCGGGTCCGAAACCTTTCCAGGCCACAAGATACTGCAAACTACCTCTATACCGTCTAGAGTCAAGGATGCGAGAAATTTCATTTTCCCCGTCCTCCACCACCGGAGGAACAGAGGCAGAGGCGTCACCATCCGACACAACAGCTTTTTTTAACAGAGAGACATGAAAGACCGGATTAATTCTCCAGGAGGTAGGAACCTCCAACCTAACAGCAGATTGGTTGACAACCTGAAGCACCTTAAAGGGCCCTACAAACTTGGGACCCAATTTCTTAGAAGGAATCCTCAACCGCAGATTCCTAGAGGACAACCAAACCATGTCACCAACAGCGAACAAAACCTCCTGTCGTTTCCTATCAAAGTAGTCTTTAGATTTTCTGTTGGCCTCCTGAAGATTACCACGCACATCCGTCCAAACTCTTTCCAAATCACCGGAAAAATTCTCCTCCTCAGGCACGGCAGATCCCAACTTGGAGAACGACCCAAACGACGGATGTCTCCCAGAACAACAAAAAAAAGGCGAACAACCAGCAGAAGAAGATGTATGATTGTTCAGAGCAAATTCGGCAAGTGGCAGAAACTCAGACCACCCCTCTTGATTGTCTGCCACAAAACAACGCAAGAACTGCTCAACATCCTGGTTTTTCCTTTCTGTCTGGCCATTAGATTCAGGATGAGATCCGGACGAAAACGACAAATGAATTCCCAACCTGTCACAAAAGGCACGCCAAAAACGAGCCACGAACTGAGGACCCCTATCAGAAACAATGTCAGTAGGAACGCCATGAAGTCTGACAATTTCCTTGACAAAGGCCTTAGCGAGAGTTTTAGCGCAGGGCAGTTTGACGAAGGGAACCAAGTGACACATCTTGCTAAAGCGGTCCACGACCACCCAGATGACAGTAAAACCCTCAGAGGGGGGAAGGTCAGTTATAAAGTCCATAGCCAAATGTGTCCAAGGAGCACTGGGGACCTCCAAAGGACAAAGCAACCCCGCAGCAGGAGTATGTGAGGACTTAGATCTAGCACATATAGTACATTGGCGCACCCACTTAATGACTTCCTTCTGCCATCCAGGCCACCAAAAACTGCGACCCACCAGTCTCTTGGTCTCAGAGATTCCGGGATGACCTGCCAACCGAGATTCGTGACACTCAACAAACAAATCTCTCCTAAAGGTCTCAGGCACAAACAACCTCCCATGAGGAGTGTTAGATGGGGCATTCTCCTGAGCTTTAAGAATCTCATCTTCCAAAACGGAGTCTAAAGCAGCTATCACAACACCTTCTTGTAAAATGTTTTCCTCTTTCTCAGCACCGACTATGGGAGAAAAACTGCGAGACAAGGCATCCGCCTTAACATTCTTAGTACCAGGGATGTAAGTAACGGAGAAATTAAACCGCGAGAAAAACAGTGCCCACCTAGCCTGACGGGCATTCAGGCGCTTGGCAGCATCAAGATATATCAGATTTTTATGATCCGTAAGAACCTGAACGGGAAATTCCGCACCTTCCAAGAAGTGGCGCCAGTGTTCAAATGCGAGTTTAATAGCCAATAATTCCCGATTACCAATATCGTAATTCAATTCAGTCTCCGAAAAATTTTTTTGAAAAAAAGGCACAGGGATGTAATCCATCCCCGTTATCCTGAGACAATACTGCGCCAACCCCCACAGAGGAAGCATCAACCTCAACCAAAAACGGCCTAGTAACATCAGGCTGCATAAGGATGGGAGCAGAGGTGAACCTCTCCTTGAGATACACAAAAGCTTCAATGGCCTCAGAAGACCACTGAATCGCATCAGCACCTTTCCTGGTGAGATCAGTCAGAGGTTTGACAATACTAGAAAAATTTTTTATGAACTTTCTATAGTAATTGGCGAAACCCAAAAACCTCTGTATCGATTTCAAACCAATAGGCCTAGGCCATTCCTGCACAGCCTGAACCTTAACCGGATCCATCTCAAAACCTTTGCTGGAGATAATGTAGCCCAAAAAACTAATTCTCTGTACAGCGAACTCACATTTCTCCAGCTTAGCAAAAAGCGAATTGTCCATTAATAACTGTAATACCTCACGCACGCTCCGCCAATGAGACTCCAGATCTGGCGAATAAATCAAAATGTCATCCAAATACACAACCACATTTTTACCGATCAAAGGTCTAAGGATGTCATTAATCAGATTCTGAAAAAATGCAGGAGCATTAGTGAGACCAAAAGGCATAACCAGATTCTCAAAATGACCCACAGGAGTGTTAAAAGCAGTCTTCCATTCATCACCCTCCTTCATGCGCAACAGATTGTATGCCCCCTTAAGGTCAATTTTAGAGAACCACTTGGCCCCCAATAACTGGTTAAACAGATCAGGAATCAATGGCAGTGGGTAAGGATTGCGTACCGTAATTTTGTTAATCTCACGAAAATCCAGACAAGGACGTAAACCGCCGTCCTTTTTTTTTACAAAAAAAAATCCAACCGCCACAGGAGACTTAGAAGGCCTAATGTGACCGGCGGCCAAACTTGTCTGTATGTATTCCTCCAAAGCCTTCCTCTCAGGAATAGTAAGGTTAAATAAACGACTCTTAGGAAGAGTCGCTCCAGGGACAAATTCAATAGAACAATCATAGTCTCTATGGGGAGGCAAAACCTGCGATTCCTTCTCAGAAAAAACTCTCCAAAAATCCTGAATAGGAACAGGCAATTCTCCCCTATCCAAAGCTGCAATACGCCCGTTACAACACTTGTCATAACATTTATGGCTCCAGGATTTAATTTCACTGGTAGACCAATCCAGTACAGGATTGTGAAATTTTAACCAGGGCAATCCCAATATTACTGGAGAAGGCAAGTTATTCAACACTACCAAATCCAATTTCTCATGGTGAACACCATTAATAGTGAGAGGAAATTCACTGACCTTGAGAGTAATATTCTTCAAAGGGGAGCCATCCACAGAAGCCACAGCAATGGGGGATGACAAAGGTTCAGGTTTTAAATTGAGTTTTTCCACGAATCCCCCATCAATTACATTCAGTGTAGACCCGCAATCAACAAACACCCGAAATTCCATTAATTTTTCCTGAGCAATCGTGGAAGCAGCTAAAAATATACCCTTGGAATTTAAACAGGCAATACGGGCGTGACTGACCATTTTTTTTTCTTTCTTCATACGAAGCTCACAGCCTTTAATCAAATGACCAGATTTTCCGCAGTAGAAACACAAGCCTTGCGAAAAACGACGGTCTTTTTCTTGAGAGCGAGGTGCCACCGATCCAATCTCCATCGGTTCACCACTGTTAGTACACACATTATCATAACCAGAAACTGACATAGCAGAGGATTTGCTCTCATTAACCCTAGCACGCAGTCTTCTATCCACCCGTATAGCTAATTGCATAGCCTGTTGCAAATCTTCAGGTGTAGGATAAGCAATTAGCAGGTCTTTAACCCTTTCACTGAGCCCAGCAAGAAATAGACTTTTCAGAGCAGAATCGTTCCACCCTGTTTGAGTGGACCAACGACGAAAATGTGTACAATATTTTTCCACATTACCCGATCCTTGTTTTAGACGTCTCAACTCAGTCTCAGCTGATGCGACACGGTCAGGATCATCATATAATAGTCCCAAAGCAGAAAAAAAACTATCCACTGATCTGAAGCATGTATCACTAGGTTGCAAAGAAAAGGCCCACTCCTGAGGCTCTTTGCGCAAAAGTGACATTATGAACCCTACGCGCTGGGATTCATCCCCAGAGGACTTAGGTCTCAAACGAAAATACAATAAGCAAGCATTTTTAAATGAAAAAAATTCTCGGTGTTCACCAAAAAACAAATCCGGCAAACATACCTTAGGCTCCAAGAAATGTGCTCCAGGACAGTTACTCACGTGCTGACGGAGCTCGGCCACCTCCAGAGAGAGTCCCTGCAGGCGATGAGCCAAATCCTGAACCGACACCATGATGGAACAGAAAAATCTTTCCTTAGAGAATTTGCTGGCTGGACTTACTGTTATGTTCTGCTACCAAAGCTAAGGAAAGAGAGGAGATCTGTCCCTACTATGAGACTCAGCTGAATCCCTACGATGTAACAGGGAACCTGATCCTGCGATCAGACCTGCTAAAGTCCTAATCTAGTCTGTACGAAGACCTATAGATATGGGGAGGGAATCCCTACAAGTACTAAGGACTGGGAGGAATATGGGACACCTCCTAACAGAAATAGTAGCAGACAGACGAACAAACAAAATAGATAGAACATAGAGGTCCGTAGACCAAGCAAACTAACAGAGTTAGATACAGAGCACAGGCTAGCTAGAAAGTAGATATACAATGAAGTCCAGCAAAGCCAGAAGGGCGGAGCAGGACTAAATAGGCCAACAAGGTCATGTGACCAGCAAAGGAAAAAAAACCTAACAGCAAGGTTCTAACAACTGGCGCCAAGTTTACCAAGAGGAGGCCCGAGGCAGCCGGACAGAAGTGTTGGTAAGAAAGGCCAGACAAAGGACACACAAAGGGGGTCCTGTGAAGCGCTCCAAAGTTATCTGGGAGTTGTCTGAGCCCCTCACCTGGTGAGCACAGTACGACGTGGGCAGCCGTTACCTGCAGACGTGGTCTGGATAATAAGAACTGTGAGTAAAGGCCCTGAACTGCCTCACTGACTCCGTGTCGTTACTGCTGCTGCCCTGCACCATCACCCCCATCCTCCGCATACACTGCCCTGAGGCTATACTCCTCCCGTGGGGAGTTATGCTACGCTCTGCTGCACCCACAACACCAGCCTTAGCGGTCTGCCCTGTAGCGGCGGTTCACTCTGACCGCAATCCACGGGTGGCGTAGTCGGACATTTAAACATCAAAACCACATAAATAGTTCCGCCACTGGTTTGACCGCCCTGAGCCACGGAACCGGATCGCCGCCACGAAGACTACAACCACCAGCATCCACCAAAAAGGGTCCGGCTCCGGGTGTCCCAAGGCCCAGGGGGTGCGTCAGAACATTTTCATCACCTTTCACAATCACCAATGGGACAAGGCAGGGATGTCCTCTGTCCCCTCTCTTATACATCCTAGTGACGGAGCACCTGCTCTCATCAATTCGCCATAACCCCAATATTAGGTGGATTGAGGTGGGAGGCACCGAGTACAAGTGCTCTCTATTTGCTGATGATGTCCTAGTATATATCACTCAATCACATATATCCATCCCTGCTGTTATGGCTGAAATAGATCACTTTGTTACATGGTAAAATTTTAAAATCAATGCAGCGAAGTCTGAGGCCCTCGATGTCTCCCTCCCTAAATCCATATAGGATTCCATCCAGTCCAACTTTCCCTTTGCCTGGCCCTCACAGGGTATCAAATACTTAGGAATTCCTATTCATAGAGACCTCTCCCATCTATGTTATCTTAATTTTGGGCCCTTTATTGAACAATTCCATACAGACCACGGTTGGCAAGTTAGAACTGTAAGATTCACTACGTGAACCACTGGTGTTTTGTGGAAAAGCACATGTACACCGCGTTCCAAATTATTATGCAAAAAGTGTTTAGGAGTGATAAGGGAAGAATTTGTTTGTTTGTCAGTTAAACTCATTGATGGTGATGTGTGTCAGGGCTCTTTATATCACTGTAAGCAATTGCAGACACCTGTGCTAATTAGTTTGGCAGGTGTGTCCAATGAAAGGCAAGACTACTTAAGAAGGCTCTCTCACATTATTAAGCAGCCTACATTTTCTGCCAAAATGGGAAAGAAAAAGGATGTGTCGGCTGCTGAGAAGCAACAAATTGTGGAGTGTTTAGGTCAAGGCATGACTACAATCAACATTGTGCGATGATCAGGATGAAGTGTCTTGGCAATCAAGAAGTATGTAGCTGATTCACAGTACACACGTGTGCGTGCTGATAAGGGCAAATTGAGGACTCTTTCCTACAGGCAATTACGTCAGGTTGAAAGAGCAGCGGCAAAAAAGCCTTGTCATAGCAGCAGACAAGTTTTTGAAGCTGCTTGTGCCTCCAACGTCCCCCGAACAACAAGATGCAGGGTCCTTCAGAGGTTTGCAGCTGTGCATACGCCATCCTGTCGACCTCCTCTATCCACTTCACACAAGCAGAAACGGCTCCAGTGGGCCAAACATTACATGAAGACTCATTTCAAAACTGTTTTGTTCACGGATGAGTGCCGTGCAGCGCTCGATGGTCCAGATGAATGGAGTGGAGGATGGCTGGTTGATGGACACCCCACGCAAACACGGCTACAGCGCCAACAAGGAGGAGGTGGAGTAATGTTTTGGGCTGGAATCATGGGGAGAGAGATTGTCGGCCCCTTTAGGATCCCTGAAGGCGCTAAAGATGAACTCCATAATGTATGTGGATTTTCTCAAACAGCACTTCCTGCCATGGTTCAAGAAGAAGAACCGTGTATTTCACAGCAAGATCATTTTTCTGCATGATAATGCACCATCTCATGCTGCACATAAAACATCTGCATCTCTGGCTGATATGGGCATAAAAGGGGACAAACTTATGGTGTGACCCCCATGCTCCCCTGACCTCTACCCCATTCAGAACCTTTGGAGCATCATTAAAAGGAGTGTCTATGATGGCGGGAGGCAGTTCACATCTAAGCAACAGCTCTGGGAGGGTATTCTGTCCTCATGCAAAACAATTGAAGCAGAAACCATCCAAAACCTGACAAATTCAATGGACGAGAGAGTTCAGAAGCTCCTTTCGAACAAGGGGTCCTATGTGAAAATGTAACATCACCTAGAATAAAGTTTTGAGTTGAAAACTGTTTGATTTCAGTTTCTAACAACCTGCTAATGCTTATAATTTCAAAAATGACCATTTTTTTGGTCTTTATTAAAATGAAAAGGTTGATCGAAAAGTTTGGGGGATCTAAGAGTGTGGCAACCCAGTAGTCATGATTACTTAGAATTCTGACAATATGAGGGTCATGCTGCAGGTAGTGCAGCAAGAAGGCACTTATGTGTCTTGCGCATCTCGGAGCCCCAAAATTATTTTCCGGGCTAGATGCAGCTAAAAATTATTTTTAATTTTAAATCTGGTGAAGCTTATTATAGATGGCCTAATAGGATCAGTGCTGCACACTGCTACAAAGCCCAAATTATTTTCCAGTCAAGATACAGATAAACATGATTAGTAATTTGAAAGCTTAAAACGGTTGGTAGGGTGATTTTAACCAATCATCAAGCTTTTACTCTCCCCAGGATGACACAGGGGTAGAAAAGTCGTTTCGGATCCATGATTTGTTCATCTTTATGAACGTGAGTCTGTCTACATTATCAGTGGAGAGCCGCGTGCGCTTATCTGTCAGCACACCACCAGCAGCGCTGAACACACGTTCAGACAGAACGCTGGCTGCGGGGCATGACAAGATCTCCAAGGCGTAAGTGGCTAGCTCCGGCCATTTATCCAGATTGGAAGCCCAAAAAGAGCAAGGGTCCAGTGACACAGTCGTGGCTTCAATGTTTACTTGGAGATACTCCTGTACCATCGTCTCTAGGCGTTGACTCTGTGTCAGACTTCTTGTCTCCTGTGGCCTTGCAAAGGATGGGCTAAAAAAGTGGTGAAATGATTCCGCAAAATTGATGTTACCAGCAGATACTGTGGTTCTGTTACGGTTTGAGTGCTGAACACTTGACGGTCCCACGGTTGGCAAGTTGGAACTGTGAGATTCACTACGTGCACCACTGGTATTTTGTGGAAAAGCACATGTAAGATTCTGCAACAGTCTCTGCTGATACTCCTGCATGCGTGCATCCCTTTCTATGGCAGGAATAATTTCTGCAAATTTACTTTTGTACCGGGGATCTAACAGTGTGGCAACCCAGTAGTCAGGATTATTTCTAATTCTCACAATTCGAGGGTCATGTTGCAGGTAGTGCAGCAAGAAGGCACTCATGTGTGTTGCGCATCCAGGAGCACCAAGTCCCTGTTGTGTTGGTGGCGAGGTAACAATCATGCTTCCTTCCTCTGTCCTCTCCCCCCAACCTCGCACAACAGAAATGTGATCAAGGTCTCCCTCATCTGATGAGTCTTCCATCAGTTCGTCCTCCACTTCTTCCTGGGCTCCTGCACCTTCCTCACTAGTTTGGCTGCTACCATGCGCCCTGGTAAAATCATCTCCCCCACCCTCACATGCCTGCCGCCCTGGTGGTGCCGACCGTCTGGACCTTGCAGATGTTAGCCCTTCCGCATACAACTCCTCCTCCTCTACTTCCTCCACCTCCTCTTGTGCCACCACCTGACTCCGAATTCTGTTTAACATGTGCTCCAGCATGTAAATCACCGGAATAGTCATGCTGATAATGGCATCGTCAGCACTAAACATCTTCGTCGCCATTTCAAAACTGTGCAGAAGGGTGCATAGGTCCCTGATCTGAGACCACTCCTCCAGCGTGATTTGCCCCACCTCTGAATCTCGTTGGCCCAGGCTATACGTCAGAACGTATTGCACCAGGGCTTGTCGGTGCTGCCACAGTCGCTGCAACATGTGCAGAGTTGAATTCCACCGGGTAGGCACATCGCATTTTAGCCGGTGAAGTGGCAGGCCCAACGACTTCTGTAGAGATGTAAGTCGCTGAGCTGCGGGATGCGAACGGCGGAAGTGAGCACACAGCGACCGTGCCCTCTGCAGAAGGCCATCTAGTCTGGGATAGTGGGCTAAAAATTGCTGGACAACCAGGTTCAACACGTGAGCCATACAAGGCACGTGTGTGACATTGCCCCGGCGAAGGGCCGCACCCAGGTTTGCAGCATTGTCGCACACGGCCTTCCCTGGTTTCAGGTCCAGTGGAGACAACCATTCATGAAATTGGTTCTCCAGAGCTGACCACAACTCCTTAGCTGTGTGACTCACATTTCCCAGACATTTCAATGTAAAAACCGCCTGATGACGTTGAGCCCTACTGCCAGCATAGTAAGGAGGTGTGCAGGATCCCTTCTGCGCAGTTAGAAAGCTTGTGGCATGACCAGACAGGCTTTGGGTGCAGGTGGAAGACCGAGAGGAGGTTGAGGAGGCAGAAGCAGTGGAGGAAAAATGACATAAAGAGGATTGACGCACAACTCGTGGGGACGGCAAGACTTGGACAGCAGCCCCTTGTCCTGCTGTCACCATAGTTACCCAGTGCCCAGTCAGCGACATGTAACGCCCCTGTCCATGCCTACTCGTCCAAGTGTCTGTGGTGAAATGCACCCTGTCACACACAGAGTTTCTCAAGGAAGCGGTGATGTTGTGTGCGACATGCTGGTGGAGTGCAGGCACACCTTTCTTTGAGAAGTAGTGCCGACTGGGCATCTGGTACTGGGGCACTGCGACGGACATAAGGTCTCGAAAATCCTCTGTGTCCACCAGGCGGAAAGGCAGCATTTCTGTAGCCAAGAGCTTGCAGATGGTGAAATTCAACCTCTTAGCTTTCTCATGGCTAGGAGGAAATGGTCTTTTACTTGTCCACATCTGAGGGACCGAGGGCTGGCTATTGTGCTTAGACGGGGTTGATAAGGGTGTCCCCGGCAAACTGCCGGTCTGTGAGGAAGATGCAGGCGCACATGTTAGGTTGCCTTGATCCAAAGGTGGTGCTATCGATGTCGGACAGCGCTCAAGACCAGCTGGTGTTACCACCTCCAAAGAAAATGATGACCTGCCAATCACGCTGGCTGTTGCGGGTAAAGAGGTGGCAGGTCTGCGCCCCAAAACAGGTGTGACTGCTGTCCCCCCAGTCACAGAGGATGAAGAGGCCGCGGATGCACAAGATATGGCAGACGGTGGTTGGCCCGGCCGGCTAGACCGCATTGTAGCACACTGAGCTTCCCACTGCAACTTATGCTTCATGTCCATGTGCCGGTTCATGCATGAAGTACTCAAACTATGTATTTTTTGGCCTCTACTTAGCTTTTGCTGACAAATGTTACAGATAACACGAGTTGGGTCATCTTTATCGATCTGAAAAAATGCCCAGGCTATGCAAGGCTTAGCACCCATGCGACCTGAAGAGCCACCACGACTTGTGGTGAGAGGCAGAGTTGTGTTTGAGGATGCAGTTGTTGACGTGCTTCCAGTACTACGTCTCTGTCCAGGAAGGCGCAACCTGACCTCGTCGTCACTAGCATCTTCCTCCACCTCCTCTGCTGACCTCATCTCTTGGCTGACTGTGGGTTGACAGTAAGTGGGATCTCCGACCTCATCATCATCACCCTGTGCGTTATCACACCCGTCGTCCTCAGAGCCAACCTGTTCCTGCCCTGACAAAAAACTAAAGTTGTCGCTCCAATCAGGTATTTGAGTCTTATCATCGTCTTCCTCATTGTCTCCACCAACAGGAGTTACAGTTTGGGAATGAGGGTCTACATTATGGTCAGAACCTTCTGCGTGTGGTCCTGGATCCGACTCATAAAGATTCTGGGCATCAGTGCAGATCATTTCCTCGTCTGGATTCACAGAAGCGCTGGAGTCGACCTCTGATTCCCAGGCTATAGTATGAGTAAACAGCTCTGCAGACTCAACCATCTGTTCTACCTCATACTCAGACGGGCAGCTGGAGATTTGGGAGCTGTGAGGAAGCAAGTGCGATTTGGGTGACACCTTTGAGGACTGGAGTATTTGTGATGTTGAAGTTGATGTGGAGGAGAGCCCACTTAAAGGAGCACTTGATATCCGTTGAAGCACCTGCTGTTTTTGTGCCTCATCTGGAATTTGTAGCGATTGGCGTGGCCGTAAGAAAGGGATCTTATCACATTGTCCGCTAAAAGAAGTAGACATTTTAGTTTGGCTGGAAGATGGTCTTTCTTCTGCACCTACCCCACGGACACAACCTTTTTTCCCCTTCCCAACACGCCTATTCCCCTTTCCACCAGCAGCAGGCCTTTTTCCACTCATTTTGGTGGTTAACTAATTCACAACTCTGGAGTTGTTTGCACAAAAAAACAATGGATGGTAACCGAGCACAGCTGAGTGGCCAAACTGTGGTATTAGGCCAAAACTATTGGCTGGGTTAGATGCAGAAAAAAATTATTTTTAATTTGCAACCTGATGGAGGTCAGTATAGATGGACTAATAGACCAAGTCCCACACACCGCTAGAAGCCCAAATATTTTTTCAGAGCTAGATGCAGAAAATTTTTTTATTCAATTTGCAACCTGATGGAGGTCAGTATAGATGGACTAATAGACCAAGTCCCACACACTGCTAGAAGCCCAAATATTTTTTCAGAGCTAGATGCAGAAAAAAATTATTTTTAATTTGCAACCTGATGGAGGTCAGTATAGATGGACTAATAGACCAAGTCCCACACACTGCTAGAAGCCCAAATATTTTTTCAGAGCTAAATGAAGAAAAAAATTATTTTTAATTTGCAACCTGATGGAGGTCAGTATAGATGGACTAATAGACCAAGTCCCACACACTGCTAGAAGCCCAAATATTTTTTCAGAGCTAGATGCAGAAAAAAATTATATTCAGTTTGCAACCTGATGGAGGTCAGTATAGATGGACTAATAGAATGATGCTATGCCCAAAAGATTTTACTTCACTAGGTGCAGTAAAAAAATTGGTATTCTATACACAGGTGGTATATCTTGCAACACAGATAGGCTACTCCACTGACTAACACACTCTGCAATAGGCCAAAAAGGATTAGCTTTGCTAGATTCAGCCAAATGCTGTGAAAAAAACTTGCACAGCACTGGCACAGACCTGCCTGGCAAAAACTGATAGGAACTGATGTAACCTAGTCCTGAAAAGGACTCCAATTACAATTAGTCTTTACTCCCACAATCTATCTATTTAAGAGCACAGACCTGCCTGATAAAAGTCGTAGGAAATGCTGTAACCTAGTCCTTAAAAGGACTGCAATCACAACTATTCCCTACTCCCAAGCTATCTGTATATTTGTGCGAAAATTGGCTTGAAATTAACAAGGTATAGCGCACACAGCAACAGCGGTGCCGTCTAACACGCAGCTGCAGCAGTGAGAAAATGGTGGCGACGGGGAAAATGGCTTGGTCTTATAGGGCAAGGACATGTGACATACACTGCCAATCACACATGCCCTTGCTTGTGTGAAAAAAAGCACTTCGCTCCGTGTGTGTGCTGCTGATAGGCTGACAGATTGCACCTCCCCACTGTAAATGCGGGAAAGAGAAAAAAAAATGGAGATCTTCATTGTTCCTGCAGAGATCCATCCCCTGCCCCTCCCCCCGCCCCGCTGTACACTCAAACTGCGTATTAACATTAATTTTCATCATTACTGAGAAAAAATCCAGTTATGATTTTGGTGCACGAACAGTTATCGAACATAACCTCGAACAGCCGAATTTTTCTCAAATTGTTCGTGTTCGCCGACCGGCTCGAACACCGCCCAAAACAGCTCGAATTTGAGATTGGCGAACAGTTCGAGTAGAACAACGCTCATCTCTACTTATCACCATTTTAAAATGCAGCTTCCAAAAAAGAGCAGCGCTCACAGTCACTGAGGGAATGACTGGATGAGTGGTCACATCTCACATGCCGCTCCAGTCTAATGGGGAGAAAAGCTTCACATTCTGCCGATTGTGTCCCAGCAGTCAGACCCCCACCAATCAATATCATCACTGATCCTGTGGAGAGGTGATTACTTGTTTTCACCGGAGAACCCCTGTAAGTGCATCTCTGCCGCTCTGGTCCAAGTATTTAATCTCTAAAGCCACGGCCCCACTATCAGTATTTGGTCAGTATTCGGTCAGTATTTTTTCTCAGGAGTGGGAGCCAAAACCAGGTGAGGAACAATCAGAGAGAAGGTAGAATAGAAACAAGTCACCAATTCTGCATTTATCACCCACTCCTGGTTTTGGCAGCGACTCCTGAGAAAAAATAGTGACCGAATACTAATGGTGGGGCTGTGGCCTAATGGAAAAAAATCTTTTCCTAGTTAATATCAGCAAGAACAAAATGACCGCCATACACAACACAGTTCACTATATCAACACCAATAATACCACATACAAAAGAGACAAATATCGCCACACCATGACTAGATCACATAGTGACCGAATAATACTACATACAAGGAACAAATAAGGCCACACCATGACCAGACCACATATTACCACCCCAAAGTGACCAAATACTACAATACTGATCATGAATACAAACCACAATACTAACAACACTGTTATTACCACCAGCGACATTATACACAGGAGCTCTGTATATAGTGTTAGTGTACAGGTAATACAGGGATCACCAGTGACATTATACACAGGAGCTCTGTATATAGTGTACAGTGTACAGGTAATACAGTGACCACCAGTGACATTATACACTGGAGCTCAGTATATAGTGTCAGTGTACAGGTAATACAGGGTTCACCAGTGACATTATACACAGGAGCTCTGTATATAGTGTCAGTGTACAGGTAATACAGTGATCACCAGTGACATTATACACAGGAGCTCTGTATATAGTGTCAGTGTACAGGTAATACAGTGATCACCAGTGACATTATACACAGGAGCTCTGTATATAGTGTCAGTGTACAGGTAATACAGTGGTCACCAGTGACATTATACACAGGAGCTCTGTACATAGTGTATAGTGTACAGGTAATACAGTGATCACCAGTGACATTATACACAGGAGCTCTGTATATAGTGTACAAGTAATACAGTGGTCACCAGTGACATTATACACAGGAGCTCTGTATATAGTGTACAGGTAATACAGTGGTCACCAGTGACATTATACACAGGAGCTCTGTATATAGTGTACAGGTAATACAGTGGTCACCAGTGACATTATACACAGGAGCTCTGTATATAGTGTACAGGTAATACAGTGGTCACCAGTGACATTATACACAGGAGCTCTGTACATAGTGTATAGTGTACAGTTAATACAGTTGTCACCAGTGACATTATACACAGGAGCTCTGTATATAGTGTACAGGTAATACAGTGGTCACCAGTGACATTATACACAGGAGCTCTGTATATAGTGTACAGGTAATACAGTGGTCACCAGTGACATTATACACAGGAGCTCTGTACATAGTGTATAGTGTACAGGTAATACAGTTGTCACCAGTGACATTATACACAGGAGCTCTGTATATAGTGTACAGGTAATACAGTGGTCACCAGTGACATTATACACAGGAGCTCTGTATATAGTGTACAGGTAATACAGTGGTCACCAGTGACATTATACACAGGAGCTCTGTATATACTGTATAGTGTACAGGTAATACAGGGATCACCAGTGACATTATACACAGGAGCTCTGTATATAGTATCAGTGTATAGGTAATACAGTGATCACCAGTGACATTATACACTGGAGCTCTGTATATAGTGTACAGGTAATACAGTGGTCACCAGTGACATTATACACAGAAGCTCTGTATATAGTGTATACAGAATACAGTGATCACCAGTGACATACACAGGAGTTTCGTATATACTATATACACACGTGGTCAGAATTGTTGGTACCCCTCGTTTAATGAAAGAAAAACCCACAATGGTCACAGAAATAACTTGAATCTGACAAAAGTAATAACAAATTAAAAATCTATGAAAATGAACAAATGAAAGTCAGACATTGCTTTTCTGCTTCCACTGAATTTTAAAAAAAATTAAACTCATGAAATAGGCCTGGACAGAAATGATGGTACCCCTGAAAATAATGTGACAAAAGAGACATGTTAAAACAAGTTGTGTCCACTAATTAGCATCACAGGTGTCTACAATCTTGTAATCAGTCAGTGGGCTTGTATATAGGGCTACAGATACTCACTGTGTTGTTTGGTGACATGGTGTGTACCACACTCAACATGGACTAGAGGAAGCAAAGGAAAGAGTTGTTTCAGGAGATTAGAAAGAAAATTATAGAAAAGCATGTTAAAAGGTAAAGGTTATAAGACCATCTCCAAGCAGCTTGATGTTCCTGTGACTACAGGTGCACATATTATTCAGAAATTTAAGATCCATGGGACTGTAGCCAACCTCCCTGGACGTGGCCGCAGGAGGAAAATTGATGACAAATCAAAGAGACGGATAATATGAATGGTAACAAAAGAGTCCAGGAAAACTTCTAAAGAGATTAAAGGTGAACTTCAAGCTCAAGGAACATCAGTGTCAGATCGTACTATCCACCGTTGTTTGATCCAAAGTGAACTTCATGTAAGACGACCAAGGAGAACACCATTGTTGAAAAAAAAAATAGTAAAAAAGCCAGACTGGAATTTGCCAAACTACATGTTGACAAGCCACAAAGCTTCTGGGAGAATGTACTATGGACAGATGAGACAAAAATGGAAGTTTTTGGCAAGGCACATCAGCTCTATGTTCACAGACGGAAAAATGAAGCATATCAAGAAAAGAACACTGTCCCTACTGTGAAACATGGGGGAGGCTGTTATGTTCTGGGGCTGCTTTGCTGCATCTGGTACAGGGTGGCTTGAATCTGTGCAGGGTACAAGGAAATCTCAAGACTATCAAGGGATTCTAGAGAGAAATGTGCTGCCCAGTGTCAGAAAGCTTGGTCTCAGTCGCAGGTCATGGGTCTTGCAACAGGATAATGACCCAAAACACACAGCTAAAAACACCCAAGAATGGCTAAGAGGAAAACATTGGACTATTCTGAAGTTGCCTTCTATGAGCCCTGACCTAAATCCTATGGAGCATCTTTGGAAAGAGCTGAAACATGCCGTCTGGAGAAGGCAACCTTCACACACAAGACAACTGGAGCAGTTTGCTCATGAGGAGTGGCCAAAATAGCTGTCGAGAGGTGCAGACGCCTCATTGACAGTTACAGGAATCGTGTGATTGCAGTGATTGCCTCAAAAGGTTGTTCAACAAAATATTAAGTTAAGAAGAACCATCATTTCTGTCCAGGCCGATTTCATGAGTTTAATTTTTTTTTAAATTCTGTGGAAGCAGAAAAGCAATGTCTGACCTTCATTTGTTCATTTTCAAAAATTTGTAATTTATCAGATTCAAGTTATTTCTGTGACCATTGTGGGTTTTTCTTTCATTAAACGAGGGGTACCAACAATTTTGACCACGTGTGTAGTGTAAGTGTACATGTAATACACTGACTCACCAGTGATGTCTCTAGGTGAAGTCCTTCATCTTCGCTTTTCTTCTTCATCTGGCACAGACAGCCATCACTTCTTCCAGCCAGGAATCATCTCTGCAGAAAATAACACACAGTTATCAATAACTGATCTCTTCTAGAGAATATTCCCACTTTTCCCCCCCGACTTCTACACTACACCAGTTGAAGAAAAAAAGCAACATAGTGCCGTCTGCACAGTAACAGGACCTCTCTTTTGTCCCATCCCATGGAAAACAATTTCCTAAAAAGTAAATTATATTACAGAAGTAATAATGTAATAATATTAATTGGAATCTAAAGTAATAATGTTCCCCACTGGTCACCATAAACTAATAAAGTATGTTCCTCAATCTGGCTCCCAAACAGTAATTAAGTCCCTTGTGTAGCCAGGCACCCCCATATGTCCCTTCTGGCCACCATTTGTCTAGTGTGACCCCTCCATATATTTATCCTAGCACACGTGTATCGAGCCTGCCCCCTCCCATATACCCATCCTAGCCCCCCTATGTGGCCAGTCTGCCCCCCCCACATATCCATCCTTGCCTCCATGTTTCCAGCCTGCGCCCCCATATATCCTCCCCATATATCCTCCATGTGTCCAGCCTGCCCTCTACATATCCATCCTGGCCTCCATGTGTCCAGCCTCCCCCCTCATATATCCATACTGCCCTTACCCCCTGCATATATCCATCCTGAGACACCCCCATATATCCAGCGTGCCCCTCCATATATTTATGCTAGCCCATGTGTATCGAGCCCGCCCCCCCACATATTCATCCTAGCTCCCCATGTGTCCAGCTTGTCCCCCCCCATATATCCATCCTGGCCTCCATGTGTTCAGCCTGCCCCCCTATATATCCCGCCTGGCCTCCATGAGTCCAGCTTTCCCCCCCCATATATCCATCCTGGCCTCCATGAGTCCAGCCTGCCCCCCCATATATCCATCCTACCCCCATATATCCATCCTGGCCTCCATGTGTCCAGCCTGCCCCCCCATATACCCATCCTGCCCACCCCCCTTTGCCTGGGTCTAGCCAGGGTTCCACCTTGTGTGTCCAGCCAGGGCCCCCCCTTGTGTGTCCAGCCGGGCCCCCCCTTGTGTGTCCAGCCAGGGACCCCCTTGCGTATCCAGCCAGGGCTCCCCCCTCGTGTGTCCAGCTTGGCCCCCCCTCGTGCGTCCAGCCAGTGTTCCCCCTTGTGTGTCCATCCAGGCTTCCCCCCTTGTGTGTCCATCCAGGGTTCCCCCCTTGTGTATCCAGCCAGGGTTCCCCCCTTGTGTGTCCCGCCAGGGTTCCCCCCTTGTGTGTCCCGCCAGGGTTCCCCCCTTGTGTGTCCCACCAGGGTTCCCCCCTTGTGTGTCCAGCCAGGGTTCCCCCCTTGTGTGTCTAGCCAGGGTTCCCCCCTTGTGTGTCCAGTCAGCTACCCCCTTGTGTGTCCAGCCTGGCTACCCCCTTGCGTGTCTGTCCAGCTGGGCCCCCCCTTGTGTGTCCAGCTGGGCCCCCCCTTGTGTGTCAAGCTGGGCCCCCCTTGTGTGTTCATCCAGTGTTCCCCCTTGTGTGTACAGCCAGGGCCCCTCCTTGTGTGTCCAGTCGGCTCCCACCTTGTGTGTCCAGCTGGGCCCCCCCTTGTGTGTCCATCCAGGACCACCGCTTTTGTGTCCAGTTGGCTCCCCCCTTGTGTGTCCAGCCAGCCTACCCACTTGTGTGTCCAGCTGGGCCCCCTTCTTGTGTGTCCAGCTGGGCCCCCTTCTTGTGTGTCCAGCTGGGCCCCCCCCTTGTGTGTCCAGCTGGGGCCCCCCCCTTGTGTGTCCAGCTGGGCCCCCCCTTGTGTGTCCATCTGGCCCCCGCCTTGTGTGTCCAGACCAACACACACACACACACACACCTCTTACCTTCCTGTGCTCCCGTGCGGTGTCCTCCTTCTCCTGAGTTGCGCGCCTCCTTCACAGCAGGCGCATGACGATGACGTCATACGCCGGCCGGCGAAGGGAGACACGCAGCTTCAGCGGCTTCACTGGGACGTGCGCCGCGGTGGTTCAGGTAATGAACGCTGCGTGCGCGCGTCCCTGCATGCACTGTGCCTGCGCTTTTAAAGGGCCCGTGCCCCTTAAAACCGCAGGATTTTTTTTTGTTCTCTTCTCCCCCCCTCTACTCTGCAGCAGGGGGCGGGGCCCACCGGGAAATTTCCCGGTATCCCGCCAGCCCAGACCGACCCTGCCTCTATATGTCCTATTTGGAAACATGCTTGCCAAATTGCTTATTCCAAAGAGCTGCTTATAAAATAAAGACTGGATACAACCATCTGTCACAGGGTCAATTATTACATGGAAATTACATTTTGTATCATTATTACCACTTGTTACATGATACATTTTGCTATACAAGAGACCGGTCAATCAACTAGCGTAGCGCTAGGACGAGCCGCCTGGTTCCAGCGCTGTACTAGAATCATCTCCAGCTAGGGATCTTTAAGGAAGCACTCTTTCTCCTCCCATCAAAGGTTTTCTTCTCTTAAAATATTGCAGTCATCATATTATATGGCACTGTGTATTTGCAATTGCTCATTTTGCCCAGCTGCTCCACTCCTCCCCCTGCCAGGGACTTTTGCAGTGACTCATGACTCATAAAGGGAAAATTGACCTCCTTTTTCTATGTAGAGCTCATAAGGATTCAGATAGTCAGTTTTTAATTACATGATGTCAAAGACCTATTGGAAAAAAATAATTAACTGGGTAGAAAGGCAAAATGAGCAATTGTAAGTACACAGTGCCGTGTAATATGGTGACTGCAATATACACTGTGTGCAGAATTATTAGGCAAATTAGTATTTTGATCACATGATACTTTTTATACATGTTGTCCTACTCCAAGCTGCATAGTCTTGAGAGCCAACTACCAATGAAGTAAATCTGGTGATGTGCATCTCTGTAACGAGGAGGGGTGTTGACTAATGACATCAGCACCCTATATAAGGTGCGCTTAATTATTAGGCAACTTCCTTTCCTTTGGCAAAATGGGTCAGAAGAGAGATTTGACGGGCTCTGAAAAGTCCAAAATTGTGAGATGTCTTGAAGAGGCATGCAGCAGTCTTGAAATTTCCAAACTTTTGAAGCGTAATCACCGAATAATCAAGCGTTTAATGGCAAATAGCCAACATGGTCGCAAGAAGCGTGTTGGCCAAAAAAGGCACAAAATAACTGCCCTGAATTGAGGAAAATCAAGCGTGAAGCTGCCAAGATGCCATTCGCCACCAGTTTTGCCATATTTCAAAGCTGCAACGTTACTGGAGTATCAAAAAGCACAAGGTGTGCGATACTCAGGGACATGGCCAAGGTAAGGAAGGCTGAAAAACGACCACCTATGAACAAGAAAACATAGGATAAAAAGTCAAGAATGGGCCAAGAAATATCTTAAGACTGATTTTTCAAAGGTTTTATGGACTGATGAAATGAGAGTCACTCTTGATGGGCCAGATGGATGGGCCAGAGGCTGGATCTGTAAAGGGCAGAGAGCTCCACTCCGACTCAGACGCCAGCAAGGTGGAGGTGGGGTACTGGTATGGGCTGGTATCATCAAAGATGAACTTGTGGGACCTTTTCGGGTTGAGGATGGAGTGAAGCTCAACTTCCAGACCTACTGCCAGTTTCTGGAAGACAACTTCTTCAAGCAGTGGTACAGGAAGAAGTCGGTATCGTTCAAGAAAAACATGATTTTCATGCAGGACAATGCTCCATCACATGCATCCAACTACTCCACAGCGTGGCTGCCCAGTAAAGGTCTAAAAGAAGAAAAAATAATGACATGGCCCCCTTGTTCACCTGATCTGAACCCCATAGAGAACCTGTGGGTCATCATAAAATGTGAGATCTACAGGAAGGGAAAACAGTACACCTCTCGGAACAGTGTCTGGGAGGCTGTGGTGGCTGCTGCACGCAATGTTGATCGAAAACAGATCAAGTAACTGACAGAATCTATGGATGGAGGCTGTTGAGTGTCATCATAAAGAAAGGTGGCTATATTGATCACTAATTTTTTGGGTTTTTGTTTTTGCATGTCAAAAATATTTATTTCTAAATTTTGTGCACTGATATTGGTTTACCTGGTGAAAATAAACAAGTGGGATGGGATTATATTTGGTTTTTATTAAGTTGCCCAATAATTCTGCAGAGTAATAGTTACCTGCACAAACAGATATCCTCCTAAAATAGCCAAATCTAAAAAAATCCCACTCCAACTTCCAAAAATATTAAGCTTGGATATTTATGAGTCTTTTGGGTTGATTGAGAACATAGTTGTTGATCAATAATAAAAATAATCCTCTAAAATACAACTTTCCTAATAATTCTGCACACAGTGTATTAAGAGGATAAAAAATTTTGATGAGAGGAGGAGGAGTGCTTTTTTTAAAATATATTTTCTATGAAATGACGTAGGATTTCATAGAACAATATACCTGGCTGCAATCATGCTGCAAGGATCTGATTCTTACTTCCCGCAATTTGGCAGCAAAATTAAGATGACAGGCTCCTATTAACTGACTTCACTTCACAACACATCCACTGAGTGGTCTTACTGTATATAGGCACCTATAACATAAATATCTAGCAACAGGGTAATGCAAAACTAGTATTTTTCCTAAGAGGTGTTTAACTTTCAATGTTCTTCTTGGGAAACGTAGATCCAAGAGAATAATTAAGGAAGGAAATATCTGCAGGTGATACATTTTGTTAGTGGAAAAACTCCTTTGAAGGCCTATTTCCATTTTCCCTTCAACATGATAGGCCACGAGTAGATCATGGTTCCCGTCGCTAAGATCATTGCCTATGTGAAGTCTTGTGATCCATCTCTTAGATTCACACCAGTTATTATTCCCAAAGAGAAACAGTCTATGCGGGCTAAAGAAGGAGCTGATTTATAATATCCAGGCTGCCTCTCATTCAGAAGGAAATGATACCTGCCCTAAAGCCATCTAAGGTGATGAGTGACTATCAATAATTCACCCCCTAACTCAATATCACTGAAACAAAACTTGGTTTATCAAATAAGCCAGGGATAGTTATCTATCAACAGAATTGTTAGGGGCTTCTTGTTGCCCATCAGTACTGACAAAACCCAAGAGAAAAACAAAATGAGTATGTACCCTGTAGAACGTAAATCAGTAAATAGTAATAGTTCATGTAAATAACATAGGGAACTTAGTTAATGCTACTTTGATCAAAAAAGCATAAAAGCCATCCCACCACGACAAGGTGAACCCAATCGGGGCAGTCCTATCCTGTCTCTAGTATTAGAAGCTTACCTTGTGTCAGCCGACCTCAATGTAGGTAAGGGCAGAGCAGGACCCAGGTCCGACTGTTCAGACTGTTCATTGAGGTCCCTGTCCTGCTCTGTCCTTATTTACACTCTAAGTCAGCTCACGCAAGGTAAGGTTTTAATACTAGAGACATGTTAGGACCATCCTGATGGGTTCACCTTGCTGTGGTTGGATGACTTTTATGCTTTTTGGATCAAAATAATGATAACTAAATACCCTATGCTATTTACATGTACTATTACTATTTACTGAATTACTTACTACAGGGTATATTCTTATTTTGTTTTGATCGTGGATTTTATCTGTGATATAGCCACAGTGTGAACGTGGTCTTACACATTGCATGTATGCCAGCTTATGCTCTGGCTCATTTCTTTGGTTTCCCATCAGTACTGAATAGTGTCCATATCGGCTGTGCTGACTTATATGGCGGTTGCCTAAAGATGACACAATAGAGACTGTTTTCCTCCTCCTCCTATTTTGCATATTTTTCCCATAGACCATTGCCCAACTGCCAGGCTCTCCACAAGCAGCACAGTGTCCAGGTGTCGCTGCAGAGCTTTTTATAATTTTTTGCACAATTGGTATTATTTTTTTGGGCTATAATTGATATTCTAATATTTATTCTATTTATCGATTGCTCGATTGAGCGTTTGTATAATGTGTTAATTTTCTTTCTTTTGTTCCCCGTGTGACTTTGTAGGATAAGATATTACTTGACAGATACCAGAGAACGACCATAAAAATGTCTCGCCGTACGAGCAGAATTATGACTTGGATAGAGTCCGACGGAAAGTGAAATCCTTTGCATTTTCATAGAATAATTTCTGGAGCTTTGTTGATTTACTACGATGAATTTCCTAGTCGCCTCTTTTGACTGAGCGTTTATGGAACAAAAGTGTCAAAATCGATGAAATTCAGTCTTGAAATCTAAATTCTAGGACAAGGTTAGATGCTGCCTATGACAAAGCTGCGCTCAGCCTGGCACCGCTCGGCGTCCTCTCACTCTTTATCCACTGACTCCGATTCAATTGCAGCTTATATCACTTAGCGCTGTCAAGTCACAAGAACAAATTTGATATTTAGTTGGAGATTGATACTGAACGAAAGGGAAAGAGACAGAGAATGCACCTTTGCTATTCATGGGGCAGGTGAGCTAATGGGTTTCTTTTACTCAGTTTTCATTTTTCCTTTGTACCAGTAATGAGACAATTTATCAAAGCCGCGTAGAATCGCGTCAGGTGTAGAAGGGTGAGGAGAACTACATAGGACTTTTGTACCTGGAGCGTTTTAGGTCTTTGGGCAGCTGAATGTTAGAGATGTGAACTCTCTTAGGCTCATGTATATTAATGTCGTCCCTGGAAATTCATATTTCATTATACAGAATTCATTATAGGTAATGTAGACGATTGTATCACTCACCTGAATCACTTTACTATCAAAAGTCTCCTAATTCCTCATGAGATTTCTTCTAAAGATGCAAAGAAGTCAAGGCAATGCTATTAGAGATAAGCAAATCTTTCCAAAAAATGTTCTTGCAGATTTGATTTGGTCCAAATAAAATATAAAATAGGTCCTACAGTCTATCTGGACTCTTCTTCTTCCCTACAGGTATGGTGTATTGGCTGATGCACCAAGAAACCATTACCCCTCACCATCATACCACTCCCACCAGGCTGGTAGGAAAGGACCATCCATCCACAGATATCAGAGGAGCCAAGAATATATTCCCCACCATTACTTCACCATTCTTACTGGAAGGGACCATCAAACTACAGGTATCAGAGGAGCAAATAAAACATTCCCCATCATTACTCCACCAGCCTTACATGAAGGGATCATCCATCCACAGGTATCAGAGAAGCCAAGAAAACTTTCCCACCATTACTTCACCAACCTTGCAGGAAGGGACCATCCATCCACAGGTATCAGAGAAGCCAAGAAAACATTCCCCACCATTACTCCACCAGCCTTACAGGAAGGGACCATCCATCCATCCATCCATCCACAGGTATCGGAGGAACCAAGAAAACATTCCCCACCATTACTCCACCAGCCAGGCAGGAAGGGACCATCCATCCACAGGTATCGGAGGAGCCAAAAAAAAATTCCCCACCAGCCTTACAGGAAGGGACGATCCATCCACAGTTATCGGAGGAGCCAAGAAAACATTCCCCACCATTACTCCACCAGCCTTACAGGAAGGGATCATCCAACTACAGGTATCAGAGGAGCCAAGAAAACATTCCCCACCATTACTCCACCAGCCTTACAGGAAGGGATCATTCATCCAATGGTATCAGATGAGCCGAGAAAACATTCCTCACCATTACTCCACCTTTTCCAACCTGAAAAAGGGAACTATCATGCTACAAGTATCAGAGGACTAGGACATGTCAAGAAAATGTTTCACCGTCATTACTCCACATTTTCCAGCCTGTCAGGTGTACTAAGAAAACCTTCCCTACCATTACTCCACAAGCCTGACAGGAAATGTTCATCACTTTGCGTATGCTCAGTTTATGCAACACCTAGGTAACACATTGATTTCTGTAATAGTTTATTTTACCTGTGGTGACGCTATAGAAAAATCGAACAATTGCTATTAGGTTCCACTTCCAACACAGTCACAAGTAATTGATCCCATCAGTGGGATTAATTTTTGGTGGATGATTTTAATAAAAAATGGCTGACAACCTTCTCAGGTAAAGCAACCATCATTCTGGTCCCTGATTTGTTACCATGTCCCTACAAATAAGGCACACAACCTTTTCCTTTCCACTACTGAAGGTTAGGCTGAATGTTCCTGAAGAGGGTCTCTACAGTGATAAGCCCTGTGATCACCAAGTTTTAGGAGGGTCTGTTCTAACAAAAAGCAGACAACACTTAAATATAGGAAATTAGATGGTAGGAATGCAAAGTGATTAGTGATGAGTCAGCACTACAATGCTCGGGTATTCGTTGCTCGGGTCGAGCACATTGGAATACTCGGGTGCTCGACCCGAGCAACGAGCCCTCAACCCGAGCAATGAGCCCAATGTAAGTCTAAGGGAAACTCGAGCATTTTTCAGGCGGCTCCCCCCCGGCGGTCTGCTGAGGGCCTAAAAATTGCCCAAATCGATGGGAACAGTACTCAAATGACATGGGAACAGCATGGGGAAGACCCCTGGAAGCATCTCTGACTCTCAGATCACTGCTGTCAACAACGTTGTCAGAGTATTACGCCACTTTTACGGACTCACAATAAAGCATACAAAAACTAAACCAAAATGGATTTTCCTGGGAAATATGTTAAGGAACATCCTTTCCAGGGTAATGACTTGTATATAAGCCAAAATAAATAACCGAAAACAAAAATACTCCTCCACACCTTGGGCTATGTTCACACGTAGCGTTTTTGATGCGTTTTTGCACTTTTGCATTGCTTTCAACCAAGACAAATGCATTCACCAGGAAATGTCATTTTAACATTTTACAACCTTATCTTGCCATGTAGTGTATGACACATCATCAGACACATGCATACAGTGCGGAAAAGACATGGAAACAGCATGGGGAAGAGCTCTGGAAGCATCTCTGACTACCAGGTCACTGTCTAAAAGTGTGCCCATCATAAGTGATCCTTGGCGCATGCGAAGATACCTCCCGCCATGCCCCTGTCGTTGCAGACTTGCAACAATCACTGTCCACGTACTTGTCCCAGTGCAGCATTCAGTTGTCCCTATCCCATTCCTTGGAATGCAAGCGCAAGTATGCATCCAGTCACCCACCCACAGGCCGCAATACTATACTGCCAAATTTTTGACAGCTGCTGGCACTTGAAATGTGGCCTTTTAGGTTCATGGAAGCGGAAGCTTTTCATAACCTCATGCCGGCGGCGGCCAGGTGTCCATACTCGGTCCCCAGCCGCCACTATTTCTCCCGGTGTCATCTCCGCCTTCCACAAGCACGGGTCCCACAACATTACCCGTGCCATCCCCAGTGCACTCACTGGGAAGGACCGCCTAACCACAAACACGTGGACAGGTGAATGTGGCCAGGGACGGTACAGAGCCAGTCCACAGCTTTTTTTGCTGAGTTGTATTTCACCACAGCCATATTCTTTAGCTTAGCGAAAGGACTTGGGAAACCTTTTCTACCCATCTGTCATTTCTCCCAGGAAGTCCTCTAAAGCTGCTTTCACTTGAAATGTGGCCTTTTAGGCTCGTGGAAGCAGAAGCTATTCATAACCTCATGCTGGCGGCGGCCAGGTGTCCATACGCGGTCCCCAGCCACCACTGTCTCTCCCGGTGTCGTCTTCACCTTCCATAAGCACGGGTCCCACAACATTATCCGTGCCCTCCCCAGTGCACTTACTGGGAAATGCCGCCTAACCACAAACACGTGGACAGGTGAATGTGGCCAGGGATGGTACGGAGCCAGTCCACAGCTTTTTTTGCTGAGTTTTATTTCACCAAAGCCATATTCTTTAGCTCGGTGAAAGGACTGGCATAGAGGGAAACTGTATCTACTCTGGGTGTCATTTCTCCCAGGAAGTCCCCTAAAGCAGCTTTTGCAGAAGCAATGGCAGCCCGTCCAACATCAACTCGCACTTCTCGGTGGTGCTTTGACACACAAACATCATTCTTTGAGCATTTAATTTTAATGACTACAGAGTTGGGCAATGGCCTGATCTGCAAGCCAGTTTGAGAAATAACATGCATAAGCACATCCGATCCACATTAAAAAACAGCCATAGAGTGTCCGGGAACCTTCCCCCACACTTTTCTTAGCCAGGGCTGCTTTTCGGCAGGGTTGGACGGACCCACCAGAAAACCGGAGATGCCTCCAGTGGGCCCAGGCTTCTCCTTCAGGAGAGTTCATAGAGCCGAGGTGAGGCCATGATGATGATAGAGACCACCATCTGCTTAGTTTTCTGTTACTTGGAATGCAAGCACAAGTATGCAGCCAGCCACCCACTCACCCACAGGCTGCAATACTGAACTGCCAGATTTCTGGGCAGCTGCTTGCACTTGAAATGGGGTCTTTTAGGCTCGTGGAGGCGGATGCTTTTCACAGCCTCATGCTGGCGGCGGCTGGGTGTCAATACTCGGTCCCCAGCCGCCACTATTTCTCCCGGTATCGTCTCCGCCTTACACAAGCACGGGTCCCACAACATTGCCCGTGCCCTCCCCAGTGAACTTACTGGGAAGGACCGCCTACCCACAAACACGTGGTCAAGTGAATGTGGCCAGGGACGGCACGGAGCCAGTCCACAGCTTTTTTTGCTGAGTTGTATTTCATCACAGCCATATTCTTTAGCTTGGTGAAAGGACTTGGGAAACCATATCTATTCCATCTGTGATTTCTCCCAGGAAGTCCTCTTAAGCTGCTTTCACTTGAAATGTGGCCTTTTAGGCTCGTTGAGGTGGAAGCTTTTCACAACTTCATGCCTTGCGTCCATACTCGGTCCCCAGCCGCCTCTATTTCTCCCTGTGTTGTCTCTGCCTTCTACAAGCGCGGGTACCTGAATATTACTGCTGGTACTTTTCTGTGTGAATCTGCTTACCTCCTACCAGCCTGGAATAATTCCAATAAACTATGGTATGATGCCATGGTATTAGCACTGCCCCCAGTACCAGTAGGGAAGCCTTCCCCAATTTCCTTCTCAGGAATTTTATTTGGTAGACTGAGTGGCTACCCAAATACATTAGTTTCTCACAAAGGAGCTGAAGATAGAGTGGCAGTAGGTGCAAGTTTTCCCAGCCTGTTAGATATCAGAGGGTGATCACGGCAGCACATTGGATCAGTGGTTAGCACTGAAGTCTTGCAGCGCTGGGATTCTGGGTTCAAATCCCAGCAAGTATAACATCTGCAAGGACTTTGTATATTCTCCCCGTGTTTGCGTGGGTTTCCACTTCAGTAAAAAGGCAGCCATAGAGTGTCCGGGAACCTTCCCACACACTTTTCTTAGCCAGGACTGCTTCTCGGCAGGGTTGGACAGTCCGACCAGAGAATTCTCTGGTGTGCCCTGGCTTCTACATCAGGAGAGTTCATGATAGCGCTAACTTTGCAGCTGCTATGGGACTCTTGAACAGGGGAGAAAGGTTAGCCCTCAGAATCAAAATCTCTGGTGGGCCCAATGTTTTTCAATCTGAATCTGCTTCTTAGTGGGAGTTGTATTTCACCACAGCCATATTCTTTAGCTCGGTGAAAGGACTGGCATAGAGGGAAACCGTATCTATTCCGGCTGTCATTTCACCGTCACCAGGTTCCGCCCATTGTCACACACGAGCATGCCTGGCTGTATGTTCAGCGGTGAGAGCCACAGATTTAGCTGCTGTGTTACAGCTTTCAACAACTCAGCAGCGCTGGACGGTTTGTCACCTAAGCATTAAGCATGTTATCTTCAGCACAGCCTGTTGCCTCTTGGCCAAAGCAGTGCTACGGTGCTTTCAGCTTGTGACTGATGTGGTCATTTCGGAGATGGAGGAGAAGCAGGAGCTGAACAATGTGATTACATTGAGGTTACTTTGGCGACTCTGTTTTTATACTAAAGAAAGATCGTACTTTTTTTTTTTTTTACGTTATTTTTCAAGGCAAATGCATTCACTGGGAAATGTCATTTTAGCATTTTACAACCTTATCTGGAAATGTGGTGTGTGAAACATCATCAGACACATCCTGTTTCATTGATGATGGAGAGACTCTGAAAACACATTTTCTAGTTTTCTCTGCTTGTATTGTGCCATTGGTTATATTCTTATGCACACTTGGTGACTTTTTGACTCCAATTACATCTTGCTTTTAGCCTGGCCAGGTACTTACTTTAATCAACGCTAGCTCTCTCTTTTTCCTTTTATACCGGTAATTTTTGTAGCGGACGCGCTACTTCCGGGGATATTTTGCGTTCCATCCTCCCCTGGAACGCAAGCTTCTTCTCTATTGCGGCCGCGCCAAGGGACTACATCCCTCATGACTTCTAAGGGGGCGGTCCTCAAACCGGATATGACCTATCATCGAGTTCTGGTTGCGTTCCACCATAGCGTCTGGATGGAACGCATAAGAGACAGGAAGGGGGCGGCTCTCAAACCGGATATTACATTTCATCTAGATCCGGTTGCGTTCCACCATAGCGTCTGGGTGGAACGCATTAGAGACAGGAAGTGGCTATCTGACTTACCATGGCGCTGGAGAGACCTAGTGAGAGCATGGATTCTCACCTGAAGGGAGTCACACTAAATTGGACAGACTATTTAACACATACATGTGTCCACTGACAACATACCCCTGATGAAGCTGCGGTCCAGCAGCGTAACGCGTAGGGTCTTTGGTGCCAGCAGGTAATTATGCTTTTTTATTTCTTTTGATCTATCCCTTGACCACTTAGGAGGGCCTGTTCTGCCACACATGATTGAATTTGTCATTCCATGTCATATACGACGTGGGGTGACAAGCTTTGGTAAATACTGACATTGTACGGTTCTCTAGTGCTAGCAGGTTACTACTCCCACTCATTCCTTGATCTATTATGACTTATGGTCTGACTATTTGGGGATGCCTGGTTTATTACCCATGTTCGGTCTAGTTGTGCTGTGCTACTCATAACCAGGGTGACATAGCTTGGTCAAAATTAATGTTGCACCACGGGATATTAAAAATGATATAAACTATACCTGTGGCTTAAGGGGAATTTATTGCCTTGGAATATTGTTATTGTCCTTTTTTTTCCCCCATGAACATTGTAATGCCTTGTCTGTTTTTAAGTGCTTTTATTTTTTCTTGTGTTGTCAGTGTGTAATCATGTAACAAAGATTTTTTTCACTTTTCTAATATTGGGTGTGCACGGTTGTATATCCTGAGTCTTTTTTCTTCCAAACTACATCCCACTAAGAAATTAAAGACACACAGAGCAGGGCCACAGTAACGACAAATTCCCATTAGAAAGGAGAGAGTCTGCTATACAGTTATAGGGTATGAAGTGAGTCCAACGGCTGACCAAATTTAGGAAAAAAAACACTAAGAAATTAAAGACACATAGAGCAGGGCCACAGCAGTGAAAAATTCCCATTAGAAAGGAGAGAGTCTGCTATACAGTTATAGGGTATGCAGTGAGTCCAATGGCTGACCAAATTTAGGAAAAACCCCACTAAGAAATTAAAGACACATAGGGCAGGGCCACAGTAATGACAAATTCCCATTAGAAAGGAGAGAGTCTCCCATAGTGTTGGCCTATGCAGTGAATGCAAGGGCTGCCAAAAATTTGGAGGCACTTCAATGACCCTTGGAAGAGACGTGGAGGAGGGCTTCATAAAAAAATGTTCCCATTAGAAAGGAGCGGGTCTCCTATACTTGTAATGCCCATGCACTATGTGTATGAGCTGACAAACATTTACCCCTGGGGGGTATACATGAACATACTGTATACATTTTTATTTTTACGGGCATCGTAAGCACCCTTTAAAAAAATTATGTGGGTGTTGCATCACGGACCACAAAAGGACCATACCTTTACGTCGAAGGTCATTAAGGGGTTAAACAACTATACCGAACACCGAATCCTCCACTCCTCACCAGGCAGTACAAGACTTAACATTGGCAATCCAGATTTCCTGTATGGAGACTATATAGGAGAGGGGAGTGGCTGATACTGCACAGCTGAGAACTTCCAAGAAGGAAGCTACAGAGACTCAAAGCAGAGCAGTTTAACTTGTGCAATGCTGAAAGAAACAAGCACCATTTAATAAAAGGGAGAAGTGCTTCTATTCAACGCAGGAGTACGTGAACTCAAATGCTGCGGTCTTCTGGCTCCTCTCTCTCGTGTTAAACCCATGACGGAATTTGTTATGTGGATTGCATTCCTTTGGATCATTCCCATAAATGAATGTGAACTGCTACCTACATTTAGCTGTGGCTGTGTATAATATGACAGCTCACAGAAGCTTAATCCTATCCATTTGAGGGAGACATAGCTGTAGTATTATTAACAGCCACAGCCAAATTACTGCTCTATTTCTGATTACCAGTTTAGGGCAACTTAATTCAGCTGATTAGCACAGCCCATGGCATCATATCTCCATGAAAAAAGATTGGGTATCATTAATTTAGTCCCAGGAAACTCTTTTTAGGTTTATTTTGATAAGAACTTGGTGGCTTGTGTGTTAGAAGACACAAACTTTATCATGAGACAGTATGGGGCATGCTCTGTGGATCGTAGCTCTGCAGCCAACGATGCTCCCCCGCTGTTCTTCGTGCAACATGAGTTTCCATTTGTCTTCGAGAAATTGCTGATTTGAGGAGGATACAGCTCATATTTCTCATCAAATAAAAAAAAAAATATTCCTCCAAAGTGCTGACATGTTACTTTTTCACAGCCGAGAGCAGCCGGAGAACGCAGTCTCTGTATCTGTCTAGCCTCAAAAACAACAGCAAATGTAAGTAGCAGTTTCAAAGACATGTCAAAGAAGACGGTATGATTTCCTGCCGAACGTAAACCATATCAAATTATTTTAACAGGTTGTCAAGTTGTTCTTTCATAGGATGTCAGTGATGTGACAGAACATATCTGAGGCTCCAAACTCTTCTTTATCATGTTCTGTCATGAGTTTCCTCATTGCTGTGTTCTCCGAAAGACAGCGAGTTCTATGAGACTCAACGTTTCTTCTCTACCGGTACAGAGCGGAGGATGTGATTATCCAAGAAATGTCACAAATGTGAAATCTCTAATGATGTCATGAGGAGGGGACAGCTATAATATGATGCCTAGATGACACAATGTGTTTGCACGGTGTTCATTATTATGTTAGATGTAGGGATGAGAAGACCCGAGGATGTTCGGGTTCGTCAGGTTCCACCAAACTGTCGTCCAAAGTTTGGTTCGTGCATCAGAACTTAACCCAAACTTAGCCCGGAACCCAAGAGAAGTCAATGGGGGCCTGAACTTTGGTGCTGTGAAATGGCTGTAAAACGTTCGTAGTAAGGGCTAAGGGGCTGCAAAAGGAAGCTAAATGGGGATAAGAGCAGGACAATTGCCCTGCAAAGAAACGTGGATAGGAAAATGACTTAAAGTAACATAGAATAAAACAAAAATAGCAATCTTGAACCAGGATGCAGGCGTCCAAGTGGAGGAGGAGGAGTGGAGGTCCAATTGGAGGAGGAGGTTGAGGAGGAGGTAGAGATTGACCTGGCTTTGAAGGTGGAAAAGGTGGAGGCGAAGGTAGCCAACACTGTTCTTGTTTTTTTTGTTTTAGAGAAAAGACTTAAAATAACATAGATTAAAAAAAAAATAACAATCTTGAACCACGATGTGGAGGAGGAAGTTGAGGAGGAGATGGAGATGGGCAGAGCATTGTAGGTGGAAGAGGAAGAGGTAGTCAACACTGTTTTTTGTTTTTTTTTGGGGGTGGGGGTTGTATTTTTTAGGGTAATAACTAATGATGGGCGAGCACTAAAATGCTCGGGTGCCCAATGCTCGGGTCGAGCACATTGGAATACACGGGTGCTCGACCCGAGCAACAAGCCCAATGTATGTCTATGGGAAACTCGAGATGTGGGAACAGTGCTCAAATGACATGAGAACAGCATGGGGAAGACCCCTGGAAGCATTTCTAGCTCCCAAGTCACTTCTGTCAACAACGTTGTCAGATTATTACGCCACTTTTACGGACTCACAATAAAACATACAAAAACAAAACCAAAATGGATTTTCCTGGGAAATATGTTAAGGAACATCCTTTCCAGGGTAATGACTTGTATATAAAGCAAAATAAATAACCAAAAACAAAAATGCTCCTCCAAACCTTGGGCTATGTTCACACGTTGTGTTTTTGATGCGTTTTTTCACTTTTGCATTGCTTTCAACCGTGACAAATGCATTCACCAGGAAATGTCATTTTAGCATTTTACAACCTTATCAGGCCATGTGGTGTGTGAGATATCATGAGACACATCGTGTTTCATTTATGAAGGAGGGACTCTGAAAGTCACAAAGCCTATTTTTATAGGGCCATCAGGCGGTTCTTACTGTTCTTAAAGGGCCAGCAGCCTACCCTCACTATTCTTAGAGAGCCATCAGCCGGCTATGTTTTATTGTTCCCTTTACTACAGAGTGGGTCTCCTATACTGTTATTGCATATGCAGTGAGTGGCAGGGATGTCCAAAATTTGGACGCACCGTAATACCACTTTGAAAATTTGGACGCACCCCAATACCCCTTTGAAGAGACTTAGAGGAGGGCCTCCTGAAAACAATGTTCCCATTATTAGGAAGTAGGTCTCCCATTGTGTTTGCTTATGCAGTGAATGCAAGGGTTGCCAAAAATTTGGAGGCACTCCAATGCCCCTTGGAAGAGACGTAGAGGAGGGCCTCCTGAAAAAAAATGTTCCCATTATTAGGAAGTGGGTCTTCCATTATGTTTGCCTATGCAGTGAATGCAAGGATTGCCAAAAATTTGGAGGCACTCCAATGCCCCTTGGAAGAGACGTGGAGGTCAGAGGGCCTCCTGAAAACAATGTTCCCATTATTAGGAAGTGGGTCTCCCATTATGTTTGCCTATGCAGTGAATGCAAGGGTTGCCAAATATTTGGAGGCACTCCAATGCCCCTTGGAAGAGACGTGGAGGTCAGAGGGACTCCTGAAAACAATGTTCCCATTATTAGGAAGTGGGTCTCCCATTATGTTTGCCTATGCAGTGAATGCAAGGATTGCCAAAAATTTTGAGCCACTCCAATGCCCCTTGGAAGAGACGTAGAGGAGGGCCTCATAAAAAAATGTGCGGTTTGTCACCTAAGCATATTACCTTCAGCACAACCTGTTGCCGCTTGGCTGAGACAGTGCTGCAGTGCTTCCAGCTTGTTTCTGATGTGGTCATTTCGGAGATGGAAGCTGAAGAGGAGGGGGAGGCTGAGGAGGATGAGGTGCAGGATCTTTAGACTGTGAGGGCAACCCTAATTGACGTAGGGCTCGCAATCCTCGGCTTCTGGAGGATGTGTTCCGTCCCAAGGTCCGATTGGGTCCCGGCTTCCACTATGTTAACCCAGTGTGCCGTCAGCGAGGTGTACCGTCCCTGCCCACAAGCACTTGTCCACATGTCCATGGTTAGGTGGACTTTCCTAGTAACTGCATTGTTGAGGGCATGGCTAATGTTGTGGGACACGTGCTTGTGTAATGCGGGGACGGCATGCCAGGAGAAATAGTGGCGGCTGGGGACCGAGTACCGAGGGACGGCCGCCGCCATCAGGTTGCAGAAAGCTTCCTTCTCCACAAGCCTAAAAGGCAACATTTCGAGCGCAAGCAGTCGCGAAATGTGGGAGTTTAGTACTGTGGCTTGTGGGGCGTTGGCTGCATATTTGCACTTGCGTTCCCAGGACTGGGGTATGGACAACTGAGCGCTGTGCTGGGACAAGGACGTGCTTGCTGATGGTGCTAGTTGAGAGTGTGCAACGACAGGTGCAGGGCAGAAGGCATCTTTTCATGCACTATGGACAGGGGATTGGCTTGCATGCACAACAGCGGAAGAAGCAGTGGTCACCACACTGCTTCTTCCTGCCTGTTGGGGTGCTCTGCCTCCCTCCCCCTGTGTGCCGCTGTCTTTGCTCTGCATGTCCTCCTGCCAGGTTGGGTCAGTTGCTCGTTTTCCACTTCCGCACCCTGGTCCTCCTCCTGACTTTCTGGCAATTGTGTCTCATCATCGTCCAACTCTTGTGACACTTTCCCACCGTCGCCTTCGTGTGATCGTGGCTGCTCAAATATTTGGGCATCGCTACATGCGATCTCCTCTTTCCCCGCTTCAAGTGGACCGGGCGAGAGGCCCGAATCTATAAATGGAAAAAGTGAACAGCTCTTCGGAGTGTCAAAGTGTGGGATCAGTTGTCTGTTGGCACTCAGCATGGTGGGAGGAAGGAGGATCAGGGTGAGGAATATGCTCCCCTCTAGTCAATATCTTTGAGTAATTCTGGCTATATCTTTGCTTCCATTGCTGGCGGTCTTTCGTTTTTTTCGATTAGGACTTAGCTAAAATCAGCGACTCCAGCTTAGCTGCATTGTCTGTTGGAGTCTAGACTGAGATACAATGTATCAACCAAGACAGCAGAACAAGTTTCTCTTCTGTCTTGACCATCAAGTTGGGAGTCTCGTACAAAAGGCAAGCATGTACACCAATTCTATAGGTAACTATGTGCTTCACTAATATATGACACTGTGGATAGGTGGTATATGCTATTTATGAGACAATCCATTTAATAAATCTCTGTCAAATATTAGAGACACAGATGAAAAAATATATTAAAAGGGTTAGGACATCCGAAGGTGGGGACAATGTTGCCAGCACTGACTCAACGCAGGGCTTGTATGATGTAACATCCTGGGAATGCGAGTCCTGACACAGCTGCAATGGCGCCATAGGTGAGCATAGGTAGTTTTATTTTAAAGAGGCCAAATATGAGGAATGAGAAGGAGTTGTCCTAGTAGTGGACAACCCCTTTTAAGGTTTTTCCTACAGTTAACATATAAATATGCAACTTTTTGCTATTTTACATCACTCTCTCCTCGTGGGAAAGTCGTTGTCAAGTGAGTGTGGTGAGCCGTGTAAATGAAATGTAAGCCAGAGTTATGAATTGCAACATTTTAAAAAATTACAAAGGGGGTGTGGGGTAAAAATTGAAAAAAAAAATTGGATGAAAGTTTTATATTTAAGTTTGGCCCAAATGACGGCTATGTGGCTACAAGGAAACATGGCCTTAAAAGTTTATCTTATAACTCTCCTCCAAAGAGTTACAATTTGTTAACTTAGGAGGAAATTCATTAATTTTTAGGTCACTTTTCCTTGCAGTATTGCATAATGTTTGATAACTATGATTCCTTCATTACATGTAGCAGTTCTGTCTAGAGCTGTGTTTTCACTTTTTTTATTTCACCACCCTACTGATAAAAAGTTGCAACGGTCTTCTGCACCTTCTTAAAAAGTTCACAGATCTGTGCAACATCTTATTTGCATCGCTAGCCATTCCCAGTTTCCAAACCATTTTTCAAGTGTCCAAAGTGTTGCGAAAAAATCTAAATGTTGCACAAAAATGGCATGAGCCGTAATATGAGACATTTTGATTAAACAAAACTGTTGCAAAAACCTTTATAAATTTGCTCATAGACTTTTCTTAGTGCCACATTACAGTTCTGTACAACGCAAGTCATAGATTATCATCATTTGGTTGGAATCTGATTACAATGAATGCAGAAAACCCTGATCAGTATGACTAGGACTAGGTTCGGACCAAACACATACAATATACAGTTGTTTCCACAAACCATGTGCAATTTTTCATAATGGTTTTTACAGATGATCAAATTGATTTGAATTTCCAGGTGAATTTGAAAATGAATTGAGATGCAGCCGCTCCAGCTTCTCCGTGATGCCTTGCATATTCACATCACATGGCATTGCATTGTCAATATACACCTATATATAGCGAAGCCTGCATAATAGCCGAGGCAGGGAATGCAGCAGCCATTTTAGGGTTATTTATGATATTGCACGTAGCACAATAGAGATAGGAAGAGAAAGCCATAATCCATTGAACAGATACTCCAAACCGTAATATTTTATGTTTTGTACAACTGCCGCACTGAAGAAGACGAATGAAGTAGTCTGAAAATAATACAGACATTCAATTGGTAGAAAGAGAGATTGCAGAGATGCCAGTAGCAGCAATGCCAGGATAAACTTCTTGTACAATCATTTTTGAGATGGGAAATAATAGTTATCTTTAACAAAATACAAAAGAAAACGAATTTCTCAAAATGCAGAGTTTAACTACAAACTGTCTATGTTACAAAGTGTCAATGCCACAATCAATTTTTTTTTTGTTTTGCATACCTGCGCAATCACATTTATACATGCCACAACAGCACAGAGCCCTGTTGCAGATGCTGGATTTTTGGTCTTGTATCTAAATAACAATTTTTATTTTGCAATTTTTGTGAACAGGGTTACATTTTTGTTGAAGAGATAGAAAAAAAAATATATAAAAAATGTCATTTAACTGTGCATCTCTGTTTTCGCATACCTGTTTTACAAGTCCAACTTGACAACTGTAAATGGCACACCTATACTTCGGGCTGTTGTCAGATTTTGCTTTTAGTACATGTAGCATCTCATATTATGTGTTTTTTTTGGCAAGTCAAGAGTTAAATACTTTGGGTTGTAAAGATTATCAGAACTATAATGTTGTACAAAATGTATGGTAAAAAGAAAAAGTGACAAAAGTAATGGACGGGATGAAAAAAAAAAATCCATACCACGGCTAAGAGTGTTCTACCTGCAAGTAGCAGCAGAAACACCACGACTAGCCCAAGCCAGCTGTCCTGTCAATTGTCCTCCTTTGCCTTTAGGGGCAGCATGGTGGCTCAGTGGTTAGCACTGTTGCTTTGCAGCACTGGGGTCCTGGGTTCAAATCCCACTAAGGACAACATCTGCAAGGAGTTTGTATGTTCTCCCCATGTTTGTGTGAGTTTTCTCCCACACTCCAAAGACTGATAAGGAATCTAGATTGCAAGTCCCAATGGGGACAGTGCCCATAATGTCTGTAAATTGTCTGAATTGTTAAGCGCTGCAGAATATGTTGGCGCTATATAAATAAAAACATTATTATTATTTGCCTCTGGCAAGTGTATTAGTGGATAAGAAGTATAGATCATTGTGGAATATATATTGCATATCACTTGTCTCAGACACAGCATCATGATGCTACCTCTGACAGCGACACCATCAGTTTGAGTTAGTGTTCTGCAACATCAATTGGCCTCCTTTGCCTCCTGAAAATATATTAATGAGGAGGAAGCAGAGAGCATTGTGGAATACATATTGCATATCACTTGTCTTAGTCACAGCATCATGATGCTACCTCTGACAGCGACACCATTAATCTGAGTTACTGTTCTACACCACACTGTCTGACTGATCTCAAATGACTAAAAGAGATAAAATTAGAACCGTTTTTCAAATTAAAAACAGCTTCAAAACTCTGTCAGTGGGCTGCGTTGTTAAATGGACTGTTGATTACTACCATGTTGCCATCCATTTCTATGGTGAGTTGGATACAGTCCTGGGAGACCTCAGATTGTTAAACTTATCTTTTTTTAGGGAAATTGGAGAACCTTTGATTCTCATATTTTTCAAAAAAGTTGCCGAAACTGGCAAATTTGAATTTCAAAAGAAGTAATCATCTCTACTGGTTTTGTGTGGTAGAACTAATTTTAGCTACTTTGAAGTTAGAGAGCCAGTCCTTGCATGATTCAAACTTTTTGGTTCTATAATCATAGTTCTGAACTTTAACACAGTCATCCAAGATAACCTTTATATGTGAGATAGTTCTTGTGACTACTCGTCATTTTATTTGCTCTGCAAACCTGGAAGGGAGAACTGATTCCTGTAAATCTGAAGGTTTTTTTTTCACCATTTGCAGGCAAGGTCTCCTCTTTATATATTCACTCTCCATCCCATTAGCTCTTTTTGCTGGGAGTATAAACCTGCAGCTTTTATGCTGCTTAAAACTTCAGCCTTTTGTGCTTTAATGGAGCCAATTATGCGTGTTATTAAACTAATTTATACAGAAGCCAGAGCCGAGGCCGACCGGTGAAGGTAATTTCTCCAAGAACATATTTTTTTTTTTTTCATAATTCTTTGGCTCTGATTTCCCAAGATATTAAAACTCATCAGAAAGGTTTTTATTTAGGGTAAAGATTAGTTTACAAATAACTTTATTTTTACTATTTATATGACAAATTTATTAAACGTTTGCACTTCACTGACCAGTTTGTAAAGTGTAGATGCAGGCTGCATGTAAAATTGAGTCATATTGTAAATGCATTGCACATTTTGTACTGGATCTGATCAGAAATGAGAATTGTTCTAGTTGCTATTTGAATCAGCCTATTGACAGATCCTCTCGTCATCCAAAATTGAATGGTAGTGTGCACAATTTTTCCAATGGACCTGTCAAATTTATTTACCTGAAATTAGTCTTGGCATATTTTTTGTCTCAGAGTCATCTTCACAACTATAACAATATAGAAGAAAATGGAGGACACGGGCGATGCTGCTAAGGTTCCTTTATCGGTAAGAGTTATTAAGGCTAAGTGTTTCAACACCAAAATTGGTGTCTTCATCAGGCCGAATATCATCATTTCTCAGAAAAGGAGCAGCAGTGGACAGACCAGAAGTTTACAAGCCTTTACCAGGGTTGTGTCTGCAATTGCACAATCACAGAAAGTGAGAGTTTTATAAAATACATGGCACCTCACTCATCTCATTGACAGCAGCAGGATGATGTTACCTCTGCCAGTGATACCATCAGTTTGAGTCATTATTCTGCACAGAACAGTCTGACTGAGCTGAATTGCCTAAGATGAATATTTTTTTTTTACCATTATTATTTAAAAAACATGAAAAGTCTGTCAGTGCGCTGTTTTATTAAATGTGTTGTTGGTTACTACAGGGTTAACATCTGTTTTATTACTAAGGCTGTATTTGTATTAAAGGGATTGAAAAGGGTTGGATACAGTCCTCATAGATAACAGTGGTATATACGTTTTTAGGGAAATTGGAGTACCTGCCGCTGTAATTCTAATTTGTATGAAAAATTTGCCAAAATTAGTGATTGATAATTTAAAAGAGTCAATCATTTGTACTGGTTTTATTCGTGAGAACCACTTTTAGGCACTTTGAAGTTTAGTCCTCTGGTTAGCTTAAAAATGTTCACAAAATCTGCATGCGTCGATCCAACCTGTCAGTGCTGTAATCATAGTCCTTAACGCATCCCCCCACTAATCCCCCTTTATCTCCACCTCACATTGGGTTTATTGCATAAAGAGGCCACATGTCTCTTTATATCTCTTGTTATATATGTTTACTATGCACAAGCACTTTCACTATCTTATATAAGTACCAAAAGCTCTAGCAGAATTTATATACCTATCTTGGATCATCACGGACCTCCCCTTTACCAGCAATAGAAGAATCCTCCCCTACCGGCGGTTTGACACATAGCAGCCACGTAGCCTCCACGTGTTTCATCCCATCTACACGGGTAAGCACAGTGTCAACTGAAACTTCAATTTATGCAACATGCAGAAGTAGTGCTGTTGCTTCAAAAGCATCCAGCAACTGTTACAAATAACAGAAGCTCAGGAGACAGGAAGTGTTGTGCTTCAGAAGCATCCAGCAACCAGAGGGGTTAACACAGTCACAGGAGACAGGGAGTGTTTTAGCAGAGCCCCAGGGGAATTGTGGGGAAGTTGTTTACTGTCTGGCTGGAGCCCAAGAGAAAGGTGGTGTGTGATCTGTATCTCACAGAAGGTAACTGAACAGGATTCAGGTCAGGAGGGAAGCTAAACACAGGTCAGATAAACTCCCTGAGCTAACAGTGTGGAGTATTATTAGGCAGAAAGATAAGGACTGGAAGGAATCATGTCATAGGGATCTTCTCCCTCATGAACCCATCCCCCCTCCATCTCCATGCAGGATAAAGAATGCTGTGTATTATTGTGTCCTTGTGAAGGAAAAGCCTGTGGTTGTGTATGCATAGAAGTGTGTTGCAAAGAGGTCTAATCTATGCTGAATTATGCCACTGAAGAGACTGACGTTACTGTGCCTGCTTCATTAAACTGTGCTGTAATGAAGTTTGTTGCTGTAATATCCCTGAATTGCACTGGCCATGCTTCAGATTAAATTCCACTATTAAACTGTTGAAAAAGACTCTTGTCAGATGTGTCTGGTCAGCAATTGAATCTATCGTGTGCCTGAGAGAAGCTGCATCACATGGTCTATGGTCGTCCTGAGTAACGGTTCCCTCAGGATTCCAAAGAATTCATGAAACCCGTCTTGCCCTATCTGAACATAGCGGCGTGCGTGTAACATTTATATGATCTTTTTTTTATACACATTATGTTCACATCGCATTGGAAGCACAGTACTATATAGTGCATGTACAGTGGGTGCGGAAAGTATTCAAACCCCTTTAAATTTTTCACTTTTTGTTTCATTGCAGCCATTTGGTAAATTCTAAAAAGTTCATTTTTTTCTCATTAAAGTACACTCTGCACCCCATCTTGACTGAAAAAAAACAGAAATGTAGAAATTTTTGCAAATTTATAAAAAAAAAACCCTGAAATATCACATGGTCATAAGTATTCAGACCCTTTGCTCAGACACTCATATTTAAGTCAAATGCTGTCCATTTCCTTGTGATCCTCCTTGAGATGGTTCTACTCTTTTATTGGAGTCCAGCTGTGTTTAATTAAACTGATAGGACTTGATTTGGAAAGGCACACACCTGTCTATATAAGACCTCACCGCTCACAGTGCATGTCAGACCAAATGAGAATCATGAGCTCAAAGAAACTGCCCAAGGAGCTCAGAGACAGAATTGTGGCAAGGCACAGATGTGGCCAAGGTTACAAAAGAATTTCTGTAGTACTCAAGGTTCCTAAGAGCACAGAGGCCTCCATAATCCTTAAATGGGAGAAGTTTAGGACCACCAGAAGTCTTCCTAGACCTGGCCATCCGGCCAAACTGAGCAATGTGGGAGAAGAGCCTTGGTGAGAGAGGTAAAGAAGAATCCCAAAATCAATGTGGCTGAGCTCCAGAGATGCAGTAGGGAGATGGGAGACAGTTCCACAAAGTCAACACAAATGCCCAATACAATACCAACAGTGAAACATGGTGGTAGCGGCATCATGCTATGGGGGTGTTTTTCAGCTGCATGGACAGGATGACTGATTGCAACTGAAGGAAACATGAATGCGCCCAAGTACAGAGATATCCTGGATGAAAACCTCTTCCAGAGTGCTCTGGACCTCAGACTTGGCCGAAGGTTCACCTTCCAACAAGACAATGACCCTAAGCACACAGCTAAAATAACAAAGCAGTGGCTTCAGAACAACTTTGTGACCATTCTTGACTGGTCCAGCCAGAGCCCTGACCTAAACCCAATTGAGCATCTCTGGAGAGACCTGAAAATGGCTGTCCACCAACGTTCACCATCCAACCTGATGAAACTGGAGAGGATCTGCAAGGAAGAATGGCCGAGGATCCCCAAATCCAGGTGTGAAAAACTTGTTGCATCATTCCCAAGAAGACTCATGGCTGTACTAGCTCAAAAGGGGGCTTCTACTCAATACTGAGCAAAGGGTCTGAAGACTTATGACCATGTGATATTTCAGTTTTTCTTTTTTAATAAATTTGCAAAGATTTCTACATTTCTGTTTTTTTTTCAGTCAAGATGGGGTGCAGAGTGGACTTTAATGAGAAAAAAAAGAACTTTTTAGAATTTACCAAATGGCTGCAATGAAACAAAGAGTGAAAAATGTAAAGGGGTCTGAATACTTTCCGCACCCATTGTATATCTGCTTCATTTCTTCTTATCTCTTGCAGCAATGATCTTCACAGCCAATAAGCCTGGATGATTGCACCAGAATGTTACCTTGGCTTTCATCACTCTATCTCTTTCCCTTGTCATTCAGTGCTATCGTATTGCTTTGTTTGGGGGGAAAAAGAGACGTGTGCATGGCCATAAATGCTGATGAATAAAGTTCAGTAGATATAATTTTATGTAATGTCAATGAGGAAGAAGGTCCTGGCAGGGCTGTACCTTGATATTTCCTATATTGGTTTATGGAAAAAAAAAATTAGTGCAGCTTTCATTCTGGTACTAGGCCCCTTTAAATGGCAATATCACCACTTTAGTATGGGTCTAATTCTTTCTACGCCATGTCGATGAGCTAAGTGAACAGCCGTGGCACTTCCCCTCATAGTTTACCAGACACGGCACCATACATATAGTAGTGGACTATTATAGTATTGATGCTCAGCCTCATTCATTTTACTAAGGTTAGTGGCATTACCAAATGTATGGCGATGTGCCTGGTAAAACATGAAAGGATCGCAGCGCTACAGCCATTCAGTAAGGTGATCTTTGGGGGTGCTGAGTGTCAGATCCCCCTATAAATATACAATTCATTGTCTTAGAAACCCCCTTTAAAGCTCATGTTGGAAGCATCTTATGTCAGACGCAATGGGATTTTTTTAAAACCTTTTTAAGGAAATGAAGCCCACTATGAGATCCAGAGCCTTTTAAGAAAGTGATTGATGAGATATTAAAGCTGGAACACATAGAAGGAAATACAGTATCTCCTTCTATAGGCAGCTGAATTTATGGAAGAAAATGACATTAACGCCATTAGTAGAAGTAAAACGATTATCAAAGCCATGGAAGACATAATTGGAAAGCCCCATATTTCATGAATACATTGACAGCAATCTTTACCAGGGGGTTAGTTTTCTTGCATCGATAAGCACATCATTATTAGCTGATATAATGGCTTTGAAATCTCCTTGATAATGGCATATTAATGGAAGCTAAATGAGTTCATCCCTATTTTCTATTTCACTTGACGGCACAAATGCCATTCCAGATATTGGTCAATAAAGTTTAATATATTTCCCCAATAGGAGAAAGTAATTACCACGTGGAGCTATGTAAAATAAAAGCAAACGGGGGGGGGGGTATCATGGCGATAATTGCGCTACTCCATCATGATCAGATTTTCTGCTAGGCATTAAGGATAAGAATTACCCTTCTTATCGGAGACCTCAGTGAGTCCTCATGGGCCATTCCTCCAATCTGACCATCACTTAGAATTGCCCATTGTTGTTATATCTTTTCCATTTTCTTCCAGGGAGTGATGAATCACGGCCCTTCAGCCTCAGATCACTCTGTAGATCTTCCATTAGTTTTTCTTTCTTTCTTCCAGGCGGTTGTGTTTAAGGTTCATGACCTAGAAGTTAAAGAACTACAAGAGGTGGAGGATGATACAATTGACTCCAACTGGTTCAAGACACATTGAAAAATCGCAACACGATCTCTATCAACTCAAAGCCAAACTGCCTGTGGAACTTCTTATTACTGTTACTAGTATCTGCTCTGAATTGTTTATATCAAAGGATATTTTATAGATTAATTGTACAGACTTGAAATAGAGAAAGAACAAGGAACAGGAAGATACAATTTCAGTAATAATGACACTTAGGTGCAGCACATTAATTATCATAATAATGCTATAAATATTATTTCCCCTATGTACATAGTATATATCTACAACAATGCTGCTCCTATGTACAAGAATATAACACGGCCTGGCGTCCGCACCCGGCGCACCGGGGCAAGTACTAGGGCCCTGAGCAGGTGGGGGGGCCCACTTGTCGTCAGGCACCCCGCCGCGCCATGGGACCCGTGAGCGGTGCGGTGCCGGTGTCAGGGCCCGCTCCCCCCCGCTTGCTCAGGGCCAAAATACTAACCTTTCCACGTGCCTCTGCAGCATCTCCGGTCTCTTCCGTGGCTGCTGCACTGTGTGATGTCTCAGGTCATAGGGCGCGGTGACGTCCTTACCCTGCTCTCTCTCCTGAGCCATCACAGCGCAGAGCGGGAAGATGCCGGCAATGCTGAAGTCCAGAGCAAAGGCAGCAGGTGAGACGTGAGGTGAGTATTCAATTTTTTTTTTAATGTATGGAGGCATGGGGCATTATATAGGGGGATGTGACATCCTGCATGGGGCATTATAAGGGAGGGGGGTGACATCCTGCATGGGGCATTATATGGGGGGGTTGACATCCTGCATGGGGCATTATATGGGAGGGGTGTGACATCCTGCATGGGGCATTATATGGGGGGTGACATCCTGCAATGGGCATTATATAGGGGGCTGTGACATCCTGCATGGGGCATTATAAGGGAGGGGGGGGTGACATCCTGCATGGGGCAATATATGGGGGGTGACATCCTGCATGGGACATTATTTAGGGGGCTGTGACATCCTGCATGGGGCATTATAAGGGAGGGGGGTGACATCCTGCATGGGGCATTATATGGGGGGGTTGACATCCTGCATGGGGCATTATATGGGAGGGGTGTGACATCCTGCATGGGGCATTATATGGGGGGTGACATCCTGCATGGGGCATTATATAGGGGGCTGTGACATCCTGCATGGGGCATTATAAGGGAGGGGGGGTGACATCCTGCATGGGGCAATATATGGGGGGTGACATCCTGCATGGGACATTATTTAGGGGGCTGTGACATCCTGCATGGGGCATTATAAGGGAGGAGGGGTGACATCCTGCATGGGGCATTATATGGGGGAGTGACATCCTGCATGGGGCATTATATGGGGGGTGACATCCTGCATGGGGCATTAAAAGGGGGGGAGGTGACATCCTGCATGGGGTATTATAAGGGAGGGAGGGTGACATACTGCATGGGGCATTATAAGGTGGGTGTGACATCCTGTATAGGGCATTATAAGGAAGGGGGGTGACATCCTGCATGGGGCATTATATGGGATTGGGTGACATCCTGCATGGGAGGGGGTGTGACATCCTGCATGGGGCATTATATGGGGGGGTTGACATCCTGCATGGGGCGATATAAGGGAGGGGGGTGACATCCTGCATGGGGCATTATAAGGGTGGGGGTGTGACATCCAGCATGGAGCATTATAAGGGAGGGGGTGTGACATCCTGCATGGCGCATTCTAAGGGGGGAGGAGGGGAGTGACATCCTGCATGGGGCATTATAAGGGGGGGAAGTGGCATCCTGCATGGAGCATTATAAGGGAGGGGGGGAGGTGACATCCTACATGGGGCATTAAAAGAATGAGTAGTGACATCATGCATGGGGCATTATATGGGGGGGAAGTGACATCCTGCATGGGGCATTATATGGGGGGGTTGACATCCTGCATGGGGCGATATAAGGGAGGGGGGTGACATCCTGCATGGGGCATTATAAGGGTGGGGGTGTGACATCCAGCATGGAGCATTATAAGGGAGGGGGTGTGACATCCTGCATGGCGCATTCTAAGGGGGGAGGAGGGGAGTGACATCCTGCATGGGGCATTATAAGGGAGGGGGGGAGGTGACATCCTACATGGGGCATTAAAAGAATGAGTAGTGACATCATGCATGGGGCATTATATGGGGGGGAAGTGACATCCTGCATGGGGCATTATATGGGGGGGAGTGACATCCTGCATGGGGCATTATGAGGGGGTGACATAATGCATGGGGCATTATAGGGGGGTAACAGCCTGCATGGCGCATTATAAGGGGGAACAGCCTGCAGAGAGCATTATGTGGGGGCACAGCCTGCATGGAGAGTTATATGGGGGCCAGTATTATGTATTGAGCGTTATAAGGGGGCCAGTATCCTGTATGGAGCGTTACAGGGGGGCCAGTATCCTGTGTGGAGCCTTATATGGGGGCGAGTATCTAGTATGGAGCGTTATATGGGGGCCAGTATTCTGTTTGGAGCGATTCGACGGTTTCTGAGCTATTGTGGAATTTACAATAGATATCTGTCATGTAATGTAAGAAGTGAAATCTTCGGCATTGTACTATATATATTTCTTTGCGGTATCTGTGCATCATGAATCGTGGTATGTGTTAAAGGGGCCACTGAGACTCTTTCGCCCACGGCCCAGAAACATCTGGAGCCTTGAATATAACTACTATAATACTGCTCCTATGTACAAGAATATAACTACTATAATACTGCTCCTATTTACAAGAATATAACTGCTATAATACTGCTCCCTATGTACAAGAATATAACTACTATAATACTGCTCCTATGTACAAGAATATAACTACTATAATACTGCCCCTATGTACAGGAATATAACTACTATAATACTGCTCCTATGTACAAGAATATAACTACTATAATACTGCTCCTATTTACAAGAATATAACTACTATAATGCTGCTCCTTATGTACAAGAATATAACTACTATAATACTGCTCCTATGTACAAGAATATAACTACTATAATACTGCTCCCTATGTACAAGAATATAGCTACTATAATACTGCTCCTATGTACAAGAATATAACAACTATAATACTGTCCTATGTACAAGAATATAACTACTATAATACTGCTCCTATGTACAAGAATATAACAACTATAATACTGTCCTATGTACAAGGATATAACTACTATAACACTGCCCCTATGTACAAGAATATAACTACTATAATACTGCTCCTATGTACAAGAATAAAACTACTATAATACTGCTCCTATGTACAAGAATATAACTACAAAAATACTGCTCCCTATGTACAAGAATATAGCTACTATAATACTGCCACTATGTACAAGAATATAACTACTATAATACTGCTCCTATGTACAAGAATATAACTACTATAATACTGACCCTATGTACAAGAATATAACTACTATAATACTGCTCCAATGTACAAGAATATAATTACTATAATACTGCCCCCTATGTACAAGAATATAACTATTATAATACTGCTCCTATGTACAAGAATATAACTACTATAATACTGCTCCTATGTACAACAATATAACTACTATAATGCTGCCCCTATGTACAAGAATATAACTACTATAATACTGCCCCTATGTACAAGAATATAACTACTATAATACTGTTCCTATGTACAAGAATATAACTACTATAATACTGCCCCTATATACAAGAATATAACTACTATAATACTGCTCCTATGTACAAGGATATAACTACTATAACACTGCCCCTATGTACAAGAATATAACTACTATAATACTGCTCCTATGTACAAGAATATAACTACAAAAATACTGCTCCCTATGTACAAGAATATAGCTACTATAATACTGCCACTATGTACAAGAATATAACTACTATAATACTGCTCCTATGTACAAGAATATAACTACTATAATACTGCCCCTATGTACAAGAATATAACTACTATAATACTGCTCCAATGTACAAGAATATAATTACTATAATACTGCCCCCTATGTACAAGAATATAACTACTATAATACTGCCCCTATGTACAAGAATATAACTACTATAATACTGCCCCTATGTACAGGAATATAACTACTATAATACTGCCCCCTATGAACAAGAATATAATTGCTATAATACTGCTCCCTATGTACAAGAATATAACTACTATAATACTGCTCCTATGTACAAGAATATAACTACTATAATACTGCCCCTATGTACAAGAATATAACTACTATAATACTGCCCCTATGTACAAGAATATAACTACTATAATACTGTTTCTATGTACAAGAATATAACTACTATAATACTGCCCCTATATACAAGAATATAACTACTATAATACTGCTCCTATGTACAAGGATATAATTACTATAACACTGCCCCTATGTACAAGAATATAACTACTATAATACTGCTCCTATGTACAAGAATATAACTACTATAATACTGCTCCTATGTACAATAATATAACTACTATAATACTGCCCCCTATGAACAAGAATATAATTGCTATAATACTGCTCCCTATGTACAAGAATATAACTACTATAATACTGCTCCTATGTACAAGAATATAACTACTATAATACTGCCCCTATGTACAAGAATATAACTACTATAATACTGCCCCTATGTACAAGAATATAACTACTATAATACTGTTTCTATGTACAAGAATATAACTACTATAATACTGCCCCTATATACAAGAATATAACTACTATAATACTGCTCCTATGTACAAGGATATAATTACTATAACACTGCCCCTATGTACAAGAATATAACTACTATAATACTGCTCCTATGTACAAGAATATAACTACTATAATACTGCTCCTATGTACAATAATATAACTACAAAAATACTGCTCCCTATGTACAAGAATATAGCTACTATAATACTGCCCCTATGTACAAGAATATAACTACTATAATTTTGCTCCAATGTACAAGAATATAATTACTATAATACTGCCCCCTATCTATAAGAATATAACTACTATAATACTGCCCCTATGTACAAGAATATAACTACTATAATACTGCCCCTATGTACAAGAATATAAGTACTATAATACTGCTCCCTATGTACAAGAATATAACTACTATAATACTGCTCCTATGTACAAGAATATAACTACTATAATACTGCCCCCTATGTACAAGAATATAACTACTATAATATTGCCCCGTACCAATACCTGGTTTAAAAGCAACAGTATCACTCTATGGCGGGACTGCAGAGCAGAGCGATGCAATGATGTCACCGAGCCACCTGCGTGAGTATGCTGACATCTCGTTAACCGCAGGCCTATGGCGATCTGTGGCATATGAAAGAGATAGTGATAGGGCAGGGAGCTTGTATCTCACTGCTTTATCATGCGACGCCTCTGCATAAGAGACAATAGGGCTACATTAGCTACGTCACAGAAGACACTGGAGCTGGAGTATATAGAATAGGAGACACTGGGGCTGGCGCATATACAGTTCTGCTCAAAAGTTGACATACCCCGGCAGAATTTTTCCTTTCTTGGCCTTGTTTCAGAGAAAATGAATGATAACAAAAACACTTTTTCTCCACTTATGGTTATTGGTTGGGGGAAGCCATTTACTGTCACATTTCTGTGTTTTCTCTTTTTAAATCTTAATGACAACTAGTGATGAGCGAGCATGCTCGCTACTGCTCGGTGCTTGCCCGAGTATCTCACTGCTAGAGATGCTCGGAGCTCAATGGTGTCGTTCAAAAGAACAACTCTTCTACCAGGCAGAAGCGTTTGTGAAGAATTTTGAACATTTTAGCATCACTTGGAAAAGTGCTTGACAACTTGGTCACACTATATAATTCCATGCAACCGGCATGGATTTATATAGTGTGACCAAGTTACGATGCAGCAAATGCAGCATCAATAGTAAAAAACAGAATAATAATGGTGAAAACTTAAAAAAAACCCATTATACTCATCTTCCGATGGTCCTCGGTCTCCTTCTCCGGTGCGTCCGGTGTCTTCGGCGGATCACGGTGCGATGTCAGCGGTCGCTTGACCTGTCACATAACTAAATGGCGTCATGGAAGGTCCTTTTACCACCGCGAGCAGCCGAAGAGCCAGCAGCACCGCCGGGAGCAGACAGGGGCCATCAGAAGGTAAGTATATGTTTATTTTTTATTTTAATTCTATTTTAACTACAGGTACTATGGTACCCGGGTCTGGAGGAGAGTCTCTACATCTCCAGACCCGGGTACCATCCACGCATTGAGTCGCATAATATCCACATGTGTATGTGTAGTCATGCGGATGTTATGCGTTCCAATGCAAGTCAATGGCGGCTAAATCGCAGCCACTCCGCAAAATTAAAGGACGTGCTGCGGATTTTTCCGCAATGATAATCCGCAGCGGAAATCTCCGCGGCATGTGCACAGCACATGCGGATTATCATTGGGGACCATTGCAGACCTATCACCAAGTGTTTTTTAAGTGTTTCCGCGGCGGAAGTTACGCTGCAGAAACGCCTCAAAAACGCATAGTGGGCACACAGCCTTAAAAGTTCTATGGTGAAGAAAAACACGTGAGATAATAAATACGAAATATACAATATTTCCCATAATATGACTGAGGATATCTTTAGGGTATATTCACTGTTTTTTCTTCTGCAGCAAAAATGCTGTGTTTTACAGTACCATCTTAGTGAATGACATTTCTGAAGTCTCATTCACATGCTGTTTTTTGCATTTTTTTTAAATCTGCAGCTTGTCAAGTCTTTCAGAGGTTTTGCAGCATTTTTCACCCATTCAAATGAATGGAAAAAAAAACACAAGTAAAAACACCTGAATTTTAAGCAGCGTTTTTCCTGCTCCTTTGATTTTTGGGGTAGAAAAAAAATGCTGCCAAAATCCAACTTGTGAACACACCTTTATCCTGGTTCTGTTCTAATTGGATATAAAATAGAACGGCCATGATAACATGGGTAGTTAATTGTATGGTGTTTTCACTTTATATATTACCAGGCCGCATTCTATTTGCGCAGAGCTGCTCCGTGAAGATTCTATCACAAGATTCCGTGATGACATCACAGGTGATGGTGACATCACTGCTCACAGTCGCTATATATACAATGCACATAGGCTCACCCGTGCCTTTCTTGGCTCTATAGTGACTGATAGCACTTGCAGTTTTTCACTATGGCTGGAATTGTTTTGGACATTCCTCAGGTAAAAGCACTATTGTTGATCCTTATGGTCAATCGTCCTAACAGTGTGCTTCTACCACCCGATGGCGTCCTCAGCTTCACTCACCGGCTGGTGATGGAGCTAGTAAAGGATTGCCTGACCAAACACCGACAACGTCGTCTAACGTCAGACTATCTGACGGATTTACTTCAGAACATCAGGACATTACTACACCAGGTAAGTGGCGGACACTCTGCACAGAACATCTCAATATTAATAGATAATAATGGAGGGATAGAAGCTTTTTCTTCTAATATATCGTATTTTGCAGACCATAAGACGCACCAAAATTTTTTGGGAGGAATGTAGGAAAAACATTTATTATAATAAAATGGAGGTCTGTCTTATAGTCCTGTCTTATAGTCCGAATTTTCGGTTGCTTACTGAGGGGGGTGGTGGCAGTGGAGCCAGAAAATCAATGGGCAGAGCGGGGCCTCCCCTCCTAAATCACCGCTAATATTTCCTTGAAGCCCAGGGCCCGCAGCCTCGCACCTCCTGGATACCCCGCTCCTCCCAGCTCGGGGCCCGCAGCAGCGCCCCACTTCTACTGCCGGCTTCCTGCAGCAGTGACCCTGCCTCCTGTGACCTCACTCCACCACAGCCACCCCCCTGGTAAGCTACATTCAGACAATTATTATTATTAATAATCTGTCTGATATGCTGGGGTGGAGAGTTCCAGAGTAGGGGGGATGCACGGGAGAAATCTTGTATGCGATCGTGGGAAGAGGAGATAAGATGGGAGTAGAGAAGAAGATCTTGTGAGGATCGGAGGTTGCGTGCAGGTAAGTACCGGGCGACTAGGTCACAGATATATGGAGGAGACAGGTTGTGGGTGGCTTTGCATGCCAAGGTTAGGGTCTTGAACTGGAGTCTCTGGGTAATGTGGAGCCAGTGAAGGGATTGGCGGAGCGAGGGGAGAAGCCAGGGAATAGCGGGGGGACAGGTGGATTAGTCAGACAGCAGAGTTTAGGATAGATTGGAGGGGTGCGAGAGTGTTAGAAGGGAGGTCAAACATTTTGGAAAAAAAGGCATCTTGTAGTCCAAAAAATACGGTAAAACACAACGAGTCCCCAAATACAGTATGTAGTCATTGTATCTACAGACAGAGAACCGATGTCACATACAATTTCCGCCTCCATTCTGACCGCTCTCATCTCAAAATTCTCCTTTCCATTTTTCCTTCTTTATAGGCTCAAGAAAGATCTCAGACTGAAGATTTGGCTGTCTTTAAAGAACTGGCCGAAAAAGTCCTGTCTATACTAGAACGCTCATTGGAACGCCCGGTAAGGATCAATATTAATAGACGTATCTTAATCCACCGTATCTGAGGAGACTTTCTGAAAAAAGGTCTGAAGATGGCGCGGGATTTGTATCTTTACAATTGGTGCATCTGTAAATGTTGGTTTAGTCCTTCATGATTTATGTATTTGATGATTTAGTGACATCTTCCACATATTAATTATATATATTATATCTATCAGGAAACAACAGGAGGCGACGCCAAATATAGGCAAAATGTGACCCTGAAAATCCCTGACCCTAATAGGAGTCTGACGCGCCCCTGGACCTGTGTCGCGCTGCGTTGCGCACGCGGGAGCTTACCCGGAGCCGGATCTCTTGAGGGTTGTAGTCTCATGGCGGTGACCCGGTCCGTGCCCAGGGAGTCAAACTGAGCGGCGATGTAACAGCGTTAGATGTAGGACGACTACGCCACCCGTTGAATGCAGCTATGGAGCTGCCGCTGCAGGACAGTCCGCTGAGGCCGGTGGATGGATGGTGCAGCGTAGATGGTATAACCCCCAACGGGAGGGGTATGGCCTCAGGGCAGCAGATGTGGATGATGGGGGTAGCAGGAACCACTCAGAGACGGTGCGGTGTAATTCAGGGTCTTTACTGGTAACAACGATAGACCCTCCCGGAGTACTTGCTAGTGAACGGGGCCTGGTCAGTCCTTGAGCAGATGGGATCTCCCCTGGCCAGGCGGAGTTGTAGGCCTCCCAAACTGACTGTACTCTTCTGGCTACCTTGCTAGAAGCGGATATAAGTAGCCCACGTCCCCGAGTGTACCGTGTGGTGCTCACCCGTATGGCCGGTGACTCGGGGCCTTCTAATGGCTTCCGCTCCACGATGGCGGTGCTGGTCCCACGCGTGTGACCGTGCCTTCGGGTTTCTGGGCCTGAGGACCTGAAATCCCCTGCCGGTCGGCTTCTGCTGCTGGGTAAGAGTTAGTCCCCACAGCCTCGGACGCCGGGTCCGGTAAGAAAGCTTCTCAGTCAGGGCGAGCTCTGCAGCTGCCAGCCCCTGACTCGTAGTAGTATTGCTTCTGCTGTTTCTTGTCTCTACTCTCCTTGACTGACTAACCCTGCCTCAGCCCAGGGTTTATACAGGGGAAGTTCTTCCCCTCCCAAGACTGGGCAGGAGGTGTGTCATGCACAGGATCCCTGACCAAAGGACCTCCCACCTGCTCTCAGACATAATATCTCTATCACTGTGGCAACCAGACCCCTGGGGTGTCACATTCCCCCCTAGTGAAATTTAGTACTCCGGGACTAAACATATTTTAGAAAAACATAACAAGGTATAAACAATAATAGTACAATAAGAAAAACATATAAAGATGGTCACGGCGTGTCCGCAACCGGGTGCAGTTTTTGAAGAAAGCAAGGTGTCCATTTCACCAAAACATGGAGACGTAACCAGGTAGGGGTCTGTCCTACCCCGAGTCCTTAACAGTCTCTAGTCCATCCTGGGTTACGCTCCAACTATGTACAAGGATTCCCGGTAAATCCACCAAGGATTCCTAAAAATAACTGGAAACACAAAATTATACACAAGCAACAATACACAGATAAACCTAAATAAAACAATTTATACACTTCAAATCCTCCAGCGTGCGGGTAACTGGCCTCTAGTGGCCCTAGTGGACCTACGGAGCTGACTGTCTGGCCCTGAACTACTGGGTGTAGGAGCTGTCAAGGGTAAACTGGGCAGCTGTCTACCGGCTCTTTGTCTCACTAGGGGTACGGCAGGCTCACTATAAGCAGAGGGTTGATCCTCCTGTCCTGCTTGTGTGGAGTCTTCTGCCTCCTGGACCGGCTGTTCTTCCAGCTCTACCTGTTGCTCCGTAGGTGCTTGGGATGCTGGTTGGAGGAAGGTGAGTACGGGTACCACAACTGCACCATTGACTTGAGTCCAAGACCGAGGGAAGTACCCGAGCACAGTACTAACCATATCTTCCCTTTCCTCTACGGGTCGATGGTCTTCTTGTTCCTCTTCAGGGTTCCTCAGTTGTTCGGGACACTTCTTCAGGTGGTCCCGGGATACAATGGCGGTGGTTTCCCCTCCGTCTTTACTGATGGTACAAACCTTCGGGTTCTCGTGGCTTGAGGGCAGTACGGTGTACGGGTCCTTCTCCCACTGGTCATCCAACTTGTGGAGCCGTCTCTTCCTCTTCAAGACCTGCTCTCCGGGTACCAGGGGAACAGCGGGAGCATACTGGTTGTAAGTTTTCTCTTGTCTTTCCCTAGCCTGACAGAGACTTCGCTCCACGCTCTCCTGTACTCTCCGGTACTGCTGCTGCCTCTCTGTGTCCCAGTCTGTTTCTGGTGAAGTGTCCTCGGGTGTCAGGACTCCCATTTCCAGGTCAACAGGTAACTTACCAGGTCTTGCCCTCATTAGGTAAGCCGGGGTACAGTTGGTGGAACCTACCGGGATGTGGTTGTATAGGTCCACCAGATCGGGCAACTTCTCAGGCCACAGACTGCGTTCTTCCAGGGGCAACGTTTTTAGAAGATCCATTACCACCTGGTTCATTTTCTCACAAAGTCCATTAGTTTGCGGATGGTAGGGTGTCGTCCTTATCTTCCGGCAGCCATACAGATTGCAGAATTCCTGGAAGACCTCCGCTTCAAAGGCAGGTCCCTGGTCCGTCAGCACTTGGTCCGGGTACCCGTGTGGACGGCAAAAGTGCTGCTGGAAGGCTCTAGCTGCTGTTTGAGCCGTTAAGTCCTTGACGGGGACGACAACCAGAAACCGGGAGTAATGATCCACGATGGTTAACGCGTAGACGTAGCCACTTCTGCTTGGGGTCAGTTTTACATGATCCAAGGCTACCAGTTCCAACGGTTGCCGGGTGACGATGGACTGCAGGGGAGTCTTCTGGCTGGCATGGTCCTTCCTTCTCAGGTTGCACGGGCCACAGTCTCTGCACCACTTCTCAATGGTTCCCCTCATGCCTACCCAGTGGAACCGCTCGCGCAGCAGGAACTCCAGCTTCTTCCACCCGAAGTGCCCAGCTCCGTCGTGGTATGCCTCCATCACCATGGCTGCGTCCCTTCGTGGCACCACTACTTGCCAGAGTAATTCATGCGTCCGGGAGTTAACCATTCTGCGGCACAACTTCCCTTTGTAAAGGAACAGTCGACTCTTCTCTGCCCATAGTTGTTTGGCTTCCTCCGGAGCGTCTGGTTCAAGGCGAGCCTCCGGCCGAGTCAGCATCTCCTTCACCAGTCGGACGGCAGGGTCGCTGTCTTGCGTTTCCGCCCAGTTGTAGTGGGGTAAGGGGTTCAACGTAGCAGTCTGCTTACTCCTTACCTGGTGGGAATACTGAATAGTCCCATGACGGTGGAACGCAGGGAGTTCAACTTCTTCCAGTCCCTCCGGATCTTCTCCTCCGTCCGGCAGGTTAGGCATCCTGGACAGGGCGTCCGCGTTGGTATTGGAGCGTCCTGCCCGGTATTTGATTGTGAACTCGTAGTTGGACAGACGGGCCATCCACCTCTGCTCCAGGGCACCGAGTCTTGCCGTGTCCAGGTGTGTCAACGGGTTGTTATCCGTGTACACGGTGAACCGGGAAGAAGCGAGGTAATGCTTAAAGCGCTCGGTGACTGCCCATACTACGGCCAGGAACTCCAGCTTAAATGAGCTGTAATTCTCGGGGTTCCTTTCGGTGGGTCGCAGTTTTCGGCTGGCGTAGGCGATTACTCGTTCCTTCCCCTGCTGGATCTGGGACAGTACGGCTCCTAGCCCGATGTTACTGGCGTCGGTGTAGAGGATAAAGGGCTGGCTATAATCCGGGTACGCCAGGATTTCGTCCCCCGTGAGGGCCATCTTCAGCTGGCGGAAGGACTCTTCTTCCAGCTCCTCCCATTTGAAGGGCGGCTTCTGGTTCTTGGCCTTCCGGGACTGGCCTATCAGGAGGTCCTGCATAGGTGCTGCCTTCTTGGTGAAACCGGGAATAAACCTTCGGTAGTAGCCTACCAACCCGAGGAACTGCCGCACTTCTTTTACGCTGGAGGGGCTTGGCCATTCCTTAATTGCGGTGATCTTATCAGGGTCGGGAGCCACTCCGTCAGCGCTCACCACGTGTCCCAGGTACTGCACCTTTGGTTTCAGGAGGTGACACTTGGAGGGTTTCACCTTTAGGCCGTAACTCGCCAGAGCTTCGAACACTTCCGCCAGGTGTTTCAGGTGGTCCTCATACGTCTTGGAATATACGATGACATCGTCCAGGTACAACAGGACCGTCTCGAAGTTTCTGTGGCCCAGACAACACTCCATTAGTCGTTGGAAGGTTCCTGGTGCGTTGCAGAGTCCGAACGGCATGCAGGTGAACTCGCTAAGTCCCATCGGGGTGGTGAATGCGGTCTTCTCCCGGTCCGCCTCTGCTACAGGAACCTGCCAGTACCCGCTAGTGAGATCCAAGGTAGAGAAGAAGTTAGCAGATCTTAAAGCAGCCAATGACTCCTCTATCCTTGGTAAGGGGTACGCATCCTTGTGTGTGATACGGTTGATTTTCCGGTAATCTACACACATCCTCATGGTGTTGTCTTTCTTTCGGACTAAGACTAGTGGAGCTGCCCAGGGGCTACAGCTATCCCTGATCACCCCAGCCTCCTTCATGTCTCTAAGCATCCCCTTGGTGTGTTGGTAGTGTGCAGGGGGTACGGGTCGATACCTCTCTTTTATGGGAGGATGATCTCCCGTGGGGATGTGGTGTTCTACCCCCTTGACTCGCCCGAAGTCTAACGGGTGTTTACTAAACACTCTCTCGTACTCTTGAACCACCCGATAGACTCCCTGTTTCTGATGTGAGGGAGTGGAGTCAGTACCCAAATGTAGTTGCTGACACCAGTCCTCCTTTGTTTTCTTAGAGCCGTTACCTTCCTCCGGGTGAGATGGAGGCAAGGGTTCCACAGATTGTATAGCATTTTGGTTAATGGTATATAATTTGGCTAGCGTGGCATACCGGGGCAGGTACACTTCCCTCTCCCCGATATTGATTATGCGAACGGGCACCCTCCCATGGCGTACATTGACCACCCCCCGTGCTGTCAAAATGGTGGGCCTACTGTCTGAGTAAACTGGTTCTACCATTGCCTGGTAATCTCTACCTCTCAGACCAATAGCTGCCCGGCACCAAATCATCATTTCACTTTTTGGGGGCATGGCAATAGGAAAAGGGTCACACATTCTTACGCTACCAATCTCACCACCGGAGAGTTCTATCTGTTGCCGTCGCATCAGTGCCCGGATCTCTTTCTGGAGCACCCGCTGCTCGCCGGAGCTGGCGTTCTTGGCAACCTGCTGTAAAAGGAAAATCACCTCTGCAAGACAATTTTCAATTACATTAGTTCCTAGAGTTATTTTTGGGTGACTCTCATGTTTGTCAATATCTACAATGATCAGTCCCTGTGCTGCCAGTTCGACTCTACCGATTTTGATGGTCACCTCTTTAAATCCAATCTGTGGCACGGGCTGGCCATTGCTGGCGATGATACTCAAGTCGTCGTCAGGGTAGCGGGTAATATCCGAGTCATTCCAGTACTGCTTAAAGAGCACGTACGGGATGGTGGTGACCTGTGACCCGGTGTCCAGTAGGGCACTCATGGGAATGTCATCCAGTACCACAGGCAAGACTGGACGTCCTCCCACATATCTGTCGCGCCAGTTCGATGGGCCTGGTGATCTTTTTCCTGGGGGTTGGCCCTCTACCCCAGGTTGTGCCCGTTTAAAGAACAGTACCTTTCCATATGTCCGGGTTGATTGCAGCGGCGGCAGATGGGTCATCCGTCCTCGCTGTATCGGTCACTGGGTCTTCCTCTGGCCGGTGGGGTCCTCCTTGGTCGACGCCACGGGATGTCCTCCGGTCCGGATGCCAGCTGGATCTTCCCTGGGGTGGAAACCTGTAAAGACTGCACAGTTCGGGTTAGCGCAGCAACGCTCTTAGCTAGCTCTTGGACCTGATGGCGTAGGTCTGGAGCCGGGTCATTGTCCAAAGCCTGCGCATCAGCTCCCACAGGCCCTGCCGACAAGGGCGCCGCCTCCTGGTGGTAAGTGATAGCTGGGCGCCTGTGGGTCACAACGCCACCCGGTGCCGGTTCTCGGAGCACCCGGATGGCTCTGTCCTTGAACTGTGCAAAGTCCAGATGGGGATCCTGTAAGGCCATTGCCCGCAACTGGGTTCGGTGGGCATTGCAATATAAACCCTCTATAAATTGTTCAGTCAACAGCCTGTCCTCGTTTCCCACCCCATCAGGGTCGGTCTGCTTTATGGCCCTCAGGGCCTCTTGTAGGTTTAGTGCATAGTCCCTTATACTCTCATGCGCTCGCTGCTTGCACCCGTAGAATCTAAGCTTAATCTCGGCTGAGGTGCGGGTATCAAAGGTGTCCTTCAGCCGGGTTAGTATCCCTGCGACAGTCTTCCTCCCAGGTGGCCAGGATTTTACTTCCCTTTTGGCTGCCCCAGTTAGTTGGGCCACCAGGATGCTCACTTTTTGCTCTTCTGTGAGGGGGTACACCTGGAAGAGGCTATCCAGCTTTTCTCTAAAGTCATGCAGGGTATGTGACTCCCCTGAGTACTGGGGTAGCCAAGCTGCTCCCGGGATATAGGGCATGGTGAAGGGCATAACTGCAGCAGCGGTGGCGCTGGCGGGGGTTGAGGCAGTGAAGCTCTCCTCCGTATCCGACATCTTCCTCCCCCCTAGTGGACCGTGGCCTACCTTGCGATGATCCTGTTCCGTAGGCCGCGGCTCCGCAGTGGATCGTCAGGGTTGAGGACCTTCCGTCGCGCTCCGGTGACGTCGGCGTCTGCTGGGCTCCTTCCAGGACCTTACGCAACGTCCGGACGTGAGGCGGGGCTTCAGTTCTCGCGCGCTTTCGGAGTCCACGCCCCTCTTCTTCCCGCGCGGCGTCCTCAAGATGGCGTCCAATGGCGGGAAAACTCCACGGATGGCGGGAAGAAGGTCGAAGATGGCGCCGGATGGCGGGAAAACTTCGCGGATGGCGGGAAGAAGGTAGAAGATGGCGCCGGATGGCGGGAAACCTCCACGGATAGCGGGAATCTTCACCACTGGTAAGTTTGAACAGTCTTTGCTTTTCAGGCACGCAGTACCCGGTGGTTGCGGGCACGAGATCCTGCCGACTACGCCAAAGTTGACGCGCCCCTGGGCCTGTGTCGCGCTGCGTTGCGCACGCGGGAGCTTACCCGGAGCCGGATCTCTTGAGGGTTGTAGTCTCGTGGCGGTGACCCGGTCCGTGCCCAGGGAGTCAAACTGAGCGGCGATGTAACAGCGTTAGATGTAGGACGACTACGCCACCCGTTGAATGCAGCTATGGAGCTGCCGCTGCAGGACAGTCCGCTGAGGCCGGTGGATGGATGGTGCAGCGTAGATGGTATAACCCCCAACGGGAGGGGTATGGCCTCAGGGCAGCAGATGTGGATGATGGGGGTAGCAGGAACCACTCAGAGACGGTGCGGTGTAATTCAGGGTCTTTACTGGTAACAACGATAGACCCTCCCGGAGTACTTGCTAGTGAACGGGGCCTGGTCAGTCCTTGAGCAGATGGGATCTCCCCTGGCCAGGCGGAGTTGTAGGCCTCCCAAACTGACTGTACTCTTCTGGCTACCTTGCTAGAAGCGGATATAAGTAGCCCACGTCCCCGAGTGTACCGTGTGGTGCTCACCCGTATGGCCGGTGACTCGGGGCCTTCTAATGGCTTCCGCTCCACGATGGCGGTGCTGGTCCCACGCGTGTGACCGTGCCTTCGGGTTTCTGGGCCTGAGGACCTGAAATCCCCTGCCGGTCGGCTTCTGCTGCTGGGTAAGAGTTAGTCCCCACAGCCTCGGACGCCGGGTCCGGTAAGAAAGCTTCTCAGTCAGGGCGAGCTCTGCAGCTGCCAGCCCCTGACTCGTAGTAGTATTGCTTCTGCTGTTTCTTGTCTCTACTCTCCTTGACTGACTAACCCTGCCTCAGCCCAGGGTTTATACAGGGGAAGTTCTTCCCCTCCCAAGACTGGGCAGGAGGTGTGTCATGCACAGGATCCCTGACCAAAGGACCTCCCACCTGCTCTCAGACATAATATCTCTATCACTGTGGCAACCAGACCCCTGGGGTGTCACAAGTCAGCCGGAGCTGAACAGCGATCTGATTACAGGTGAGCGATCACCCGACCTTCTACAAGGAATATCCAGATATTACAGAGGACGGAGGATAATGTTAGATTTACTAGACTGTGCCAGTCAGGAGAAATGTTAAGTAGACACCATATAAAAATCAGAATGGAAGTGCGCTGGGGGCGTGAAAGAAGAGATCCAAGTGCAATGACACGCCCCCAGTGCACTTCCAGGCTAATTTGCAAATCTCTCCTATGTTTCAGATCTCTTACCATCACTCGTATGGGCAGCGTGGGTGGGGGATTCCTCATTCATGTGATGGATGGTCCATTCTGCAGTGCTATAGCAAGTAACATGAAATAAATTAAATTTAAATTGCATTACTGCTCTAGAAAATAGGAAAAAAACTAAGATACTGAGCACATAATTTGGCCAATTCATGAATGCCCAGCAGCCAATGACAAGGCGATCTTTTTGTTGGAATCCTCTCCTAATGTGAATCCTCTCCTAGGCTGAAGCCTACATTTATATGGGTAGGTAGGATCCTGTTGTAATTAAAACCACCCCGGGCTGATAGGTGGAGATAGGTTCCCAGCAAAAAAGGTCGCCTTGCCGTGACTGCTGGGCATGCACCCAGCAAAAGAAGGTCGCCTTGCCGTGACTGCTAGGCATGCACCCAGCAAAAGAAGGTCGACTTGTCGTGACAGCTGGGCATGCACCCAGCAAAAGAAGGTCGCCTTGTCGTGACTGCTGGGCATGCACCCAGCAAAAGAAGGTCGTCTTGCCGTGACTGCTGGGCATGCACCCAGCAAAAAAAAAGGTCACCTTGCCTTGCTACTGGCCATGCACCCAGAAAAAGAAGGTCGCCTTGCCGTGGCTGCTGGCCATGCATGAATTGGCCAAATTATGCGCTAAGTATCTTCCTTTTAACCTATTTTCTACAGCACTAATGCAATTCAAATTTCATTTATTTCATGTTTACATGCTATAGCGTTACAGAGTGCAACTTTGTTAGTTATGTATTTGGATGGCTACTCTTAGTATGCACCTGTTCACACCCATTTTCTTTTCGGAAGTGATGGTCAGTCTTTTGTTATTTATGAAGGGGTTCCTCCATCATTTACATTACATTTATCTATGGATTCCCCGTATATTCTCATATTTAGAATCAGCAAATAACGAGTATTAATCCCATTTACAGACATCTTGTCATGTCTCCGTTATATTGCTGTATTATCTATGTAGGAATAATATCCTCTAATACATTTCATTTCTTCATCATTATTTTAGAAACAACTGAGCTGTCGAATCCTAACAATGGAATTAGTGAGATCCCGGAGATCCAAGAATCCGTAAGTATCATAGAGGGGGATGCGTGTGTGTCATCAGATCATGGGGTGTGAATGACTCGTCCAGTATTATCCCCCATACAACCATGGGACGTCTCTATTCTATGTGTAGATGACCCTATGGTGTTAATTACATTTGAATTACAGGGAATCTGTCACCAGGTTTATGCTATTTGGTCTGAGAGAAGCATGATGCAGGGACAGAGACCCTGATTCCATGTGTTGATTACTTTACTCGGTGGAGCAGTTGTGATAAAATCACTATTTTTTTCTGCTGCAGAGCTCTGAATGCTGAGTCTTGTATAACCCCGCCCACACCATTGATTGGCAGCTTTCTGTGTACACTGTGCATAGGCAGAAAGCTGCTAATCAGTGGTGGAGGCAGGGGTACAGAGCAATAGGACTACCTGGCTAGACAGATAGTCTTCTAGTGATAATCTACTGATTTTATTGAAATAGCCACACACAGCCTAGTAAGTAACACATCACTGGAATCAGGGTCTCTGCCCCTACATCATGGTGCTTTCAGAATACATAGCAAACACCTGGTGACAGATTACCTCTAACTCCTCCTCTGTGTGATCTCCCACATTATCCAGAATGTTATAGTAATGTATGATGACCGTTGCAGGGCGGCTCCAGGATTTCGTGGGCCCTGGGCGAAAGAGTCTCAGTGGCCCCTTTAACACATACCACGATTCATGATGCACAGATACCGCAGATAAATAAATAAATATATATATATATATATATATATATATATATATATATATATATATATATATAGTACAAGCCCGAAGATTTCACTTCTTACATTACATGAGCGATATCTATTGTAAATTCCACAATAACTCAGAAAGCGGCGAATCCTCACAGCTCACAGTGCAGACCGGACAGTAATGTCCTCCACACAGTATAATGGCACCACATAGTCCTCTATACCGTATTATGAGCTCCATATATTGCTCCATATAGAATAATGGACCCCATAAAATGCTCCACGCAGGCTGTGCCCCCGTATAATGCCCCATGCAGGCTGTGACCCCCCACATAATGCCCCATGCAGGCTGTGCCCCCCACATAATGCCCCATGCAGGCTTTGACCCCCCGCATAATGCTCCATGCAGGCTGTGACCCCCACATAATGCCCCATGCAGGCTTTGACCCCCCACATAATGCCCCATGCAGGCTGTGCCCCCCCCCACATAATGCCCCATGCAGGATGTCCCCCTCCCACATAATGGCCCATGCAGGATGTCACCCCCTTATAATTCCCCATCCATAATGTCCCTCCCACATAATGCCCCATGCAGGCTGTGCCCCCCACATAATGCCCCATGCAGGCTGTGCCCCCCCCCACATAATGGCCGATGCAGGATGTCACCCCCCATATAATTCCCCATGCAGGATGTCCCCTCCACATAATGCCCCATGCAGGATGTCCCACCCCACATAATGCCCCATGCAGGATGTCCCCCCCACATAATGCCCCATGCAGGATATCCCCCCCACATAATGCCCCATGCAGGATGTCACCCCCCATATAATTCCCCATGCAGGATGTCCCACCCCACATAATGGCCCATACAGGATGTCACCCCCCATATAATGCCCCATGCAGGATGTCACACCCCCATATAATGCCCCATGCAGGATGTCCCCCCAACACATACTGCCCCATGTAGCATGTCACCTCTCACCCCATATATTGCCCCATGCAGGATGTCACCTCTCACTCCATATAATGCCCCATGCAGGATGTCACTTCTCCCCCCATATAATACCCCATGCAGGATGTCACCCCCCATATAATGCCCCATGCAGGATGTCACCTCCCCTATATAATGCCGCATGCAGGATGTCCCCCCATATAATGCCTCATGTAGGATGTCACCTCTCACCCCATATAATGCCCCATGCAGGATGTCACTCCCCCCATATAATGCCCCATGCAGGATGTCACTTCCCCCCCCCATATAATACCCCATGCAGGATGTCACTTCTTCCCCCCATATAATGCCCCATACCTCCATACATAAAAAAAAAAAATCAAATGCTCACCTCACTGCTCACCAGCTGTGGAGAGGTAAGTATTGTGCCGGCCGTGGCCCTGGGCAAGCATTGGGGGGGGGAGCAAGGCCCACTAGCTGGCGTTGGCACCACTCTCCTCTGCTCACCGGTCCCATAGCGCGCCAGGGTGCCCAACAGCAAGTGGGCCCCTCGCCTACTCAGGGCCCCGGCACTTGCCTGGGTGTGCTGGGTGCTAGCGCCGGGTCTGCCGAGCGTCCGGTTTGTATCCTCCTAACATCATATCAGTGTAAATCATCTGGGACATAATATGGGGGGAGAAGTTTTTGCATCTGTAACTTTTTTCCTGCATCTTCAATACATTTGTATTATTTCTTATTCTTTTATAGAGCGTGATGGATTCATTGGTTCCGGCGAGAAAGCCGCATATGAGCGACTATGAAACTTCCAAACTCATCAGCAGTGGAAATTTTGGGTGAGATTTCTGTTGCCATAATCCACATTTCTCAGGGTTCCCTATGACAATGCTTCTGCCCCTGCACTCTGCCATTCAGTGTTATCATAGGGAAATTATATGATCTGTAGCAAATCAAACTGTAAGGAAAGCGATTTAAATAATATAATTACATATAATATAATATATAATAATATAATATTATTACATTCGCCTGTGCTAGACTCTCATCTGTTCTTATGCTGCCTCCTCCACCTGAGCTTTTCTGCTCTCCACTCTGATCTTTGTTTTGATGGGGGGGCTCCATTATGAAGCTGATCAGAGAAGTTGGCTACACATGGTCACATGAAGGGTGACACCATATTGACGTCAATGGCATCTACACCCTCCACCATGACCATGTGGGCCCAATCACTGGCCTCAGCAGCAGAAGAGAGCCCTGGAGCACATTCATTTTGGACCAATTTTTATTTGCACTAAATTGTATTTGGTCAATTATAGCGAATCTGCCCAAAGCGAATTTTGATAGATTCTCGTATCTATAATGTGACCTGGGTGATGGCTCCGGCAGAAGTGGCATTGTGGAGACCTCCCATAGGTGATCTATGTAGTGCTATTTTATGTATTTCTAGATGTGGATTTATAGTGGCGGCCAGACTTCTAGCATTAAACATATGCAAATTGTCTCTTCAGAGAGGAAGCAAACTAGAACTCCACCTATAGGAAGTAGCAATCCTAAAAGTCAATATCGACCCTTTAACAAGCCTTGTCACATGACTTAGGATAATAGCCAAAACCAAAATCTCAATTTGCAGGAACTGTGTTCTGGTGTACTGCCCCTCTTCAGTGCAAAGTGTGAGATATGGTTTGACTGGGTGAGAGGTGTCTGACCGGTATCCAAGGGGTTGACGTTTCTCCTTGCGGACATGAGGAGACTTTTAAGCCGCAATGCTCTTCTGGGAAATAGGATTGCTACTTCCTATAGGTGGCACTAGGGTGCTAGTTCTCTTCCTCTCTGAAAAGAGACAATTTGCATATTTCCCAGAAGAGCATTTCAGCTTAAAAGTCTCCTCACCTTGACATGCTTAACATGGCTTTTGCCGCAAGGAGAAACGTTACCCCTTGGATCCCGGTCAGATGCCTCTCACCCAGCCAAACCATATCTCACACTTTGCACTGTTGAGTGCTTGTACCCCAAACATAGTGTCCGAAAATTGAGAGTTTGGTTATGGCTATTATCCTATGTCATGTGACAAGGCTCGTTAAAGGGTCGATATTGACTTTTAGGATTACTACTTCCTATAAGGGCACTAGAGTTCTAGTTCTCTTCCTCTCTGAAGAGACAATTTGCATATTTCTCAGAGGATCATTGAGGCTTAAAAGTCTCCTCACCTTGACAAGCTTAACATGTCACACTCCGCAAGGAGAAATGTTACCCCTTGGATACCAGTATTAAACATATAATGATTTCTATAGATGGATTATTAATAAGGATTTATTATAACCGATGGATTCTCCTTCTCTCCAGGGCCGTCTACTTAGTGCATCATAAAGACTCACACCAGACCTTTGCTATGAAGAAAATGGCTAAGCGGAACCTAAATACTGCACAGAGATTGGAGTGGGCCTTTCTGGAGAGGGACATCTTAACATTTGCTGATTGTCCCTTTGTGGTCTCCATGCTCTGCTCCTTTCCAACTAGATCTCACCTGTGTATGGTCATGGAGTATGTAGGAGGTAAGACCCATCTATTGTATTATATTCAGCCCATGTCTGCTTTCATCTTATCACTGCTCATATCATTAGGACATTGTTGGTTACATCCCCACAGAGCATTTACTATAGGTTATCTATTACCAAGATGCTCGTAAATTCATTGATCTTGGTGCAGCGGCGCTATGGGGCTCATCAGTCGGAGGGGGTCTGTCGACGCTCGGCAGTGGGCAGCATCCCTCCACCTGTCATCACAATTTCAGCGGTATTTGCTTCTTCAAGGAGGTGGGGCTGGTGGGGGCAAAAATACTGAGTAGGTGGCTAGTAGGGGCCAAAATACTGAAAGGGGGCCGTATGACTAGATATGGGGGGACTGTGAATGCTGAGTGGAGGTCATCATATTAAGTGGGGTGCTGTGGGGGTCCTCACTCTGTATGGAGGCCCCCATTCTGTGTGGGGACATCATACTGAGTGGGGAGTTATGCGGACCATTATATTGTGTGAGGGACTGTGGGAACCATTATCCTGAGTGGGAGGGTTGCTGTGGGTGTCATCACATCGAGTAGGGGGTTGTGGCTGGCCTCCTTCTAAGTGGTGGCCTCCTTAGGAGGATTCACTGTGGGGATACCATACTCATTGAGTGTGGGTGTGGGCATTTTTGGGAGCATCATACTCTAAAATGGCCATAAAAGTTGTATTGCTGGTGAGAACACCAAGCTGCTACAACAGGGATATAAATATATTTATTTTTTATTTTTTAGGGTGGGGGGCAATTACAACTTTTGATATGGGGTCTTGTGATTTCTATGTACGCCACTATATGTGTGATCTCCCCAGGATGTTTCCGCTCACTGCTCATTATACATCATGGTTATCTGCTCGTGGTATATCATGGTTATCTTCTGTATAAACCCCTCACCGGTCATATTTCCTTTCTACTATAGGTGGAGACTGTGGGACCCTTCTAAGCACCAGGGGTCCTTTCTCTGTCCCCATGGCCCGCTTGTACTTTGCAGAGGCGGTACTTGCCGTGGAATACCTGCATAGTTACGGTGTGGTGCACAGAGACCTGAAGCCGGAAAAGTAGGTGCCCCCGTAGTATAATAAAGTGGGGAAAGTTGTCATTTATTATCATTCAGTCTGTGAGGCTAAAACCATCTTCTCTTTTGCAGCCTCCTGATTACATCTACTGGACATATTAAAGTTACCGATTTTGGGGTTTCAAAAGTTGGTCTAATGATACCGAAAACCAACACCTACAAGGAATTAGCAGTGGACATCTCCAGAGAGTTCCAGGACCGTGAGGTCAGCATCACCTACAAGAACTTAGCTTGTTATTTGCTAATCTCATCACACTATTGTCTCTTCTCTACGTTCTTCCTTTCTAGAGAACTTTTCCACTAATATTTTATCTTCTGCATTGTGTTTTAACGATGATAACTTGTCATAATAATTGTTTCATCGATTCTCATCTCTATCTTCTGTTGGTTTCCAGTTCTGTGGCACCCCATGTTACATAGCCCCAGAGATCATCCTGAAAGAAGGCTATGGAAGACCTATTGACTGGTGGTCATTGGGGATCATCCTGTATAAATTCCTGCTGGGATGTGTACCATTTGATGCTGATTCCCTCACTGAGCTTTATAAAAGGGTTGTCATTGGTGAGTAGAATAATCCGATCATTGCGTTGATTGGTTACATTTGTTTAGTTATTTCATTTGCTTTATGTTACAGTCCAGTAAAGAGGTTTTATTTTCTGTAATTTTCTATGTAACAGGAGAACTAATTTGGAATTGTGATCGCGCTCCACCCCTGGATGCTCAGAATCTCATCACTGAGCTGCTCAGAAGAAATCCTGTGCGCAGACTTGGGACAGGTAACAGATATACTAGTATTAATATTCCCTTATTAGACCAAGGACATATCGCTCATGTCCATGAAGATCAGCATTTCTCTATCAGCTCATCTACTGTATTTCTAGTTCTCCACACTAAGACTTTCAGTTTATTTCCTTCATGTCGGCTCAGTTTTGTCATTAGTTCAGATTACGATAAACTGTTCAGATATGGAGCCATCCCTGACTATGTCCGCATCACTTTTGTTTTTCTTTTTCTAGGAGGAGCATTTGAGATCAAGGTTCATCCATTCCTGAGTGACTTGGACTTTGACAACATTCTGAGCCAGGAGCTGGAGTATGTCCCTCAGCTTGTTTCAGACGCAGACACCAGCTTATTTATCAGTAAGTAGAAGGAGACGTCATCTAGACTAAGCGACTGTTTGTCTCATCTTCCCTAATATGTGATCATCTGTTCCCATTAATATTAGTGATAAATAGTGACTGTGTTATACTGTCAACCTTTAATAATACTTCATTACCTATTTCTTGTAGATCATTCTGATATAAACAAACATCTGGTCTCAAAGGATGAGGAAGGCACAAGTGAGAACAATGAGAGCCTTGACTTCCAAAATTTTACGTCATCTTCTGAAAAGCTTTGTAAAGTAAGCATGTGATTAATAAATCCAAAATATGTAAAAAAAAATTAAAAAAACTCTAAAAGTACATAAAAAAAATATTTTATATCTTATTTTTATCCGTATTTAGCTCTGTACCATCGCTACCAGGATGGTGAACAATGAGGATCCCAATGCCCCTCCAGAGTATGCACCAGAAACCAACACAAACATCTCAGAAATGTGAGAAGATTATAAAGGGTCATTACTGGGAGTTCCAGGCTTATCTATGTACACAACACCAAATATAGGGCATAAATATCAGAATATCAAATGCAGCATTCACCGCTTCATGGTCAACGGTCATTGTACTTTTGGCTTCAGAAAATGCAGAAGATAACAGCCCATAATTGTGGCAGGTCATGCATTTTTAGCACTGCCTACTCTGTAGGATAGCTGTAGTATTACTTGCCAGACATTCTTGGTAGTTGTGTTCTGATCCATGGAAGGTAGTTTGGAGCAGAAAACCTTCCCCACTATGACAGTCATATGTCCTATTAGGCCTTATAGTCAGTGTTCTTATAGTGAGACAACCCATTTTATACTGTGTTTACTTACGATTTACATGTTTTTCTTCTTCAAACAGGCAGAAAGAATCTGTTCCTGTATGTAATACAGACAATGCTGTTACCATCTTGTCATCCTCATCCCCATTGCCAGGTATGTACATGTCTACAGCACCAACAATGTGAATGTTGACTTCAAGGCTCAAATATTTCCACATGGTTTTTCTGGTCTACTATGCTATCCATCTTTCATGGATCTCAGCTATGTTGACCATGGGTTCGTACTGTATCCCTATTTCCCTAATTTTGTACAGGAGTTTTTTTTCATGTATTCTGTATATTACGTTGTATCATCTAGTAACCTAGTGAGATATAGCGACTGTGTTATACTGACACCCTCTAACATTCCTTCCTTACCTATGTCTTGTAGATCACTCTGATGAAAACAACCATCTGGTCTCAGAGGATAAGGAGGGCACAAGTGAGGACGATGAGAACTTTATCTTCCGAATATTTGCATCATCATCTTCTGAGAGGCTTTCTAAAGTAAGTATGTGATCGATAAATCCAAAAGATGTACAAAAAAGGATCTATAAAATTAAAAAGTATATATATTTAATAACTTATTGTTATCCACATTTAGCACTCTACCACCACTAACGGGATGGTGAACAACGAGGATCCCAAGGCCCCTCCAGAGTGTACACCAGAATCCAACACAAACATCTCAGAAATGTGAGTAGTGTAACGGGTCTGGGAGGTGGAACCTCTGTGCAACTATACAAGGGGGCAGTCCATGTAAGGAAGCGGGTGGCTCCCAGGGAAGACGGGCAGGAAGTCACGGCAAGTGACAGGGACAGTCTCTGGGTAGAGGGGCAGGTAGTCACGGCAAGTGACAGGGACAGTCTCTGGGTAAAAGGACGGATACTCACGGCAAGTGACAGGGACAGTCTCTGGGTAGAAGGACAGCAGGCAGGTGGCTGGTGAGCGCTCCCAGGTGAGCGGGCGAGAGTCTCTGGACGGGCAGGTGGTCACGGCAAGTGACGGCAGAGCCTCCAGGTAGACTAGCAGACAGGTAGCAGGTGAGCAGGCAAGAGTCTCTGGACAGGCAGGTGGTCACGGCAAGTGACGGCAGAGCCTCCAGGTAGGCTAGCAGACAGATGGCAGATGAGCACTCCCAGGTGAGCAGGCGAGAGTCTCTGGACAGGCAGGTGGTCACGGCAAGTGACGGCGGAGCCTCCAGGTAGGCTAGCAGGCAGGTAGCAGATGAGCGCTCCCAGGTGAGCGGGCAGGCTGGTCAATAGACAGACTGACAGGTGTAGGAAAGCAGACCGTCGGACCGCAGGCTTGCAAGCAGGTAAACGAATATCAGGCAGGTATCAAGCAGGAATCAGGCAGGTAACTGGCAGGTAACAGGCAGGAATCCGGCAGGTGACTGGCGGGTAACAAGCAGGAATCTGGCAGGTGACTGGCTGGTAACTGGTAACGGGACCTGAGGGCTGAAGCAGAGTGAAGGCTTTGCAACAACATTGCTCGGGCACATTTAAGGAGGAGGTGCCTTAAATATGGGAGGTCCTCCGGCAATTGGCCGGGGACTTCTTAGGACGGCGCGCGCGGTCCCTTTAAGAGAGGGGGAGCGCGCGCCCTAAGCACACTGCCGGGGAAGGAGCGCGTGCCGGAAGCAGCGGGGAGAGAAGCGCTGGAGGACGCCACGCCAGGAGCGGGGAGGTGAGAGGGACGGCGTCTCTGCCTAGTACGGGGCAGAGACGCCGATGCTACAGTACCCCCCCCCTTTAGGCCCCCTCTTTTTTTGGCCAGAAAGAAATTTTTCAAGGAGAAGCGGGGCGTTGATGTTCTCCCTGGGTTCCCAAGTTCTCTCCTCAGGACCAAATCCCTTCCAATCTACCAGAAAAAAGGTCTTTCCTCTTACCCTCTTGGAGGCCAGAATACTCTCTACCTCAAAGACGTCATCAGCGGAAACCGGAGCAGGAGGGGCACCTGGATTATTGGAAAAAGAGTTAAAGACAACGGGTTTGAGGAGAGATACGTGGAAGGAGTTGGGAATCCGTAGGGTGGCCGGGAGTTTTAATTTGTAGGCCACAGGGTTAATTTGCCTGAGGACTTCGAAGGGACCGATGAATCGAGGGCAACAGGTATGGGAAGCGGCAGGAGATGACCAGCTGGTAAGTGTCTGGGAATTTTGTTGCGGCCACAAGATGAACAGGCAGAGACGAAGTCTACCACATCCTTACGCAGGGTAGACCACCAGTAATGACGGGAAATGAGTTGGAAGGTCTTCTTTTGGCCGGCATGGCCAGCTAGTTTAGAAGAATGACCCCAGCGAAGAACCCTCTCACGGTCTGGAGGCGCCACGAACGTCTTGCCGGGTGGAAGACGAGTCAAATCCAAGGGGGCCACATTCATCACCTTGGAGGGGTCGATAATGTGCATAGGCTCCTCCTCTTGGTCGGAGGACAGGAAGGATCGGGACAAGGCATCAGCTTTGACATTTTTGTCCGCCGGGCGGAAATGAAGGATGAAATCGAAGCGGGCAAAGAACAAAGACCACCGGGCTTGACGTGGATTAAGTCTCTGGGCATTTTGGAGATATGCCAGGTTCTTGTGATCCGTATAGATGATCACCGGGTATAGAGCCCCTTCAAGCAGGTAACGCCACTCCTCCAGCGCCAATTTAACGGCAAGCAGTTCTCGGTCTCCTATGGAGTAATTGCGCTCAGAGGAGGAGAAGATTTTAGAGAAAAAGCCGCAGGTTACCATTCTCCCGGAGGAAGACTTCTGGGTGAGCACCGCTCCGGCACCAGAGGAGGAGGCATCAACCTCCAGGTAGAACTGTTTGTTGCAGTCCGGACGGTGCAGCACAGGGGCAGAGGAGAAGGCTTGTTTCAGGGAAAGGAAGGCCTCCTCGGCTTCGGATGACCATACCTTGGGATTTGCTCCCTTACGGGTGAGCGCAGATATGGGCGCAGTCCGTGACGAGAAGTGAGGAATGAAGAGACGATAGTAATTAGCGAAGCCCAGGAATCGCTGTATCGCCTTCAAGCCCTCCGGACGGGGCAAGTTTAGGACAGCAGAGAGCTTCTCGGGATCCATTCGCAAGCCTGTCTGGGAGATAACATACCCCAAGAAAGGAAGAGAGGTCTGCTCAAAAAGGCACTTCTCGTATTTAGCATAGAGGTGGTTCTGCCTAAGCCTAAGCAGGACCTGACGAACATCCCTCCGGTGTGTGGGAAGATCCGGAGAGAAGACCAAGATGTCGTCCAGGTATACCACCACGCAGGAGTAAAGAAGGTCACGGAAGATGTCATTGACCAGTTCTTGGAAGACGGCGGGAGCATTGCAGAGACCGAAGGGCATCACACGGTACTCATAGTGTCCGTCCCGGGTATTAAATGCTGTTTTCCACTCGTCTCCCTGACGGATACGGACCAGGTTATAAGCTCCACGTAGATCCAGCTTGGAGAAGATCCTGGCGCCTTTAAGACGATCAAATAACTCAGAGATGAGCGGAAGGGGGTATTTATTTTTAACCGTGATCTGATTGAGTCCTCTATAGTCAATACAGGGGCGTAGCGAGCCGTCTTTCTTTTTGACAAAGAAGAATCCGGCTCCAGCCGGGGAGGTAGATTTCCGGATAAATCCCCTAGCCAGATTCTCTTCAATGTACTCAGACATGGCCCGGGTCTCGGCTGCAGACAACGGGTAGATACGCCCACGGGGAGGAGTGGTGCCAGGTACCAGGTCGATCGGGCAGTCATATGGCCTATGGGGTGGCAATGTCTCTGCTTCCTTCTTACCGAAGACGTCCGCATAGGGCCAGTAAGGAGCCGGGAGACATGGTAAATTAGCTGGAGTAGGCAGAGGGCGAACTGGGCGGACCGGAACCAGGCAGGTCCTATGGCAGTCTGGACCCCATCGGAGTACTTCACCGGATCGCCAGTTCAATACGGGTTCGTGTGTCTGGAGCCAAGGTAGACCTAGCAACAGGGAGTGAGAAAGTCCGGACAACACATGGAATGAGATTTCCTCAGAGTGCAGCATTCCCACCTGCAGGGTTATGGGTTCAGTGACGAGCAGGATGGTCTCCGAGAGAAGTCTTCCATCCACGAGGCGACTGATAATGGTTCAGCCAGGGACTTGGTGGGAATACGGTATCTCTCTACCAGAGACTGGGAGATGAGGTTTCCAGCAGCTCCAGAATCCAGGTAGGCCAGTTCAAAGTGACGGTTTTCTCCCCAAGCAATAGAGACCGGTAAAGTCAGAGACGGAGAGGGCTTACTTTTGTCTAGGACGACCTCTCCGAGCGGTCCTAGACACTGGCGTTTCCCGGCTTCTCCGGGCAGGAACGGATGAAGTGCTCCATACTGCCACAATAGAAACAGCTTCCCTCGGCTCGGCGAGATTCTTGGCGAGATTTGACCATCTTGGTCTGGTCGATCTGCATAGGTTCAGGCGAGGGCGCCCGCGGAGTGACTGATTGAGAGGCAGGTCTCAGGGAAGTAGGAGCAGAGCAAGAAAAGTTTTTCTCCCGGGTAGTCTCTTTGGCACGTTCTTGGAACCGGATGCCAATCCGCGTAGCTAGTGACACCAGGTCATCCAGAGTGGTAGGAATGTCCCGACCAGCTAACTCGTCCTTAATCCGACCGGAAAGACCCTCCCAGAAGACGGACACCAGAGCCTCATTTTCCCAGGCAAGCTCAGAAGCGAGGGTGCGGAACCGTATGGCATATTGGCCCACGGTGAGACTCCCTTGGCGGAGACGTAGCAGTGAGGAGGCAGAAGAGGTTTTCCGTCCAGGTTCATCGAAGACTTTCCGGAAAGCAGCGAGGAAAGACGGCAGGTCGGACACCAGGGGATCCCCTCTCTCCCACAGGGGATTTAGCCATGCCAGTGCCTCCCCAGTAAGATGGGACATGATGAAGGCCACCTTGGCTCGATCGGAGATGAACTGATATGCCAATAGCTCAAAGTGCAGGGTGCACTGGTTTATGAAACCCCGAGCTAAAGTAGGTTCGCCGGCAAAGCGTGGAGGTGCCAGAAGCCGAGGTCCATAGTCGGGTACCATGAAGGGACTGGATTGCGGTACCGCAGGAATGGGCACGGCTGGACCAGAGGTAGACATAGACAAGTCACACAATGCGCCTAGACGAGAGTTAACGGACCGTAGATAGGACAGTATCACCTCCTGCTGAGTTTTCTGACGTAAGACTTCCTGGTGCAGATCGGAGATCTGGGGGCCACCGGGTTCCATGACCCGAGCAAATTGTAACGGGTCTGGGAGGTGGAACCTCTGTGCAACTATACAAGGGGGCAGTCCATGTAAGGAAGCGGGTGGCTCCCAGGGAAGACGGGCAGGTAGTCACGGCAAGTGACAGGGACAGTCTCTGGGTAGAGGGGCAGGTAGTCACGGCAAGTGACAGGGACAGTCTCTGGGTAAAAGGACGGGTACTCACGGCAAGTGACAGGGACAGTGTCTGGGTAGAAGGACAGCAGGCAGGTGGCTGGTGAGCGCTCCCAGGTGAGCAGGCGAGAGTCTCTGGACGGGCAGGTGGTCACGGCAAGTGACGGCAGAGCCTCCAGGTAGACTAGCAGACAGGTAGCAGGTGAGCAGGCAAGAGTCTCTGGACAGGCAGGTGGTCACGGCAAGTGACGGAAGAGCCTCCAGGTAGGCTAGCAGACAGGTAGCAGATGAGCGCTCCCAGGTGAGGAGGCGAGAGTCTCTGGACAGGCAGGTGGTCACGGCAAGTGACGGCGGAGCCTCCAGGTAGGCTAGCAGGCAGGTAGCAGATGAGCGCTCCCAGGTGAGCGGGCAGGCTGGTCCATAGACAGACTGACAGGTGTAGGAAAGCAGACCGTCGGACCGCAGGCTTGCAAGCAGGTAAACGGATATCAGGCAGGTATCAAGCAGGAATCAGGCAGGTAACTGGCGGGTAACAAGCAGGAATCTGGCAGGTGACTGGCTGGTAACTGGTAACGGGACCTGAGGACTGAAGCAGAGTGAAGGCTTTGCAACAACATTGCTCGGGCACCTCCATTTTGGAGGAGGTGCCTTAAATATGGGAGGTCCTCCGGCAATTGGCCGGGGACTTCTTAGGACGGCGCGCGCGGTCCCTGCCGGGGAAGGAGCGCGTGCCGGAAGCAGCGGGGAGAGAAGCGCTGGAGGACGCCACGCCAGGAGCGGGGAGGTGAGAGGGACGGCGTCTCTGCCTAGTACGGGGCAGAGACGCCGATGCTACAAGTAGATTATGGGGTCATTACTGGGAGCTCCAGGCTGATATATGTGCACAACACCAAATATAGGACATAAATACCATAATATCAAATGCAGCATCCACCGCCCCATGGTTATCGGTCATTGTGCTTTCAGCTTTCGGAATTGTTGGAGATAGCAGCCCATAATTGTGGCCGGTTATGCACTTTTAGTGCTGCCCTCACTGTAGGAGAGATGTAGTATGAAATGCCGGCCATTCTTGGTAGTTGTTTTCCTCTCAGCTCTCTATAAAAGGTAGTCTTGAGCAGAAGACCTTCCCCACTATGACAGTCATATGTCCTACTAGGCCTTATAGTCGGTGTTCTTCTAGTGAGACAACCCCTTTTATACGGAGTTTACTTGAGATTTACATGTTTTTCTTCTTCAAACAGGCAGAAAGTATCTGTTTCTGTATGTAATACAGACGATGCTGTTACCATCTTGCCACCCTCGTCCCCATTGCCAGGTATGTACATGTCTACAGCACCAGCAATGTGAATGTTGACTTCAAGGCTCAAATATTCCCACATGGTTTTATACAATACTATAGGTCTCTTATGTTATCCATATTATGACAAAGCAGATCCTATAAGAAGATATTGTTACTGATTTTTTTTTTTAATTTTTCATCAGAATTTCCATCTCATGAAGAAAAAAAATCGGCAATAAATCTGAGTATGGAGCAACAAAACTCAGAAAATGGAAAAAATGGGAAAAAGAGACGAGGTAAGTGTGAGAATCAGCTCCATGTTGTGTGATGTCAGTGAGAATAATTCATGTGGAGTAGATGTCATCAGTCAGTGATGGGATTGTCACATGTATGATTGCTGACGATGACCCCTGACCTCTGTATGATAATATTCCTCTGCCGTCCGGCCACAGTGACTGCACAGCATTATCATGTAATATGGAGTCCCATCACTTACATTATATTTATTTCTCTTCTCATAGGTTCCATCTTCCGCCGGATCTTATCATCCTGCCGGCGTGGATTATCCAGGGCTGCTCGCGCATTTGCATGCTGTCACTGTTGCCCTAAAACCATCTAAAAGACGGGACACCTAAGCATCTAGCGCCATGAAGTCCACCAGATCCACCATCACTGCTGGAGCTGTATAGAAGGACCTTCACCATCTACCTGTGGCCTTCTGACTGGTCAACCTGGACAAGTTTCAGTAACGCCTCTGTCATCGGGCTCCGCGGTATTCATACTGCTCGTCTGACTTGTCATTTACTGATCACCTGGTATCTGACCCCGGCTATCTTCGTGAATTTGATTTAGTCTATTGATAATGTTCACGATTTTATTCATCCCATTATTAATTAAAAAAAGGTTAAATCTGTTACTGTTGCTCTGATTCCTTTTTGTCTTGAATTCACAAATACTTGTAACTCAATAATTGCTATTCTTCTAACTAAATGTATTTCTCATTATCCTTAATGCAGCAGTCAGTCAGTCTCATATTTCTGTCCAGCAGTTACACTGGTCCCTCCACCCTGTACCAGTCATTGCACTCATCCACAAAGCTCTCCACACTGCTGCACAGTCCTGCATCTCTGTCTATTACCATATCTACACTCTAATGAGCTAAGATTAACATCCTCCATAATCAGGACCTCCCACTCTCATGTCCAAGACATTTTCTCTGCTGCCCCACCTCTCAGGAGTGCACTACTGCAGACAATCAGGTTCATTCCCACTATCAGCGATTTTAAGTGTGCAGTAGAAACAGATTATTTGTGGCAGGACTATCAAATCACCTCACTATTCTAAGTCTTTCCTACAGCACTCAGTAGCACTTAATATTTGTACATATACAGATAATGGCTGGTGACAGATTCATGCAGCCTTAATTCCACAAAGATAGAAATAAAACATCAACATGTTTCATACATCCAAACCATCCTTAATCATAGCAGAAAAACATCATTTTAAGTTCCCACGATGAATATTTGGTGAGATATCACAGCTGTGTATTTTCACAGCTCAAAGAACGCATCTTACACATCTGCAAATCACAGTGTGCTGACACTTAGTGTTGTAGTTTTGAACAACACCATTCATTTTATCATATAATGTGTTGAAAAATGAGAAAAAATGCCTGAGTCCGGGCTGGACTGACTTCCTCACAGACTGCACTCTCTGTGGACTCCAGACTTAGACTTCACACCAGACCGACCTTCTGCCTAGCTCCACCTTCCTTATTTATATCCCTAACGGGCTCCCTCTGGTGGTCTGAGGTGGAAGGTGGAGATGTGTGAATGCTACGAGGGCCTCTTGTGGAGGAATCCGTCCATGCACCCCTCTGGGATCTGTGGCACCAATGCACAGCAGGACGCCACATTCTCCCCTAGCAAAGCTCAGTACTCCCGGACTGAAGTACTTTATATAACAACAATAACAATAACTCTTCCCTTTATGGGAGGCACTTTGCTTAAACGTTACATATAAAACATCATAAATAATAAATAGGTATATGCAATTCAATAAGCAACCTCAGATTTCAAGTCTCTTGCGGTGAGGTTCCCCCACAGGATGTCCATCTCACAGGTTAGAGTACATGGTAGCTTGAGGGACCTGTCCAAAGCAAACCCTCCACGTAGGCCCTGGGGTGGCTGCAGGGCATGGCGATCCTGAGTTGGACCTCCGCTTGTGCCACACCAGACAGGTTTTAGTTCTGAGGTCACCTAAAGGGGCACTGCAGGGAGTGCAATTATTTACAGCAAATAGTTTTTGGGCTGCACACAGTTCTCAGCCACAAAGTTCTTGATGTACCCTGACGGGTAGTTAGAGGCAAGCAAGAAAAGTGTCCATTTCACTTAGATTGTCCATTATAAGGCAAAACACAAGTTAATAAATACATATACATGAAAATACTCAATATAATACCACAAGGGCAACTATCTACACTGTCAGAGTTTCCTTCTTTACTCTCTGTATCTGACAGGGGTCTGACCTCATGTGCTACGTGTCAACCTACGTGGTACTGGGATGCGTGAGGCACTAGCATTTGCACTACCTCCCATTCTGTCAGTTCTAAGTGTTGGGGAACTGCAGGGTTGCCTTAACCTCTCTACGGGACTGGCAAGTATACCATTGGCTGGGCCTTCTTGCTCTGCTCCAACCGGGAATCCTTCTTCCGGGGATTCTTCTTGAGCAGGCTCTTCTGAAGCACTTACAGGCTCTACTTGCTGTGGAGGGTCTTCTGGCTGTTGAAAGAAGTGGATCACAGGTATTATTATTGCTCCTCCTAGTTGAGGCCAATCTGCTTGGAAATCTCTTAAGTCAGTATGGAGTACTGCTTCTTTAGGTTCCTCCTGGATAATGAGAGGCACTTCTTCTTGGGGCATTAGCAGGTCTGGACACAACTTCAGATGGTCTCTAGATACCGTTGCAGTCGTTCTTTCTCCGTCTCTACTAATTAGGCAGGTCTTCCTATTATCATATCTTGAATTTAACACAGTGTAGGGTTCTCTCTCCCACTGGTCATCAAGTTTGTGGTTTCTCCTTTTCCTCTTTAACACCACTTCTCCTGGTGTGAAGGGTTCTGCGGGCGCACTTTTATTGTAGTGGGCTTCCTGCTTGTTCCTTACCCGAGTGAGACTGTCTTCGACACAGGCCTGTACTCTTCTGTACTGCTCCTGTCTGGTTGTGTCCCAGTCCTCAGTGGACATATCTGCTTCTGGTTCTACTACACCAAGCTCCAGGTCCATGGGCAACTTCCCGAGTCTGGCTCGCATGAGATATGCTGGAGTACAATTGGTGGAACTCACAGGTATGTGGTTGCACAGATCTACCAGGTCAGGTAGTAGGTCTGGCCACTGATTTCTCTCCTCTAGTGGTAAGGTCTTCAGCAGGTCGATGACGATGTTATTCATCTTTTCACAGAGACCGTTGGTTTGGGGGTGGTACGGTGTAGTCCAGATCTTTTTACACCCGTACAGATGGCAGAACTCCTTGAACAATTCGGCCTCAAAGGCTGAGCCTTGATCTGGTAGCACCTGCTCTGGGTATCCATGGGGCCTGCAGAAGTACGCCTGAAATGTCTTCGCCGCAGTTTCTGCCGTCAGATCCTTGACGGGGGCGACCACCAGGAACCGGGAGTAGTGATCCACCATGGTCAGGGCATAGGAATATCCTGACCTGCTGGGTGACAGCTTGACATGATCCAGGGCCACGATCTCCAGCGGACGAGTCATCTTTATGGGTTGCAGGGGTGCCTTCTGGCTCCTGTAGTCTTTTTTTCTGAGGCTACAGGGTCCACACTTATGGCACCACCTCTCGATGGAACTGCGCATTCCTGCCCAATAAAACCGACACTTCAGCAGGGTTTCTAGCTTCTTCCAGCCAAAGTGCCCTGCCTGATCGTGGTAGGCCTCCAACACCATCTGGATGTCTGTCTTGGCCACCACTCTCTGTCATACCATCTCATGGGTTTTGGTGTTGACGTACCTCCGGCACAGCTTCTCGCTATAGATGAACAGCCGGCTCTTCTCACTCCACAGCTGCTTGGCTTGGATAGACGCTTCCTTCTCCAGGGAGGAACCTTCCTGGGTTATCAGTTCTTTGATATGGCTGACAACCGTGTTGCTGTCCTGGGTCTCCTTCCAGCTGTGGTGAGGCAGGGGGTTTAACGTCTTACCACGTTGCCTCCTTGAGGCTCGTTGCTTGTGGACCATCCCATTCCGATGAAAGGCAGGTAGTTCAATCTCCTCCAGGTCATCCACTTCCTCTTCAGTGTCCAATTGGTGAGGCATCCTGGACAGGGCATCGGCGTTGGCGTTCTTGCGGCCCGCCCGGTACTTAATAGTGAATTGGTAGCTTGACAGCCGAGCCATCCATCGTTGCTCCATGGCTCCAAGCTTGGCTGTTTCCAGATGAGTCAAGGGGTTATTATAAGTGAAGGCAGTGAATTTACTGGAGGCTAGGTAGTGCTTGTGACTCGCCCCCTGGGCCGTGGGGCACTCGGAACCGGGCAATAGGGAGACGATGGGGGTAGTAGTGGCAACCCGGTCCGTGGCTCAGGGTGGTCAGACCAGTGGTAGTCTGCTGTGTGCTTGCAGCTGCTGGGCCTGGGGTGGTAAAGTCCCCTTTACCTGCCTCGGTCCTCGTGGCTCCCTCCGCAGTGTCGTCTCCGGCCTTCACTCCTCCTTCACCGTCCTCAGAGGCAGGCATACTCCGGGGTGCGGGTGATGCCTGCCGCTTCCGGGTTCCAGCCTGCCGGGCCAGTTCTTCTCTCCATTCGTTAAGCGCATCCCGCTGCGCCCGGACCATCCTCCGATCCAGGTCCTCCAGTGCGGATCTCTAGGGAGCTGCGCCAGGATCTCCGCCAGGCTTCATGGCAGTTCAGCCTGCAGCAGGCTCCGGGCCAAGGTATTGGTGCTGCTGAATGCTTCCTCCATTCCCGGGTGTGGTCTGTCTAGACTGATCCAGATCGCGCCCTGCCCCACAGTTTTCTTCTCTTCCCACCCCCATTGGAGGTGGTCCTGGGGCAACCTGGTGACAATCACTTTCAGGGGCAGCCCCCCCGGCTTGATGGACATCTCCACAGCCGCGCTCATGGCTGTTGGGGGTGGGCTCCTTCTTTGGCGCCATTCTGGGACCTGACCCACGATGGGAGGCGGCTTCCTGTGGTCTTTTGGCGCGCACATTATGGCGCTCGTTCTTCTGGGGTGGGCGCCATCTTTAACACAGTGAAACAGTCTCTTTTCAGGCGTGCAATACCCGTTTGTGGTGGGTTGGTAACGATCCTGCCGACTACTCCAAAGCTGACTCGCCCCCTGGGCCGTGGGGCACTCGGAACCGGGCAATAGGGAGATGATGGGGGTAATAGTGGCAACCCGGTCCGTGGCTCAGGGTGGTCAGACCAGTGGTAGTCTGCTGTGTGCTGTAGGTAATGTCCGACTACGCCACCCATGGATTGCGGATATTTTGAACCGCCGCTGCAAGGCAGACCGCTGAGGCTGATGATGTATGCATCTGAGGTAGTGTAACTCCCCACGGGAAGAGTGCAGCCCCAGGGCAGTGTAGTGAATGGTGGGGGTGATGGTGAAGAGAGTCCCAATACCGTTAGTGCTGGAGGAGCAAGGAGTACACTGACAACGTACTGCAGTCCAATGTCTTTTACTCACAGTTCATATGCTCCGGGTCACTTCAGCGCAAGCAGTGACCACCCAAGCCGTACGGTGTTCACCAGGTGAGGGACTCGTCAACCCCCAGGCAGTTCAGGAGTATGGCTCAGGACCCCCTTCTATCCTTTCTCTGGCCTGCCCCACCAGTGACCAACTTTTGTCCAGCTGCCGCGGATCTGCGCGGGTAAACGTGGGCCCCGTTCCCCACTGTCCTATATGGTGCCTTCCTAGCAGGTTTGGTGAGGTGTCGCACCAATAAATGATCACGACCTCCGGTCTTTGGCTGAGGGTAGTTTCTCCTCCACCAACTTGGGATCCGGTACCCTAAATCTGCCTGACCCGTCAACCGATATTCTCATGGGCTCTTAGGGTCCCTTCTGTCTTCTTGTTCCAGAGCCCTTCTGTTTCTCTGTCTCTTCCCCTTCTTTCCTGTTCCTTCTTCTCCTCCTTCCTCGGCCTCTTCTCTAGGCCCACTTCTGAGCAGAGCTCCAACAGAGCCTTCACTCCCTGTCTTCTCCTCTCACTGACTGAACGACTCAACCCAGATCTAAGATGGTGCCCACATTTTATACTTCCCTCTAAAACATGAGCCCAGGTGACCAGCAACCAATGAGCTCCTACCTACGCTCAGGAACCGTCCCCTCCTGCTCCTACATCACCGGGTTTTCCTCCCCTCTCCCCACTCCAGCCAGGGACATGGTCTGTCGTGCCTGCATTAGTACTTAAATGGGAGCACCGTTGAACTGTCCCCCGGAAATGGGGTGTGTGTGCTGCATGCTGCTACCTGAGCCCTGGTCCATACTCCATCCTTACCCGGGAGAGGGATATCACACCTCTGGCAGAGGTGCAATACCTCTGTTGCGACCGAGCCCTCGGGGCGCTACATTTGAATTGCTCGGTGATGGCCCAGACCAGGGCCAGGAACTCTAACTTGAAGCTGCTATAGTTCTCCGGGTTCCTCTCGGTCGGGCGGAGCTTCCTGCTTGCATAGGCGATCACCTTCTCCTTGCCATTCAGCTCCTAATCCTTCGTTGCTGACATCAGTGTACAGCAGGAATGGTTGGCTGTAGTCAGGGTAGGCTAGGATCTCTTCGCCGGTCAGGATCTCCTTCATCACATGAAAGGATTCAGACTGCTCCTTACCCCACTGGAACGGGGGATTTCTACCTCTGGGGGACTGTCCTACCAGGAGGTCTTGCAGAGGCGCCGCTTTCTTAGTATAGTCCTTCACAAACCTCCGGTAATACCCGACTAGTCCCAGGAACTGATGTACCTCCTTGAGGCTCTTCGGCTCTGGCCATTTCTGGATGACAGTGACCTTCTCTGGGTCAGGTGCTACTCCCTCTGGATTAACGATGTGCCCCAGGTACTGTACCTTCCTCTTGAGCAGGTGGCACTTTGAGGGCTTCAGCTTCATCCCATACCGGGACAGTGACTCAAATACCTCCGCCAGGTGCTTCAAGTGGTCCTCATACGTTTTGGAGTACACTATCACATCGTCCAGGTATAGTAGTACAGTCTCGAAGTTGCGGTGTCCCAGGCAGTGTAACGCTCTCAGCCCTCCCTAGGAAGATGGGGGTACTCGGGCCGGGTCAGATGTTGGGGGTTGCAGCCGTGGCCTGGACCCGTTCCATGCCCAGGGCCGTAACATAAAAGATTTAATGGGCTTTCAGGGTTGGTGTTAATCGAGTGGTTGTATTGACTACGCCACCTGTGGTGTCTGGTGATGGCCACCAGCGCTGCGGCAGTCCTCCGAGGCGGGATGTAGTGGCAGCTGTGGATGGTGCTACTCCCCACAGGCGGAGCAGGGCCTCAGGGCAGAGACGCGGATGGAGGGAGTAGTAGTGAACTCTGGTGCAGTGCGGTGCGGCGCGAGAATAAAGGACCGGAGGCCATAGGGGCAGTCTTCCAGGTTTTTACTCACGGTAGAGCATGCAGCTGCAAGGCTTCTCCCTGCTCCTCACGGCGCTCTGCGGCCACCAGGACCGGGGGTCCGACAACCTCCGAGTAGTTCATGTTGGAATAATACATATTAATCTGTAGGTGTATTGCAACAACTACTGTGCTGTTTCATGTGTTGTGCATATTGTGAGGTTGTTAACAAAGTTTAGTTAAAAAAAAAAAAAACTCACACAGACAGGATGCCCCCTCCTTCTCTTCCTGTGTTGTTGTTATATGTCGTTTGATTTCCTCATGCTGCAGTAACACCAGACTCCATGCTGTGTCTATGCTGGATATGAATAAACCTACATTCTGTGTTCTAAACTCTGGATGTCACGCGGATTAATCCTCTGCTACCAGGTTATGGGCCCAGATGTACCAGAGTCCCCAGAGTCCCAGAGTCACAAATCCCCAGAACACAGAAGAAAGAAAGACAGCAAACTGAGAAGAAGCAAAGATGGCCACCAGCAGCAGCTCCATGAAATTTACAGTGCCAAGTCTCACTAACCAGAATTATCAATCCTGGAAATTCAAAGTGAAAATGCTGCTGATAAGAGAAGGTAAGTGGAAATACACACAGGAGCCTAAACCTGACCCAGTGCCACAGGAGTGGACAGAGATGGATCAGAAAGCACAAAGTACCATATCACTCAGTATAGATGATGACCAGATTGTGCATGTGTGTAAATGTAATACTGCAAAGGAAATGTGGGAGCAGTTGCAAAAGGTACATGAGAGGATAAATTTAAGCAATAAGCTCTATCTCATGAGAAAGCTGTACCAGTCTAAGCTACAGAAAGGTCAGGATATGCAGGATTACATAAGAAGTGTTCTGGAAGTTGTAGAACGCCTGAGAGGCATTGGGGAAGATCTAAAGGACTTTCATGTGGCCGCATTACTGCTTAGTGGCCTTCCAGAGAGCTATGATACGCTTGTAACCGCACTAGATGCGCGTCCAGATGATGAGCTTACACTGGAGTATGTCAGGGGGAAGCTCATAGATGAATATAAGCGAAAGGCAGAAGGTGTAAACAGTAGGACATGCAACACAGAATCTGCTTTACAGACACAAAACCTAACTGATAACAGGAAGCACATAAAAGAAACACATGAATGTTTTGTTTGCAAGAAATCAGGACATTTGAAAGCTGACTGCAGAGTCTGGAAAGCTTGAATGAATCAGCTGAAAAAGCAAAGCAGTCATCAAAGGGTTAAAAGTGCTGTATCTGGAGAAAATGATTCTGTGAATACTGAAACTGCATTTACTGTCAGTGCAAATACATCAAAGCATGCATGGTGTATAGACTCTGGAGCAACTAGTCACATGACTAATAACAGAGACTTCTTTTCTAAGCTTGACCAAAGTAAATCAGAGAAAGTAATTATTGCTAATGGTCAGTACATGACTTCAGAAGGCATAGGAGATGGATATATTAATTGTCAAATCTCACCAACACAAAGCAGGAAGATCCCAGTAAAGGATGTGCTGTATGTGCCTAGTCTTGAAAGTAATCTACTATCTGTGAAGAAACTCACAAAACAAGGAAATGAAGTTACATTTAAGCATGATAGCTGCATCATCTCAAAGGAAGGTCACACACTAGCAGAGGGAAACATCACAGATGAACTTTATCAGCTGAAATGCAAAGAGTGTGTGTATACAGCGCAACAAGAAGAGCATAAAAACGATATTCATGTGTGGCATAGGCGTCTGGCACACAGAGACCCAGAAGCAATAAGAAAGTTAGTCCAAAAGCAACTAGCTGAGGATATTACAATTGATCTATGTAACCAGACAATGAAGTGTACTAGCTGCATCAAAGGGAAAATGTCTAGGAAAGCTTTTCCTAAGAGAATTAGTACAACAACAGCACAGCCACTAGATTTAATACACACAGATGTCTGTGGTCCAATGAGCACTCTGACTCCAGGGAAGAAGAGATATTTTCTCACATTTATTGATGATCATTCAAGATATACAGTTGTCCACCTGCTTCACAGCAAGAAGGAAGTTCCAGAGAAACTTGAAATATACCTAGTTGAAGTATATAATAAATTTGGAAGAATGCCAAAGATTCTACGTGCAGATAATGGGACTGAATATACAAGTAATGAGACACAGAGCATTTTAAAGAAAAATGGAATCCTATTTCAGACCACTGTACTGTACAACCCAGAGCAAAATGGTGTCGCGGAAAGAAGGAACCGAACACTATGTGAAAGTGGAAGAAGCTTGTTATTTGATGCAAATCTGCCTACAGCATATTGGGGTGAAGCAATCATGACAGCTTGCTAACTTCAGAACAGACTACCAGGTAAAGCTACAGAGAAAACTCCATTTGAGCAATGGAATAGCAGAAAGCCAAAACTACATCACATAAGAATATTCGGAAGTAAAGCATTTGTACATGTTCCCAAAGAAAAGCGAACTAAGTGGGAATCTCACGCTAAGGAAGGTATCCTGGTAGGCTACAGCGAAACCCAGAAAGGTTATAGGATTCTACACCCAGAAACAAACAAGATCACAATAAGTAGAGATGTAGTGATTGATGAGAACTTTGTATCACCCAAGTTTTGTGACATCACGCCAGTAGTCCAGCTGAAGTCACAATTACAAGACAGCAACAAGGAGGATGTAGAGGTCTGGCTGGATTCTTCAACTAATGAAGGAACAACAGAAAAATCAGGTGAATCTGAAATCAGGAGATCGTCAAGATCAAATAAAGGTATACCAGCTAAACGTCTATCCTACATTGTCAAGACACTACCTGAGTCAGAGCCGCAGTCATGGGATGAAATGCAAGCACTACCTGTCCATGAAAGAACAAAGTGGATCGATGCCGCTAATGAGGAAATCAAATCGCTTCATCAATTCCAAACTTGGAAACTCACCAAGCTACCACAGGGCAAAAAGGCAATCAAGTGCAAGTGGGTCTTCAAAACCAAATATGACTCTGAAGGTAAAGTCCACAGATTCAAAGCAAGGTTGGTCGCAAAAGGATATTCTCAAAAGTATGGCGAAGATTACGATGCTACATTTGCTCCAGTCGCTAAACAGACCACGTTCAGAGCTTTGTTAGCTGTAGCTGCTGTACAAAAGATGTATGTCAGGCATTTGGATATAAAAACTGCCTTTTTAAATGGTGACATTGAGGAGGACTTATACATGACTCAACCTGAAGGTTATGTAAAAAGAGGTGAAGAGAATCTTGTTTGCAAACTACAAAAATCTCTCTATGGTCTTAAGCAATCAGCAAGAGCATGGAACACCAAGATGAATAAAGTCTTGTTGGAAGAAGGATTTAAAAGAGGTCAAGCAGATCCGTGCTTATACACAAAATATACAGATGGGAAGTGGATGTATATTCTCTTATATGTGGACGACGTGATTGTTGTTCATCAACACGACGCAGAAATTGGAAAAATGACTGAAATTCTGAAACAAAAGACCTTGGAAGTGTGACATATTATCTAGGAATCCAAATCCAGAGAGAGGAAGATGGAAGTTTTCTTCTAAACCAAAGTGCAAAAATTAATTTGATTCTAAATCAGTTTAAAATGTCAGAGGCCAAAGGTATATCAACCCCAATGGAACCATCCTACCTGAAGCTGGAAGGAGAAGATGACCTGTTGCCTAACAATGAGAAATATCGTCAGGCAGTGGGGGCACTTCTATACATATCAACTATGACTCAACCGGACATCACAACAACAGTTGGAATCCTTTGCAGATATGTGGAAAAACCGCGCCAAAGAGACTGGAATGCTGTTAAGAGACTTCTCCGATATTTGAAAGAAACGCAAGATGTAAATTTAAAACTATCTGCAGCAGGAGATCTAGAACTTACCGGCTATGTAGATGCGGATTGGGCTGGTGATTCGCGTGATCGTAAATCCACAAGTTGGAGAAAGTTCAATCTCCTGGTCTAGTAGGAAACAAGTGTCTGTTGCCTTGTCATCTACAGAAGCGGAGTATGTGTCCGCAGCCTATGCAAGCCAGGAGGTTGTTTGGCTAAGACAATTGATGGACGATCTTGGCAAACCGACAACTCAGCCGACGGTGATTTATGAGGACAGCCAAGGATGCATTAAACTTGCATGCAGTGAAAAGATCAGTGCTAGAACCAAGCACATTGACGTCAGACATCATCATCTACGTGATTTGATAGATCGTGGCATAATTCAGTTTGTCTATTGTGAAACTGATAAGATAGTAGCTGACATTATGACAAAGCCATTGCCACGAGCTAGGTTCCAAGAATTGAGAACCACAATGGGACTAAGAGGATAAGTAGTTGTTGAGTGGGGGAGTTGGAATAATACATATTAATCTGTATGTGTATTGCAACAACTACTGTGCTGTTTCATATGTTGTGCATATTGTGAGGTTGTTAACAAAGTTTAGTTAAAAAAAAAAAAAAAAAACTCACACAGACAGAATGCCCCCTCCTTCTCTTCCTGTGTTGGAGTTATATGTCCTTTGATTTCCTCATGCTGCAGTAACACCAGACTCCATACTGTGTCTATGCTGGATATGAATAAACCTACATTCTGTGTTCTAAACTCTGGATGTCACGCGGATTAATCCTCTGCTAACAGTTCAGGTGCTTTAGACAGGACCCCGCACCGGAGTGTTCCTAGACTTCTTACTAAGTTCTCTCCTGTCCGGGTATACTACGTGTGGTAAGGCCAGGTCTCCCTCTGGTCTATGCACAGAACAAGGGTACTGGTTGCGACTCCGCTCCGTCCGTTACCCGGTGGAATCCACTGAGCCTTCCGGGCTATCCTGACTAGGACGTGAAGTGACAAAGTCAGGTATCAGGGGCCGGTACCCCTTTTGCAGCAGGAGTCCCTCTGACTAGGCCAGAATAAAGAGTACAGGTGGCGTATGCCGCTCCGTCTGTATTCTCCGGGATCCTTTTGCCTGTGGAGCTTTACTCCTCCGCTCCCCTCCAGGCCTTCTTAAGTAGGGACCTTGACCAGGTAGAGACAGCCGTTAACTCTTGTCCGCTCCTCGACTCAAGGCCAGAGTACAAAGACCGTGTCCCCATCAACTGCAGGTTCACACAGAAAGCCACGTTCAGTGATGAAGATCACAATCAAAAGACCTTGAACTTAAGATGGCTGGCTATTAAATATGAATTTAGTATGTGTAACCTCTAAGTGTGTCCTCCACCCTCACCCACTACTAGCTTCCCCCTTTTTTTGGTTCCCCCATCTCCACTTATCCCAGCTGGGGCAGCACCCTAGTGCATATAAGCCCCCCCCTACAGGTGGAGAGATGTAGTGATGAATGCAGAGGTGGGGTCCTGACTAGTGTTGAGCATTCCGATACTGTAATATCGGGTATCGACCAATATTCGCGGTATCGGAGTTCCGATACTGAGTTCCGATACTTTTAGAATATCAGATACCGGAATCGGAAGTTCCCATAATGCCTGCGCTCTGCAGTGTCTCTGAAGGATGACAAGCTGGATGGCAGCGCTCAGCTGCGATCCAGCCTGTCGTCAGAATGCCAGCATGAGAGAATTCTCCTGATTGTTTAAAAGTCGGCGGGCGGTAAAAAGCCTGCGGGCGGTAAAAAGCCGCCGGCTTTTAAACAATCACACAGCCCCATACTGCTTCCCCCCAGCCTCCCATCCCGATCCTCCGCTCCCTCCGCCACCTCCCATCCCGATCGTAAGTTAAGACCGGGCGGGGAGCGCAGCACCAAGGAGTGGGGAGCGAAGGACCCGGGCGGGGAAGCCGGCAGTGAAAAGACTTCACCGCGGGCTTTCCCGCTCTGTGCTGCGCTCTCCCGCCGGTTATTTCAAATGAACAGCTGAGGAATCAGCTGATGCTGATCAGCTGTTCATTTGAAGTAGCCACGGTGCCCTCAGAGGGTTCATGTGAGTTCATGCTTGACTGCATGAACTCACATCAACTTTCCCACGGCCGCACAGGTCAGCCACACCTCCCAGACCATTCCATCAATCCAGGAAGATGAGAATCCCATACCATTCAAGTCTTCCTGGATCATGGCTGAGCACCTGGGGTGGTACAAGAGGATGGACCTGAATGTCCTGGTCATGATTGGTGTGTGCGTGGTGTCTGCGGGTGTTTGCGGGTGTCTGTGGGTGTTTGCATGTGTTTGCGCGATGTCTGCGGGTGTCTGCGTGCAGGCAGACATAGGCCGATGTGACACTACTATTCCCATCGGCCTATGTCTGTCCCCGGTCCACTCGTGCCAGCAGGATCAGCTCGATGGGAGCAGTAGTTCGCATCAGCCTGATCCTGCTATTTAAACTGCCCCATATGTTATTTTTGCCCCTATACATCTTTTATACTTTTAGGCCCCGATATATTTTTTTTGTTGTTTTTGGTCCCCAATAAATTTTAAATACATTTCATTGGTTGCCAGTGGTTACCTAAAATAAATTACAGGTAACTATTTTTTTTTTTAGTAAACTAAGAATTAAATAAAATGGTGTGTTTTATTTCAAATAAATTATTTTTTTCTGGGTGTAGTGTGTGTTTTTTTTTTTTAACACTTTGTAGGTTAGTAATGGGGGTGTCTTATAGACGCCCATCATTACTAACCTTGGCTTCATGGCAGCTGGCGCTGACATGAACCCCACCACTATTACCGCCTGCCACAGCACCAGGGCAGCGTGGAAAAGCGAGGCTAAGCGCCAGATTTGACGCACAAATAGGATGTGCCAAATCTGGGGCGACTGAGGGCTGCTATTTCTAGCCTGGGAGGGGGGCAATATTCATGGCACTCTTCCTGGACTATTAATATCAGCCCCCAGCTGTCTACCTAGCCTTTGCTAGCTATTAAAATAAGGGGACCCCACATCATTTTTTGGGGGGTCCCCCATTTTAATAGCTAGTAAAGGCTAGGTATTCAGCTGGGGGCTGATATTAGTAGCCTGGGAAGCTCCGTGGGTATTACCCCTTTCCCAGGCTTCAAACATCTGCCCCAGGTGTCTGCTTAACCTTCGCTAGAGGAGGAGCCACACGCCAATTTTTTTTTTAATAAATCCTTTATTTTAACACTAAATGACACTTGAGGGGTTAATAAAGATGCAGTCCCTAAATTATTGTTAATTTTTTAATTAATTTTTCCCAAAAATTTTGACGTGGGCTTCGCCATATTTTTGTATGCCAGCCAGGTACAGCATCCAGGAACGGGCTGCCCCCAACCCCCAGCTGCCTATTTGTACCTGGCCAGACACAACAATATAGGGAAGCCCTTTTTTTTAAATTATTTCATGAATTTCATGAAATAATTAAAAAAAAGAAATACGTAGGGCTTCGCCCTATTTTTGTGTCCAGCCAGGTACAACTAAGCAGCTGGGGGCTGGAATCCGCAGCGCAGGGTGGCCCAAGCTTTGTGGGCTCCCCCCTGCTGCGAACTGCAGTCCGCAGCCACCCCAGAAAATGTCGCGTTCATGGAAGCGCCATCTTCTGGCGCTGTATCCAGCTCATCCAGGGCCCTGGTGCGGTGGCTCACTGGGTAATAAAGGGGTTAGGGCCAGCTTTGTATTATCCGCTGGCCCTAAGCCCGAAACTCATGGGGCCACGCCAATATTAGGCTATGTGCCCACAATGCAGAAATGAAGCAGAAATTTTCCTGACCATTTCCGCATCTCCTTGCCAGAAAAACGCATGCGGATTCTATGTGCATTTTTGACGCGTTTTTGAAGAGTTTTTGAAGAGAAATAAAGATAGTGAAGGAAAAAAAAAGGCCAATTTGATGTCATTTCCTAGTCCAACCCCTAATCAATGTATAAAAAAAAAAAAAAAAAGGGGTGAGCTCACACGTATTTTTAAGGAAATGAGGGAAGGCTGAGGGCTGATTTAATAGTCTGGGAAGTAGCCAAGGATCATGGCCCCTTCCCTTGCTATTAATATCAGTCCGCAGCAGTTAGCTCAGGCTTTACAGCCCATTCTACAGATGGGACCCCCCCCCAAAAAAAAAAAAAAAAAATAGGGCCCCCCTATAAATTGGAGCCAGCAAAGGCTAGGCGGACAGCTGCGACCTGATATTAATAGCCTAGAAAGGGGCCATGTTTATAGGCCCCCTCCCAGGCTATAATATCGGCCCTCAGCCGCCCCAGATTTGGCACATCCTATTTGTGCGCCAAATCTGGCGCTTAACCTCGCTCTTCCACACTGCCCTGGTGCGGTGGCAAGGGGTAATAGTGGTGGGGTTCATGTCAGCGCCTGCTGCCATGAAGCCCAGGTTAGTAATGATGGGCGTCTATAGGACACCCCCATTACTAACCTACAAAGTGTTAAAAAGAAAAAACACACACTACACCCAGAAAAAAATAATTTATTTGAAATAAAACACACCATTTTATTTAATTCTTAGTTTATTTTCTTTTAGTAGTTACCTGTCCACGTTCCTGCGCTGATCTCCCATGCACAGCTGTCACATCTGGAGATGTGACAGCTGTCATGGCTGCTGTAAGCTCACACTGCCGGGAACACGTCCGCTCCCGGCAGCGTGAGCCCCTGACTGAGGTCACCGGAGTGCATTCAGTCAGCGCAGCTCCGGTGACCTCCTTTACGGCCCTGCTGAACCGTGGGAATTTCTCACGGTACAGCAGGGCCGTAAAGGAGCTAACCGGAGCAGCGCTGCCTGAATTCCGGGGAACCCACTTATGCAATGACGGGGCTGCTTTACGGCCCCGTCATTCTGGCGGCGGCAGCGGTTTAGAGCGCTCACATTTTATGTGGCTGCTCTAAACTGGAGATCTTCGTGGGACACTTGTGGACTACTATGGAGGGGTAAGGATAAGGTTGTGGTTTATTATTTTATATTTTATTACAGGAGATCAATGGCTTCGGGGAATTAGGTGTCTAGGTGAGTATAGGTGTATTTTTTTATTTTTTACTTTATTTTAGGTGGCGATCGGCGGGGACAGGTAATGTATAAACTAATTTATTTTAGGTAACCACTGGCCACCAATGAAATGTATTTAAAATTTATTGAGGACCAAAAACAAAAAAAATATATGGGGGCCTAAAAGAATAAAAGATGGATAGGGGCAAAAATAACATATGGGGCAGTTTAAATAGCAGGATCAGGCTGATCCCATCGAGCTGATCCTGCTGGCACGAGTGGACGGGGGACAGACATAGGCCGATGGGAGTAGTAGTGTCACATCGGCCTATGTCTGCCTGCACACAGACACCCGCAGACATCGCGCAAACACCCACAGACACCCGAAAACACCCACAGACTCTGCGCAGACACCCGCAGACACACGCAAACACCCACAGACACCGCGCACACACTAATCATCTCCATCCTCTTGTACCACCCCAGGTGCTCAGCCATGATCCAGGAAGACTTGAATGGTATGGGATTCTCATCTTCCTGGATTGATGGGATGGTCTGGGAGGTGTGGCTGACCTGTGCGGCCGTGGGAAAGTTCATGTCAGTTCATGCAGTCAAGCATGAACTCACATGAACCCTCTGAGGGCACCGCGGCTACTTCAAATGAACAACTGATCAGCATCAGCTTATACCTCAGCTGTTTATTTGAAATAACCGGCGGGAGAGTGCAGCACAGAACGGGAAAGCCCGCGGTGAAGTCTTTTCACTGCCGGCTTCCCTGCCCAGGTCCTAAGCTCCCCGCTCCCTGATGCTGCGCTCCCCGCCTGGTCCTAACTTACGATCGGGATGTGAGGTGGCGGGGGGAGTGGAGTATCGAGATGGGAGGCTGCAGGGAAGCAGTATGGGGCGGTGTGATTGTTTAAAAGCCGGCGACTTTTTACCGCCCGCCGGCTTTTTGCCACCCGCCGGCTTTTAAACAATCAGGAGAATTCTCTCACGCTGGGATTTCATTCCGATATTAGCGTCCCATTGACTTGCATTGGTTTCCGGTATCGGAATCGGCGATATCCGATATTTTTTGGGTATCGGTCCGATCCAATCAGATCCGATATTTCCCGATATCGGAAGGTATCGCTCAACACTAGTCCTGACAGCTGCACCATCCTTACCTCGAAAGAGAGATACCACACCTCATTAAAGAAATGCGGTACCCCTGTTGCGACCGAACCCTCAGGGGCGCCACAGCAGCGCTCCATTAATCTCTGGAACGTTCCGGGGGCATTGCAGAGTCCAAACGGCATGCTATTGAACTCGCAGAGTCCCATCGGGGTAGTGAAGGCCATCTTCTCCCGATCCTCCTTAGCAACAGCTACTTGCCAGTACCCTCTAGTGAGGTCAAGGGTGGAGAAGTAATTTGCAGACTTCAAGGCAGCCAGGGATTCTCTATACGTGGTAAAGGGTATGCATCTTTATGTGTAATGCGATTTACTTGTCTGTAATCTACTCACATTCTCATGCTTCTGTCCTTTTTCCAGAACTAGGTGAGTGTGGCGCCCCTGAGGGTTCGACCGCCACAGGAATGCTGCACTTCTTTAATGGAGTGTGGTGTTCCTCCTCTGAGGTAAGGCCGGTGTGATGGTAGTTACCTAGCCTCTTGCATCCAACACCACATCTCCACCAGAGGGAGCTAGTATGCACTAGGTGCTGCACTCCTGGTTACAGGGAGCCTGGGGAACACAAAGTGGTAGGAACCAGTTAGTGGGTGTGGGTGGAGGAACAGTTAGTCAGTTACACTTCTAATTTCATATTTAATAGAATGCCATCTTTGGTCTCTTGCTGGTCCTTTTGGTTCTGTGTGGACCTGTCCTTCTAAGTGGTCGTACTGTGCTGTCAAAATACTGTGTGTAAAGTGACTTCCCTCCGGGAGCGCAGATCCTGTGTGGGCCTGCACCGGCATGGGACACAGCCCTCGTACCCCGATCTATGGGACGAGAGGTAGGTTGCAGACGAGGAATGTCTCAACCCGGCCAAGGACCCCGATCAAGAAGGCCCGGGAGCTTTAGAGTGTGGCTCCCTAGCAAATGGGTCCCGGGGAGGATGCAGACGGAGCGGAGTACGCCACCTGTCCTCGCCTACCTGATCTATTCAGAGGGATTCCGGCTGCAAGAGGGGTACCGGCCCCCGACACCCGACCTCGTACTCTATGTCCAGGACGGGAAAGCCCGGTTAGGCCCTGAGCATCCCGCTGGGCTTGGGATGGAGAGGAATTGCCACCCGAGCCATATACCTGAGAGTGTAGCGCACCGAGGGTTCGGCCGCTACAGGGGTATTGCACCTCAACCAGAGGTGTGATATTCCACTCCCGGGTAAGGATGGAATGTGGACAGGGCTCAGTTAGCTGCATACAGCACACACACCCCATTTCCGGGGGACAGCTCAACGGTGCTCCCACTAGACAGAAGTGCAGGCACGACCGACTATGTCCCTGTCTGGAGTGGGGAGGGGGGTGGAACACCCAGTGCTGTAGGGGCAGATAGGGGTTGGTTCCTGAGCGTAGGAAGGAGCTCATTAGTTGCTGGTCACCTGGGCTCATGGTCAGAGGGAGGTATAAAAGGTGGGCACCATCTTAGTTCAGCATTCAGTCTGTCCAGAGAGAAGAAGACAGGGAGCAGAGGCTCTGTAGATGCTCTGCTCAGAGACAGGCCTAGAGCAAAGGCCGGAGCCTGAGAGGAGAAGGAGAAGTGGGCCTGGAGAAGAGGCCAAGGGGAAAAAGGAGAAGACAGAACAGGAAAGAAGGAGAAGGGAGAGAGAAACAGAAGGGCTCAGGAACAAGAAGGCAGAAGGGACCCTAAGAACCCACGAGAATCCAGGGTGAAGGGTCAGGCAGATTAAGGGTACCGGATCCCAAGTTGGTGGAGTAGAAACAACCCTCAGCCAAAGACCGGTCGTCGTGATCATTTATTGGTGTGACACCTCATGAAACCTGCTAGGAAGGCACCATATAGGACAGCGGAGAACGGGGCCCACGTTTACCCGCACGAGTCCGCGGCAGCTGGACATAAGTGGGTCACTGGTGAGGAAAGCCAGAGAAAGGAAAGAATGGGGTCCTGTGCCACATTCCTGAGCTGCCTGGGAGTTGACCGAGCCCCTCACCTGGTGGACGCAGTACGGCTCGGGCGGTCACTACCTGTACAGAAGTGACCTGGAGTACCTGAACTGTGAGTAAAAGACGTTGGACTGCAGTACGTTGTCTGTGTGCTCTTTCGCTCCTCCAGCACTAACCATACTGAGACTTTCACTACCATCACTCCCAACATTCCTACACTGCCCTGGGGTTATACTCCTCCCGTGGGGAGTCAAGCCATTCACTGCTGCACACTTCCATCAGCCCCAGCGGTCTGCCTTGCAGCGGCGGTTCCTAATGACCGCAAATCCACGGGTGGCGTAGTCGGACATTATCTAAGAGACTGCCACTGGTCTGACCACCCTGAGCCGCGGGACCGGGCCGCCACTACTACTACTCCCAGCGTCTCCCTATTGCCCGGTTCCGCGTGCCCCACGGCCCAGGGGGTGAGTCAGTTTTTGCATAGTCGGCAGGATTTTGTGCCCGCTAACAATGGGTACTGCGCGCCTGAAGAGAAAGAGACTGTTTTATTGAAATTGACTGAGTTGAAAATGGCGCCCGCCCTAGAAGAACGAGCGCCATAATGTGCGCGCCAAAAGACCACAGGAGGCCGCCTCCCATCGTGGGCCAGGTCCCAGAATGGCGCCAAAGAGGAAGCCCGCCCCCAACAACCATGAGCTCGGCAGTGGAGATGTCCATCAAAGTGGGGGGGCTGCCCCTGAGAGTGATTGTCAGCAGAATGCCCCAGGACCACCCCTCATGGGGGCGGAAAGAGAAGAAAACTGCGGGGCAGGGGGCGGTCTGGATCAGTCTGGCCAGGCCGCACCCGGAGATGGAGAAAGGAGCCAGCTCCAACACCTTGGCAAGAGGCCTGCTGCAGGCCGCACCACCTTGCAGCTTCGCAGAACTGCTAGCCCACCTCCCCAAGGGAGACCCCGCGTATGCGCAGGCGGCGCTGGAGGAACTGGACTGGAGGATGGTCCGGGCGCAGCAGGACGTGATTGCCAGGTGGAAAGAAGAAATGGCCCGGTGGGCTGTGACCCTGCAGCAGGAGGCGCCGTTGACGTCCAGCAGCACACCAGCCACCGAGGGCAGTGAAGGCAGAGCGGAGGCTGAAGACGACGCCGCGGAGGAGGCCGCGACAGCAGAGGCAGGTAATGGAGACGCCCCTACCCCAAACCCTGGGACCGCCGACCTGCCCCTGCACCCTCTAGCGGAGCCCAACGTACCTGGACCCGCCGTCGACACCATGCCTCCACCGCCACCAACCGGTCCCCAGGCCGTCGACGCCGCCAGTGAGCCCCGCCCCACGCCGTGCTCAGCAGACCACCATCGCAGGCCCGGTCGCAAGGCCTAGCACCCCTGGGCGCCGCTGCCCCGTCGGAACCCCTGCTCCCGCTGTATCACCCCTGGGTGCAACTAGGAAACGACCACTGCGGGCCTGGTCACAAGGCCGCGTACCCCCGGGCGCCGCCAACCCGCCCCGCTCGCGCCCCCTGCCTCTGCAGTACCACCACTGGGCGTAGATCTATTTGCCCAACATACCAGTCCACATGGGCTCCCTTTCATCTGGCCCCCCGACTACGTTAACCTCCGACTGCGGAGAAGCCCGTCTGCGGAGGTTGGAGTACCATCTGAGCCCCTCATACCTGCTCCGACGCCTCAGGAAACTCCCCAGCCACCATTGGAGGACGCCCAGTTTGAATGGGAACCCACCGGGGAAAACCTGATGGGGTTCACTCAGGAGACCCAGGCGGATGCAGCCCGTCGTCTGGAGACCTGCGGACAGCAGCTGGTGACCTTTGAGCGGGAACGGCGAGAGAGGCGCGTTAGGGAGGAGCGGCTTCAGGCCCAGAGTGCCGAGCAGAAACGCAGGGCCTGTCAAGATCCCCGAGCCGCCCACGGTCCCCGAGCCACCGGGACCGTGATAAAGTTCCAGATGGAGAATGGCTGGGGCTTTATAAGGGACCCGGTAACCGTCGGCGACGTCTTTGTGACCCGCAGGGACGTCGAAAGCCATCTACCCGAGGGACACCGTGGTCGTGACCTATACCCTGGTTATGTGGTCACCTTTACCCGACACGAGGGCGCCAAAGGACCGTACGCCCTCCATGTCCATCGGCTTTCCAAGGAGGAACTGCGGCACTGCGGCTACGAGGAAAGCCAAGAGGACCCGGACGGGTCTGAAGACTATACTGAGGAAGGTGCGCAAGGAGGACACCGCCACTGAAAAGTGGCAGCTCACAAATGTAGATAGTTGCCCATCGGGGTAAAGGAACTGTTATGAGACTGTTACCTGTTTGAAAGTTGCCCCTTATCCCTTATCTGGCTGGGGACGGAGAACAGCCATCCCCCTTCCCCTACCTGGCTGAGGACTAGTGTTGAGCCACCCCCGTAGTGTTCGAGTTCGGTTCGGTTCGTCGAACACCCGTGTGTTCGCCGAACTGTTCGTCGAACTGTTCGTCGAACACCTTCGAACACCGTTAAAACCAATGGCAGGCAAACAAAAACACATAGAAACACATAGAAAACACCTTCAAAGGTGTCCAAAAGCTGACAAACTGCTCAGAAGACACAACTAACACATGGAAAAGTGACAAGTACATATAGTCATGCGAAAAGAAAAGAGGTGGAGGAGTAAAAGGAGGGGGAGACACAGATATAGGCTTGTCATGCCCTTCTAAAATCCAAAAAGTGAGAAGCCGAGACGGCCAGTCCGCTCCTGCCCGTGCCACCTCCGTGTCGCCGGGTTTGTGCCAGAGCCGCGGTGAACCCTGACGGCCAGCCCCCCTCTCCCAATACTGGTGCCTGTCCGCTGGTGGGTCGAGAGAGCCCCCCTGTGGTGGAGGCAGCTCTAAGCTTTTTAATTTAAATTGTCCCTCTAATTTGAATGAATACACTTTAAATCCATTTACAAGGATCTATTGGAGGGCAAGTCTCATGCCAGCAGCCGCGTAATTCCAGCTCCAGTAGCGTCCACTAAAGCTGCTGCAGTTAAAAAGCTTTTATAAGGATCGAGCTCGGCTGTCCACCGCAAGGCATCCTAGTGCCAGTCCCAGCCCCTATGCCTTGGGGTGCCTCCTGATGCTCTTCACTGAGTATCCCGTGGTCCCGAAGCATTTCCTTTGAAAAAATTAAGTGTCCAAACTACAGGTGGTGTAGCTTGCTTAACAGCCGGGATAATCCGCTGACTAGCAGACACTGCTACTAGGCACAAAGTATTTCCTGGGCTAGATGCAGTTAAAAATTTGTAAGTAGATACTCTCGTTGGATGCTGAGAAAGCATTCCATAGAGTCTCCTGGCACGCCATATATGATTCTCTTAAAAAGCTTGGGGTAGGGGTCTAGGGGACCCTTTTATAGCCAAAATCACGGCCCTGTATCACAATACGTCACCTAGGCTGAAGATAAATGGAACTGTAGCACCGAGGGCTCGGTTGCTACAGACGTATTGCACCTCACCCAGAGGTGTGATATCTCACTCTCAGATAAGGATGGAGTGTGGATCAGGACCCGACACCTGCATGCATTACACCACATTGCCGTGGGGCAGGGCGACCAATATGCCCCTGAGATGGGCACGACAGTCCCTGTCCCTGGCTGGAGTGGGGGGAGGGAACACTGAGGAAGGGGAACCCTGCAGTGCAGGAGCAGGGAGGAAGCAGTTCCTGGGTGCATTGAGAAGGGAGTATAAAAGGTGGGCACCATCTTAGTTCAGTGCAGAGAAGTCTGAGCAGAAGTGGCAGGGAGCAGGGGCTCTGCATGAGCTCTGCTCCGGAGGCGGGCCTAGTAACCGAGGCCCAGGCCTGCAAGAGGGAGAAGGAAGGAAGAGGAGCGGAGAAGGCTCCAGGAACGAGGAATGAAGGGATCCCAGGGGTGCGGACGGGCGAGTCGCCACCGCACGCCCGAATCCACCTGCGTGGAGGGGTCAGGCCAAAGGGGGAGACCGGTCCCCGAACTAGTGGAGGCAGGAAACGACCCTCATCTAGAAACCGGAGGCTCTGACATTTTATGTGGCGCAGCCCCTTGCTCCACCCGCTAGGAAGGCACCACATAGGGTCAGGGAAACTGGCGCCAAGTTTACCAAGAGGAGGCCCGAGGCAGCCGGACAGAAGTGTTGGTAAGAAAGGCCAGACAAAGGACACACAAAGGGGGTCCTGTGAAGCGCTCCAAAGTTATCTGGGAGTTGTCTGAGCCCCTCACCTGGTGAGCACAGTACGACGTGGGCAGCCGTTACCTGCAGACGTGGTCTGGATAATAAGAACTGTGAGTAAAGGCCCTGAACTGCATCACTGACTCCGTGTCGTTACTGCTGCTGCCCTGCACCATCACCCCCATCCTCCGCATACACTGCCCTGAGGCTATACTCCTCCCGTGGGGAGTTATGCTACGCTCTGCTGCACCCACAACACCAGCCTTAGCGGTCTGCCCTGTAGCGGCGGTTCACTCTGACCGCAATCCACGGGTGGCGTAGTCGGACATTTAAACATCAAAACCACATAAATAGTTCCGCCACTGGTTTGACCGCCCTGAGCCACGGAACCGGATCGCCGCCACGAAGACTACAACCACCAGCATCCACCAAAAAGGGTCCGGCTCCGGGTGTCCCAAGGCCCAGGGGGTGCGTCAGAACATTTTCATCACCTTTCACAATCACCAATGGGACAAGGCAGGGATGTCCTCTGTCCCCTCTCTTATACATCCTAGTGACGGAGCACCTGCTCTCATCAATTCGCCATAACCCCAATATTAGGTGGATTGAGGTGGGAGGCACCGAGTACAAGTGCTCTCTATTTGCTGATGATGTCCTAGTATATATCACTCAATCACATATATCCATCCATGCTGTTATGGCTGAAATAGATCACTTTGTTACATGGTAAAATTTTAAAATCAATGCAGCGAAGTCTGAGGCCCTCGATGTCTCCCTCCCTAAATCCATATAGGATTCCATCCAGTCCAACTTTCCCTTTGCCTGGCCCTCACAGGGTATCAAATACTTAGGAATTCCTATTCATAGAGACCTCTCCCATCTATGTTATCTTAATTTTGGGCCCTTTATTGAACAATTCCATACAGACCACGGTTGGCAAGTTAGAACTGTAAGATTCACTACGTGAACCACTGGTGTTTTGTGGAAAAGCACATGTACACCGCGTTCCAAATTATTATGCAAAAAGTGTTTAGGAGTGATAAGGGAAGAATTTGTTTGTTTGTCAGTTAAACTCATTGATGGTGATGTGTGTCAGGGCTCTTTATATCACTGTAAGCAATTGCAGACACCTGTGCTAATTAGTTTGGCAGGTGTGTCCAATGAAAGGCAAGACTACTTAAGAAGGCTCTCTCACATTATTAAGCAGCCTACATTTTCTGCCAAAATGGGAAAGAAAAAGGATGTGTCGGCTGCTGAGAAGCAACAAATTGTGGAGTGTTTAGGTCAAGGCATGACTACAATCAACATTGTGCGATGATCAGGATGAAGTGTCTTGGCAATCAAGAAGTATGTAGCTGATTCACAGTACACACGTGTGCGTGCTGATAAGGGCAAATTGAGGACTCTTTCCTACAGGCAATTACGTCAGGTTGAAAGAGCAGCGGCAAAAAAGCCTTGTCATAGCAGCAGACAAGTTTTTGAAGCTGCTTGTGCCTCCAACGTCCCCCGAACAACAAGATGCAGGGTCCTTCAGAGGTTTGCAGCTGTGCATACGCCATCCTGTCGACCTCCTCTATCCACTTCACACAAGCAGAAACGGCTCCAGTGGGCAAAACATTACATGAAGACTGATTTCAAAACTGTTTTGTTCACGGATAAGTGCCGTGCAGCGCTCGATGGTCCAGATGAATGGAGTGGAGGATGGCTGGTTGATGGACACCCCACGCAAACACGGCTACAGCGCCAACAAGGAGGAGGTGGAGTAATGTTTTGGGCTGGAATCATGGGGAGAGAGATTGTCGGCCCCTTTAGGATCCCTGAAGGCGCTAAAGATGAACTCCATAATGTATGTGGATTTTCTCAAACAGCACTTCCTGCCATGGTTCAAGAAGAAGAACCGTGTATTTCACAGCAAGATCATTTTTCTGCATGATAATGCACCATCTCATGCTGCACATAAAACATCTGCATCTCTGGCTGATATGGGCATAAAAGGGGACAAACTTATGGTGTGACCCCCATGCTCCCCTGACCTCTACCCCATTCAGAACCTTTGGAGCATCATTAAAAGGAGTGTCTATGATGGCGGGAGGCAGTTCACATCTAAGCAACAGCTCTGGGAGGGTATTCTGTCCTCATGCAAAACAATTGAAGCAGAAACCATCCAAAACCTGACAAATTCAATGGACGAGAGAGTTCAGAAGCTCCTTTCGAACAAGGGGTCCTATGTGAAAATGTAACATCACCTAGAATAAAGTTTTGAGTTGAAAACTGTTTGATTTCAGTTTCTAACAACCTGCTAATGCTTATAATTTCAAAAATGACCATTTTTTTGGTCTTTATTAAAATGAAAAGGTTGATCGAAAAGTTTGCGGGATCTAAGAGTGTGGCAACCCAGTAGTCATGATTACTTCGAATTCTGACAATATGAGGGTCATGCTGCAGGTAGTGCAGCAAGAAGGCACTTATGTGTCTTGCGCATCTCGGAGCCCCAAAATTATTTTCCGGGCTAGATGCAGCTAAAAATTATGTTTAATTTTAAATCTGGTGAAGCTTATTATAGATGGCCTAATAGGATCAGTGCTGCACACTGCTACAAAGCCCAAATTATTTTCCAGTCAAGATACAGATAAACATGATTAGTAATTTGAAAGCTTAAAACGGTTGGTAGGGTGATTTTAACCAATCATCAAGCTTTTACTCTCCCCAGGATGACACAGGGGTAGAAAAGTCGTTTCGGATCCATGATTTGTTCATCTTTATGAACGTGAGTCTGTCTACATTATCAGTGGACAGCCGCGTGCGCTTATCTGTCAGCACACCACCAGCAGCGCTGAACACACGTTCAGACAGAACGCTGGCTGCGGGGCATGACAAGATCTCCAAGGCGTAAGTGGCTAGCTCCGGCCATTTATCCAGATTGGAAGCCCAAAAAGAGCAAGGGTCCAGTGACACAGTCGTGGCTTCAATGTTTACTTGGAGATACTCCTGTACCATCGTCTCTAGGCGTTGACTATGTGTCAGACTTCTTGTCTCCTGTGGCCTTGCAAAGGATGGGCTAAAAAAGTGGTGAAATGATTCCGCAAAATTGATGTTACCAGCAGATACTGTGGTTCTGTTACGGTTTGAGTGCTGAACACTTGACGGTCCCACGGTTGGCAAGTTGGAACTGTGAGATTCACTACGTGCACCACTGGTATTTTGTGGAAAAGCACATGTAAGATTCTGCAACAGTCTCTGCTGATACTCCTGCATGCGTGCATCCCTTTCTATGGCAGGAATAATTTCTGCAAATTTACTTTTGTACCGGGGATCTAACAGTGTGGCAACCCAGTAGTCAGGATTATTTCTAATTCTCACAATTCGAGGGTCATGTTGCAGGTAGTGCAGCAAGAAGGCACTCATGTGTGTTGCGCATCCAGGAGCACCAAGTCCCTGTTGTGTTGGTGGCGAGGTAACAATCATGCTTCCTTCCTCTGTCCTCTCCCCCCAACCTCGCACAACAGAAATGTGATCAAGGTCTCCCTCATCTGATGAGTCTTCCATCAGTTCGTCCTCCACTTCTTCCTGGGCTCCTGCACCTTCCTCACTAGTTTGGCTGCTACCATGCGCCCTGGTAAAATCATCTCCCCCACCCTCACATGCCTGCCGCCTTGGTGCTGCCGACCGTCTGGACCTTGCAGATGTTAGCCCTTCCGCATACAACTCCTCCTCCTCTACTTCCTCCACCTCCTCTTGTGCCACCACCTGACTCCGAATTCTGTTTAACATGTGCTCCAGCATGTAAATCACCGGAATAGTCATGCTGATAATGGCATCGTCAGCACTAAACATCTTCGTCGCCATTTCAAAACTGTGCAGAAGGGTGTGACGTGCCCCTGGGCCTGTGTCGCGCTGCGCTGCGCATGCGGGAGCTTACCCGGAGCCGGATCTGTGGAGGGTTGTAGTCTCGTGGCGGTGACCCGGTCCGTGCCCAGGGAGTCAAACTAGACGGCAGTCCATTAGTAGTAAATGGTTGATGACTACGCCACCCGTTGAGTGCAGCCAAGGGGCTGCTGCTGCAGGGCAGACCGCTGAGGCCGATGGTGGGATTGTGCAGCGTGATAGTATAACCCCCAACGGGAGGGGTATGGCCTCAGGGCAGCCAACGTGGATGATGGGGGTAGCAGGAACCACTCAGAGACGGTGCGGTGTAGTTCAGGGTCTTTACTGGTAACAACAAAAGACCCTCCCGGAGTACTTGCTAGCAGATGGGGCCTGGTCAGTCCTTGAGCAGATGGGATCTCCCCTGGCCAGGCGTAGTTGTAGGCCTCCCAAACTGACTGTACTCTTCTGGCTACCTTGCTAGGAGCTGATGTAAGTAGCCCACGTCCCTGAGTGTACCGTGTGGTGCTCACCCGTATGGCCGGTGACTCGGGGCCTTCTAATGGCTTCCGCTCCACGATGGCGGTGCTGGTCCCACGCGTGTGACCGTGCCTTCGGGCTTCTGGGCCAGAGGACCTGAAATCCCCTGCCTGACGGATTCTGCTGCTGGGTAGGAATTAGTCCCCACAGCCTCGGACTCCGGGTCCGGTAAAAGTCTTCTTAGTCAGGGCGAACTCTGCAGCTGCCAGCCCCTGACTCCTTGTAACTGCTGTTTCTTCCTATGCTGTCTCTACTTCTTCTCTTCTTCTACTCACTCACCCTGCCTCAGCCCCAGGTTTTTATAGGGGAAGTTCTTCCCCTCCCAAGACTGGGCAGGAGGTGTGGCATGCACAGGATCCCTGACCAAAGGACCTCCCACCTGCTCTCAGACATCACATTACGTTACTGTGGCAACCAGACCCCTGGGGTGTCACATTCCCCCCTAGTAAAATTTAGTACTCCGGGACTAAACACATTATAGAAAAACATAACAAGGTAAAAACAACAACACTAAAATACAATAAGGAAACACAATAAGATGGTCACGGCGTATCCGCAACCGGGTGCAGTCTTTGAAGAAAAGCAAAGGTGTCCATTTCACCGAAACAGGGAGACGTAACCAGGTAGGGGTCTGTTCTACCCCGAGTCCTTGACAGTCTTTAGTCCATCCTGGGTTACGCTCCAACTATGTACAAGGATTCCCGGTAAATCCACCAAGGATTCCTAAAAACAACTAGAAACACAAAATTACACACAAGCAACTATAGACAGGTAAACATACAAAATAGCTTAAACATTTAGATCCTCCAACGTGCGGGTAACTGGCCTCTAGTGGCCCTAGTGGACCTACGGAGCTGACTGTCTGGCCCTGAACTACAGGGTGTAGGAGCTGTCAAGGGTAAACTGGGCAGCTGTCTACCGGCTCTTTGTCTCACTAGGGGTACGGCAGGCTCACTATAAGCAGAGGGTTGATTCTCCTGTTCTGCTTGTGTGGAGTCTTCTGCCTCCTGGACCGGCTGTTCTTCCAGCTCTACCCGTTGCTCCGTAGGTTCTTGGGATGATGGTTGGAGGAAGGTGAGTACGGGTACCACAACTGCACCATTGACTTGAGTCCAAGACCGAGGGAAGTCCCCGAGCACGGTACTAACCATATCTTCCCTTTCCTCTACGGGTCGATGGTCTTCTTGTTCCTCTTCAGGGTTCCTCAGTTGTTCGGGACACTTCTTCAGGTGGTCCCGGGATACAATGGCTGTGGTTTCCCCTCCGTCTTTACTGATGGTACAGACCTTTGGGTTTTCGTGGCTTGAGGGCAGTACGGTGTACGGGTCCTTCTCCCACTGGTCGTCCAACTTGTGGAGCCGTCTCTTCCTCTTCAAGACCTGCTCTCCGGGTACCAGGGGAACAGCGGGAGCATACTGGTTGTATGTCTTCTCTTGTCTTTCCCTAGCCTGACAGAGACTTCGCTCCACGCTCTCCTGTACTCTCCGGTACTGCTGCTGCCTCTCTGTGTCCCAGTCTGTTTCTGGTGAAGTGTCCTCGGGTGTCAGGACTCCCATTTCCAGGTCAACAGGTAACTTACCAGGTCTTGCCCTCATTAGGTAAGCCGGGGTACAGTTGGTGGAACCTACCGGGATGTGGTTGTATAGGTCCACCAGATCGGGCAACTTCTCAGGCCACAGACTGCGTTCTTCCAGGGGCAATGTTTTTAGAAGATCCATTACCACCTGGTTCATTTTTTCACAAAGTCCATTAGTTTGCGGATGGTAGGGTGTCGTCCTTATCTTCCGGCAGCCATACAGATTGCAGAATTCCCGGAAGACCTCCGCTTCAAAGGCAGGTCCCTGGTCCGTCAGCACTTGGTCCGGGTACCCGTGTGGACGGCAGAAGTGCTGCTGGAAGGCTCTAGCTGCTGTTTGAGCCGTTAAGTCCTTGACGGGGATGACAACCAAGAACCGGGAGTAATGATCCACGATGGTTAACGCGTAGACGTAGCCACTTCTGCTTGGGGTCAGTTTTACATGATCCAAGGCTACCAGTTCCAACGGTTGCCGGGTGACGATGGACTGCAGGGGAGTCTTCTGGCTGGCCCGGTCCTTCCTTCTCAGATTGCACGGGCTACAGTCTCTGCACCACTTCTCGATGGTTCCCCTCATGCCTACCCAGTGGAACCGCTCGCGCAGCAGGAACTCCAGCTTTTTCCACCCGAAGTGTCCAGCTCCGTCGTGGTATGCCTCCATCACCATGGCTGCGTCTCTTCGGGGCACCACTACTTGCCAGAGTAGTTCATGCGTCCGGGAGTTGACCATTCTGCGGCACAACTTCCCCTTGTAAAGGAATAGTCGACTCTTCTCCGCCCATAGTTGTTTGGCTTCCTCCGGAGCGTCTGGTTCAAGGCGAGCCTCCGGCCGAGTCAGCATCTCCTTCACCAGTCGGACGGCAGGGTCGCTGTCTTGCGTTTCCGCCCAGTTGTAGTGGGGTAAGGGGTTCAACGTAGCAGCCTGCTTACCCCTTACCCGGTGGGAATACTGGATAGTCCCATGACGGTGGAACGCAGGGAGTTCAACTTCTTCCAGTCCCTCCGGATCTTCTCCTTCGTCCGGCAGGTTGGGCATCCTGGACAGGGCGTCCGCGTTAGTATTGGAGCGTCCTGCCCGGTATTTGATTGTGAACTCGTAGTTGGACAGACGGGCCATCCACCTCTGCTCCAGGGCACCGAGTCTTGCCGTGTCCAGGTGTGTCAACGGGTTGTTATCCGTGTATACGGTGAACCGGGAAGAAGCGAGGTAATGCCTAAAGCGCTCGGTGACTGCCCATACCACGGCCAGGAACTCTAGCTTAAATGAGCTGTAATTCTCGGGGTTCCTTTCGGTGGGTCGCAGTTTTCGGCTGGCATAGGAGATTACTCGTTCTCTCCCCTGCTGAATCTGGGACAGTACGGCTCCTAGCCCGATGTTACTGGCGTCGGTGTAGAGGATGAAGGGCTGGCTATAGTCCGGGTACGCCAAGATTTCATCCCCCGTGAGGGCCATCTTCAGCTGGCGGAAGGACTCTTCTTCTAGCTCTTCCCATTTGAAGGGCGGCTTCTGGTTCTTGGCCTTCCGGGACTGGCCTATCAGGAGGTCCTGCATAGGCGCTGCCTTTTTGGTGAAACCGGGAATAAACCTTCGGTAGTAGCCTACCAACCCTAGGAACTGCCGCACTTCTTTTACGCTGGAGGGGCTTGGCCATCCCTTAATTGCGGTGATCTTATCGGGGTCGGGGGCCACTCCGTCAGCGCTCACCACGTGTCCCAGGTATTGCACCTTTGGTTTCAGGAGGTGACACTTGGAGGGTTTCACCTTTAGGCCGTAACTCGCCAGAGCTTCGAACACCTCCGCCAGGTGTTTCAGGTGGTCCTCATAAGTTTTGGAGTATACGATGACATCGTCCAGGTACAACAGGACCATCTCGAAGTTTCTGTGGCCCAGACAGCACTCCATTAATCGTTGGAAGGTTCCTGGGGCGTTGCAGAGTCCGAACGGCATGCAGGTGAACTCGCTAAGTCCCATCGGGGTGGTGAATGCGGTCTTCTCCCGGTCCGCCTCTGCTACAGGAACCTGCCAGTACCCGCTAGTGAGATCCAAGGTAGAGAAGAAGTTAGCAGATCTTAAAGCAGCCAATGACTCCTCTATCCTTGTTAAGGGGTACGCATCCTTGTGTGTGATACGGTTGATTTTCCGGTAATCTACACACATCCTCATGGTGTTGTCTTTCTTTTTGACTAAAACTAGTGGGGCTGCCCAGGGGCTACAGCTATCCCGGATTACCCCAGCCTCCTTCATGTCTCTAAGCATCCCCTTGGCGTGTTGGTAATGTGCAGGGGGTACGGGTCGATACCTCTCTTTTATGGGAGGATGATCTCCCGTGGGGATGCGGTGTTCTACCCCCTTGACTCGCCCGAAGTCTAACGGGTGTTTACTAAACACTCTCTCATACTCTTGAACCACCCGATAGACTCCTTGTTTCTGATGTGAGGGAGTGGAGTCAGTACCCAGATGTAGTTGCTGACACCAGTCCTCCATGTCTTTCTTAGAGCCGTTACCTTCCTCCGGGTGAGATGGAGGCAAGGGTTCCACAGATTGTATAGAATTTTGATTAGTGGTATATAATTTGGCAAGCGTGGCATACTGGGGCAGGTACACTTCCCTCTCCCCGATATTTATTATGCGAACGGGCACCCTCCTATGGCGTACATTGACCACCCCCCGTGCTGTCAAAATGGTGGGCCTACTGTCTGAGTAAACTGGTTCTACCATTGCCTGGTAATCTCTACCTCTCAGACCCATAGCTGCCCGGCACCAAATCATCATTTCACTTTTTGGGGGCATGGCAATAGGAAAAGGGTCACACATTCTTACGCTACCAATCTCACCGCCGGAGAGTTCCACTTGTTGCCGTTGCATCAGTGCCCGGATCTCTTTCTGGAGCACCCGCTGCTCGCCGGAGCTGGCGTTCTTGGCAACCTGCTGTAAAAGGAAAATCACCTCTGCAAGACAATTTTCAATTACGTTAGTTCCTAGAGTTATTTTTGGGTGACTCTCATGTTTATCAATATCTACAATGATCAGTCCCTGTGCGGCCAGTTCGACTCTACCGATTTTGAGGGTCACCTCTTTAAATCCGATCTGTGGCACGGGCTGGCCATTGCTGGCGATGATACTCAAGTCGTCGTCAGGGTAGCGGGTAATATCCGAGTCATTCCAGTACTGCTTGAAGAGCACGTACGGGATGGTGGTGACCTGTGACCCGGTATCCAGTAGGGCACTCATGGGAATGCCATCCAGTACCACAGGCAAGACTGGACGTCCTCCCACATATCTGTCGCGCCAGTTCGATGGGCCTGGTGATCTTTTTCCTGGGGGTTGGCCCTCTACCCCAGGTTGTGCCCGTTTAAAGAACAGTACCTTTCCATATGTCCGGGTTGATTGCAGCGGCGGCAGATGGGTCGTCCGTCCTCGCTGTATCGGTCACTGGGTCTTCCTCTGGCCGGTGGGGTCCTCCTTGGTCGACGCCACGGGATGTCCTCCGGTCCGGATGCCAGCTGGATCTTCCCTGGGGTGGAAACCTGTAAAGACTGCACAGTTCGGGTTAGCGCAGCAACGCTCTTAACTAGCTCTTGGACCTGATGGTGTAGGTCTGGAGCCGGGTCATTGTCCAAAGCCTGCGCATCAGCTCCCACAGGCCCTGCCGACAAGGGCGCCGCCTCCTGGTGGTAAGTGATAGCTGGGTGCCTGTGGGTCACAACGCCACCCGGTGCTGGTTCTCGGAGCACCCGGATAGCTCTATCCTTGAACTGTGCAAAGTCCAGATGGGGATCCTGTAAGGCCATTGCCCGCAACTGGGTTCGGTGGGCATTGCAATATAAACCCTCTATAAACTGTTCAGTCAACAGCCTGTCCTCGTTTCCCACCCCATCAGGGTCGGTCTGCTTTATGGCCCTCAGGGCCTCTTGTAGGTTTAGTGCATAGTCCCTTATACTCTCATGCGCTCGCTGCTTGCACCCGTAGAATCTAAGCTTGATCTCGGCTGAGGTGCGGGTATCGAAGGTGTCCCTCAGCCGGGTTAGTATCTCTGCGACAGTCCTCCTCCCAGGTGGCCAAGATTTTACTTCTCTTTTGGCTGCCCCGGTTAGTTGGGCCACCAGGATGCTCACTTTTTGCTCTTCTGTGAGGGGGTACACCTGGAAGAGGCTATCCAGCTTTTCTCTAAAGTCATGCAGGGTATGTGACTCCCCTGAGTACTGGGGTAGCCAAGCTGCTCCCGGGATATATGGCATGGTGAAGGGCATAACTGCAGCAGCGGTGGCGCTGGCGGGGGTCGAGGTAGTGAAGCTCTCCTCCGTATCCGACATCTTCCTCCCCCCTAGTGGACCGTGGCCTACCTTGCGATGATCCTCTTCCGTAGGCCGCGGCTCCGCAGTGGATCGTCAGGGTTGAGGACCTTCCGTCGCGCTCCTGTGACGTCGGCGTCTGCTGGGCTCCTTCCAGGACCTTACGCAACGTCCGGACGTGAGGCGGGGCTTCAGTTCTCGCGCGCTTTCGGAGTCCACGCCCCTCTTCTTCCCGCGCGGCGTCCTCAAGATGGCGTCCAACGGCGGGAAAACTCCACGGATGGCGGGAAGAAGGCCGAAGATGGCGCCGGATGGCGGGAAACTTCACCGATGGCGGGAAGAAGGCTGAAGATGGCGCCGGATGGCGGGAATCTTCACCACTGGTAAGTTTGAAAAGTCTCTTTTTCAGGCACGCAGTACCCGGTGGTTGCGGGCACGAAATCCTGCCGACTACGCCAAAGTTGACGCGCCCCTGGGCCTGTGTCGCGCTGCGCTGCGCATGCGGGAGCTTACCCGGAGCCGGATCTGTGGAGGGTTGTAGTCTCGTGGCGGTGACCCGGTCCGTGCCCAGGGAGTCAAACTAGACGGCAGTCCATTAGTAGTAAATGGTTGATGACTACGCCACCCGTTGAGTGCAGCCAGGGGGCTGCTGCTGCAGGGCAGACCGCTGAGGCCGATGGTGGGATTGTGCAGCGTGATAGTATAACCCCCAACGGGAGGGGTATGGCCTCAGGGCAGCCGACGTGGATGATGGGGGTAGCAGGAACCACTCAGAGACGGTGCGGTGTAGTTCAGGGTCTTTACTGGTAACAACAAAAGACCCTCCCGGAGTACTTGCTAGCGGATGGGGCCTGGTCAGTCCTTGAGCAGATGGGATCTCCCCTGGCCAGGCGTAGTTGTAGGCCTCCCAAACTGACTGTACTCTTCTGGCTACCTTGCTAGGAGCTGATGTAAGTAGCCCACGTCCCTGAGTGTACCGTGTGGTGCTCACCCGTATGGCCGGTGACTCGGGGCCTTCTAATGGCTTCCGCTCCACGATGGCGGTGCTGGTCCCACGCGTGTGACCGTGCCTTCGGGCTTCTGGGCCAGAGGACCTGAAATCCCCTGCCTGACGGATTCTGCTGCTGGGTAGGAATTAGTCCCCACAGCCTCGGACTCCGGGTCCGGTAAAAAGTCTTCTTAGTCAGGGCGAACTCTGCAGCTGCCAGCCCCTGACTCCTTGTAACTGCTGTTTCTTCCTATGCTGTCTCTACTTCTTCTCTTCTTCTACTCACTCACCCTGCCTCAGCCCCAGGTTTTTATAGGGGAAGTTCTTCCCCTCCCAAGACTGAGCAGGAGGTGTGGCATGCACAGGATCCCTGACCAAAGGACCTCCCACCTGCTCTCAGACATCACATTACGTTACTGTGGCAACCAGACCCCTGGGGTGTCACAGGTGCATAGGTCCCTGATCTGAGACCACTCCTCCAGCGTGATTTGCCCCACCTCTGAATCTCGTTGGCCCAGGCTATACGTCAGAACGTATTGCACCAGGGCTTGTCGGTGCTGCCACAGTCGCTGCAACATGTGCAGAGTTGAATTCCACCGGGTAGGCACATCGCATTTTAGCCGGTGAAGTGGCAGGCCCAACGACTTCTGTAGAGATGTAAGTCGCTGAGCTGCGGGATGCGAACGGCGGAAGTGAGCACACAGCGACCGTGCCCTCTGCAGAAGGCCATCTAGTCTGGGATAGTGGGCTAAAAATTGCTGGACAACCAGGTTCAACACGTGAGCCATACAAGGCACGTGTGTGACATTGCCCCGGCGAAGGGCCGCACCCAGGTTTGCAGCATTGTCGCACACGGCCTTCCCTGGTTTCAGGTCCAGTGGAGACAACCATTCATGAAATTGGTTCTCCAGAGCTGACCACAACTCCTCAGCTGTGTGACTCACATTTCCCAGACATTTCAATGTAAAAACCGCCTGATGACGTTGAGCCCTACTGCCAGCATAGTAAGGAGGTGTGCAGGATCCCTTCTGCGCAGTTAGAAACCTTGTGGCATGACCAGACAGGCTTTGGGTGCAGGTGGAAGACCGAGAGGAGGTTGAGGAGGCAGAAGCAGTGGAGGAACTTTGACATAAAGAGGATTGACGCACAACTCGTGGGGACGGCAAGACTTGGACAGCAGCCCCTTGTCCTGCTGTCACCATAGTTACCCAGTGCCCAGTCAGCGACATGTAACGCCCCTGTCCATGCCTACTCGTCCAAGTGTCTGTGGTGAAATGCACCCTGTCACACACAGAGTTTCTCAAAGAAGCGGTGATGTTGTGTGCGACATGCTGGTGGAGCGCAGGCACTCCTTTCTTTGAGAAGTAGTGCCGACTGGGCATCTGGTACTGGGGCACTGCGACGGACATAAGGTCTCGAAAATCCTCTGTGTCCACCAGGCGGAAAGGCAGCATTTCTGTAGCCAAGAGCTTGCAGATGGTGAAATTCAACCTCTTAGCTTTCTCATGGCTAGGAGGAAATGGTCTTTTACTTGTCCACATCTGAGGGACCGAGGGCTGGCTATTGTGCTTAGACGGGGTTGATAAGGGTGTCCCCGGCAAACTGCCGGTCTGTGAGGAAGATGCAGGCGGACATGTTAGGTTGCCTTGATCCAAAGGTGGTGCTATCGATGTCGGACAGCGCTCAAGACCAGCTGGTGTTACCACCTCCAAAGAAAATGATGATCTGCCAATCACGCTGGCTGTTGCGGGTAAAGAGGTGGCAGGTCTGCGCCCCAAAACAGGTGTGACTGCTGTCCCCCCAGTCACAGAGGATGAAGAGGCCGCGGATGCACAAGATATGGCAGACGGTGGTTGGCCCGGCCGGCTAGGCCGCATTGTAGCACACTGAGCTTCCCACTTCAACTTATGCTTCATGTCCATGTGCCGGTTCATGCATGAAGTACTCAAACTATGTATTTTTTGGCCTCTACTTAGCTTTTGCTGACAAATGTTACAGATAACACGAGTTGGGTCATCTTTATCGATCTGAAAAAATGCCCAGGCTATGCAAGGCTTAGCACCCATGCGACCTGAAGAGCCACCACGACTTGTGGTGAGAGGCAGAGTTGTGTTTGAGGATGCAGTTGTTGACGTGCTTCCAGTACTACGTCTCTGTCCAGGAAGGCGCAACCTGACCTCGTCGTCACTAGCATCTTCCTCCACCTCCTCTGCTGACCTCATCTCTTGGCTGACTGTGGGTTGACAGTAAGTGGGATCTCCGACCTCATCATCATCACCCTGTGCGTTATCACACCCGTAGTCCTCAGAGCCAACCTGTTCCTGCCCTGATAAAAAACTAAAGTTGTCGCTCCAATCAGGTATTTGAGTCTTATCATCGTCTTCCTCATTGTCTCCACCAACAGGAGTTACAGTTTGGGAATGAGGGTCTACATTATGGTCAGAACCTTCTGCGTCTGGTCCTGGATCCGACTCATAAAGATTCTGGGCATCAGTGCAGATCATTTCCTCGTCTGGATTCACAGAAGCGCTGGAGTCGACCTCTGATTCCCAGGCTATAGTATGAGTAAACAGCTCTGCAGACTCAACCATCTGTTCTACCTCATACTCAGACGGGCAGCTGGAGATTTGGGAGCTGTGAGGAAGCAAGTGCGATTTGGGTGACACCTTTGAGGACTGGAGTATTTGTGATGTTGAAGTTGATGTGGAGGAGAGCCCACTTAAAGGAGCACTTGATATCCGCTGAAGCACCTGCTGTTTTTGTGCCTCATCTGGAATTTGTAGCGATTGGCGTGGCCGTAAGAAAGGGATCTTATCACATTGTCCGCTAAAAGAAGTAGACATTTTAGTTTGGCTGGAAGATGGTCTTTCTTCTGCACCTACCCCACGGACACAACCTTTTTTCCCCTTCCCAACACGCCTATTCCCCTTTCCACCAGCAGCAGGCCTTTTTCCACTCATTTTGGTGGTTAACTAATTCACAACTCTGGAGTTGTTTGCACAAAAAAACAATGGATGGTAACCGAGCAGAGCTGAGTGGCCAAACTGTGGTATTAGGCCAAAACTATTGGCTGGGTTAGATGCAGAAAAAAATTATTTTTAATTTGCAACCTGATGGAGGTCAGTATAGATGGACTAATAGACCAAGTCCCACACACCGCTAGAAGCCCAAATATTTTTTCAGAGCTAGATGCAGAAATTTTTTTTATTCAATTTGCAACCTGATGGAGGTCAGTATAGATGGACTAATAGACCAAGTCCCACACACTGCTAGAAGCCCAAATATTTTTTCAGAGCTAGATGCAGAAAAAAATTATTTTTAATTTGCAACCTGATGGAGGTCAGTATAGATGGACTAATAGACCAAGTCCCACACACCGCTAGAAGCCCAAATATTTTTTCAGAGCTAGATGCAGAAAAAAATTATATTCAATTTGCAACCTGCTGGAGGTCAGTATAGAAGGACTAATAGAACAAGTCCCACACACTGCTAGAAGCCCAAATATTTTTTCAGAGCTAAATGAAGAAAAAAATTATTTTTAATTTGCAACCTGATGGAGGTCAGTATAGATGGACTAATAGACCAAGTCCCACACACTGCTAGAAGCCCAAATATTTTTTCAGAGCTAGATGCAGAAAAAAATTATTTTTAATTTGCAACCTGATGGAGGTCAGTATAGATGGACTAATAGAACAAGTCCCACACGCTGCTAGAAGCCCAAATCTTTTTTCAGAGATAAATGAAGAAAAAAATTATTTTTAATTTGCAACCTGATGAAGGTCAGTATAGATGGACTAATAGACCAAGTCCCACACACTGCTAGAAGCCCAAATATTTTTTCAGAGCTAGATGCAGAAAAAAATTATTTTTAATTTGCAACCTGATGGAGGTCAGTATAGATGGACTAATAGAACAAGTCCCACACGCTGCTAGAAGCCCAAATATTTTTTCAGAGATAAATTAACTTAATTTCCTTCTATGACAGAATCACTGACTGGGTGGATCAGGGAAATGCTGTAGATATAGTATATCTTGACTTCAGCAAAGCATTTGACAAAGTATCTCACACCATCCTTATTGAAAAAATGACCAAGTATGCAACGGACCAGGCAACTGTTAGGTGGATTCATAACTGGCTTAGTGATCGGACTCAAAGGGTGGTTGTAAATGGCTTCACATCCAGCTGGATGAATGTCTCAAGTGGGGTACCACAGGGCTCCGTCCTGGGACCTGTATTGTTCAACATCTTTATCAATGATTTAGATGAAGGAATTGAGGGTAAGCTGATTAAATTTGCTGATGACACAAAGCTAGGAGGGATAGCTAATACTAGAGAAGAGAGAGAGAGGATTCAAAAAGACCTAAATAAACTGGAGCAGTGGGCAGCAACCAACAGAATGGTTTTTAACAGGGAAAATTGCAAAGTACTACATCTGGGCAATAAAAATGAAAAAAGCACATACAGAATGGGAGGAATAGAGCTAAGCAACAGTACATGTGAAAAAGACTTAGGTATACTAATAGATCATAGACTGAACATGAGTCAACAGTGTGATGCAGCAGCAAAAAAGGCAAATACAATTCTGGGATGTATTAACAGAAGCATACAGTCTAGATCACGTGAAGTCATTATCGGTCTTTACTCCTCTTTGGTCAGACCTCATCTGGAATACTGTGTACAGTTTTGGGCACCACATTTTAAAAAAGACATAGACAAACTGGAGCAAGTTCAGAGAAGAGCGACCAGAATGGTGACTGGTCTGCAAACCATGTCCTATGAGGAACGGTTGCAGGATTTGGGAATGTTTAGCTTGCAAAAAAGAAGACTGAGAGGAGACTTAATAGCTGTCTTCAAATATGTCAAGGGCTGTCACATTGTAGAAGGATCATCTTTATTCTCATTTGCACAAGGAAAGACTAGAAGCAATGGGATGAAACTAAATGGGAGGAGACACAGATTAGATATTAGAAAAAACTTTTTGACAGTTAGGGTGATTAATGAGTGGAACAGGCTGCCACGAGAGGTGGTGAGTTCTCCTTCAATGGACGTCTTCAAACAGAGCCTGGACAGACATCTGTCTGAGATGATCTAGTGAATCCTGCTTTGAGCAGGGGGTTGGACCAGATGACCCAGGAGGTCCCTTCCAACTCTACCATTCTATGATTCTATGATTCTATGATTCTATGATTCTATGAAGAAAAAAAATATTTTTAATTTGCAACCTGATGGAGGTCAGTATAGATGGACTAATAGACCAAGTCCCACACACTGCTAGAAGCCCAAATATTTTTTCAGAGCTAGATGCAGAAAAAAATTATTTTTAATTTGCAACCTGATGGAGGTCAGTATAGATGGACTAATAGACCAAGTCCCACACACTGCTAGAAGCCCAAATATTTTTTCAGAGCTAGATGCAGAAATTTTTTTTATTCAATTTGCAACCTGATGGAGGTCAGTATAGATGGACTAATAGACCAAGTCCCACACACTGCTAGAAGCCCAAATATTTTTTCAGAGCTAGATGCAGAAAAAAATTATTTTTAATTTGCAACCTGATGGAGGTCAGTATAGATGGACTAATAGAACAAGTCCCACACGCTGCTAGAAGCCCAAATATTTTTTCAGAGATAAATGAAGAAAAAAATTATTTTTAATTTGCAACCTGATGGAGGTCAGTATAGATGGACTAATAGACCAAGTCCCACACACTGCTAGAAGCCCAAATATTTTTTCAGAGCTAGATGCAGAAAAAAAATATTTTTAATTTGCAACCTGATGGAGGTCAGTATAGATGGACTAATAGAATGATGCTATGCCCAAAAGATTTTACTTCACTAGGTGCAGTAAAAAAATTGGTATTCTATACACAGGTGGTATATCTTGCAACACAGATAGGCTACTCCACTGACTAACACACTCTGCAATAGGCCAAAAAGGATTAGCTTTGCTAGATTCAGCCAAATGCTGTGAAAAAAACTTGCACAGCACTGGCACAGACCTGCCTGGCAAAAACTGATAGGATCTGATGTAACCTAGTCCTGAAAAGGACTCCAATTACAATTAGTCTTTACTCCCACAATCTATCTATTTAAGAGCACAGACCTGCTTGATAAAAGTCGTAGGAAATGCTGTAACCTAGTCCTTAAAAGGACTGCAATCACAACTATTCCCTACTCCCAAGCTATCTGTAGATTTGTGCGAAAATTGGCTTGAAATTAACAAGGTATAGCGCACACAGCAACAGCGGTGCCGTCTAACACGCAGCTGCAGCAGTGAGAAAATGGTGGCGACGGGGAAAATGGCTTGGTCTTATAGGGCAAGGACATGTGACATACACTGCCAATCACACATGCCCTTGCTTGTGTGAAAAAAAGCACTTCGCTCCGTGTGTGCGCTGCTGATAGGCTGACAGATTGCACCTCCCCACTGCAAATGCGGGAAAGAGAAAAAAAAATGGAGATCTTCATTGTTCCTGCAGAGATCCATCCCCTGCCCCTCCCCCCGCCCCGCTGTACACTCAAACTGCGTATTAACATTAATTTTCATCATTACTGAGAAAAAATCCAGTTATGATTTTGGTGCACGAACAGTTATCGAACATAACCTCGAACAGCCGAAGTTTTCTCAAATTGTTCGTGTTCGCCGACCGGCTCGAACACCGCCCAAAACAGCTCGAATTTGAGATTGGCGAACAGTTCGAGTAGAACAACGCTCATCTCTACTGAGGACTGAGAGCAGCCATTCCCCCTTTCCAACCGGCCGAGGACTGGGAACGGCCAATTCCCTGTAAATAGTTGCGCTTCCTAAAGCGCCCCCTACTGGTTTTATAGAGAAACTGCACGCCTACCTCAAGGGAAGTTGATGCACCTTTAAGCAAAAGTTAATACCTGGTTGCCAGTTGCACAGCGGCCAGAGTTCAAGAATGTGTTTTGAAAATGTTTTTCTTGAGAATGTTTTATGTAGAAAAAGTTTTATATGCTGCTAAATAGTAATGTGAAAGTTTTCTATAATGTTTATATGACAAAAGACTTCCGGAGGCGTTAGCAAAGTGTTCTATAGTAGTGTAACAATTGAGGAAAGTGTTTCCCATGAAGGGAATTGAACTGTGTTGTCCGTTTTCTAAATGTGAAAAGTTTTGAAAAAGTTTTGCATGTCCTGTACTTAATTGTTTTTGCTCTGTTCCAGCCCGAGGACGTGCTGTGCTTTACCCGGGGGGAATGTAGCGCCCCGGGGGCTCGGTCACTACAGAGGTATTGCACCTCTGCCAGAGGTGTGATATCCCACTCCCGGGTAAGGATGGAGTGTGGACCAGGGCTCAGGTAGCTGCATGCAGCACACACACCCCATTTCCGGGGGACAGTTCAACGGTGCTCCCATTTAAGTACTAATGCAGGCACGACAGACCATGTCCCTGGCTGGAGTGGGGAGGGGGGAGGAAAACCCGGTGATGTAGGAGCAGGAGGGGACGGTTCCTGAGCGTAGGTAGGAGCTCATTGGTTGCTGGTCACCTGGGCTCATGTTTTAGAGGGAAGTATAAAAGGTGGGCACCATCTTAGATCTGGGTTGAGTCGTTCAGTCAGTGAGAGGAGAAGACAGGGAGTGGAGGCTCTGTTGGAGCTCTGCTCAGAAGTGGGCCTAGAGAAGAGGCCGAGGAAGGAGGAGAAGAAGGAACAGGAAAGAAGGGGAAGAGACAGAGAAACAGAAGGGCTCTGGAACAAGAAGACAGAAGGGACCCTAAGAGCCCATGAGAATATCGGGTGAAGGGTCAGGCATATTAAGGGTACCGGATCCCAAGTTGGTGGAGGAGAAACTACCCTCAGCCAAAGACCGGAGGTCGTGATCATTTATTGGTGCGACAACTCACCAAACCTGCTAGGAAGGCACCATACAGGACAGCGGGGAACGGGGCCCACGTTTACCCGCACAGATCCGCGGCAGCTGGACAAAAGTTGGTCACTGGTGGGGCAGGCCAGAGAAAGGATAGAAGGGGGTCCTGAGCAATACTCCTGAACTGCCTGGGGGTTGACGAGTCCCTCACCTGGTGGACACCGTAAGGCTTGGATGGTCACTGCTTGCGCTGAAGTGACCCGGAGCATATGAACTGTGAGTAAAAGACATTGGACTGCAGTACGTTGTCTGTGTACTCCTTGCTCCTCCAGCACTAACGTTACTGGGACTCTCTTCACCATCACCCCCACCATTCACTACACTGCCCTGGGTCTGCACTTTTCCCGTGGGGAGTTACACTACCTCAGCTGCATACACCATCAGCCTCAGCGGTCTGCTTACAGCGGCGGTTCATAATAGCCGCAATCCACGGGTGGCGCAGTCGGACATTACCTACAGCACACAGCAGACTACCACTGGTCTGACCACCCTGAGCCACGGACCGGGTTGCCACTACTACCCTCATCGTCTCCCTATTGCCCGGTTCCGAGTGCCCCACGGCCCAGGGGGCGAGTCACAAGCACTACCTAGCCTCCAGTAAATTCACTGCCTTCACTGATAATAACCCCTTGACTCATCTGGAAACAGCCAAGCTTGGAGCCATGGAGCAGCGATGGATGACTCGGCTGTCAAACTACCAATTCACTATTAAGTACCGGGCGGGCCGCAATAACGCCAACGCCGATGCCCTGTCCAGAATGCCTCACCAATTGGACACTGAAGAGGAAGTGGATGACCTCGAGGAGATTGAACTACCTGCCTTTCATCAGAATGGGATGGTCCACGAGCAACGAGCCTCCAGGAGGCAACGTGGTAAGACGTTAAACCCCCTGCCTCACCACAGCTGGAAGGAGACCCAGGACAGCAACACGGTTGTCAGCCATATCAAAGAACTGATAACCCAGGAAGGTTCCTCCCTGGGGAAGGAAGCGTCTCTCCAAGCCAAGCAGCTGTGGAGTGAGAAGAGCCGGCTGTTCATCTATAGCGAGAAGCTGTGCCGGAGGTACGTCAACACCAAAACCCATGAGATGGTATGACAGAGAGTGGTGGCCAAGACAGACATCCAGATGGTGTTGGAGGCCTACCACGATCAGGCAGGGCACTTTGGCTGGAAGAAGCTAGAAACCCTGCTGAAGTGTCGGTTTTATTGGGCAGGAATGCGCAGTTCCATCGAGAGGTGGTGCCGGAAGTGTGGACCCTGTAGCCTCAGAAGAAAAGACTACAGGAGCCAGAAGGCACCCCTGCAACCCATCAAGACGACTCGTCCCCTGGAGATCGTGGCCCTGGATTATGTCAAGCTGTCACCCAGCAGGTCAAGATATTCCTATGCCCTGACCATGGCGGATCACTACTCCCGGGTCCTGGTGGTCACCCCCATCAAGGATCTGACGGCGAAGACATTTCAGGCGTACTTCTGCAGGCCCCATGGATACCCGGAGCAGGTGCTACCAGATCAAGGCTCAGCCTTTGAGGCTGAATTGTTCAAGGAGTTCTGCAATCTGTACGGGTGTAAAAAGATCTGGACTACACCGTACCACCCCCAAACCAACGGTCTCTGTGAAAAGATGAATAACATAGTCATCAACCTGCTGAAGACCTTACCACTAGAGGAGAGAAATCAGTGGCCAGACCTACTACCTGACCTGGTAGATCTGTACAACCACATACCTGTGAGTTCCACCAATTGTACTCCAGCATATCTCATGCGAGCCAGACCCGGGAAGTTGCCCATGGACCTGGAGCTTGGTGTAGTAGAACCAGAAGCAGATATGTCCACTGAGGACTGGGACACGACCAGACAGGAGCAGTACAGAAGAGTACAGGCCTGTGTCGAAGACAGTCTCACTCGGGTAAGGAACAAGCAGGAAGCCCACTACAATAAAAGTGCGCCCGCAGAACCCTTCACACCAGGAGAAGTGGTGTTAAAGAGGAAAAGGAGAAACCACAAACTTGATGACCAGTGGGAGAGAGAACCCTACACTGTGTTAAATTCAAGATATGATAATAGGAAGACCTGCCTAATTAGTAGAGACGGAGAAAGAATGACTGCAACGGTATCTAGAGACCATCTGAAGTTGTGTCCAGACCTGCTAATGCCCCAAGAAGAAGTGCCTCTCATTATCCAGGAGAAACCTAAAGAAGCAGTACTCCATACTGACTTAAGAGATTTCCCAGCAGATTGGCCTCAACTAGGAGTAGCAATAATAATACCTGTGATCCACTTCTTTCAACAGCCAGAAGACCCTCTACAGCAAGTAGAGCCTGTAAGTGCTTCAGAAGAGCCTGCTCAAGAAGAATCCCCGGAAGAAGGATCCCCGGTTGGAGCAGAGCAAGAAGGCCCAGCCAATGGTATACTTGCCAGTCCCGTAGAGAGGTTAAGGCAACCCTGCAGTTCCCCAACACTTAGAACTGACAGAATGGGAGGTAGTGCAAATACTAGTGCCTCACGCATCCCAGTACCACGTAGGTTGACACGTAGCACATGAGGTCAGACCCCTGTCAGATACAGAGAGTAAAGAAGGAAACTCTGACAGTGTAGATAGTTGCCCTTGTGGTATTATATTGAGTATTTTCATGTATATGTATTTATTAACTTGTGTTTTGCCTTATAATGGACAATCTAAGTGAAATGGACACTTTTCTTGCTTGCCTCTAACTATCCGTCAGGGTACATCAAGAACTTTGTGGCTGAGAACTGTGTGCAGCCCAAAAACTATTTGCTGTAAATAATTGCACTCCCTGGAGTGCCCCTTTAGGTGACCTCAGAACAAAAACCTGTCTGGTGTGGCACAAGCGGAGGTCCAACTCAGGATCGCCATGCCCTGCAGCCACCCCAGGGCCTACGTGGAGGGTTTGCTTTGGACAGGTCCCTCAAGCTACCATGTACTCTAACCTGTGAGATGGACATCCTGTGGGGGAACGTCACCGCATGAGACTTGAAATCTGAGGTTGCTTATTGAATTGCATATACCTATTTATTATTTATGATGTTTTATATGTAACGTTTAAGCAAAGTGCCTCCCATAAAGGGAAGAGTTATTGTTATTGTTGTTATATAAAGTACTTCAGTCCGGGAGTACTGAGCTTTGCTAGGGGGGAATGTGGCGTCCTGCTGTGCATTGGTGCCACAGATCCCAGAGGGGTGCATGGATGGATTCCTCCACAAGAGGCCCTCGTAGCATTCACACATCTCCACCTTCCACCTCAGACCACCAGAGGGAGCCCGTTAGGGATATAAATAGGGAAGGTGGAGCTAGGCAGAAGGTCGGTCTGGTGTGAAGTCTAAGTCTGGAGTCCACAGAGAGTGCAGTCTGTGAGGAAGTCAGTCCAGCCCGGACTCAGGCATTTTTTCTCATTTTTCAACACATTATATGATAAAATGAATGGTGTTGTTCAAAACTACAACACTAAGCGTCAGCACACTGTGATTTGCAGATGTGTAAGATGCGTTCTTTGTGCTGTGAAAATACACAGCTGTGATATTGTGTCACCCTGGCCTGGATGCCACAAGTGTAATAAAGCTGTGTCTGAGAGCAAGGGGGAGGTTCTCTAGTCAGGGGAACATTAGCATGCAGTACCTCCTGTCTCAGGCCAGTAGGGGGAGCAGGCTGCCCCTATAAAAGCTGGTACTGGGGGCAGGGTTAGAGAGAACTGGATGACCTGTCTCAGCACTGAGACGTGTCCCGGAGCAGAGCAGGGACAGAAAGTTGTATTGCACCTAAGAGGAAGTGAGGTAGGAGGAGAGCCACAAGCCAGAGACAAGAGGCGAAGTGAGCCTGTCTTGGCAGATAAAGGACTTAATTTACCAGACTTTGGTGTCTGAGGCTGGGAGGATTCCACATTCTCCAGCAGATAACCAGTCCGCAGGGGACTGTATATTCCTTGGCCTAAGAAGCCTGAAGGCCCTGCCACAACAGAAGGGACCAGGAAAGCCGTACCAGGCCGGGAGCAGAAAGGAACCCACGTTGCAGGCCATACAGGAGAGATTACACGGAGAGCTCGGAAACGTGGGCTGTTACCCTATAAGGAGGAGATAGCCAGAAGGAGCGCAGAAAGCACGGTAGGCCTACACCCTCACCCTGACCAGGGCCAATCTCCCAAATGCTCTCAGACATCCAGGTCCCCTCCTAGCCGGGACTATTTGTGGGTCAATTTACCTGTTCTAGTAAAGACCCTGGACTGCAACCTGTTGTCTGTGTGCTCCTTGCTCCTCCAGCACTATCAGCACTGGGTCTCTCACTACCATCACTCCCACCATCTACTACACTGCCCTGGGGCCACACTCTTCCCGTGGGGAGTCACACCATCCCAGCTGCATACATCATCAGCCCCAGCGGTCTGCCTTGCAGCGGCGGTTCCTAATGACCGCAATCCACGGGTGGCGTAGTCAGACATAATCATCAGCACATAACGGACTACCACTGGCCTGACCACCCTGAGCCACGGAACCGGGTAGCCACTACTACCCCCATCGTTCCTCTATTGCCCGGATCCGAGTGCCCCACGGCCCAGGGGGCGAGTCAATATCTCATCGTGGGAACTTAAAATTATGTTTTTCTGCTATGATTAAGGATGGTTTGGATGTATGAAACATGTTGATGTTTTATTTCTATCTTTGTGGAATTAAGGCTGCATGAATCTGTCACCAGCCATTATTTGTATATGTACAAATATTAAGTGCTACTGAGTGCTGTAGGAAAAACTTAGAATAGTGAGGTGATTTGATAGTCCTGCCACAAATAATCTGTTTCTACTGCACACTTAAATTCGCTGATAGTGGGAATGAACCTGATTGTCTGCAGTAGTGCACTCCTGAGAGGTGAGGCAGCAGAGAAAATGTCTTGGACATGAGAGTGGGAGGTCCTGATTATGGAGGATGTTAATCTTAGCTCATTGGAGTGTAGATATGGTAATAGACAGAGATGCAGGACTGTGCAGCAGTGTGGAGAGCTTTGTGGATGAGTGCAATGACTGGTACAGGGTGGAGGGACCAGTGTAACTGCTGGACAGAAATATGAGATTGACTGACTGCTGCATTAAGGATAATGAGAAATACATTTAGTGAGAAGAAGAGCAATTAGTGAGTTACAAGTATTTGTGAATTCAAGACAAAAAGGAATCAGAGCAACAGTAACAGATTTTACTTTGTTTAATTAATAATGGGATGAATAAAATCGTGAACATTATCAATAGACTAAATCAAAGTCAGGAAGATAGCCGGGGTCAGATACCAGGTGATCAGTAAATGACAAGTCAGACGAGCAGTATGAATACCGCGGAGCCCGATGACAGAGGCGTTACTGAAACTTGTCCAGGTTGACCAGTCAGAAGGCCACAGGTAGATGGTGAAGGTCCTTCTATACAGCTCCAGCAGTGATGGTGGATGTGCTGGACTTCAGGGCGCTGGATGCTTAGGTGTCCCGTCTTTTAGATGGTTTTAGGGCAACAGTGACAGCATGCAAATGCGCGAGCAGCCCTGGATAATCCACGCCGGCAGGATGATAAGATCCGGCGGAAGATGGAACCTATGAGAAGAGAAATAAATATAATGTAAGTGATGGGACTCCATATTACATGATAATGCTGTGCAGTCACTGTGGCCGGACGGCAGAGGAATATTATCATACAGAGGTCAGGGGTCATTGTCAGCAATCATACATGTGACAATCCCATCACTGACAGATGACATCTACTCCACATGAATTATTCTCACTGACATCACACAACATGGAGTTGATTCTCACACTTACCTCGTCTCTTTTTCCCATTTTTTCCATTTTCTGAGTTTTGTTGCTCCATACTCAGATTTATTGCCGATTTTCTTTCTTCATGAGATGGAAATTCTGATGAAAAATTAAAAAAAAAAATCAGTAACAATATCTTCTTATAGGATCTGCTTTGTCATAATATGGATAACATAAGAGACCTATAGTATTGTATAAAACCATGTGGGAATATTTGAGCCTTGAAGTCAACATTCACATTGCTGGTGCTGTAGACATGTACATACCTGGCAATGGGGACGAGGGTGGCAAGATAGTAACAGCATCGTCTGTATTACATACAGGAACAGATACTTTCTGCCTGTTTGAAGAAGAAAAACATGTAAATCTCAAGTAAACTCCGTATAAAAGGGGTTGTCTCACTAGAAGAACACCGACTATAAGGCCTAGTAGGACATATGACTGTCATAGTGGGGAAGGTCTTCTGCTCAAGACTACCTTTTATAGAGATCTGAGAGGAAAACAACTACCAAGAATGGCCGGCATTTCATACTACATCTCTCCTACAGTGAGGGCAGCACTAAAAGTGCATGACCGGCCACAATTATGGGCTGTTATCTCCAACAATTCCGAAAGCTGAAAGCACAATGACCGATAACCATGGGGCGGTGGATGCTGCATTTGATATTATGGTATTTATGTCCTATATTTGGTGTTGTGCACATATATCAGCCTGGAGCTCCCAGTAATGACCCCATAATCTACTCACATTTCTGAGATGTTTGTGTTGGATTCTGGTGTACACTCTGGAGGGGCCTTGGGATCCTCGTTGTTTACCATCCCGTTAGTGGTGGTAGAGTGCTAAATGTGGATAACAATAAGTTATTAAATATACATACTTTTTAATTTTATAGATCCTTTTTTTGTACATATTTTGGATTTATCGATCACATACTTACTTTAGAAAGCCTCTCAGAAGATGATGATGCAAATATTCGGAAGATAAAGTTCTCATCGTCCTCACTTGTGCCCTCCTTATCCTCTGAGACCAGATGGTTGTTTTCATCAGAGTGATCTACAAGACATAGGTAAGGAAGGATTGTTAGAGGGTGTCAGTATAACACAGTCGCTATATCTCACTAGGTTACTAGATGATACAACATAATATACAGAATACATGAAAAAAAAACTCCTGTACAAAATTAGGGAAATTTGGATACAGTACGAACCCATGGTCAACAAAGCTGAGATCCATGAAACATGGGTAACATAGTAGACCAGAAAAACCATGTGGAAATATTTGAGTATTTGAGCCTTGATGTCAACATTCACATTGTTGGTGCTGTAGACATGTACATACCTGGCAATGGGGACGAGGGTGGCAAGATGGTAACAGCATCGTCTGTATTACATACAGGAACAGATTCTTTCTGCCTGTTTGAAGAAGAAAAACATGTAAATCGTAAGTAAACACAGTATAAAATGGGTTGTCTCACTATAAGAACACTGACTATAAGGCCTAATAGGACATATGACTGTCATAGTGGGGAAGGTTTTCTGCTCAAAACTACCTTCCATGGATCAGAACAAAACTACAGCTCTCCTACAGAGTAGGCAGTGCTAAAAATGCATGACCTGCCACAATTATGGGCTGTTATCTTCTGCATTTTCTGAAGCCAAAAGTACAATGACCGTTAACCATGAAGCGGTGAATGCTGCATTTGATATTCTGATATTTATGTCCTATATTTGGTGTTGTGTACATAGATCAGCCTGGAACTCCCAGTAATGAAGTAATGACCCTTTATAATCTACTCACATTTCTGAGATGTTTGTGTTGGTTTCTGGTGTATACTCTGGAGGGGCATTGGGATCCTCATTGTTCACCATCCTGGTAGCGATGATACAGAGCTAAATACGGATAAAAATAAGATATAAAATATTTTTTTTATGTACTTTTAGAGTTTTTTTAATTTTTTTTTACATATTTTGGATTTATTAATCGCATACTTACTTTACAAAGCTTTTCAGAAGATGACGTAAAATTTTGGAAGTCAAGGCTCTCATTGTTCTCACTTGTGCCTTCCTCATCCTTTGAGACCAGATGTTTGTTTATATCAGAATGATCTACAAGAAATAGGTAATGAAGTATTATTAGAGGTTGTCAGTATAACACAGTCACTATTTATCACTAATATTAATGGGAACAGGTGATCACATATTAGGGAAGATGAGACAAACAGTCACTTAGACTAGATGAAGTCTCCTTCTACTTACTGATAAATAAGCTGGTGTCTGCGTCTGAAACAAGCTGAGGAACATACTCCAGCTCCTGGCTCAGAATGTTGTCAAAGTCCAAGTCACTCAGGAATGGATGAACCTTGATCTCAAATGCTCCTCCTAGAAAAAGAAAAACAAAAGTGATGCGGACATAGTCAGGGATGGCTCCATATCTGAACAGTTTATCGTAATCTGAACTAATGAGAAAACTGAGCCGACATGAAGGAAATAAACTGAAAGTCTTAGTGTGGAGAACTAGAAATACAGAAGATGAGCTGATAGAGAAATGCTGATCTTCATGGACATGAGCGATATGTCCTTGGTCTAATAAGGGAATATTAATACTAGTATATCTGTTACCTGTCCCAAGTCTACGCACAGGATTTCTTCTGAGCAGCTCAGTGATGAGATTCTGAGCATCCAGGGGTGGAGCGCGATCACAATTCCAAATTAGTTCTCCTGTTACATAGAAAATTACAGAAAATAAAACCTCTTTACTGGACTGTAACATAAAGCAAAGGAAATAACTAAACAAATGTAACCAATCAACGCAATGATCGGATTATTCTACTCACCAATGACAACCCTTTTATAAAGCTCAGTGAGGGAATCAGCATCAAATGGTACACATCCCAGCAGGAATTTATACAGGATGATCCCCAATGACCACCAGTCAACAGGTCTTCCATAGCCCTCTTTCAGGATGATCTCTGGGGCTATGTAACATGGGGTGCCACAGAACTGGAAACCAACAGAAGATAGAGATGAGAATCGATGAAACAATTATTATGACAAGATATCATAGTTAAAACACAATGCAGAAGATAAAATATTAGTGGAAAAGTTCTCTAGAAAGGAAGAACGTAGAGAAGAGACAATAGTGTGATGAGATTTGCAAATAACAAGCTAAGTTCTTGTAGGTGATGCTGACCTCACGGTCCTGGAACTCTCTGGAGATGTCCACTGCTAATTCCTTGTAGGTGTTGGTTTTCGGTATCATTAGACCAAGTTTTGAAATCCCAAAATCGGTAACTTTAATATGTCCAGTAGATGTAATCAGGAGGCTGCAAAAGAGAAGATGGTTTTAGCCTCACAGACTGAATGATAATAAATGCCAACTTTCCCCACTTTATTATACTACGGGGGCACTTACTTTTCCGGCTTCAGGTCTCTGTGCACCACACCGTAACTATGCAGGTATTCCACGGCAAGTACCGCCTCTGCAAAGTACAAGCGGGCCATGGGGACAGAGAAAGGACCCCTGGTGCTTAGAAGGGTCCCACAGTCTCCACCTATAGAAGAAAGGAAATATGACCGGTGAGGGGTTTATACAGAAGATAACCATGATATACCACGAGCAGATAACCATGATGTATAATGAGCAGTGAGCGGAAACATCCTGGGGAGATCACACAGATAGTGGCATACATAGAAATCACAAGACCCCATATCAAAAGTTGTAATTGCCCCCCACCCTAAAAAGTAAAAAATAAATATATTTATATCCCTGTTGAAGCAGCTTGGTGTTCTCACCAGCAATACAACTTTTATGGCCATTTTAGAGTATGATGCTCCCAAAAATGCCCACACCCACACTCAATGAGTATGGTATCCCCACAGTGAATCCTCCTAAGGAGGCCACCACTTAGAAGGAGGCCAGCCACAACCCCCTACTCGGTGTGATGGCACCCACAGCAACCCTCCCACTCAGGATAATGGTTCCCACAGTCCCTCACACAATATAATGGTCCGCATAACTCCCCACTCAGTATGATGTCCCCACACAGAATGGGGGCCTCCATACAGAGTGAGGACCCCCACAGCACCCCACTTAATATGATGACCTTCACTCAGCATTCACAGTCCCCCCATATCTAATCATACGGCCCCCTTTCAGTATTTTGGCCCCTACTTGCCACCTACTCAGTATTTTTGCCCCCACCAGCCCCACCTCCTTGAAGAAGCAAATACCGCTGAAATTGTGATGACAGGTGCAGGGATGCTGCCCACTGCCGAGCGTCGACAGACCCCCTCTGACTGATGAGCCCCATAGCGCCCCTGCACCAAGATCAATGAATTTACGAGCATCTTGGTAATAGATAACCTATAGTAAATGCTCTGTGGGGATGTAACCAACAATGTCCTAATGATATGAGCAGTGATAAGATGAAAGCAGACATGGGCTGAATATAATACAATAGATGTGTCTTACCTCCTACATACTCCATGACCATACACAGGTGAGATCTAGTTGGAAAGGAGCAGAGCATGGAGACCACAAAGGGACAATCAGCAAATGTTAAGATGTCCCTCTCCAAAAAGGCCCATTCCAATCTCTGTGCAGTATTTAGGTTCCGCTTAGCCATTTTCTTCATAGCAAAGGTCTGGTGTGAGTCTTTATGATGCACTAAGTAGACGGCCCTGGAGAGAAGGAGAATCCATCGGTTATAATAAATCCTTATTAATAATCCATCTATAGAAATCATTATATGTTTAATACTGGTATCCAAGGGGTAACATTTCTCCTTGCGGAGAGTGACATGTTAAGCTTGTCAAGGTGAGGAGACTTTTAAGCCTCAATAATCCTCTGGGAAATATGCAAATTGTCTCTTCAGAGAGGAAGAGAACTAGAACTCTAGTGCCACCTATAGGAAGTAGTAATCCTAAAAGTCAATATCGACCCTTTAACGAGCCTTATCACATGACATGGAATAATAGCCATAACCAAAATCTCAATTTTCGGACACTATGTTTTGGGGTACAAGCACTCATCACTGCAAAGTGTGAGATATGGTTTGGCTGGGTGAGAGGCATCTGACCGGGATCCAAGCGGTAACGTTTCCCCTTGCGGAAAAAGCCATGTTAAGCATGTCAAGGTGAGGAGACTTTTAAGCTGCAATGCTCTTCTGGGAAATATGCAAATTGTCTCTTTTCAGAGAGGAAGAGAACTAGCACCCTAGTGCCACCTATAGGAAGTAGCAATCCTATTTCCCAGAGGAGCATTGCGGCTTAAAAGTCTCCTCATGACCGCAAGGAGAAACGTCAACCCCTTGGATACCGGTCAGACACCTCTCACCCCGTCAAACCATATCTCACACTTTGCACTGAAGAGGGGCAGTACCCCAGAACACAGTTCCTGCAAATTTAGATTTTGGTTTTGGCTATTATCCTAAGTCATGTGACAAGGCTTGTTAAAGGGTCGATATTGACTTTTAGGATTGCTACTTCCTATAGGTGGAGTTCTAGTTTGCTTCCTCTCTGAAGAGACAATTTGCATATGTTTAATACTAGAAGTCTGGCCGCCACTATAAATCCACATCTAGAAATACATAAAATAGCACTACATAGATCACCTATGGGAGGTCTCCACAATGCCACTTCGGCCGGAGCCATCACCCAGGTCACATTATAGATACGAGAATCTATCGAAATTCTCTTTGGGCAGATTCGCTATAACTGACCAAATACAATTTAGTGCAAATAAAATTGGTCCAAAATGAATGTGCTCCAGGGCTCTCTTCTGCTGCTGAGGCCAGTGATTGGGCCCACATGGTCATGGTGGAGGGTGTAGATGTCATTGACGTCAATATGGTGTCACCCTTCATGTGACCATGTGTAGCCAACTTCTCTGATCAGCTTCATAATGGAGCCCCCTCATCAAAACAAAGATCAGAGAGGAGAACAGAAAAGCTCAGGTGGAGGAGGCAGCATAAGAACAGATGAGGGTCTAGCACAGGCGAATGTAATAATATTATATATTATATTATATGTAATTATATTATTTAAATCGCTTTCCTTACAGTTTAATTTGCTACAGATCATATAATTTCCCTATGATAACACTGAATGGCAAAGTGCAGGGGCAGAAGCATTGTCATAGGGAACCCTGAGAAATGTGGATTATGGCAACAGAAATCTCACCCAAAATTTCCACTGCTGATGAGTTTGGAAGTTTCATAGTCGCTCATATGCGGCTTTCTCGCCGGAACCAATGAATCCATCACGCTCTATAAAAGAATAAGAAATAATACTGATTTATTGAAGATGCAGGAAAAAAGTTACAGATGCAAAAACTTCTCCCCCCATATTATGTCCCAGATGATTTACACTGATATGATGTTGGGAGGATACAAACCGGACGCTGGGCAGACCGGGCGCTAGCAACCAGCACACCCAGGCAAGTGCCGGGGCCCTGAGTAGGCGAGGGGCCCACTTGCTGTCAGGCACTCTGGCGCGCTATGGGACCGGTGAGCAGAGGAGAGTGGTGCCAGCGCCAGCTAGTGGGCCTTGCTCCCCCCCCCAATGCTTGCCCAGGACTACGTCCGGCACAATACTTACCTCTCCACAGCTGGTGAGCAGTGAGGTGAGCATTTGATTTTTTTTTTTTATGTATGGAGGTATGGGGCATTATATGGGGGAGAAGTGACATCCTGCAAGGGGCATTATATGGGGGGGAGGGAGGGACATCCTGCGTGGGGTATTATATGAGGGGGGAAAAGTGACATCCTGCATGGGGCATTATATGGGGGGGGAGTGACATCCTGCATGGGGCATTATATGGGGTGAGAGGTGACATCCTACATGAGGCATTATATGGGGGGACATCCTGCATGGGGCATTATATATGGGGGTGACATCCTGCATGGGGTATTATATGAGGGGGAGAAGTGACATCCTGCATGGGTCATTATATGGGGGGGGGAGTGACATCCAGCATAGGGCTTTATATGGGATGAGAGGTGACATTCTGCATGGGGCCTTATATGGGGGGTGACATCCTGCATGGGGCATTATATGGGGGAAGTGACATCCTGCATGGGGTATTATATGGGGGGAGAAGTGACATCCTGCATGGGGCATTATATGGGGTGAGAGGTGACATCCTGCATGGGGCAATATATGGGGTGAGAGGTGACATCCTACATGGGGCAGTATGTGTTGGGGGGACATCCTGCATGGGGCATTATATGGGGGGTGACATCCTGTATGGGCCATTATGTGGGGTGGGACATCCTGCATGGAGCATTATGTGAGGGGGACATCCTGCATGGGGAATTATATGGGGGGTGACATCCTCTATGGGCCATTATGTGGGGGGGATATCCTGCATGGGGCATTATGTGTGGGGGACATCCTGCATGGGGCATTATGTGGGGTGGGACATCCTGCATGGGGCATTATGTGGAGGGGACCTCCTGCATGGGGAATTATATGGGGGGTGACATCCTGCACTGGCCATTATGTGGGGGGGGCACAGCCTGCATGGGGCATTATGTGGGGGGCACAGCCTGCATGCGGCAGTATGTGGGAGGGACATTCTGCATGGGGAATTATATGGGGGGTGACATCCTGCATGGGCCATTATGTGGGATGGGGATATCCTGCATGGGCCATTATGTGGGGGGGGGCACAGCCTGCATGGGGCATTATGTGGGGGGTCAAAACCTGCATGGGGCATTATGTGGGGGTCACAGCCTGCATGGAGCATTATGTGGGGGGTCAAAGCCTGCATGGGGCATTATGTGGGGGGCACAGCCTGCATGGGGCATTATGTGGGGGGCACAGCCTGCATGGGGCATTATGTGGGAGGGACATTCTGCATGGGGAATTATATGGGGGGGTGACATCCTGCATGGGCCATTATGTGGGAGGGGGACATCCTGCATGGGGCATTATGTGGGGGGGGGGGGCACAGCCTGCATGGGGCATTATGTGGGGGGTCAAAACCTGCATGGGGCATTATGTGGGGGTCACAGCCTGCATGGAGCATTATGTGGGGGGTCAAAGCCTGCATGGGGCATTATGTGGGGGGCACAGCCTGCATGGGGCATTATGTGTGGGGTCACAGCCTGCATGGGGCATTATATGGGGGCACAGCCTGCGTGGAGCATTTTATGGGGTCCATTATTCTATATGGAGCAATATATGGAGCTCATAATACGGTATAGAGGACTATGTGGTGCCATTATACTGTGTGGAGGACATTACTGTCCGGTCTGCACTGTGAGCTGTGAGGATTCGCCGCTTTCTGAGTTATTGTGGAATTTACAATAGATATCGCTCATGTAATATAAGAAGTGAAATCTTCGGGCTTGTACTATATATATATATATATATATATATATATATATATATATATATATATTTATCTGCGGTATCTGTGCATCATGAATCGTGGTATGTGTTAAAGGGGCCACTGAGAATCTTTCGCCCAGGGCCCACGAAATCCTAGAGCCGCTCTGCAACGGTCATCATACATTACTATAACATTCTGGATAATGTGGGAGATCACACAGAGGAGGACTTACAGGTAATCTGTCACCAGGTGTTTGCTATGTATTCTGAAAGCACCATGATATAGGGGCAGAGACCCTGATTCCAGTGATGTGTTACTTACTAGGCTGTGTGTGGCTGTTTCAATAAAATCAGTAGATTATCACTACAAGACTATCTGTCTAGCCAGGTAGTCGTATTGCTCTGTACCCCTGCCTCCACCACTGATTAGCAGCTTTCTGCCTATGCACAGTGTACACAGAAAGCTGCCAATCAATGGTGTGGGCGGGGTTATACAAGACTCAGCATTCAGAGCTCTGCAGCAGAAAAAAATAGTGATTTTATCACAACTGCTCCACCGAGTAAAGTAATCAACACATGGAATCAGGGTCTCTGTCCCTGCATCATGCTTCTCTCAGACCAAATAGCATAAACCTGGTGACAGATTCCCTGTAATTCAAATGTAATTAACACCATAGGGTCATCTACACATAGAATAGAGACGTCCCATGGTTGTATGGGGGATAATACTGGACGAGTCATTCACATCCCATGATCTGATGACACACACGCATCCCCCTCTATGATACTTACGGATTCTTGGATCTCCAGGATCTCACTAATTCCATTGTTAGGATTCGACAGCTCAGTTGTTTCTAAAATAATGATGAAGAAATGAAATGTATTAGAGGATATTATTCCTACATAGATAATACAGCAATATAACGGAGACATGACAAGATGTCTGTAAATGGGATTAATACTCGTTATATGGGGATTCTAAATATGAGAATATACGGGGAATCCATAGATAAATGTAATGTAAATGATGGAGGAACCCCTTCATAAATAACAAAAGACTGACCATCACTTCCGAAAAGAAAATGGGTGTGAACAGGTGCATACTAAGAGTAGCCATCCAAATACATAACTAACAAAGTTGCACTCTGTAACGCTATAGCATGTAAACATGAAATAAATGAAATTTGAATTGCATTACTGCTGTAGAAAATAGGATAAAAGGAAGATACTTAGCGCATAATTTGGCCAATTCATGCATGGCCAGCAGCGACGGCAAGGCGACCTACTTTATCTGGGTGCATGCCAAGTAGCCACGGCAAGGTGACCTTTTTTTTTGCTGGGTGCATGCCCAGCAGTCACGACAAGGCGACCTTCTTTTGCTGAGTGCATGCCTAGCAGCCACGGCAAGGCGACCTTCTTTTGCTCGGTGCATGCCCAGCAGTCACGGCAAGGTGACCTTTTTTGCTGGGAACCTATCTCCACCCATCAGCCCGGGGTGGTTTTAATTACAACAGGATCCTACCTAACCATATAAATGAAGGCTTCAGCCTAGGAGAGGATTCACATTAGGAGAGGATTCCAACAAAAAGATCGCCTTGTCATTGGCTGCTGGGCATTCATGAATTGGCCAAATTATGTGCTCAGTATCTTAGTTTTTTCCCATTTTCTAGAGCAGTAATGCAATTTAAATTTAATTTATTTCATGTTACTTGCTATAGCACTGCAGAATGGACCCTCCATCACATGAATGAGGAAGCCCACCCACGCTGCACATATGAGTGATGGTAAGAGAGCTGAAACATAGGAGAGATTTGCAAATTAGACTGGAAGTGCACTGGGGGCGTGTCACTGCACTTGGATTTCTTCTTTCACGCCCCCAGCGCACTTCCATTCTGATTTGTATATGGTGTCTACTTTACATTTCTCCTGACTGGCACATTGGATTTCTACAAACAATTATTATTAGGGGACAATGGCCTATACCGTCACACCACTACTTCTATATGTAACAATGTGCTGCCAGGTTCCCATTACACAGAGTAGAGAGTAAATCTAACATTATCCTCCGTCCTCTGTAATATCTGGATATTCCTTGTAGAAGGTCGGGTGATCGCTCACCTGTAATCAGATCGCTGTTCAGCTCCGGCTGACTCCTATTAGGGTCAGGGATTTTCGGGGTCACATTTTGCCCATATTTGGCGTCGCCTCCTGTTGTTTCCTGATAGATATAATATATATAATTAATATGTGGAAGATTTCACTAAATCACCAAATACATAAATCATGAAGGACTAAACCAACATTTACAGATGCACCAATTGTAACGATACAAATCCCGCGCCATCTTCAGACCTTTTCTCAGAAAGTCTCCTCAGATACGGTGGATTAAGATACGTCTATTAATATTGATCCTTACCGGGCGTTCCAATGAGCGTTCTAGTATAGACAGGACTTTTTCGGCCAGTTCTTTAAAGACAGCCAAATCTTCAGTCTGAGATCTTTCTTCAGCCTATAAAGAAGGAAAAATGGAAAGGAGAATTTTGAGATGAGAGCAGTCAGAATGGAGGCGGAAATTGTATGTGACATCGGTTCTCTGTCTGCAGATACAATGACTACATACTGTATTTGGGGACTCGTTGTGTTTTACCGTATTTTTTGGACTATAAGATGCCTTTTTTTCCAAAATTTTTGACCTCCCTTCTAACACTCTCGCACCCCTCCAATCTATCCTAAACTCTGCTGTCTGACTAATCCACCTGGCCCCCCGCTATTCCCTGGCTTCTCCCCTCGCTCCGCCAATCCCTTCACTGACTCCACATTACCCAGAGACTCCAGTTCAAGACCCTAACCTTGGCATGCAAAGCCACCCACGACCTGTCTCCTCCATATATCTGTGACCTAGTCTCCCGGTACTTACCTGCACGCAACCTCCGATCCTCACAAGATCTTCTTCTCTACTCCCCTCTTATCTCCTCTTCCCACGATCGCATACAAGATTTCTCCCGTGCATCCCCCCTACTCTGGAACTCTCCACCCCAGCATATCAGACAGATTATTAATAATAATAATTGTCTGAATGTAGCTTACCAGGGGGGTGGCTGTGGTGGAGTGAGGTCACAGGAGGTAACATAGTAACATAGTTTGTAAAGCCGAATAAAGACTTGCGTCCATCAAGTTCGACCTGTTAGTTCTGTAATTGCTAAAGTTAATCCAGAGGAGGGCAAAAACCCCAAATGATTTAGCCAATCTTCACCTGAGGAAAAATTCCCTCCCGACTCTGAAACCAGCAGTCAGAATAAATCCCTGTATCAACCTACTATTTTATTTTATTTTTAAGTATACGCTGAAATCTGCCTGGTATCTAGAAATGCATCCAGTCCCCGCTTGAACTGGTTTAGTGAATCTGACATTACCGTCTCCTCACTCAGTGAATTCCATATTCTCACTGCTCTTACCGTAAAGAACCCCTTCCTATGCTGGTGCTGAAACCTTTTCTCTTCCAGTCTTAGTGAGTGCCCTCTTGTTACCGTAATATCCCTCCTTTTGAACAAATCCCGGGCAAGGTCTCTATACTGTCCCCTAACATATTTGTACACATTTATTATGTCCCCCCTCAACCTTCTCTTTTCCAGGCTGAATAGTCCTAGTTTTGCCAACCTCTCTGGGTATTGCAGTCCCTCCATTCCCTTTATTAATTTTGTTGCCCTCCTTTGTACCTTTTCAAGCACATTTATATCCTTTCTATATATTGGGGCCCATAACTGAGCACAGTATTCCAAGTGTGGTCTGACCAGTGCTTTGTACAGTGGAAGAACAATGTTCTCATCCTTTGCAGCTATACCTCTTCTGATACATCCCATTACCCTGTTTGCCCTTACAGCAGCGGCCTGACTTTGGGCACTCCAATTTAGTTTGCTATCAATCAAGATGCCCAAGTCCTTCTCCATCTCTGAATTCCCCAATGATTTCCCATTCAGTGAGTACTGGTGACTTCCATTTTTCCTTCCCATATGTATGACCTTACATTTCTCCTCGTTAAACCTCATTTGCCATTTAATGCTCCACCTACCCAGCTTATCCAAATCCCTCTGTAGGTCTGCACTGTCCTCTTTTGTATTAATTGTTTCACATAACTTTGTGTCATCTGCAAATATTGATATTTTACTATTTATCCCGTTGACTATGTCGTTAATAAAGATATTAAATAACATTGGGCCTAGTACAGACCCCTGTGGTACCCCACTAGTGACGCTTACCCAATCTGAGTATATTCCATTTATAACCACCCTCTGCCTTCTATCCTTTAGCCAGTTAGCTACCCACTTGCAGACATTTTCCCCCAGCCCCATCATTCTCATTTTGTATACCAACCTATTATGTGGCACGCTATCGAACGCTTTTGAGAAGTCGAGATACACGACATCCACTGGTTCCCCCTGATCTACTCGAGAGCTAACCTCCTCGTAGAAGTCAATCAGGTTTGTTTGGCAGGAGCGATTCCTCATGAATCCATGTTGGTTCGGGATTAAAAGATTATTAGCATCAAGATGCTCCATGATTGCCTCATTAATAAAGCTTTCAAAAATTTTGCCCACAACGGACGTCAGACTCACCGGCCGATAGTTTCCGGCGTCACTTTTCGCTCCCTTTTTGAATATTGGCACTACATTCGCCTGTCGCCAATCAAGTGGTACAGACCCAGTCTCAACAGAGTCCTTAAATATAAGATATAACGGTCTGTCTATCACATTACTTAGTTCCCTTAGTACCCGTGGGTGTATGCCATCAGGTCCTGGTGATTTGTTTATTTTAATGTTACTGAGGCGTTTCTGTACCCCAGCTTGGGTTAGATTTGTCATACTTAGTGGAGGATTAAGCTTGTCACTTCTCATTTCTCCTGTTAGTTCTATTTCCTTTGTGAAAGTTGTCGAAAAAAAATTATTTAATAGATTAGCTTTATCCTCATCTTTCTCTATGATTTTGCCTTCTTCACTTTTTATCGGTCCAATATTATCCAATTTAATCCTTTTACTATTTATATACGTAAAGAACAGTTTGGGATTTGATCTGCTTTCCCTAGCAATACGTCTCTCTGTTTCCTCCTTCGCTATTTTTATTTGTTTTTTGCAGGTTCTCGTTTTTTCCTTGTAACACATTAGTGCCTCCTTACTGTTTTCCTGTTTTAATCTCTTGAATGCCTCTTTTTTGCTATTTAACGTCCCTTTTACGTTCTTGTTCAACCATATTGGTTTCCTCTTATTTCTGGCCCTTTTATTCCCATACGGTATATACCTCTCGCACTGAGTATTCAGAATTCTTTTGAAGGTTTCCCATTTACTATTCGTATTCCTTTGATTAAGAACTTTGTCCCAGTCAATAAGTTGAAGGTTTTCTTTCAGCTGATCAAACTTCGCCCTCCTAAAGTTTAATGTTTTTGTTGTTCCCTTATTGATAACCCTACTGAAGGGCATTTTGAAGTCGATAATATTATGGTCGCTATTACCTAGGTGCCCCCCTATCTGTACCTCAGTTATTCTATCAGGCCTATTAGTCAATATTAAGTCGTTGGTTCCTGCACTAGTTGGGAGAGATAATTATCCTTAATATTTGTCAAGAACCTTTTTCCTTTCTGAGATCTACAGGTTTCTGTTTCCCAGTCAATATCCGGGTAGTTGAAGTCCCCCATTACAATCACTTCATTATGTTTTGCTATTTTGTCTATTTGTCCTGCTGTAGGAAGCCGGCAGTAGAAGTGGGGCGCTGCTGCGGGCCCCGAGCTGGGAGGAGCGGGGTATCCAGGAGGTGCGAGGCTGCGGGCCCTGGGCTTCAAGGAAATGTTAGCGGTGATTTAGGAAGGGAGTCCCCGCTCTGCCCATTGATTTTCTGGCGGTGGGCTTCAGGCAAATGGCTGCTGGAGGCAGTGCATGTGCAGATTTAGATCTCGGCTCAATGACAAGCTGAGATCTCAATCTGCGTATTGGCCATCTCCAGCAGCCTACTTCTTGCAGCCCACTGCAGAGAAATCAATAAGCAGAGCAGGGCCTCCCCTCCTGAATTACCGCTAACATTTCCTTGAAGCCCAGGGCCCGCAGCCTCGCACCTTCTGGACACCCCGCTCCTCCCAGCTTGGGGCCCGCAGCAGCGCCCCACTCCTACTGACGACTTCCTGCAGCAACGACTCTGCCTCCTGTGACCTCGCTCCACTGCCACCACCCCCTCAGTAAGCAATCGAAAATTCGGACTATAAGACAGGACTATAAGACAGACCCCCATTTTATTATAATAAATGTTTTTCCTATTTACCTCCCAAAAATTTTTGGTGTGTCTTATGGTCTGCAAAATACGATATATTAGAAGAAAAAGCTTCTATCCCTCCATTATTATCTATTAATATTGAGATGTTCTGTGCAGAGTGTCCGCCACTTACCTGGTGTAGTAATGTCCTGATGTTCTGAAGTAAATCCGTCAGATAGTCTGACGTTAGACGACGTTGTCGGTGTTTGGTCAGGCAATCCTTTACTAGCTCCATCACCAGCCGGTGAGTGAAGCTGAGGACGCCATCGGGTGGTAGAAGCACACTGTTAGGACGATTGATCATAAGGATCAACAATAGTGCTTTTACCTGAGGAATGTCCAAAACAATTCCAGCCATAGTGAAAAACTGCAAGTGCTATCAGTCACTATAGAGCCAAGAAAGGCACGGGTGAGCCTATGTGCATTGTATATATAGCGACTGTGAGCAGTGATGTCACCATCACCTGTGATGTCATCACGGAATCTTGTGATAGAATCTTCACGGAGCAGCTCTGCGCAAATAGAATGCGGCCTGGTAATATATAAAGTGAAAACACCATACAATTAACTACCCATGTTATCATGGCCGTTCTATTTTATATCCAATTAGAACACAACCAGGATAAAGGTGTGTTCACAAGTTGGATTTTGGCAGCATTTTTTTTCTACCCCAAAAACCAAAGGTGGCAGGAAAAACGCTGCTTAAAATTCAGGTGTTTTTACTTGTGTTTTTTTTTCCATTCATTTGAATGGGTGAAAAATGCTGCAAAACCTCTGAAAGACTTGACAAGCTGCAGATTTTAAAAAAATGCAAAAAAAACAGCATGTGAATGAGATTTCAGAAATGTCATTCACTAAGATGGTACTGTAAAACACAGCATTTTTGCTGCAGAAGAAAAAACAGTGAATACACCCTAAAGATATCCTCAGTCATATTATGGGAAATATTGTATATTTCGCATTTATTATCTCACGTGTTTTTCTTCACCATAGAACTTTTAAGGCTGTGTGCCCACTATGCGTTTTTTAGGCGTTTCTGCAGCGTAACTTCCGCCGCGGAAACACTTAAAAAACAATTGGTGATAGGTCTGCAATGGTCCCCAATGATAATCCGCATGTGCTGTGCACATGCCGCGGAGATTTCCGCTGCGGATTATCATTGCGGAAAAATCCGCAGCACGTCCTTTAATTTTGCAGTGTCGCTGCGATTTAGCCGCCATTGACTTGCATTGGAACGCATAACATCCGCATGACTACACATACACATGTGGATATTATGCAACTCAATGCGTGGATGGTACCTGGGTCTGGAGATGAAGAGACTCTCCTCCAGACCCGGGTACCATAGTACCTGTAGTTAAAATAGAATTAAAATAAAAAATAAACATATACTTACCTTCTGATGGCCCCTGTCTGCTCCCGGCGGTGCTGCTGGCTCTCCGGCTGCTCACGGTGGTAAAAGGACCTTCCATGACGCCATTTAGTTATGTGACAGGTCAAGCGACCGCTGACATCGGCGGTCGCGTGACCTGTCACATGACTAAATGACATCATGGAAGGTCCTTTTACAGCACCGTGATCCGCCGAAGACACTGGACGCACCGGAGAAGGAGATCGAGGACCATCGGAAGATGAGTATAATGGTTTTTTTTTATTTTTCACCATTATTATTCTTTTTTTTTATTATTGATGCTGCATTTACAGCATTGTAACTTGGTCACACTATGTAAATCCATGCCGGTTGCCGGTTGCATGGAATTATATAGTGTGACCAAGTTGTCAAGCACTTTTCCAAGTGATGCTAAAATCACTTGGCAAAGCGCTTGACAACCCAGGGAGATGCAGAAACGCTTAGGAAAAATCCGCAGCATTTCTGCATCGTGGTCATATATCCTAACTCATTGGCGAACTGTTATACAAGGCTATATTCACACTAGACGTTTTTTTAGCGGGCTTTTTTATGCAAATTTTCAGCTGCGTTTTACAGTACCAACAAAGTCTATGAGATTTCCGAAATCTCATGCACACAGCTTGCTTATTTGTAATCAGTATTTTGTGCTTTCCATGGCTTTTTGCAATAGAGTATGTCACTTGTTTCAGCGTTTTTCACCCATTAAAAAAAAGGGTGGTGGAAAAAAATGCTGAAAAAAAGCCTAGTGTGAACATTTTGCTGTTTTTTAGTGAAAAAACCAAGTATGTGACACACATTTATTCTTGTGATTTTCCCAAGTTTAAACCATCTTGTCTTGGTCACCTGAGATAGCAGCTTGGATTATTACAGTTTAATTAAATTAGTGATGCCTACAAAGTAAACATTGGTTGAGCTAGGTGTGAGATTGAACAACACGTGTGGCCCAGGGAGGTGTGAAAATGAACAATGCCTGAGCAACTCAATGGCAAACCATAATGTGAAAGTAAATAGTGTCCTACAAATTCAATGCACTGCCAGGGTCTTAGATAAACCATTCCAGACCAATTCACCCCCCCCCTGTTACATTTGTAATGTGTACTTTTTCATGAACATATGTCTTGCAATGGTGACCTGTTTTCATGTGTCTATGGTGGAAGCAAAGCTGAACTTTGGGATCCTGAAAAACGCACCAAAAATGCACCAAGGACCACTGCAAAAAAACACACCAAAACCTGTGTTTTTGACGCTACTTCTTTCCTGCCAAGAGATTATGTTTTGCTGCAGAAAAAAAACACCTAGTGTGAATATAGCCTAAGACTTACTCTGCCAGCATTAATAGTCAATATTCTGTATACAAATAGGACTCCAATCCTGGTATTCAGTTTATCATAAACATGCCTGAGTTAATCTGCCAAATACACATTTTATGCTTTCTCATAGGTGAAATATAAATCCTGTTAAAGGTCCAAGTTGCAGCAGTTAAGTAGAACAAAACAGACCTCTTCATTCTTTGTAGGTGGAAAAACTTTCGAAATTGTCAGTGTATCAAGTACTTATACTCCTGACTGTATATAGTATAATTGCCGCACTGCTACATACAGGTGCTTCTCAGAAAATTAGAATATCATCAAAAAGTGAATTTATTTCAGTTCTTCAATCCAAAAAGTGAAACTCATATATTATACAGAGTCATTACAAACAGAGTGATCTGTTTTAAGTGTTTATTTCTGCTAATGTTGATGATTATGGCTTACAGCCAATGAAAACACAAAAGTCATTATCTCAGTAAATTAGAATTAACAAGAAACACCTGCAAAGGCTTCCTAAGCATTTAAAAAGGTCCCTTAGTCAGTTTCAGTAGGCTCCACAATCATGGGCAAGACTGCTGACTTGACAGATGTCCAGAAGGCAGTCATTGACACACTCCTCAAGGAGGGTAAGCCACAAAAGGTCATTGCTAAAGAAGCAGCTGTTCACAAAGTGCTGTATCCGAGCATATTAATGGACGTGGAAGGAAAAAGTGTGGTAGAAAAAGGTGCACAAGCAACCGGGATAACCGCAGCCTTGAAAGGATTGCTAAGAAAAGGCCATTCAAAAATTTGGGGGAGATTCACAAGGAGTGGACTGCTGCTGGAGTCATTGCTTCAAGAGCCACCACACACAGACTTATCCAGGACATGGGCTACAAGTGTCGCATTGCTTGTGTCAAGCCCCTCATGGCCAATAGACAACGCCAGAAGCGTCTTACCTGGGCCAAAGAGAAAAAGACCTGGACTGATGCTCAGTGGCCCAAGGTGTTGTTTTCAGATGAAAAGTAAATTTTGCATTTCATTTGGAAATCAAGGTCCCAGAGTCTGGAGGAAGAGTGGAGAGGCCACAATCCAAGCTGCTGGAGGTCTAGTGTGAAGTCTCCACAATCAGTGATGGTTTGGGGAGCCATGTCATCTGCTGGTGTAGGTCCACTGTGTTTTATCAAGACCAAAGTCAGCGCAGCCGTCTACCAGGACATTTTACAGCACTTCATGCTTCCCTCTGCCCACAAGCTTTATGGAGATGGAAATGTCATTCTCCAGCAGGACTTGGCCCCTGTCCACACGGCCAAAAGTACCAATACCTGGTTTACACACAACAGTATCACTGTGCTTGATTGGCAGCAAACTCGCCTGACCTTAACCCCATAGAGAATCTATTATAGAGAATCTATGGGGTATTGTCAAGAGGAAGATGAGACCCCAGACCCCACAATACAGATGAGCTGAAGGCTGCAATCAAAGCCACCTGGGCTTCCATAACACCTCAGCAGTGCCACAGGCTGATCGCCTCCATGCCACATTGCCGCATTGATGCAGTAATTGATGCACAAGGAGCCCAAACAAGTATTGAGGGCATTTACTAAACATACATTTCAGTAGGCCAACTTTTCGGATTTTAAAAACATTTTTCAAGCTGTTGTTATGAAGTATTCTAATTTACTGAGATAATGACGTTTGTGTTTTCATTGGCTGTAAGCCATAATCATCAACATTAACAGAAATAAACACTTAAAATAGATCCCTCTGTGTGTAATGACTCTATATAATAGATCCCTCTGTGTGTAATGACTCTATATAATAGATCCCTCTGTGTGTAATGACTCTATATAATAGATCCCTCTGTGTGTAATGACTCTATATAATAGATCCCTCTGTGTGTAATGACTCTATATAATAGATCCCTCCGTGTGTAATAACTGTATATAATAGATCCCTCTGTGTATAATGACTCTATATAATAGATCCCTCTGCGTGTAATGACTCTATATAATAGATCCCTCTGTGTGTAATGACTCTATATAATAGATCCCTCTGTGTGTAATGACTCTATATAATAGATCCCTCTGTGTAATGACTCTATATAATAGATCACTCTGTGTGTAATGACTCTATATAATATAGGAGTTTCACTTTTTGCATTGAAGAACTGAAATAAACTAACTTTTGATGATATTGTAATTTTGTGAGAAGCACCTGTATATAGTATGAAGCCCCACTGCCCCATATGTGTATGTATAATTTGATGCACATGACTCGCCCCCTGGGCCGTGGGGTACATGGAACCGGGCCTTCTAGTGTACGGTGCTGATGGGGGTAGTAGTGGCAACCCGATCCCGTGGCTCAGGGTGGTCAGACAAAATGGTGGCAGTCTATTTATCAGTGCTTTGAATGTCCGACTACGCCACCCGTGGATTGCGGTCAGGGATAACCGCCGCTGCAAGGCAGACCGCTGAGGCTGGTGTTGGTGTGCAGCACAGGTGTAGGATAACTCCCCACGGGAAGAGTGTAGCCTCATTGCAGTGTAGATGGATGTTGGGGGTGATAGTGCAGGCCGCAATAGTAAGAGTTCAGAGTCCGCTTCAAACAGTTCAGGGTCTTTATTGTAGATATTATTAATGACCCAACAGTACCGGTTAGGAATGGGCCTGGGTGTCAGAGAGCATTCGGGCGAGCCCCACTGGTCAGGGTGAGTGTGTAGGCCTACCGTTCTCTCTATGATCTTTCTGACTATCCCTTTTTCGTGGTGTAATAGCCCACGTCCCTGAGCTGGCCGTGTACTTCTCGCCTGTATGGCATGCGACTAGGGCCTTGGGTACCTGTTGCTTGCTCCTCGCTGTACTGGTCCCTCTGTGTGGCAGAGCCTCCAGGCTTCTTAGGCCAAGGGACCTGAAATCCCTCGCAGGTTGGTTCTCTGCTGCTGGGCTTGTAACCCTGACAGCCCCGGACCCCAATGCCCGGTAGATTGGTTCTCTTCCAGGACCGGCTCTCGTCACCTCTGTCCCTGGCTTGCAGTTTCTCCTCTGCCTCACGGACTCCTCAGCTACAGCTGAACAGTCCCTCCTTCTCTGGGACTAGTCTCACTCCTGAGCTAGGTCTTCCAGTTCTCTCTAACCCTGCCCCCAGTTCCAGCTTTTATAGGGGCAGCCAGCTCCCTCTGCTGGCCTGGGACAGGAGGTGCTGTATGCTAATTGTCCCTAACCAGGGGACCTCCCTCCTGCTCTCAGACACAGATTATTGTTTGTGGCATCCAGGCCTGGGGTGACACATTCTCCCCTAGTAAAATTTAGTACTCCGGACTAAACAGGAAACGCAAATACAGGGTATAAATGACAACATAACATATATACAAGTATATTTTGTCCTTGAGGTCACGGCGCTTCCGTGACCGGGTGTCCATGTCACCCAACAAGGTGAAGTTTTCCACGGTGTGGGGACCTGTTTCCATAAACCCCAAGTTCCTGGCCTTGGGCGTGGCGACAAGGCTGAGCTCTCTACTGTGGGCCACGAGGAGGGCACACCGGACAGATTTTTCTTCCGTGGCCATCTTTGAAAGAGGGCATCAAGTGCAACTATCTACAAGACAGTTCCGGTTATTCAGCGTCCATAACCTGTTAGTCCATGAACTAGAAAGACTGGGAAAACATAATTAGCAACCAGGCAACAAACATAAAACATTTACAATATACAGCATTTAGATCTTCCAGCGAGCTGGTATTTGCCCCCTAGTGCTCCGGGTTGACCTGCGTAACCCACTGTTTGGTGGTGGTCTAACCTGACTTTCCCCACTAGCATTCAGGGTACAGCTACTAGCTGGGTTTACAGGCAGTGCAAGCAGCTATCTGCGGGTCCTTTGGCTTACCGCAGGTATGGCAGGCTCACTGTCAGCAGAGGGTTGACTCTCCTGGGCTGCTGGCATGGGTTCTTCTGCCTCTAGGGCTGCTTGGTCTTCTGATTCCTCCTGCTCTCCTGTAGGTTCCTGCTGGGTTGGTTGAAGGAAGTGTAGGACGGGTACCACTATTGCATCATTTATCCGAGTCCAGGACCGGGGGAACTCTCCAAGAACTGTGCTGATCATTTCTTTCTTGTCTTGTGCGGGTTCAAGGTCATCTTGATCTTCTCCTGCACTCTGTAGTTGCTTGGGGCACCTTTTTAGGTGGTCTCTGGAGATGGTGCTAGTGGTTTCTCCTCCATCCTTGGTAATTACACATACCTTCGGGTTGTTGTGGTTGGACTGCAGTACTGTGTACGGGTCGCTCTCCCACTGGTCATCTAGCTTGTGAAGCCTTCTCTTCCGCTTCAGGACCTGCTCACCAGGTTCCAGGGGACCAGCAGGGGCGTGTTGGTTGAAGAGCCTCTCTTGCTTTTCTCTCTCTTGAGCCAGACTCCTCTCCACACTCTCCTGTACCTTCTTGTACTGTAGCTGCCGTTCCGTATCCCAGTCCGCGTCTGGGGAGGTGTCCTCGGGGGTCAGGACTCCCATCTCCAGGTCTATCGGCAGCTTACCTGGTCTTGCCCTCATCAGGTAAGCCGGGGTGCAATTTGTAGCATTCACCGGGATATGGTTGTATAAGTCTATCAGGTCTGGCAGCTTCTCCGGCCACAGGCTGCGTTCTTCCAGGGGCAACGTTTTGAGGAGATCAATGATGATATTATTCATTTTCTCACATAGCCCGTTGGTTTGTGGGTGGTAAGACGTTGTCCGAATCTTCTTACAGCCGTAGAGGTTGCAGAACTGCTGGAAGATTTCAGCCTCAAACGCTGGACCTTGATCTGTCAAGACCTGTTCCGGATACCCGTGTGGACGGCAGAAGTGTTGTTGGAAGGCTCTGGCCGCTGTTTGGGCTGTCAAGTCTTTAACAGGAACCACCACCAGGAACCGGGAATAGTGGTCCACTATTGTCAGGGCATAGACGTAGCCCGACCGGCTTGGAGCCAGTTTCACATGGTCCAGAGCTACCAGCTCAAGAGGCTGCCTGGTGACGATGGGCATCAAGGGCGTCTTCTGGCTGGTACCGTCCTTCCTTCTGAGGTTACATGGGCCGCAGTCCCTGCACCACTTCTCTATGGCCCCTCTCATTCCGACCCAGTAGAACCGCTCTCTCAGTAGGAACTCCAGTTTCTTCCACCCGAAGTGTCCCGCTCTGTCATGGTAGGCCTCCAGGACCATTGCTGCATCTCGTCTCGGGACCACTACCTGCCAGGTCAGCTCGTGCGTCCGGTGGTTGACAAGCCTTCTGCACAGCTTACATTCGTAGAGGAATAGCCTGCTTTTCTCCTTCCATAACTGCTTGGCTTCCTCTGGAGCGTCCGAGCCAGGGCTAGCGTCTGCCTGGGTCAACAGGTCTTTCACCAGGCGAATTGCAGGGTCACTATCTTGCGGTTCAGCCCAGCCGTGGTGAGGTAAGGGATTGAACATGACAGTGGTCAAGTCTTTGTCTCTTACACGGTGGGAGTACTGAGTGGCCCCGTACCGGTGGAATGCAGGGAGCTCTATTTCCTCCAACTCGTCTGGATCTTCTCCCTCATCGGGCAAGTGGGGCATTCTCGATAGGGCATCTGCATTGGCATTGGCTCGGCCGGCCCGGTACTTGATGGTGATGTCATAGTTTGCTAGCCGGGCCATCCACCGCTGCTCTAGGGCACCAAGTCTCGCATTGTCCAGATGTGTCTACGGATTGTTGTCCGTGTACACAGTGAACTTCACAGAGGCCAGGTAATGCTTGAAACGTTCTGTTATGGCCCACACCACTGCCAAGGACTCCAGCTTAAAGGAGCTGTAATTCTCCGTGTTTCTCTCGGTGGGCCTCAGCTTCCGGCTGGCGTACGCGATCACCCTTTCTCTGCCCTGTTGGTTCTGTGACAGTACGGCTCCCAGCCCCACATTACTGGCGTCTGTATGGAGGATAAAGGGCTGGCCATAATCAGGGTGGGCCAGGATCTCATCCCCCGTGAGGGCCATCTTCAGCTGGCGGAAGGACTCCTCTTCCGGCTTGTCCCACTTGAAGGGTGACTTTTGGCTTCTGGTCTTAGATTGTCCTATAAGGAGGTCCTGCATAGGGGCTGCCATCTTGGTGAACCTGGGGATGAACCTTCGGTAGTAGCCTACGAACCCGAGGAACTGCCTCACTTCTTTTATGTTAGAGGGGCTTGGCCAGTTCTTTATTGCCGTGATTTTGTCAGGGTCGGGGGCTACTCCTTCTGCACTCACCACGTGTCCCAGGTACTGTACCTTCGGCTTTAACAGATGGCACTTGGAGGGTTTCACTTTCATGCCAAAGCCTGCCAGGGCCTCGAACACCTCGGCCAGGTGCTTTAGATGGTCCTCGTAAGTCTTCGAATAGACAATCACGTCGTCCAGGTAAAGTAGGACCGTCTCAAAGTTTCGGTGCCCTAGGCAGCATTCCATCAGCCTCTGGAAGGTCCCGGGTGCGTTGCAGAGCCCGAACGGCATATAGTTGAATTCACGTAATCCCATCGGGGTGGTGAAGGCGGTCTTCTCCTTATCAGCCTCTGCCACAGGAACCTGCCAGTACCCACTAGTAAGGTCCAAAGTAGAGAAGAAATTAGCTGATTTTAGTGCGACCAAAGACTCCTCTATTCTAGGCAACGGGTATGCGTCTTTATGGGTGATACGATTGACTTCTCTATAGTCCACGCACATTCTCATAGTACAGTCTTTCTTTTTTACCAGAACCAAGGGGGCTGCCCAGGGGCTACAACTGTCTCTAATGACCCCGGATTCCTTCATTTCTCTCAGCATGCCCTTTGCGTTCTGATAGTGTGCGGGGTGGTACAGGTCTGTATCTTTCTTTTATTGGTGGGTGGCTCCCCATGGGGATGTGGTGTTCTACCCCTTTCACTCTGCCGAAGTCTAGCGGGTGCTTACTAAAGATTCTCTCGTACTCTTGAACCACCCAGTAGACTCCTTGTTTTTGGTGCAAGGGAGTGGAGTCAGCACCCACGTGGAGTTTCTGGCACCAGTCCTCCTTGGGTTTCTGGGAACCATTACCCTCCGCCTGGGGAGAAGGAGGCAAGGGTTCCATGGCCCTGAGAGCATTGTGTTCAACAGTATACAATTTGGCTAGTGTAGCGTACCGGGGCAAGTGTACTTCCCTTTCCCCAATGTTTAAGATCCGGACGGGCACCCTTCCATGGCGGACATCGACCACCCCCCGGGCTGTCAAAATGGTGGGCCTGGTGTCTGAGTACACGGGTTCTACCATGGCTTGGTAGTCTCTCCCTCTTAACCCGATTGCAGTCCGACACCAGATCATTTCACTTTTGGGGGGCATGGCAATGGGGAACGGGTCGCTCATCCTCACGCTACCGATCTCACCACCAGACAGTTCTACCTGTTGCCATCTCATCAGGGCTCTTATCTCCTTCTGGAGGACCCTCTGTTGGCTGGAGCTCGCATTCATCGCCACCTGCTGCAAAATTACAATTACTTCTGAAAGACAATTTTCAATCACATTAGTACCCAAGGTTATTTTAGGGTGACTTTCTCGACGGTCAATGTCCACAATGATCACTCCCTGTGCCGGCAGTTCAACTTTACCAATCTTAATGGTCATCTCTCTGAACCCCACCTGCGGCACGGGTTGACCATTGCTGGCGATGATGCTCAAGTCATCGTCTGGATAACGAGTTATATCAGTGTCACTCCAGTACTGCTTGAAAAGTACATAGGGGATGGTAGTCACTTGGGACCCGGTGTCCAGCAGTGCACTCATGCGGATACCGTCCAGCACTACGGGTAAAACCGGGCGTCCCCCTACGTACTTATCACTCCAATTAGATGGGCCTGATGACCTTATGCCTGGGGGTTGGCCCTTTGCCCCAGGTCGGACCCATTTAAAGTACAGTACCTGGCTACGTGTCCCGGCTGGCTGCAACGGCGGCAAATCGGCTGTCCATCCTCAGTGTAATGATCGGCGGGTCTCCCTCTGAATGACGGGATCCTCCTCCGTCGACGCCACGGGACATCCTCCGGACTGGAAGCCAGCTTGATTGGTCCTGACGGGTCCATCTGTAACGACTGTACGGTCCTGGTCAATGCAGCAACACTTTTTGTTAGTTCTTGGACGTGATGGTGCAGGTTTGCAGGCGGGGATGGATTTAGGGCCTGCGCATCAGCCCCCACAAGGTCTGCGGGATAGGGCGCCGCCCCCTGGTGGCAAGGTATGGCAGGGCGCCGGGAAGCTACAGCGCCACCCGGTGCAGGTTCTCGGAGCACCCGGATGGCCCTATCTTTGAACTGTGCAAAAGTCAAAACGGGGTTCTGTAGGGCCATGAGGCGCAGCTGGGTTCTGTGGGCGCTGGACAGCAGACCTTCTATGAACTGGTCAGTCAATAGTTTATCTGTATCCTGCAGGCTGCCAGGGTCAGCTTGCTTAATTGCCCCCAAGGCTTCCTGTAAATTTAGGGCATAATCTCGGATGCTATCTTGAGCTCGCTGCTTACATCCATAGAACCGCATTTTGATTTCTGCTGAGGTACGGGCATCAAAGGTGTCCCGTAGACGGGTCAGAACCCCCCTTATAGTCCTTTTCTCCTCAGCTGTCCAAGACTTTACCTCCCGCTGGGCCGCACCAGTTAGCTGCCCTATCAGTATGCTTACTTTCTGTTCTTCTGTCAGGGGATAAACTTTGAACAGACTATACAGCCTTTCTTTAAAGTCGCCCAAGGTATGCGACTTGCCGGCATACTGGGGCAGCCAGGCCGCTCCGGGGATATAGGCAGGGGTGGATTAAGAGTAGCAAGGGCCCCGGGCAGTTTAGAAGGCGTGGGCCCCCTCCACACACCTGATTTATCACGTGACATGTCACATGATCCCCTGTGATAGATCTTGTGATAGTTCACGGGAAATTAATTTGGCATAATATTAATTGTGCTGCCTCATCTGAGAGCAGCACAATATTGGGGCAGATACCCTGATTCCAGCGATGTGTCACTTTTTCAGCTGCTTGTTGTCATTTTGAGAAAATCACCGTTTTATCTGCTGCAGATCTAGCAGCTCTCTGAATGCTGCGCTCTGTATAGCCCCACCCACACCACTGATTGGCAGCTTTCTGCCCATGCTCAGTGTACACAGAAATCTACTGATCAGTGATGGGGTTGGGGTCCTACAGAACTTACTAGTCATCTAGTGATAATTTCCTTCTGACAAATCAATGATTTTATCAAAACAAAACTAAGCAGCCCAGTAAGTGACACATTACTGGAATCAGTGCCTCTAACCCTACATTATGCTGCTCTCAGATTAGGTGGCAAAAACCTGATGACAGATTCCCTTTAAAGGAGCTGTAAAGACAAAAAAGTTTGTATTAAAAAAAATACAAGCCGTTTGTTAAATTAACTTTTTTTCATTGTTAATTCACATTAGACTGTATCTTCAACACTTTTGTCGGCAGGTCTTATTACAGACTCTGAATAGGGCAGCTCTCTCCCTCTCCCTCAGCAGAAAGTCACAGCATGGTTAAAAAACGGGATCTTTTATGATTTTCTCATAATAAATAAAAAAGGACATGCAAGTCCTCCAAACTATTTTCCGTTTCTCTATAGGGGAGGTCCTAAATCTTTCTTGTTCTTTAGTTGATCACATGTCAAAAATGCAAAGCATTTACTATGAACTCGCCTAAAAAAATATACACTTGGAGAGTAATATCATCATTTGCATGTAAATATTCCTTGACTCTAAGGGCTCGCTCACACTGTCGTATAACACGGATAGGACTCGGCCCTATGTTATACTATGGGACAGTGTGATTATTGGCATGAGAAAATAATCTCATTCGATATTCGGATCATGTGCACCCATACAAGTCTATGGGTGCACGTAAAACATTGGACTGCACTCGGATGTCATCCAAGTGCAGTCCGATGAACACTCACAGAGACTATGGAGAAGATGGAGAAATTAAGTTCTCCATCTTCTCCATATCTGTGCTGCGAGAGAATCGGATCACACTCAGTTGAAGCTCTGACAGAGTTTGAGCCCAGTGTCATTAGCATAATTGGCCCTATTCTCTTGCATGAGAGAATATATGGCTTAGTGAGTGGACCCTAAAACTGAATAGTAGTGACGGACAGGCACCTCACAAGCGGGATCCATGTAGCTCTCAGATGTCATGTAGGTAGGGCTTCATTCCATGGGGTAGGGCTTAATTTCAAGGTATATAAAAAAAATGGACTTCAAATAAAAATTAAATGAACACAAAAAGCACTAATTGAATTATTTTTTTCATATTTATGTTTGCAGCCCCTTTAAAAACCCTTTGAGGACCAAGGCACATATATGTCCCATAGTTTTAAACTGGAAAAAAACTTGATTGAATAAAATTTAAGGTCCTCAAAGGTTTAAGTAGGTCATAACCAGGGGAGGAGTCCTGAGGAGATAATTTGCATATTCCCACTGCATTTTGGGGTAAGTGAAGAGTCTCCGCGAGCTCAAAGAACACTGGATTTTGGCTGTTGGAGCTGAAAAGAGGACATCGGTAAACCGCACGCCTACCGGCGCGCGCATTTTGAAGCTTTTTTTTTTAAGCTTTTTTTGCTGTTTTCAGAACATTAACAATAAGAACATGGAAGAGTCCAGGAGCCATTTGGTGAGCTGCATATCCTGCTACATGTTCACAGACTTGCCAGTGGAAAAGCCAAACTTCACATGCCAGAAATGCAAGCTTGTGTCCCTGTTGGAGGAAAAGTTGCGAAATCTAGAAGAGAGGTTAACTACCTTGAAAATCATTAAGGAAGGTGAAGAGTTCTTAGACAGAGCAGAATTATCTCTTCATGATTCAGAAAGAGAAGAAATTCGAACTGCACCTGACGAAACAGAGGAATGGAAGCCTGTGACCCCGAGAAGCAGGAGGATCGAGAGGCAGTCAGCACCCATACTGCTCAGGAACCAGTACCAGGCTCTCACGCAGGAGAACCATGAAGAAATACAGCAAAATAAGACTTTGCCAGCAATGAATAACCTTGTAAGCCCTCAGAATCCTCCTGGATGGAGAAAGAAGAATGATGTGAAGAAAAAACGGAGAGTGGTGGTCATGGGGGATTCCCTGTTAAGAGGAACAGAGGCCGCTATCTGCAGACCAGACATAACCTCAAGAGAAATGTGCTGTCTTCCAGGAGCAAAAATTAAAGATGTGTCTGACAGGATATCAAGACTCTTCAGACCTACAGATCACTACCCATTCCTGCTAATACATGTGGGGACAAATGACACCGCAGGAAAGGACCTGGAAACCATCTGCAGTGACTTTGAAGACTTAGGCAAGAAAGTGAAAGAATTGGGAGCGCAGGTGGTCTTCTCATCCATCCTCCCAGTGGATGGCCATGGAACAATGAGGTGGAATAAGATTCTACAGGTGAACAACTGGCTACGTCGATGGTGCCGTCAACAAGGATTTGGATTTCTGGATCACGGAATGAATTACCTATACGATGGACTACTTGCTAGAGATGGGGTGCACCCTACGAAGACTGGAAAACATGTATTTGGAAGTCGCCTTGCTACACTCATCAGAAGAGCTTTAAACTAGAACAATGTGGGAAGGGAAGCAAAAGGCCAGAAAAAGCCAGACAGCTGACAAATACTATTGAGATCTCTGCTACTGGAAGTGGAAAAGAAGAACAAAGACAAAAAAATCTAAATAATAAAAATATGGGAGGAAGAGAAAACAATCACAAACTAAAATGTTTTTATACAAATGCACAAAGCATGGGCAACAAACAAGGAGAATTGGAACTACTAATGCAGGAAAAGGAATATGATGTCATTGGAATCACTGAAACTTGGTGGGACGATACACATGATTGGAATAAAAGGCTAAAAGGATACAACTTATTTGCAAGAAACAGACTTGATAAACGAGGAGGAGGTGTCGCATTGTATGTTAGAAAAGCGTATATCTGCACAGAGATTGAAGCTTCAGAGACTGGGAGTTCTGTGGAAACTGTTTGGGTAAGAATACAAGGAGAGAACAACGGAAAGGACACCATTGTAGGCATTTACTACAGGCCACCTGGGCAAGCTGAAGATATGGATGAACTCTTTATGTATCAAATGACCAAGTTCTTCAAAAAATATGACGTAGTGGTCATGGGAGATTTCAACTATCCAGACATTTGTTGGGAATCTCTCTCAAGTAAAACTAACAGGTCAAGCAAATTCTTATCCTCTCTTGCTGACAACTTTATCTTCCAAAAGGTAGGGGAGAAAACAAGGGGATCTGCTACTTTGGATCTAATCCTTATAAACAGGGAGGAAATGGTTGAGGAGGTAAAGGTGGCTGGGACCCTAGGAGGCAGCGATCATGCTATTATAGAATTTTGGATAACTAGAGGAGGAAGACATGTGAAGACTCAAACTTCAAGGTTAGATTTTAGAAAGGCAGATTTTAAGAGACTCAGAAAGAGAATAGGAGGGATCCAATGGCTGGATGTCCTTAAGGACAAAAATGTCCAGGAAGGATGGGAAATTTTTAAAAATGAGATTCTCAAAGCACAATCGTTAACAATCCCGAAAAGTAGGAAGAATGGGAAGCATTTAAGGAAACCAGGATGGATGAACACAGAACTTAAACACATGCTAAAAAGAAAGAAAGAAATGTTTATTAAATGGAAAGAGGGAGGCATATCTAAAGAAGATTATAATGCAGTCTGCAGATCCTGCAGGGCACGTATCAGGTTAGCTAAAGCTGACAATGAATTAAGGCTTGCACGAGATGTCAAAAGCAATAAAAAAGGATTTTGGGGGTATGTCAAAAATAAAAGAAAAGTCAAAGATGCTATAGGATTTTTACAGGATGAAAATGGAGAAATGGTAAGAGAGGATGTTGAGAAGGCCGAACTTTTTAATTCCTATTTTGCATCTGTTTTCTCTCAGAAAGAAAATGTAACATCAACTGATCTTCACTGTCCTTTTAAAGGAATAGAGGAATCCAAGTTATCTGTAAACAGAAAGATTGTGAGGGAATATTTAGCTAACATAAATGAGTTCAAGTCTCCAGGTCCAGATGAATTACACCCCAGAGTACTGAAGGAGATCGCAGAAGAAATTTTAGAACCACTCTCCATAATCTTTGAAAATTCTTGGAGAACAGGAGAAGTCCCAGAAGACTGGAGAAGAGCAAATGTTGTTCCTATCTTCAAAAAGGGGAAGAAGGTGGACCAAGGGAACTATATGCCGGTGAGTCTGACTTCTATACCAGGAAAGATCTTTGAACAAATTATTAAACAACATGTATGTAAGTACATGGATAAGAATGAAGTGATTAACCAGAGTCAGCATGGGTTTGTAACTAACAAGTCATGTCAGACTAACTTAATTTCCTTCTATGACAGAATCACTGACTGGGTGGATCAGGGAAATGCTGTAGATATAGTATATCTTGACTACAGCAAAGCATTTGACAAAGTATCTCACACCATCCTTATTGAAAAAATGACCAAGTATGCAATGGACCAGGCAACTGTTAGGTGGATTCATAACTGGCTTAGTGATCGGACTCAAAGGGTGGTTGTAAATGGATTCACATCCAGCTGGATGAATGTCTCAAGTGGGGTACCACAGGGCTCCGTCCTGGGACCTGTATTGTTCATCATCTTTATCAATGATTTAGATGAAGGAATTGAGGGTAAACTGATTAAATTTGCTGATGACACAAAGCTAGGAGGGATAGCTAATACTAGAGAAGAGAGAGAGAGGATTCAAAAAGACCTAAATAAACTGGAGCAGTGGGCAGCAACCAACAGAATGGTTTTTAATAGGGAAAAATGCAAAGTACTACATCTGGGCAATAAAAATGAAAAAAGCATATACAGAATGGGAGGAATAGAGCTAAGCAACAGTACATGTGAAAAAGACTTAGGTATACTAATAGATCATAGACTGAACATGAGTCAACAGTGTGATGCAGCAGCAAAAAAGGCAAATACAATTCTGGGATGTATTAACAGAAGCATACAGTCTAGATCACGTGAAGTCATTATCGGTCTTTACTCCTCTTTGGTCAGACCTCATCTGGAATACTGTGTACAGTTTTGGGCACCACATTTTAAAAAAGACATAGACAAACTGGAGCAAGTTCAGAGAAGAGCGACCAGAATGGTGACTGGTCTGCAAACCATGTCCTATGAGGAACGGTTGCAGGATTTGGGAATGTTTAGCTTGCAAAAAAGAAGACTGAGAGGAGACTTAATAGCTGTCTACAAATATGTCAAGGGCTGTCACATTGTAGAAGGATCATCTTTATTCTCATTTGCACAAGGAAAGACTAGAAGCAATGGGATGAAACTAAATGGGAGGAGACACAGATTAGATATTAGAAAAAACTTTTTGACAGTTAGGGTGATTAATGAGTGGAACAGGCTGCCACGAGAGGTGGTGAGTTCCCCTTCAATGGACGTCTTCAAACAGAGGCTGGACAGACATCTGTCTGAGATGATCTAGTGAATCCTGCTTTGAGCAGGGGGATGGACCAGATGACCCAGGAGGTCCCTTCCAACTCTACCATTCTATGATTCTATGATTCTATAAATTCATATGAATACTTGCTCATACAATTGCATATGCCAAAAGATGAAGAAGAACAGAATCAAAAATATGACATTAAGTGGAGCACTTACAGGTATTCAAGGTGAAAGAGACCAGCAAAGGCATCGTCTCGAATGACAGTAAATGAGTTAGTATTCAGCAAGCTGAAAATGAAGACAGCAGGTTAGAAGCGAACCAGACTTTATGGTGCTCAGAATTAGTCAAGCAGAATTTATTGACTGCTCTTGCAAAGCACTGAGACTCCCGCTGTGTTTAGATGGCGCCGTGCGGCCTCCCGCTGTGTATAGATGGCGCCGTGCGGCCTCCCACTGTGTATAGATGGCGCCGTGCGGCCTCCCGCTGTGTATAGATGGCACCGTATAGATGGCTACGTGTGGCCTCCTGCTGAGTATACGTGTATAGATGGCTACGTGCGGCCTCCTGCTGAGTAGATGCCGCACGGCGCTCCCCCCAGAGACAGCAGGAGGCCGCACAGCGCCATCTATACTCAGCGGGAGACCGCACGTAGCCATCTATACACAGCAGGAGGCCGCACGGCGACATCTATACTCAGCGTGGGGCCGCACGTAGCCATCTATACACAGCGGGGGGCGCATGTAGCCATCTATACACAGCGGGGGGCCACACGGCGCCGTCTAAAAAAAGCGGGGGGCCACACGTAGCCATCTATACACAGCGGGAGGCTGCACGGAGCCCCCCCAGAGACATCAGGAGGCTGCACGGCGCCAACTATACTCAGCAGGAGGCCGCATGCAGTCATACACACACACAAACATATACAGACACGCATAAACACATTTGAAACACAAAAATACATACAAACAGACATCACACAATGACATCTGCCCACACACACACAAACAGACAGACATCACACACATACACACCTGCCCACACACACACACCTGCCCACACACACACACCTGCCCACATACACATCTTTGTGTGTGTATGTATAGTGTGTGTGTGTGTGTGTATAATGTGTGTGTATGTATAGTGTGTGTGTGTGTATCATTTGTGTGTGTGTATTTTTTTTTTAAGTTAAAAACAAGTAAAATGCTTGTGGCATCAATATCAAGACTCCAGATATAAGGGTCTATTCACACTGAATTTTGCAATGCATTCATCTCCTCTTTCCAGGCTTCTATCTAAATCCCTGAAAAATGGCATTCAGATGTGCCTTGACATAGCCATTGATTTGAACAAAGGCAAACCGAGGCTAAAGTCTGAATCTTTAGGCTCCATTTTCTCTGCTTTCAGATGTCTCATTTCAGACAGCACAATCCTGAATTTCAGGGATTCAGTTGTAAGCCTTGTGTAAAGACCTGAATGCAGCGCTGAATGTAGTGTGAATAGGTCCTTACATCCTACACCACCTCAGGGGATTGTTGTTATGGAGTATTGCCCCTGGGTGGCCGCAGTTATGACCACCACCAGGGCTCGCGGTCACCCACCCTAACTTTGGTATTCTGGGGAGCTGGTATAATGAATATCTGAGAAGAGCCCTAGAGAAGCAAGAACATTGGACAACCAAGAGGTGGTGGCCTCAAGTCAGGTGTAGTGTTCAACAGGGCAAGACTTTCTAACCTGCCCACACACACACACACATATACACACACACACACACCTGCCCACACAGACAGACACACACACCTGCCCGCACAGACACACACACACACCTGCCCACACACACACACACCTGCCCACACACATACACACCTGCCCACACACACACACACACCTGCCCACACACACACACACCTGCCCACACACAAACACACCTGCCCACACACACACACACACACCTGCCCACACACACACACACACACACCTGCCCACACACACACCTGCCCACACAGACACCTGCCCACAAACACACAAACACACCCATATACACACACCTGCCCACACACACACACACCTGCCCACACACAAACACACCTGCCCACACACACACACACACCTGCCCACACACACACACATACACACCTGCCCACACACACACACAAACACCTGCCCACACACACACACACACTGGCCCACACACACACACACCTGCCCACATACACACACACACACCTGCCCACACACACACACACACACCTGCCCACACACACACCTGCCCACACAGACACCTGCCCACAAACACACAAACACACCCATATACACACACCTGCCCACACAAACACACACACACCTGCCCACACAGACACCTGCCCACACAGACACCTGCCCACACACACACACACACACACACATACACACACACACATATACACACACACACACCTGCCCACACAGACACCTGCCCACACAGACACCTGCCCACAAACACACACACACCTACCCACACACACACACATATACACACACACACATATACACACACACACACACCTGCCCACACACACACACACCTGCCCACACAGACACCTGCCCACACACACACATATACACACACACACATATACACACACACACACACCTGCCCACACAGACACCTTCCCCCACAGACACCTGCCCACAAACACACACACACCTGCCCACACACACATCTGCCCACACACACACACACTCACCATCCCCCGGCTCAATTCCTCCTGCCTGCTCTCTCTCTTTTCCGGTGCAGCACTGCAGGCCGGGGCGCACTGCGTGACGTCACAGCTAGGAGACACAGCCATGCACAGGGCCATGTCTCCTAGCAGTGACGCGGCCGGGCCAGCACAGGGAAGTTAACTGCTGCAGTGCTGGCCCGGCCGATGAAGAAGTAGCGGCGGCCGCTGCTGGGGGAGCGGTCCGGGCCCCCCCCCTCCTGCCACTGCTACCGCTATGTGCCGCGGCGGCCTGCACATATAATGAGGGCAATCCGGCATTAGACACCCCGCCTGGAGCCGCGGGCCCCCTGCAGGCTCGGGGCCCTGGGCGGTCGCCCGGATTGCCCTCATTATAATCTGCCTATGAATATAGGGCATGGAAAACGGCATCACAGCTGCAGCGGCTACGCTGGTGGTAGAGGGTCCCTCCGCGTCCGACATCTACCTCCCCCCTAGTTAACCGTGGCCTACCTTCTGGCGATCCTCTTCTGTAGGCCGCGGCTCCGCTCGCGATGCTCTGGACGAGGACCTTGCGTTGCTCGGTGATGACGTCGGTATCCGCTGGATCTCCTTCCAGGACCTTGCGCAGCGTCTCAGCGTAGGGCGGGGTTTCATGTCTCGCGCATTTTTGGACGTCCACGCCCCTCTTCTTCCCGCGCGGCGTCCCGAAGATGACGCCCGATGGCGGGAAACGGATACGATTGGCGGGAAATGGCCCCGAATGGCGGGAAACTTCACTCAGATATGTATACAGTCTTTTCCAGGTACGCAATACCCGTTTGTGGCGGGTTGGTCACAATTCTGCCGACTACGCCAAAGCTGACTCGCCCCCTGGGCCGTGGGGTACCCGGAACCGGGCCTTCTAGTGTACGGTGCTGATGGGGGTAGCAGTGGCAACCCAATCCCGTGGCTCAGGGTGGTCAGACCAAATGGTGGCAGTCTATTTATCAGTGTTTTGAATGTTCGACTACGCCACCCGTGGATTGCGGTTGGAGATAACCGCCGCTGCAAGGCAGACTGCTGAGGCTGGTGTTGGTGTGCAGCAAAGGGGTAGGATAACTCCCCACGGGAAGAGTGTAGCCTCAGGGCAGTGTAGGTGGATGTTGGGGGTGATAGTGCAGGCCGCAATAGTAAGAGTTCAGAGTCCGCTTCAAACAGTTCAGGGTCTTTATTGTAGATATTATTAATGACCCAACAGTACCGGTTAGGAATGGGCCTGGGTGTCTGAGAGCATTCGGGCGAGCCCCACTGGTCAGGGTGAGTGTGTAGGCCTACCGTTCTCTCTATGCTCTTTCTGACTATCCCCCTTTTCGTGGTGTAATAGCCCACGTCCCTGAGCTGGCCGTGTACTTCTCTCCTGTATGGTTTGCGACTCAGGCCTTGGGTACCTGTTGTTTGCTCCTCGATGTACTGGACCCTCTGTGTGGCGGAGCCTCCAGGCTTCTTAGGCCAAGGGACCTGAAATCCCTCGCAGGTTGGTTCTCTGCTGCTGGGCTTGTAACCCTGACAGCCTCGGACCCCAATGTCCGGTAGATTGGTTCTCTGCCTGGACTGGCTCTCGTCGCCTCTGTCCCTGGCTTGCAGTTTCTCCTCTGCCTCACGGACTCCTCAGTTACAGATGAACTGTCCCTCCTTCTCTGGGACTAGTCTCACTCCTGAGCTAGGTCGTCCAGTTTTCTCTAACCCTGCCCCGAGATCCAGCTTTTATAGGGGCAGCCAGCTCCCCCTGCTGGCCTGGGACAGGAGGTGCTGTATGCTAATTGTCCCTAACCAGGGGACCTCCCTCCTGCTTTCAGAAACAGATTATTGTTTGTGGCATCCAGGCCTGGGGTGACACACACACACTGCTCTATATTTAGTATGATGCCCCCACTCCTCCATATATATAGCATGATGGTCCCACTGCTCCATATACAGGTGCATCTCACTAAATTAGAATATCATCAAAAAGTTAATTTATTTCAGTTATTCAATACAAAAAGCTGTCTTTCAGCTCATCTGCATTGTTGGGTCTGGTGTCTCTCATCTTCCTCTTGACAATATCCCATAGATTCTCTATAATAGATTCTCTATGGGGTTAAGGTCAGGCGAGTTTGCTGCCAATCAAGCACAGTGATACTGTTGTGTAAACCACGTATTGGTACTTTTGGCCGTGTGGACAGGGGCCAAGTCCTGCTGGAGAAAGACATTTCCATCTCCAAAAAGCTTGTCGGCAGAGGGAAGCATGAAGTGCTGTAAAATGTCCTGGCAGCCGGTTGTGCTGACTTTGGTCTTGATAAAACACAGTGGACCTACACCAGCAGATGACATGGCCCCCCAAACCATCACTGATTGTGGTGCCTTCACACTAGACCTCAAGCAGCTTGGATTGTGGACTCTCCACTCTTCCTCCAGACTCTGGGACCTTGATTTCCAAATGAAAATTGGAACTCTAGGACCTTGTGGAGTGTGTCAATGACTGCCTTCTGGACATCTGTTAAGTCAGCAGTCTTCCTCATGATTGTGGAGCATACTGAAACAGTATTGAAGAACTGGAATAAATTAACTTTTTGAAGATATTCTAATTTAGTGAGATGCACCTGTATATACTATGATGGTCCCACTGCCCCACATACATATAGTATAATGGCCCCACTACTCCATATGTAGTATGATGGACCCACTACTCCAGATATATAGTAGGATGGCTCCACTGCCCGATCATTTAAAAAAATAAAGTTTATTCTCACTTAATCCTGATTCCCTACATCACGGCCTCTGTCTCCTCTTCCATGGTGGGACTGCAGAGCAGAGCGATGCAATGATGTCACCGAGCCACCTGCGTGAGTATGCTGACATCTCGCTAACCGCAGGCCTATGGCGATCTGTGGCATATGAAAGAGATAGTGATAGGGCAGGGAGCTTGTATCTCACTGCTTTATCATGCGACGCCTCTGCATAAGAGACATTAGGGCTACATTAGCTACGTCACAGAAGACACTGGAGCTGGAGTATATAGAATAGGAGACACTGGGGCTGGCGTATATTCATCACAGGATACATTGGGGCTAGAGCATATACATCACAGAAGAAGCTGGAGTATATAGAATAGGAGACACTGGGGCTGGAGTATATAGAATAGGAGACACTGGGGCTGGCGCATATACAGTTCTGCTCAAAAGTTGACATACCCCGGCAGAACTTTTCCTTTCTTGGCCTTGTTTCAGAGAAAATGAATGATAACAAAAACACTTTTTCTCCACTCATGGTTATTGGTTGGGGGAAGCCATTTACTGTCACATTTCTGTGTTTTCTCTTTTTAAATCTCAATGACAACTAGTGATGAGCGAGCATGCTCGCTACTGCTCGGTGCTTGCCCGAGTATCTCACTACTCGAGATGCTCTGCGCTCACCGAGTATTTCCGGGTTGGTCGGGCGGGAAGTCGGGTCCCCTCCCTGCATGTTTGGCGCTCTTTACAGAGCCAATGAACATGCAGGGATTGCCTGCCATGCACTGTAATGTCGTAGCCATGTTGGTTGTGGCATTACAGTGATTGGCTGGCCGCACAGCGTCATCAGGTCTATATCTGACCTGGCGCCGCCATGCTCATCACAGTCACTCCGGATCAGACAGTGTAGGGAGAGCTGCTGCTGCGTTAGGGAGAGATTTGATCGTGCATTAGGTAGTGTAGTGAGAAAAACCGCACATTACACATATCCATCTCAACAAACAGTCCTTCTGAGGACTAATCCATCTGCAGAGATATCAGGCAGGCAGTGTATATAGGCAGGCAGGCAGTGTATATAGCAGACTGCAGTGCATATAGCACAAGAGGCTCCATTCCAATTCTGCCTTCTGCTGCTGTTAGATATTTCTATACAAAGACCCAGGTCTCAGGGGCGAGGAATACTTTTCTTTGGATCTTAATCCTCATTATTTGCTTATAAAGCAATCCAGAGAACACCGTTTTTCTGCGCCATTTGCTTGTTGGCACTGCAGAATACAGCCAGGTCCTTTCCATATTAGAGCGCTAGAAATCCAGCTATTTAAAACTGTGTTTTCTCCGTCACACGGATCACATATACGTTGTCAGAAAATTCTGCCATTTCTGGCCTCCATTTTTTCAGTGTCAGTGAAGCAATTCACAGCAGTTTGCTGTTCACACTACTTACCTACAGGCCAGGTATTTAAAACTCTGTTTTCTCCATCACACCGATCACATATAACTTCACTTTAAACTCAGTCATTTCTAGTGAGCGTGGCAGATACTATCCTCCATTTAAAATGGGCAAGGCACGTGGCAAGGGACGGGGAACTGGACGTGATGGTAATGGTGCATGCAGAGGCCGAGGACAAGACCGTGGGCAAGCCGAAATTGTGCCACAACAAACACCCACACCTTCTCGCCTGACCTTCCTGTCCCAATTTCTAGGGGACCGCAGCACACCACTATTGAACCCAGATCAGTGTCAAAAGGTTGTTGGTTGGATAGCGGATAATGCTTCCAGTCACTTAGCTACCACCACCACCACCCTGTCTTCCACACGGTCAAGTCCCAATAGCCATGAGTCTGGACCTCATATTCCTCACCCTGATCCTCCTTCCTCCCACCATGCCGAGTACCCAGAGACAACTGATCCCACACTTGGACAAACTGAAGAGCTGTTCACTTTTCCATTTATAGATTCGGGCCTCTCGCCCGGTCCACTTGAAGCGGGGCAAGAGGAGATCACGTGTAGCGATGCCCAAATATTTGAGCAGCCACAGTCACACGAAGGCGACGGTGGGAAACTGTCACAAGAGGTTGACGATGATGAGACACAATTGGCAGAAAGTCAGGAATAGTACCAGGGTGCAGAAGTGGGAGACGAGGTGGTGGATGATATAGTAACTGACCCAACCTGGAAGGAGGACATGCAGAGCAAGGACAGCAGCACACAGGGTGAGGGAGGCAAAGCACCCCAACAGGCAGGAAGAAGCAGTGTGGTGGCCGCAGACAGAAGGCAGGCTACCGTTTCCCGTAACACCAACACGAAGGAAGTTGCCACTACAACTGTTAGGTCTTCCCAAGTCTGGTTGTTTTTTAAAGACTCTGCCGATAACTCCAAAAAGGCCATTTGCATCACGAGCCAGACCAGCATCAGCAGGGGTGGCAAAACGACAAGCCTGACCACCACCAGCATGATCAGGCACATGGCAGCAAAGCACTCGACTTTGTGGGCCGAACACCAGGGTCCAGGAACAGTGTCAACAGGTGGCACCATTGCTTCTTCTGCTGTTGTGCATGCAAGTCAATCCCCTGTCCATAGTTCATGCAAAGATGCCTCCTGCCCTGCACCTGTCATTGCACACTCTCAAGTAGCAGCATCAGGAAGCACGTCCATGTCCTTGTCCCAGCGCAGCGTTCAGTTGTTCATACTCCAGTCCTTGGAATGCAAGCGCAAATATGCAGCCAACGTCCCACAGGCCACACTACTAAATTCTCACAATTCACGACTGCTTGGCTCGAAATGTTGCCTTTTAGGCTTGTGGAGACAGAAGCATTCCGCAACCTGATGGCGGCAGCCGTCCCTCGGTACTCTGTCCCCAGCCGCCACTATTTCTCCCAGTGTGCCGTCCCCACATTACACAAGCACGTGTCCCAAAACATTAGCCGTGCCCTTAACAATGCAGTTACCGGTAAAGTCCACCTAACCACGGACACGTAGACAAGTGCTTGTGGGCAGGGACGGTACATCTCGCTGATGGCACACTGGGTTAACATAGTGGAAGCCGGGACCCAGTCGGACCTTGGGACGGAACACGTCCTCCCGACGCCAAGGATTGCAGGCCCTAGGTCAATCAGGGTTGCCCCCACGGTCTACAGCTCCTGAACCTCATGCTCCTCAGCCTCCTCCTCCTCCTCAGCCTCTATCTCCAAAATGACCACATCAGTCACAAGCTGGAAGCACTGCAGCACTGCCTCGGCCAAGCGGCAACAGGCTGTGCTGAAGCTAATATGCTTAGGTGAAAAAACACACAATGCTGAAGAGTTATGGACAGCTCTGAAAGAGCAGGCAGATCTGTGGCTCAAACCGCTGAACCTACGGCCAGGCATGGTCGTGTGTGACAATGGCCGGAACCTGGTGGCGGCTCTGAGGCGAGGCGAGCTCACACACGTACCATGCCTGGCCCATGTGCTTAACCTCGTGGTTCAGCGGTTACTCAAATCCTACCCGGAGCTGCGGGATCTGCTTGTTAAAGTATGCCGCCTGTGTGCCCATTTTAGAAAGTCAGCTACAGCTTCCGCCGCCCTTGCAGTGTTTCAGCAGCGTTTGCAGCTTCTGGCTCACAGACTGGTGTGTGATGTCCCCACACGTTGGAACTCTACAGTGCAGATGTTGGGAAGGATTTGTGAGCAGAAGAGGGCAGTTGTTGAGTACCAGCATCAAAAAGGCTATCGGTATTCAGTTCAGACTCCACGCATAAGACCTCAGTAGTGGACGTGGATGTCACACATATGTACCATCCTCCAAAACTTTGAGGACTCCACCAAGATGGTGAGCGGCGATGACGCCATAATTAGCGTCACCATCCCGCTTCTCTGTCTTCTGAAACGCTCTCTGCTCACAATCAAAGATGATGCATTGCAGGCGGAGCACGATAAGATGGAGCAATTAACCATACAGGGTGATTACATACAGCCAAGCCTCATCTCATCCCAATGTGGATTGGGTGACAATGAGGAAGAGGAGGAGGAGGAAGGACAGGAACTAATTTCATGCACTATAGACGGTGCTATCTGCACAGCTGTCATACCGTCTGTTCAGCGTGGATGGCCAGAGGACAGAGAGGAGGAGGAGGAGGAGAGCATGGTCAGTCATCCTCTTGGTGAGGACATGGAAGTCTTGCCTGTTAGTAGTCTGGCACGCATGGCTGAGTTTATGTTATGCTGCCTTTCTCATGACCCTCGCATTCTCAAAATTTTAGGTCATTACTGGTTGGTGACACTTCTAAACCCACTCTACAAGGAGAACTTTATATCTCTTATTCCTGAGGTGTACAAAAATGAGGCAGTACCAGAAGGCCCTTGTTGCGGAGCTATTAAAAAAATTCCCATCTGAAAACGCTGGAGGCAGAGGGCACACTTCGTTCGACAACCAAGGAGTACAGGCGAGAGAGTCACAACTTCAATCCAGCAGAGGCAGGGGAACACTGTCAAAGTTCTGGGAGAGTTTTCTCAGACCCTCCCATCGTACAGGCCCTGAGGCGCAGGGTACTCTCACAAGGAGTGCAAAGTTTGGGAAGATGCTGAGGGAGTACCTTGCCGTACCGTACCAATGTCCTCCGTGATTCCTCTGTGCCTTATAAATATTGGGTATCCAAGCTAGATATGTGGAATGAACTGGCTCTATGCCTTGGAGGTCCTGGCCTGCCCTGCCGCCAGTGTTTTATCAGAGCGGGTTTTTAGTGCCGCTGGTGGAATTATAACTGATAAGCGCATCCTCCTGTCAACTGAAAATGCTGACAGGCTGACTCTTATAAAAATGAACAAGGGCTGGATTGGGCTAGACTTCTCAACACCACCGAATGATAGCAGCGTAACATAAACTCAAATCCAGTGTCTTTTCTTGGGAGGTGTATTCCCATGCACCTTTTCACACCCACACATGGGTATACGCTTCCTGATTTTGGCTATTTGCTCTTGTCCTCCTCCTTCTCCTCATCCTCCACCACCATATCACCAGGGTGATCGTGGTCCATGATGCAACACCCACATAATTTTTTTAAAGGGTGTTTGACTCGCCCCTGGGCCGTGGGGCACTCGGAGCCGGGCAATAGGGAGACGGTGGGGGTAGTAGTGGCGACCCGGTTCCGTGGCTCAGGGTGGTCAGACCAGTGGTAGTCCTTTAGCAGTCCTAAGTGATGTCCGACTACGCCACCCGTGGATTGCGGTTATTATGAACCGCCGCTGCAAGGCAGACCGCTGGGGCTGATGATGTATGCAGCTGAGGTAGTGTGACTCCCCAGGGGAAGAGTGCAGCCCCAGGGCAGTGTAGTGGATGGTGGGGGTGATGGTGCAGAGAGTCCCAGTGCCGTTAGTGCTGGAGGAGCGAAAGAGTACCCAGACAACGTACTGCAGTCCAATGTCTTTTACTCACAGTTCATGTACTCCGGGTCACTTCTGTCAGCAATGACCGCCCGAACCGTGCTGCGTCCACCAGGTGAGGGGCTCGGTCAACCCCAGGCAGTTCAGGAGCATGGCACAGGACCCCCTTCAATCCTTTCTCTGGCCTGCCTCACCAGTGACCCACTTTTGTCCAGCTGCCGCGGACTTATGCGGGTAAACATGGTTCCCATTCCCTGCTGTCCTATATGGTGCCTTCCTAGCAGGTTTGATGAGGTGTCCCACCAATAAATGATCACGACCTCCGGTCTTTGGCTGAGGGCGGTTTCTCCTCCACCAACTTGGGATCCGGTACCCTTAATCTGCCTGACCCTTCACCCTGTATTCTCGTGGGTTCTTAGGGTCCCTTCTGCCGCCTTGTTCCTGAGCCCTTCTGTTTCTCTCTTTCTCTTTCTCTTCTGTTCCTTTCTGTTCTTGTTCCTTTCTGTTCCTGGCCTTCACCCTAGGCCTGCCTCGTGGAGCTGTGCCCAGCCTGAGCCACAGCTCCCTGTCAGCCCTCTCTGGCTGCACTCCTTCTCTTACTCCACTCACTGAACTTCTCTTCTTCTCTTCTCTCTGTACTGGCTGGGCCTCAGAGGCTAGGCCCGCCTACGGAGCAGAGCCCCTTGCAGAGGCCCCCACTCCGTCACTTCTTCTCTCTGACTGAACACTGTTCAAAGATGGTGCCCACCTTTTATACCTCCCTCTAGAACATGAGCCCAGGTGACCAGCAACCAATGGACTCCTATCTACGCTCAGGAACCAACCCCTATCTGCTCCTACATCACTGGGTATTCCAACCCCCTCCCCACTCCAGCCAGGGACATGGTCTGTCATGCCTGCATTTGGGGTGAGTGTGCTGTATGCAGCTAACTGAACCCTGGTCCATACTCCATCCTTACCCGGGAGTGGAATATCACACCTCTGGCAGAGGTGCAATACCCCTGTAGCGGCCGAGCCCTCCGGGCGCTGCATTTTTATGATGCCCGTAAAAAAAAAATTTTATACAGTATGTTCATGTATACCCCCCAGGAGTAAATGTTTGTCAGCCCATACACTTAGTGCATGGCATTACAAGTATAGGAGGCCCGCTCCTTTCTAATGGTAACATTTTTTTATGATGCGCTCCTCCACGTCTCTTCCAAGGGCCATTGAAGTGCCTCCAAATTTTTGGCAGCCCTTGCAGTCACTGCATAGGCAAACACTATGGGAGACTCTCTCCTTTCTAATGGGAATTTGTCATTACTGTGGCCTGGTCAAAAGTTTACATACCCCGGCAGAATTTTTCCTTTCTTGGCCTTGTTTCAGAGAAAATGAATGATAACAAAAACACTTTTTCTCCACTCATGGTTATTGGTTGGGGGAAGCCATTTACTGTCACATTTCTATGTTTTCTCTTTTTAAATCTTAATGACAACTAGTGATGAGCGAGCATGCTCGCTACTGCTCGGTGCTTGCCCGAGTATCTCACTGCTCGAGATGCTCTGCGCTCACCGAGTATTTCCGGGTTGGTCGGGCGGGAAGTCGGGTCCCCTCCCTGCATGTTTGGTGCTCTTTACAGAGCCAATGAACATGCAGGGATTGCCTGCCATGCACTGTAATGCCATAGCCATGTTGGTTGTGGGCATTACAGTGATTGGCTGGCCGCACAGCGTCATCAGGTCTATATCTGACCTGGCGCCGCCATGCTCATCACAGTCACTCCGGATCAGACAGTGTAGGGAGAGCTGCTGCTGCGTTAGGGAGAGATTTGATCGTGCATTAGGTAGTGTAGTGAGAAAAACACATATCCATCTCAACAAACAGTCCTTCTGAGGACTAATCCATCTGCAGAGATATCAGGCAGGCAGAGTACAAAGGCAGGCAGGCAGTGTATATAGCAGACTGCAGTGCATATAGCACAAGAAGCTCCATTCCAATTCTGACTTCTGCTGCTGTTAGATATTTCTATACAAAGACCCAGGTCTCAGGGGCGAGGAATACTTTTCTTTGGATCTTAATCCTCATTATTTGCTTATAAAGCAATCCAGAGAACACTGTTTTTCTGCGCCATTTGCTTGTTGGCACTGCAGAATACAGCCAGGTCCTTTCCATATTAGAGCGCTAGAAATCCAGCTATTTAAAACTGTGTTTTCTCCGTCACACGGATCACATATACGTTGTCAGAAAATACTGCCATTTCTGGCCTCCATTTTTTCAGTGTGTCAGTGAAGCAATTCACAGCAGTTTGCTGTTCACACTACCTACCTACAGGCCAGGTATTTAAAATTCTGTTTTCTCCATCACACCGATCACATATAACTTCACTTCAAACTCAGTCATTTGTAGTGAGCGTGGAAGATACTATCCTCCATTTAAAATGGGCAAGGCATGTGGCAAGGGACGGGGAACTGGACGTGATGGTAATGGTGCATGCAGAGGCCGAGGACAAGGCCGTGGGCAAGCCGAAATTGTGCCACAACAAACACCCACATCTTCTCGCCTGACCTTCCTGTCCCAATTTCTAGCGGACCGCAGCACACCACTATTGAACCCAGATCAGTGTCAAAAGGTTGTTGGTTGGATAGCGGATAATGCTTTCAGTCACTTAGCCACCACCACCACCACCCTGTCTTCCACATGGTCAAGTCTCAGTAGCCATGAGTCTGGACCTCATATTCCTCACCCTGATCCTCCTTCCTCCCACCATGCCGAGTACCCAGAGACAACTGATCCCACACTTGGACAATCTGAAGAGCTGTTCACTTTTCCATTTATAGATTCGGGCCTCTCGCCGGGTCCACTTGAAGCGGGGCAAGAGGAGATCGCGTGTAGCGATGCCCAAATATTTGAGCGGCCACAGTCACACGAAGGCGACGGTGGGAAACTGTCACAAGAGGTGGACGATGATGAGACACAATTGGCAGAAAGTCAGGAATAGTACCAGGGTGCAGAAGTGGGAGACGAGGTGGAGGATGATATAGTAACTGACCCAACATGGCAGGAGGATATGCAGAGCAAGGACAGCAGCACACAGGGGGAGGGAGGCAGAGCACCCCAACAGGCAGGAAGAAGCAGTGTGGTGGCCGCAGACAGAAGGCAGGCTACCGTTTCCCGTAACACCAACACGAAGGAAGTTGCCACTACAACTGTTAGGTCTTCCCGAGTCTGGTTGTTTTTTAAAGACTCTGCCGATAAATCCAAAAAGGCCATTTGCATCACGAGCCAGACCAGCATCAGCAGGGGTGGCAAAATGACCAGCCTGACCACCACCAGCATGATCAGGCACATGGCAGCAAAGCACTCGACTTTGTGGGCCGAACACCAGGGTCCAGGAACAGTGTCTACAGGTGTCACCATTACTTCTTCTGCTGTTGTGCATGCAAGCCAATCCCCTGTCTATAGTGCATGAAAAGATGCCTCCTGCCCTGCACCTGTCATTGCACACTCTCAAGAAGCAGCATCAGGAAGCACGTCCATGTCCTTGTCCCAGCGAAGCGTTCAGTTGTTCATACTCCAGTCCTTGGAATGCAAGCGCAAATATGCAGCCAACGTCCCACAGGCCACACTACTAAATTCTCACAATTCACGACTGCTTGGCTCGAAATGTTGCCTTTTAGGCTTGTGGAGACAGAAGCATTCCGCAACCTGATGGCAGCGGCCGTCCCTCGGTACTCTGTCCCCAGCCGCCACTATTTCTCCCAGTGTGCCGTCCCCATATTACACAAGCACGTGTCCCAAAACATTAGCCGTGCCCTCAACAACGCAGTTACCTGTAAAGTCCACCTAACCACGGACACGTGGACAAGTGCTTGTGGGCAGGGATGGTACATCTCGCTGATGGCACACTGGGTTAACATAGTGGAAGCCGGGACCCAGTCGGACCTTGGGATGGAACACGTCCTCCCGACGCCAAGGATTGCAGGCCCTAGGTCAATCAGGGTTGCCCCCACGGTCTACAGCTCCTGCCCCTCATGCTCCTCAGCCTCCTCCTCCTCCTCAGCCTCCATCTCCGAAATGACCACATCAGTCACAAGCTGGAAGCACTGCAGCACTGCCTCGGCCAAGCGGCAACAGGCTGTGCTGAAGCTAATATGCTTAGGTGAAAAACCACACAATGCTGAAGAGTTATGGACAGCTCTGAAAGAGCAGGCAGATCTGTGGCTCAAACCGCTGAACCTACAGCCAGGCATGGTCGTGTGTGACAATGGCCGAAACCTGGTGGCGGCTCTGAGGCGAGGCGAGCTCACACACGTACCATGCCTGGCCCATGTGCTTAACCTCGTGGTTCAGCGGTTACTGAAATCCTACCCGGAGCTGCCGGATCAGCTTGTTAAAGTATTCCGCCTTGGTGCCCATTTTAGAAAGTCACCTACAGCTTCCGCCGCCCTTGCAGTGTTTCAGCAGTGTTTGCAGCTTCTGGCTCACAGACAGGTGTGTGATGTCCCCACACGTTGGAACTCTACATTGCAGATGTTGGGAAGGATTTGTGAGCAGAAGAGGGCAGTTGTTGAGTACCAGCATCAAAAAGGCTATCGGTATTCAGTTCAGACTCCACACATAAGACCTCAGTAGTGGACGTGGATGTCAGACATATGTACCATCCTCCAAAACTTTGAGGACTGCACCAAGATGGCGAGCGGCGATGACGCCATAATTAGCCTCACCATCCCGCTTCTCTGTCTTCTGAAACGCTCTCTGCTCACAATCAAAGATGATGCATTGCAGGCGGAGCACGATAAGATGGAGCAATTAACCATACATGGTGATTACACACAGCCAAGCCTCATCTCATCCCAACGTGGATTGGGTGACAATGAGGAAGAGGAGGAGGAGGAAGGAGAGGAACTAGTTTCATGCACTATAGACGGTGCTATCTGCACAGCTGTCATACCGTCTGTTCAGCGTGGATGGCCAGAGGACAGAGAGGAGGAGGAGGAGAGCATGGTCAGTCATCCTCTTGGTGAGTACACGGAAGTCTTGCCTGTTAGTAGTCTGGCACGCATGGCTGAGTTTATGTTATGCTGCCTTTCCCATGACCCTCGCATTCTCAAAATTTTAGGTCATTACTGGTTGGTGACACTTCTAGACCCACTCTACAAGGAGAACTTTATATCTCTTATTCCTGAGGCGGACAGGTGTACAAAAATGACGCAGTACCAGAAGGTCCTTGTTGCGGAACTATTAAAAAAATTCTGGAGGCAGAGGGCACACTTCGTTCGACAACCAAGGAGTACAGGCGAGAGAGACACAACTTCAATCCAGCAGAGGCAGGGGAACACTGTCAAAGTTCTGGGAGAGTTTTCTCAGACCCTCCCATCGCACAGGCCCTGAGGCACAGGGTACTCTCACAAGGATTGCAAAGTTTGAGAAGATGCTGAGGGAGTACCTTGCCGTACCGTACCAATGTCCTCCATGATTCCTCTGTGCCTTATAAATATTGGGTATCCAAGCTAGATATGTGGAATGAACTGGCTCTCTATGCCTTGGAGGTCCTGGCCTGCCCTGCCGCCAGTGTTTTATCAGAGCGGGTTTTTAGTGCCGCTGGTGGAATTATAACTGATAAGCGCATCCTCCTGTCAGCTGAAAATGATGACAGGCTGACTCTTATAAAAATGAACAAGGGCTGGATTGGGCCAGACTTCTCAACACCACCGAATGATAGCAGCGTAACATAAACTCAAATCCAGTGTCTTTTCTTGGGAGGTGTATTCCCATGCACCTTTTCACACCCACACATGGGTATAAGCTTCCTGATTTTGGCTATTTGCTCTTGTCCTCCTCCTTCTCCTCATCCTCCACCACCATATCACCAGGGTGACCGGGGTCCATGATGCAACACCCACATAATTTTTTTAAAGGGTGTTTGACTCGCCCCTGGGCCGTGGGGCACACGGAGCCGGGCAATAGGGAGATGGTGGGGGTAGTAGTGGCGACCCGATTCCGTGGCTCAGGGTGGTCAGACCAGTGGTAGTCCTTTAGCAGTCCTAAGTGATATCCGACTACGCCACCCGTGGATTGCGGTTATTATGAACCGCCGCTGCAAGGCAGACCGCTGGGGCTGATGATGTATGCAGTTGAGGTAGTGTGACTCCCCACGGGAAGAGTGCAGCCCCAGGGCAGTGTAGTGGATGGTGGAGGTGATGGTGCAGAGAGTCCCAGTGCCGTTAGTGCTGGAGGAGCGAAAGAGTACACAGACAACGTACTGCAGTCCAATGTCTTTTACTCACAGTTCATGTACTCCGGGTCACTTCTGTCAGCAATGACCGCCCGAGCCGTGCTGCGTCCACCAGGTGAGGGGCTCGGTCAACCCCAGGCAGTTCAGGAGCATGGCACAGGACCCCCTTCAATCCTTTCTCTGGCCTGCCTCACCAGTGATCCACTTTTGTCCAGCTGCCACGGACTTGTGCGGGTAAACGTGGTTCCCGTTCCCCGCTGTCCTATATGGTGCCTTCCTAGCAAGTTTGATGAGGTGTCGCACCAATAAATGATCACGACCTCCGGTCTTTGGCTGAGGGCTGTTTCTCCTCCACCAACTTGGGATCCGGTACCCTTAATCTGCCTGACCCTTCACCCTGTATTCTCGTGGGTTCTTAGGGTCCCTTCTGCCGTCTTGTTCCTGAGCCCTTCTGTTTCTCTCTTTCTCTTTCTCTTCTGTTCCTTTCTGTTCTTGTTCCTTTGTGTTCTTGTTTCTTTCTGTTCCTGGCCTTCACCCTAGGCCTGCCTCGTGGAACTGGGCCCAGACTGAGCCACAGCTCCCTGTCAGCCCTCTCTGGCTGCACTCCTTCTCTTACTCCACTCACTGAACTTCTCTTCTTCTCTTCTCTCTGTGCTGGCTGGGCCTCAGAGGCTAGGCCCGCCTACGGAGCAGAGCGCCTTGCAGAGGCCCCCACTCCGTCACTTCTTCTCTCTGACCGAACACTGTTCAAAGATGGTGCCCACCTTTTATACCTCCCTCTAGAACATGAGCCCAGGTGACCAGCAACCAATGGGCTCCTATCTACGCTCAGGAACCAACCCCTATCTGCTCCTACATCACTGGGTATTCCTACCCCCTCCCCACTCCAGCCAGGGACATAGTCTGTCGTGCCTTCATTTGGGGTGAGTGTGCTGTATGCAGCTAACTGAACCCTGGTCCATACTCCATCCTTACCCGGGAGTGGAATATCACACCTCTGGCAGAGGTGCAATACCCCTGTAGCGGCCGAGCCCTCGGGGCGCTACATTTTTATGATGCCCGTAAAAAAAGTTTTTTATACAGTATGTTCATGTATACCCCCCAGGAGTAAATGTTTGTCAGCCCATACACTTAGTGCATGGCATTACAAGTATAGGAGGCCCGCTCCTTTCTAATGGTAAAATTTTTTTATGATGCGCTCCTCCACGTCTCTTCCAAGGGCCATTGAAGTGCCTCCAAATTTTTGGCAGCCCTTGCAGTCACTGCATAGTCCAACACTATGGGAGACTCTCTCCTTTCTAATGGGAATTTGTCATTACTGTGGCCTGGTCTATGTGTCTTTAAATTCTTAGTGGGTTTTTTCCTAAACTTGGTCAGCTGTTGGACTCACTGCATACCCTATAACTGTATAGTAGACCCTGTCCTTTCTAATGGGAACATGTCATATCTTGTTACTGTGGCCCTGCTCTGTGTGTCTTTAAATTCTTAGTGGGGATTTTCCTAAAATCTGTCAGCCGTTGGACTCACTGCATACCCTATAACAGTATAGCCAACCCTATCATTTCTAATGGGATCATGTTGTACTTGTTACTGTGGCCCTGCTCTATGTGTCTTTAAATTCTTAGTGGGTTTTTTCCTAAAATTGGTCAGCCGTTGGATTCACTGCATACCCTATAACTGTATAGCAGACCCTCTACTTTCTAATGGGAACATGTCATACCTTGTTACTGTGGCCCTGCTCTGTGTGTCCTTAAATTCTTAGTGGGGTTTTTCCTAAAATTTGTCAGCCGTTGGATTCACTGCATACCCTATAACTGTATAACAGACCCTCTCCTTTCTAATGGGAACATGTCATACCTTGTTACTGTGGCCATGCTCTTTGTGTCTTTAAATTGTTAGTGTTTTTTTTCAAAAATTTTGGCCACCCTTGCAGTCACAGCATGGGCATTACCACTATAGAAGACCCGCTCCTTTATAATGGGAACATTTTTTTTACTGAGACCCTCCTCTATGTCTCTTCAAAGGGGTATTAGGTTGCGTCCAAATTTTTGACAACCCTTGCAGCCACTGGATGCGCAATAACAGTATAGGAGACCCACTTGTTAATAATGGGAACAACAAAGCATAGCCCTCTGATGGCTCTCTAACAATAGCTAGGGCCGACTGCTGGCCTTTTAAGAATAGTAAGGGCCGTCTGATGTCCCTATAAAAATAGGCTTTATGACTTTCAGAGTCCCTCCATCATAAATAAAACTGGATGTGTCTGATGACACCACATTGCCAGATGAGGTTGTAAAATGTTAAAATGACATTTCCCGGTGAATGCATTTGTCATAAAAAAATAACATAAAAAAACATAACAATAGGATCTTTCTTTAGTATAAAAAACAGCATCACCAATTTAACCTCAATGTAATCACATTGTTCAGCTCATGCACCTCCTCCTCCATCTCCGAAATGACCACATCAGTCACAAGCTGACAGCACTGCAGCACTGCCTTGGCCAAACAGCAACAGGCTGTGCTGAAGATAACATGCTTAATGCTTAATTGACAAACCGCCCAGCGCTGCATAGTTGTTGAAAGCTGTAACACAGCAGCTTGATCTGTGGCTCTCACTGCTGAACATACAGCCAGGCATGGTCGTGTGTTACAATGGGCAGAACCTGTTGACGGAGAAATGACAACCGGGGTAGATATGGTTTCCCTCTATGCCAGTCCTTTCACAGAGCTAAAGAATATGGCTGTGGTGAAATACAACTCCCACTGAGAAGCTGTTTCAGATTGAAAAACATTGTGCCCACCAGAGGATTTGTTTCTGAGGGCTAACCTTTCTCACCCGCTCAAGAGCCCCATAGCAGCTGCAAAGTTAGCGCTATCATGAACTCTCCTGAGGTAGAAGCCAAGGCACACCAGAGAATTCTCTGGTGGGACTGTCCAACCCTGCAGAGAAGCAGTCCTGGCTAAGAAAAGTGTGTGGGAAGATTCCAGGACACTCTATTTTTACTGAGGAGGAAACACACGCAAACATGGGGAGAACATACAAATTTCTTGCAGATGTTGTCCTTGCTGGGATTTGAACCCAGGATCCCAGCGCTGCAAGACTTCAGTGCTAACCACTGATCCAATGTGCTGCCGTTCACCCTCTAATATCTAACAGGCTGGAGAAACTTGAACCTACTGCCACTCTATCATCAGCTCCTTTGTGAGAAAATGTATTTGGGCAGCCACTCAGTCTACCAAATAAAATTCCAGAGAAGGAAATTGAGGATGGCTTCGCTACTGGTACTGGGGGCAGTGCTAATACCATGGTGTTGTACCATAGTTTGCTGGAAATATTCCAGGCTGGTAGGAGGCAAGAAAATTCCCACAGAAAAGTACCAGCAGTAATGTTCAGGCCACATTTCAAGTGCAAGCAGCTTTAGAGGACTTCCTGGGAGAAATGACACGCAGGGTAGATACGGTTTCCCTCTATGCCAGTCCTTTCACTGAGCTAAATACAACTCTTATCAAAAAAAGTTGTGGACTGGCTCCGTACCGTCCCTGGCCACATTCACCTGTCCACGTGTTTGTGGTTAGGCAGTCCTTCTTAGTAAGTACACTGGGTAGGGCATGGGTAATGTTGTGGGACCCGTGCTTGTGGAAGGCGAAGGCGATACCGGGAAAAATAATGGCGGCTGGGGACCGAGTATGGACACCCGGCCGCCGCCTGCATGAGGTTATGAAAAGCTTCCACCTCCACAAGCTTTAAAGGTCATATTTCAAGTGCAAAGAGCTGCCCAGAAATCTGTCAGTTTAGTGTTGCGGCCTCTGGGTGGGTGGCTGGCTGCATACTTGCAATTGCATTCCAAGTAACAGAAAACTAAGCAGATGATGGCCTCTATCATCATCATGGCCTCAACTCGGCACTATGAACTCTCCTGAAGGAGAAGCCAGGGTCCGCCGGAGGAGTCTCCGGTTCTCTGGTGGGCCCGTCCAACCCTGCCGAAAAGCAGCCCTGGCTAAGAAAAGTGTGGGGGAAGGTTCCTGGACACTCTATGGCTGCTTTTTTAATGCGGATCGGCCATGCTTATGCATGTTATTTCTCAAAACGCATTACGGATCAGGCCATTCTCAAACTCTGTATTCAAGAAATTAAATGCGCAAAGAAAGATGTGTGTGTGTCAAAGCACCATTGACAAGTGCGAGTTGATGATGGATGGGCTGCCATTGCTTCTGCAACAAGCTCAATTACAGAATTTTCTGGGAGAAATGACACGCAGGTTAGATACGGTTTCCCTATATGCCAGTCCATTCACAGAGCTAAATACAACTCTTAGCAAAAAAAGTTGTGGACTGGCTCCGTACCGTCCCTGGCCACATTCACCTGCCCACGTGTTTGTGGTTAGGTGGTCCTTCCCAGTAAGTGCACTGGGGAGGGCACGGGTAATGTTATGGGACCCGTGCTTGTGGAAGGCGGAGGCGATACCGGGAAATATAGTGGCGGCTGGGGACCGAGTATGGACACCCGGCTGCCGCCGGCATGAGGTTATGAAAAGCTTCCGCCTCCACGAGCCTAAAAGACCACATTTCAAGTGCAAGCAGCTGTCAAAAATTTGGCAGTATAGAATTGCAGCCTGTGGGTGGGTGGCTGCCGGCATTCTTGTGCTTGCATTCCAAGGAATGGGGTAGGGACAACTGAACACTGCAGTGGGACAAGGACGTGGACGGTGATTGTTGCAAGTCTGCAACGACAGGTGCATGGCGGGAGGAATCTTCGCATGTGCCAAGGATCACTTATGATGGGCACACATTTAGGCAGTGACCTGGGAGTCAGAGATGTTTCCAGAGGTCTTCCCCTTGCTGTTCCCAAGTCTTTTCAGCACTGTATGCATGTGTCTGATGATGTGTCACACACCACATGGCCAGATAAGGTTGTAAAATGTTAAAATGACATTTCCTGGTGAATGCATTTGTCTTGGTTGAAAGCAATGCAAAAGTGCAAAGACGTGTCAAAAATGCTACGTGTGAACATAGCCCAAGGTGTGTAGGAGTATTTTTGTTTTTGTTTATTTATTTTGCCTTATATACAAGTCATCACCCTGGAAAGGATGTTCCTTACGCCGTAAAAGTGGCGTAATACTCTGACGACGTTGTTGACAGCAGTGATCTGGGAGTCAGAGATGCTTCCAGGGGTCTTCCCCATGCTGTTCCCATGTTATTTGAGCACAGTTCCCATCGATTTGAGCAATTTTTAGGCCCTCTGCAGACCGCCGTGGGGAGCCACCTGAAAAATGCTCAAGTTTCCCCTAGACTTATATTGGGCTCATTGCTCGGGTTGAGCACCCGAGTATTTCAATTTGCTCGACCCGAGCAACGAGTACTTGAGCATTTTAGTGCTCGCTCATCACTAATGACAACCAAAAACATCCAAATAATCCTGATCAAAAAGTTCACATACCCTGGTGATTTTGGCCTGATAACATGCACAGAATTTGACACAAATGGGTTTGAATGGCTACTAAAGGTAACATCCTCACCTATGACCTGTTTGCTTGTAATCAGTGTGTGTGCGTAAAGCTGAGTGAGTTTCTGGGATCCAGCCACTGACGTTTCTGGATTTTGAGATGGGGAAAGCAAAAGAATTATCAACGGATCTACAGGAAAAGGTAGTTGAACTGTATAACACAGGAAAGGGAGGCAAAAAGAATATAACACTGGAAAGGGATACAAAAAGATATCCCAGGAATTGATAATGCCAGTCTGCAGTGTTCACACTGTGATTAACAAATGGAAAATCAGATGCTCTGTAAAAACCAAACCACAGTCAGGTAGACCAACAAAAATTTCAGCCACAACTGCCAAGAAAATTGTTGGGGATGCAAAGAAAAACCAAGAAATAACATCAGCTGAGAACACACTTAGGGGTGTACTCACTTTTGTTGCCAGCGGTTTAGACATTAATGGCTGTGTGTTGAGTTATTTTGCAGGCACACCAAATTTACAGTTAAACAAGCTGTACACTGACTACTGTACATTGTATCAAAGTGTCGCATCTTCAGTGTTGTCCCATCAAAAATATATATATGTATTCCGGCCCATTTTTGGAGTTTTGTGTGAAATTATGTCCAATTTGCCTTTTTTTTCTCAGTTTTTTTGTGTTGTTCCAATAAACACAAAGGAAATAAACATGCGTGTAATAAAACATGTGTAATTTTCTGAAACAATTTCAAGGGTGCCAGCACTTTCCGCCATGACTGTATATGCAGGTAGAGTCCTTAACCCCTTTACAACCCAAAGTGGTTTGCTCGTTAATGAGAAGGCCAATTTTTACAATTCTGACCACTGTCACTTTATGAGGTAATTACTCTGGAACGCTTCAACGGATCCCCCTGGTTCTGAGAATATTTTTTCATGACATATTGTACTTTATGATTGTGGTAAAATTTCTTCGATATCACTTGTGTTTATTTGTGAAAAAAACAGATATTTGGCGAAAATTTTGCAATTTTCAAAATTTGAATTTTTATGCCCTTAAATCGGAGAGATATGTCACACAAAAGAGTTAATAAATAACATTTCCCATATGTCTACTTTACATCAGCACAATTTTGGAACCCAAATTTATTTTTATTAAGGAGCTATAAGGGTTAAAATTGACCAGCGATTTCTCATTTTTCCAACAAAATTTACAAAACCATTTTATTATTGACCGCATCACATTTGAAGTCACTTTGAGGGGTCTTTATGACTGAAAATACCCAAAAGTGACACCATTCTTAAAACTGCACCCCTCAGTGAATCGGGTCATCATGGCAACATCCGGGAAGCCGCGGCACACATTGCTGGACGCCGGCAGGAGAGGTGACTATCCCGATCACCTCCCCTTGCCCCCGCAATGCTACGAACGACTTCGATCGCAGCATTGCGGGGGTTAATGTGCGGGACCTCTCCCAGCACATAGCACCGGGTGTCAGCTGTGACAATCAGTTGACACCCGGCGGCGATCACGCCCGCACAGCCTGTGTGCGCGATCGCAAAGATGTACTAATACGTATCAGGCTCTTAAGTCCCAGGGCGCAGATACGTATCAGTACGTCTTGGGCTTTAAAGAAGTTAAAATTATGTGAAAATGGGAAAAGTCACAAAACTTTGCAACTTTTCAAGAGCTTTATGCCAGTTTTCTGGCAAAAACACTGATGAATCGGGATCATAATCTCTAATCCTTTCAGCTCCCTTTAATTAGACTACTTTCAACAAACTAATTATAAGTATTGGGTCTGTTTTTTTTTTAATGCTTTTAAAATAATTGTAAATATTTTCAATCCCCTTTTGTTATCAGGATTTCCCAAAAATGAGCTAATCATAGGTTGTCCTGCATTCGTGACAGTGATTGACTGCGCGGTCACTTGGAAGTTTACATTGGCATCACTACAGGGCCGGTAAAGAAGGACTGTCAGGGACCCCCAGAGTGTGGTAAAATGCGCCAACTAATTCATAATTCATTTAATTCTCACACAATATACAAAGTTAGTGTAAGTCTACAAAAAAGCAACAAAACTTGGTGCTAAAAAAATTGAGCATAACTTTTTGAAAAATGAACCAGGTTATGCCAAATCTTACATATTTTGTGACTTTGTGATCAGTTATCAACACAAATATTTTACTCAAATTACCAGATCGATGGATAAGCATTGGGACTTTTCCCTAAATCTCTCCAAAACATCACCGCTTATAGAAGACCACCCTCATATCCAGATCAGATTTTCTGTGAGAGATGCCCAGATTCACAATATAGTATGCATACTGGCCATCTATGAGAAGTCCACCCCAATGGAAGTCCAGTTATTAAAGGAGATTTTACTGTTTATATAAGGGGGCAGACAACGACAGTGAAGGGCCCTTAATCAGGACTTCTGATCTGGGCCCCCCACCCTCCATCAGGCACCACCTACATATACATTTCCATGTATATTTATATTAGGCACACATATAAAATTTGCACATGCTAATACTCTATACACATTTTAACGTATGCATATACATAGTGCACACAAACATAAAATACGGACATACACATAAGATGCACATACACAGTATAGAGTCCCGGTAGTCCTCATAGTTTTAAGCATGGACCCTGGCAAATTGTAGACGGACTTTTATTGTTCATGGGCTTTAAGGGAGAGAGGCTTCCTTTGTGGAGGACACTCATGAATGCCATTCATTTGCAGTGTACACCGTGTCGTGTCATGGAAAACACTCACCCTGGTTTGGCTTTCTACTTCTTCAGCTAATAGCAATGAATTTGCCTGTCGATTTTCTTCTCATCAGAAGATGCTTTTGTTTAGATGTTAACTTCCATCTGACTGATAAGAAAAGCTTTGCTGATCTTCTTGTAGACTTCACATTTTTTGTAAAGAAATTATTTTCTTTCTCAGAAATGTCTTGTGACATTTCTCTTCTATGTGGTGCCACTTACCCTTCTCATCAGAGGACGCTTTTGTTTAGGTGTTAACTTCCATAGTCGGCCTGGACGTCTCTGTAAGATGGTTGCAGTTCCATCTTTGTTATAGTTTTGCATCACTTTTGCTACAGTATTCTGACTGATAAGTAAAGTTTTGCTGATCTTCTTGTAGACTTCACATTTATTGCAAAGAAATGATTTTCTTTCTCAGGTTTTGTGACATTTCCCTTCTATGTGGTGCCATTGCTGATAGCATGAAATGGGAAGGAGTTTTCTTTATTAAGTAACTTCCTTTTACAGACACCTGTCTGCTGGACATCTGTTTAATGAATAATTACACTTACCTGTGGTTCAGTTCTTGTTAATTAGAATTTTGTTGTCTAAACTTAGCTTTTCTCTTAAGACTGTTACTGGGATGTTCTCATTTTTGAAACATGATCTTGAATGAGTTTGTTAAGAAAATTACTTTTTTGGGGTCTGTAAAATACCAAATCTTGTTTGCATTCAATGGCTCAAATTTGCGAGAGTATTTTGTAGTATGGTATCCCATATAAAATGATGATTCTGAAAGGAAACTACAGGTTTGCTGACAAATCTATTTGGGTGTACTGATTTATTCTAAACACTGTATATATATATATATAAACCTTATAAGTTTGGTATCACAGTAATCGTACTACTGACTCTGAATCATTTTGTCAGTTTGTTTATACAACACAATACACACTGTAAAATGAAGGAACCCAAACCTGGCATTTTTTCTCATTTTTCAACACATTATATGATAAAATGAATGGTGTTGTTCAAAACTACAACACTAAGCGTCAGCACACTGTGATTTGCAGATCTGTAAGATGCGTTCTTTGTGCTGTGAAAATACACAGCTGTGATATCTCACCAAATATTCATAGTGGGAACTTAAAATTATGTTTTTCTGCCATGATTAAGGATGGTTTGGATGTATGAAACATGTTGACCTTTTATTTCTATCTTTGTGGAATTAAGGCTGCATGAACCAGTCACCAACCATTATCTGTATATGTACAAATATTAAGTGCTACTGAGTGCTGTAGGAAAAACTTAGAATAGTGAGGTGATTTGATAGTCCTGCCACAAATAATCTGTTTCTACTGCACACTTAAAATCTCTGATAGTGGGAATGAACCTGATTGCCTGCAGTAGTGCACTCCTGAGAGCTGGTGCAGCAGAGAAAATGTCTTGGACATGAGAGTGGGAGGTCCTGATTATGGAGGATGTTAATCTTAGCTCATTGGAGTGTAGATATGGTAGAGATGCAGGACTGTGCAGCAGTGTGGAGAGCTTTGTGGATGAGTGTAATGACTGGTACAGGGTGGAGGCACCAGTGTAACTGCTGGACAGAAATATGAGACTGACTGCTGCATTAAGGATAATGAGAAATACATTTAGTGAGAAGAAGAGCAATTAGTGAGTTACAAGTATTTGTGAATTCAAGACAAAAAGGAATCAGAGCAACAGTAACAGATTTTACTTTTTTTTAATTAATAATGGGATGAATAAAATCGTGAACATTATCAATAGACTAAATCAAAGTCAGGAAGATAGCCGGGGTCAGATACCAGGTGATCAGTAAATGACAAGTCAGACGAGCAATATGAATACCGCGGAGCCTGATGACAGAGGTGTTACTGAAACTTGTCCAGGTTGACCAGTCAGAAGGCCACAGGTAGATGGTGAAGGTCCTTCTATACAGCTCCAGCAGTGATGGTGGATGTGCTGGACTTCAGGGCGCTGGATGCTTAGGTGTCCCGTCTTTTAGATGGTTTTAGGGCAACAGTGACAGCATGCAAATGCGCGAGCAGCCCTGGATAATCCACGCCGGCAGGATGATAAGATCCGGCGGATGATGGAACCTATGAGAAGAGAAATAAATATAATGTAAGTGATGGGACTCCATATTACATGATAATGCTGTGCAGTCACTGTGGCTGGACGGCAGAGGAATATTATCATACAGAGGTCAGGGGTCATTGTCAGCAATCATACATGTGACAATCCCATCACTGACAGATGACATCTACTCCACATGAATTATTCTCACTGACATCACACAACATGGAGTTGATTCTCACACTTACCTCGTCTCTTTTTCCCATTTTTTCCATTTTCTGAGTTTTGTTGCTCCATACTCAGATTTATTGCCGATTTTCTTTCTTCATGAGATGGAAATTCTGATGAAAAATTTAAAAAAAAAATCAGTAACAATATCTTCTTATAGGATCTGCTTTGTCATAATATGGATAACATAAGAGACCTATAGTATTGTATAAAACCATGTGGGAATATTTGAGCCTTGAAGTCAACATTCACATTGTTGGTGCTGTAGACATGTACATACCTGGCAATGGGGACGAGGGTGGCAAGATGGTAACAGCATCGTCTGTATTACATACAGGAACAGATTCTTTCTGCCTGTTTGAAGAAGAAAAACATGTAAATCGTAAGTAAACACAGTATAAAATGGGTTGTCTCACTATAAGAACACTGACTATAAGGCCTAATAGGACATATGACTGTCATAGTGGGGAAGGTTTTCTGCTCAAAACTACCTTCAATGGATCAGAACATAACTACAGCTCTCCTACAGAGTAGGCAGTGCTAAAAATGCATGACCTGCCACAATTATGGGCTGTTATCTTCTGCATTTTCTGAAGCCAAAAGTACAATGACCGTTAACCATGAAGCGGTGAATTTTTGATATTCTGATATTTATGTCCTATATTTGGTGTTGTGTACATAGATCAGCCTGGAACTCCCAGTAATGAAGTAATGACCCTTTATAATCTACTCACATTTCTGAGATGTTTGTGTTGGTTTCTGGTGTATACTCTGGAGGGGCATTGGGATCCTCATTGTTCACCATCCTGGTAGCGATGATACAGAGCTAAATACGGATAAAAATAAGATATAAAATATTTTTTTTATGTACTTTTAGAGTTTTTTACATTTTTTTTTACATATTTTGGATTTATTAATCGCATACTTACTTTACAAAGCTTTTCAGAAGATGACGTAAAATTTCGAAGTCAAGGCTCTCATTGTTCTCACTTGTGCCTTCCTCATCCTTTGAGACCAGATGTTTGTTTATATCAGAATGATCTACAAGAAATAGGTAATGAAGTATTATTAGAGGTTGTCAGTATAACACAGTCACTATTTATCACTAATATTAATGAGAACAGGTGATCACATATTAGGGAAGATGAGACAAACAGTCACTTAGACTAGATGACGTCTCCTTCTACTTACTGATAAATAAGCTGGTGTCTGCGTCTGAAACAAGCTGAGGAACATACTCCAGCTCCTGGCTCAGAATGTTGTCAAAGTCCAAGTCACTCAGGAATGGATGAACCTTGATCTCAAATGCTCCTCCTAGAAAAAGAAAAACAAAAGTGATGCGGACATAGTCAGGGATGGCTCCATATCTGAACAGTTTATCGTAATCTGAACTAATGAGAAAACTGAGCCGACATGAAGGAAATAAACTGAAAGTCTTAGTGTGGAGAACTAGAAATACAGTAGATGAGCTGATAGAGAAATGCTGATCTTCATGGACATGAGCGATATGTCCTTGGTCTAATAAGGGAATATTAATACTAGTATATCTGTTACCTGTCCCAAGTCTACGCACAGGATTTCTTCTGAGCAGCTCAGTGATGAGATTCTGAGCATCCAGGGGTGGAGCGCGATCACAATTCCAAATTAGTTCTCCTGTTACATAGAAAATTACAGAAAATAAAACCTCTTTACTGGACTGTAACATAAAGCAAAGGAAATAACTAAACAAATGTAACCATTCAACGCAATGATCGGATTATTCTACTCACCAATGACAACCCTTTTATAAAGCTCAGTGAGGGAATCAGCATCAAATGGTACACATCCCAGCAGGAATTTATACAGGATGATCCCCAATGACCACCAGTCAACAGGTCTTCCATAGCCCTCTTTCAGGATGATCTCTGGTGCTATGTAACATGGGGTGCCACAGAACTGGAAACCAACAGAAGATAGAGATGAGAATCAATGAAACAATTATTATGACAAGATATCATAGTTAAAACACAATGCAGAAGATAAAATATTAGTGGAAAAGTTCTCTAGAAAGGAAGAACGTAGAGAAGAGACAATAGTGTGATGAGATTTGCAAATAACAAGCTAAGTTCTTGTAGGTGATGCTGACCTCACGTTCCTGGAACTCTCTGGAGATGTCCACTGCTAATTCCTTGTAGGTGTTGGTTTTCGGTATCATTAGACCAAGTTTTGAAATCCCAAAATCGGTAACTTTAATATGTCCAGTAGATGTAATCAGAAGGCTGCAAAAGAGAAGATGGTTTTAGCCTCACAGACTGAATGATAATAAATGACAACTTTCCCCACTTTATTATACTACGGGGGCACTTACTTTTCCGGCTTCAGGTCTCTGTGCACCACACCGTAACTATGCAGGTATTCCACGGCAAGTACCGCCTCTGCAAAGTACAAGCGGGCCATGGGGACAGAGAAAGGACCCCTGGTGCTTAGAAGGGTCCCACAGTCTCCACCTATAGAAGAAAGGAAATATGACCGGTGAGGGGATTATACAGAAGATAACCATGATATACCACGAGCAGATAACCATGATGTATAATGAGCAGTGAGCGGAAACATCCTGGGGAGATCACACAGATAGTGGCATACATAGAAATCACAAGACCCCATATCAAAAGTTGTAATTGCCCCCCACCCTAAAAAGTAAAAAATAAATATATTTATATCCCTGTTGAAGCAGCTTGGTGTTCTCACCAGCAATACAACTTTTATGGCCATTTTAGAGTATGATGCTCCCAAAAATGCCCACACCCACACTCAATGAGTATGGTATCCCCACAGTGAATCCTCCTAAGGAGGCCACCACTTAGAAGGATGCCAGCCACAACCCCCTACTCGGTGTGATGGCACCCACAGCAACCCTCCCACTCAGGATAATGGTTCCCACAGTCCCTCACACAATATAATGGTCCGCATAACTCCCCACTCAGTATGATGTCCCCACACAGAATGGGGGCCTCCATACAGAGTGAGGACCCCCACAGCACCCCACTTAATATGATGACCTTCACTCAGCATTCACAGTCCCCCCATATCTAGTCATACGGCCCCCTTTCAGTATTTTGGCCCCTACTAGCCACCTACTCAGTATTTTTGCCCCCACCAGCCCCACCTCCTTGAAGAAGCAAATACCGCTGAAATTGTGATGACAGGTGGAGGGATGCTGCCCACTGCCGAGCGTCGACAGACCCCCTCCGACTGATGAGCCCCATAGCGCCCCTGCACCAAGATCAATGAATTTACGAGCATCTTGGTAATAGATAACCTATAGTAAATGCTCTGTGGGGATGTAACCAACAATGTCCTAATGATATGAGCAGTGATAAGATGAAAGCAGACATGGGCTGAATATAATACAATAGATGTGTCTTACCTCCTACATACTCCATGACCATACACAGGTGAGATCTAGTTGGAAAGGAGCAGAGCATGGAGACCACAAAGGGACAATCAGCAAATGTTAAGATGTCCCTCTCCAAAAAGGCCCATTCCAATCTCTGTGCAGTATTTAGGTTCCGCTTAGCCATTTTCTTCATAGCAAAGGTCTGGTGTGAGTCTTTATGATGCACTAAGTAGACGGCCCTGGAGAGAAGGAGAATCCATCGGTTATAATAAATCCTTATTAATAATCCATCTATAGAAATCATTATATGTTTAATACTGGTATCCAAGGGGTAACATTTCTCCTTGCGGAGAGTGACATGTTAAGCTTGTCAAGGTGAGGAGACTTTTAAGCCTCAATGATCCTCTGGGAAATATGCAAATTGTCTCTTCAGAGAGGAAGAGAACTAGAACTCTAGTGCCACCTATAGGAAGTAGTAATCCTAAAAGTCAATATCGACCCTTTAACGAGCCTTATCACATGACATGGAATAATAGCCATAACCAAAATCTCAATTTTCGGACACTATGTTTTGGGGTACAAGCACTCATCAGTGCAAAGTGTGAGATATGGTTTGGCTGGGTGAGAGGCATCTGACCGGGATCCAAGCGGTAACGTTTCCCCTTGCGGAAAAAGCCATGTTAAGCATGTCAAGGTGAGGAGACTTTTAAGCTGCAATGCTCTTCTGGGAAATATGCAAATTGTCTCTTTTCAGAGAGGAAGAGAACTAGCACCCTAGTGCCACCTATAGGAAGTAGCAATCCTATTTCCCAGAGGAGCATTGCGGCTTAAAAGTCTCCTCATGACCGCAAGGAGAAACGTCAACCCCTTGGATACCGGTCAGACACCTCTCACCCCGTCAAACCATATCTCACACTTTGCACTGAAGAGGGGCAGTACCCCAGAACACAGTTCCTGCAAATTTAGATTTTGGTTTTGGCTATTATCCTAAGTCATGTGACAAGGCTTGTTAAAGGGTCGATATTGACTTTTAGGATTGCTACTTCCTATAGGTGGAGTTCTAGTTTGCTTCCTCTCTGAAGAGACAATTTGCATATGTTTAATACTAGAAGTCTGGCCGCCACTATAAATCCACATCTAGAAATACATAAAATAGCACTACATAGATCACCTATGGGAGGTCTCCACAATGCCACTTCTGCCGGAGCCATCACCCAGGTCACATTATAGATACGAGAATCTATCGAAATTCTCTTTGGGCAGATTCGCTATAACTGACCAAATACAATTTAGTGCAAATAAAATTGGTCCAAAATGAATGTGCTCCAGGGCTCTCTTCTGCTGCTGAGGCCAGTGATTGGGCCCACATGGTCATGGTGGAGGGTGTAGATGTCATTGACGTCAATATGGTGTCACCCTTCATGTGACCATGTGTAGCCAACTTCTCTGATCAGCTTCATAATGGAGCCCCCTCATCAAAACAAAGATCAGAGAGGAGAGCAGAAAAGCTCAGGTGGAGGAGGCAGCATAAGAACAGATGAGGGTCTAGCACAGGCGAATGTAATAATATTATATATTATATTATATGTAATTATATTATTTAAATCGCTTTCCTTACAGTTTAATTTGCTACAGATCATATAATTTCCCTATGATAACACTGAATGGCAGAGTGCAGGGGCAGAAGCATTGTCATAGGGAACCCTGAGAAATGTGGATTATGGCAACAGAAATCTCACCCAAAATTTCCACTGCTGATGAGTTTGGAAGTTTCATAGTCGCTCATATGCGGCTTTCTCGCCGGAACCAATGAATCCATCACGCTCTATAAAAGAATAAGAAATAATACTGATTTATTGAAGATGCAGGAAAAAAGTTACAGATGCAAAAACTTCTCCCCCCATATTATGTCCCAGATGATTTACACTGATATGATGTTGGGAGGATACAAACCGGACGCTGGGCAGACCGGGCGCTAGCACCCAGCACACCCAGGCAAGTGCCGGGGCCCTGAGTAGGCGAGGGGCCCACTTGCTGTCAGGCACTCTGGCGCGCTATGGGACCGGTGAGCAGAGGAGAGTGGTGCCAGCGCCAGCTAGTGGGCCTTGCTCCCCCCCCCAATGCTTGCCCAGGACCACGTCCGGCACAATACTTACCTCTCCACAGCTGGTGAGCAGTGAGGTGAGCATTTGATTTTTTTTTTTTATGTATGGAGGTATGGGGCATTATATGGGGGAGAAGTGACATCCTGCAAGGGGCATTATATGGGGGGGAGGGACATCCTGCGTGGGGTATTATATGAGGGGGGAAAAGTGACATCCTGCATGGGGCATTATATGGGGGGGGAGTGACATCCTGCATGGGGCATTATATGGGGTGAGAGGTGACATCCTACATGAGGCATTATATGGGGGGACATCCTGCATGGGGCATTATATATGGGGGTGACATCCTGCATGGGGTATTATATGAGGGGGAGAAGTGACATCCTGCATGGGTCATTATATGGGGGGGGAGTGACATCCAGCATAGGGCTTTATATGGGGTGAGAGGTGACATTCTGCATGGGGCATTATATGGGGGGTGACATCCTGCATGGGGCATTATATGGGGGAAGGGACATCCTGCATGTGGTATTATATGGGGGGAGAAGTGACATCCTGCATGGGGCAATATATGGGGTGAGAGGTGACATCCTACATGGGGCAATATATGGGGTGAGAGGTGACATCCTACATGGGGCAGTATGTGTTGGGGGGACATCCTGCATGGGGCATTATATGGGGGGTGACATCCTGTATGGGCCATTATGTGGGGTGGGACATCCTGCATGGAGCATTATGTGAGGGGGACATCCTGTATGGGGAATTATATGGTGGGTGACATCCTGTATGGGCCATTATGTGGGGGAGATATCCTGCATGGGGCATTATGTGTGGGGGACATCCTGCATGGGGCATTATGTGGGGTGGGACATCCTGCATGGGGCATTATGTGGAGGGGACCTCCTGCATGGGGAATTATATGGGGGGTGACATCCTGCACTGGCCATTATGTGGGGGGGGGCACAGCCTGCATGGGGCATTATGTGGGGGGCACAGCCTGCATGCGGCATTATGTGGGAGGGACATTCTGCATGGGGAATTATATGGGGGGTGACATCCTGCATGGGCCATTATGTGGGATTGGGATATCCTGCATGGGCCATTATGTGGGGGGGGGGCACAGCCTGCATGGGGCATTATGTGGGGGGTCAAAACCTGCATGGGGCATTATGTGGGGGTCACAGCCTGCATGGAGCATTATGTGGGGGGTCAAAGCCTGCATGGGGCATTATGTGGGGGGCACAGCCTGCATGGGGCATTATGTGGGGGGCACAGCCTGCATGGGGCATTATGTGGGAGGGACATTCTGCATGGGGAATTATATGGGGGGGTGACATCCTGCATGGGCCATTATGTGGGAGGGGGACATCCTGCATGGGGCATTATGTGGGGGGGGGCACAGCCTGCATGGGGCATTACGTGGGGGGTCAAAACCTGCATGGGGCATTATGTGGGGGTCACAGCCTGCATGGAGCATTATGTTTGGGGTCAAAGCCTGCATGGGGCATTATGTGGGGGGCACAGCCTGCATGGGGCATTATGTGTGGGGTCACAGCCTGCATGGGGCATTATATGGGGGCACAGCCTGCGGGGAGCATTTTATGGGGTCCATTATTCTATATGGAGCAATATATGGAGCTCATAATACTTTATAGAGGACTATGTGGTGCCATTATACTGTGTGGAGGACATTACTGTCCGGTCTGCACTGTGAGCTGTGAGGATTCGCCGCTTTCTGAGTTAATGTGGAATTTACAATAGATATCGCTCATGTAATGTAAGAAGTGAAATCTTCGGGCTTGTACTATATATATATATATATATATATATATATATATATATATTTATCTGCGGTTTCTGTGCATCATGAAGCGTGGTATGTGTTAAAGGGGCCACTGAGAATCTTTCGCCCAGGGCCCACGAAATCCTAGAGCCGCTCTGCAACGGTCATCATACATTACTATAACATTCTGGATAATGTGGGAGATCACACAGAGGAGGACTTACAGGTAATCTGTCACCAGGTGTTTGCTATGTATTCTGAAAGCACCATGATATAGGGGCAGAGACCCTGATTCCAGTGATGTGTTACTTACTAGGCTGTGTGTGGCTGTTTCAATAAAATCAGTAGATTATCACTACAAGACTATCTGTCTAGCCAGGTAGTCGTATTGCTCTGTACCCCTGCCTCCACCACTGATTAGCAGCTTTCTGCCTATGCACAGTGTACACAGAAAGCTGCCAATCAATGGTGTGGGCGGGGTTATACAAGACTCAGCATTCAGAGCTCTGCAGCAGAAAAAAATAGTGATTTTATCACAACTGCTCCACCGAGTAAAGTAATCAACACATGGAATCACGGTCTCTGTCCCTACATCATGCTTCTCTCAGACCAAATAGCATAAACCTGGTGACAGATTCCCTGTAATTCAAATGTAATTAACACCATAGGGTCATCTACACATAGAATAGAGACGTCCCATGGTTGTATGGGGGATAATTCTGGACGAGTCATTCACACCCCATGATCTGATGACACACACGCATCCCCCTCTATGATACTTACGGATTCTTGGATCTCCGGGATCTCACTAATTCCATTGTTAGGATTCGACAGCTCAGTTGTTTCTAAAATAATGATGAAGAAATGAAATGTATTAGAGGATATTATTCCTACATAGATAATACAGCAATATAACGGAGACATGACAAGATGTCTGTAAATGGGATTAATACTCGTTATATGGGGATTCTAAATATGAGAATATACGGGGAATCCATAGATAAATGTAATGTAAATGATGGAGGAACCCCTTCATAAATAACAAAAGACTGACCATCACTTCCGAAAAGAAAATGGGTGTGGACAGGTGCATACTAAGAGTAGCCATCCAAATACATAACTAACAAAGTTGCACTCTGTAACGCTATAACATGTAAACATGAAATAAATGAAATTTGAATTGCATTACTGCTGTAGAAAATAGGATAAAAGGAAGATACTTAGCGCATAATTTGGCCAATTCATGCATGGCCAGCAGCGACGGCAAGGCGACCTTCTTTATCTGGGTGCATGCCAAGTAGCCACGGCAAGGTGACCTTTTTTTTTGCTGGGTGCATGCCCAGCAGTCACGGCAAGACAACCTTCTTTTGCTGGGTGCATGCCCAGCAGTCACGACAAGGCGACCTTCTTTTGCTGAGTGCATGCCTAGTAGCCACGGCAAGGCGACCTTCTTTTGCTCGGTGCATGCCCAGCAGTCACGGCAAGGTGACCTTTTTTGCTGGGAACCTATCTCCACCCATCAGCCCGGGGTGGTTTTAATTACAACAGGATCCTACCTAACCATATAAATGAAGGCTTCAGCCTAGGAGAGGATTCACATTAGGAGAGGATTCCAACAAAAAGATCGCCTTGTCATTGGCTGCTGGGCATTCATGAATTGGCCAAATTATGTGCTCAGTATCTTAGTTTTTTCCCATTTTCTAGAGCAGTAATGCAATTTAAATTTAATTTATTTCATGTTACTTGCTATAGCACTGCAGAATGGACCCTCCATCATATGAATGAGGAAGCCCACCCACGCTGCACATATGAGTGATGGTAAGAGAGCTGAAACATAGGAGAGATTTGCAAATTAGCCTGGAAGTGCACTGGGGGCGTGTCACTGCACTTGGATTTCTTCTTTCACGCCCCCAGCGCACTTCCATTCTGATTTGTATATGGTGTCTACTTTACATTTCTCCTGACTGGCACATTGGATTTCTACAAACAATTATTATTAGGGGACAATGGCCTATACCGTCACACCACTACTTCTATATGTAACAATGTGCTGCCAGGTTCCCATTACACAGAGTAGAGAGTAAATCGAACATTATCCTCCGTCCTCTGTAATATCTGGATATTCCTTGTAGAAGGTCGGGTGATCGCTCACCTGTAATCAGATCGCTGTTCAGCTCCGGCTGACTCCTATTAGGGTCAGGGATTTTCGGGGTCACATTTTGCCCATATTTGGCGTCGCCTCCTGTTGTTTCCTGATAGATATAATATATATAATTAATATGTGGAAGATTTCACTAAATCACCAAATACATAAATTATGAAGGACTAAACCAACATTTACAGATGCACCAATTGTAACGATACAAATCCCGCGCCATCTTCAGACCTTTTCTCAGAAAGTCTCCTCAGATACGGTGGATTAAGATACGTCTATTAATATTGATCCTTACCGGGCGTTCCAATGAGCGTTCTAGTATAGACAGGACTTTTTCGGCCAGTTCTTTAAAGACAGCCAAATCTTCAGTCTGAGATCTTTCTTCAGCCTATAAAGAAGGAAAAATGGAAAGGAGAATTTTGAGATGAGAGCGGTCAGAATGGAGGCGGAAATTGTATGTGACATCGGTTCTCTGTCTGCAGATACAATGACTACATACTGTATTTGGGGACTCGTTGTGTTTTACCGTATTTTTTGGAATATAAGATGCCTTTTTTTCCAAAATGTTTGACCTCCCTTCTAACACTCTCGCACCCCTCCAATCTATCCTAAACTCTGCTGTCTGACTAATCCACCTGTCCCCCCGCTATTCCCTGGCTTCTCCCCTCGCTCCGCCAATCCCTTCACTGGCTCCACATTACCCAGAGACTCCAGTTCAAGAACCTAACCTTGGCATGCAAAGCCACCCACAACCTGTCTCCTCCATATATCTGTGACCTAGTCTCCCGGTACTTACCTGCACGCAACCTCCGATCCTCACAAGATCTTCTTCTCTACTCCCCTCTTATCTCCTCTTCCCACGATCGCATACAAGATTTCTCCCGTGCATCCCCCCCACTCTGGAACTCTCCACCCCAGCATATCAGACAGATTATTAATAATAATAATTGTCTGAATGTAGCTTACCAGGGGGGTGGCTGTGGTGGAGTGAGGTCACAGGAGGTAACATAGTAACATAGTTTGCAAAGCCGAATAAAGACTTGCGTCCATCAAGTTCGACCTGTTAGTTCTGTAATTGCTAAAGTTGATCCAGAGGAGGGCAAAAACCCCAAATGATTTAGCCAATCTTCACCTGAGGAAAAATTCCCTCCCGACTCTGAAACCAGCAGTCAGAATAAATCCCTGTATCAACCTACTATTTTATTTTATTTTTAAGTATATGCTGAAATCTGCCTGGTATCTAGAAATGCATCCAGTCCCCGCTTGAACTGGTGTAGTGAATCTGACATTACCGTCTCCTCACTCAGTGAATTCCATATTCTCACTGCTCTTACCGTAAAGAACCCCTTCCTATGCTGGTGCTGAAACCTTTTCTCTTCCAGTCTTAGTGAGTGCCCTCTTGTTACCGTAATATCCCTCCTTTTGAACAAATCCCGGGTAAGGTCTCTATACTGTCCCCTAACATATTTGTACACATTTATTATGTCCCCCCTCAACCTTCTCTTTTCCAGGCTGAATAGTCCTAGTTTTGCCAACCTCTCTGGGTATTGCAGTCCCTCCATTCCCCTTATTAATTTTGTTGCCCTCCTTTGTACCTTTTCAAGCTCATTTATATCCTTTCTATATATTGGGGCCCATAACTGAGCACAGTATTCCAAGTGTGGTCTGACCAGTGCTTTGTACAGTGGAAGAACAATGTTCTCATCCTTTGCAGCTATACCTCTTCTGATACATCCCATTACCCTGTTTGCCCTTACAGCAGCCGCCTGACTTTGGGCACTCCAATTTAGTTTGCTGTCAATCAAGATGCCCAAGTCCTTCTCCATCTCTGAATTCCCCAATGATTTCCCATTCAGTGAGTACTGGTGACTTCCATTTTTCCTTCCCATATGTATGACCTTACATTTCTCCTCGTTAAACCTCATTTGCCATTTAATGCTCCACCTACCCAGATTATCCAAATCCCTCTGTAGGTCTGCACTGTCCTCTTTTGTATTAATTGTTTCACATAACTTTGTGTCATCTGCAAATATTGATATTTTACTATTTATCCCGTTGACTATGTCGTTAATAAAGATATTAAATAACATTGGGCCTAGTACAGACCCCTGTGGTACCCCACTAGTGACGCTTACCCAATCTGAGTATATTCCATTTATAACCACCCTCTGCCTTCTATCCTTTAGCCAGTTAGCTACCCACTTGCAGACATTTTCCCCCAGCCCCATCATTCTCATTTTGTATACCAACCTATTATGTGGCACGCTATCGAACGCTTTTGAGAAGTCGAGATACACGACATCCACTGGTTCCCCCTGATCTACTCGAGAGCTAACCTCCTCGTAGAAGTCAATCAGGTTTGTTTGGCAGGAGCGATTCCTCATGAATCCATGTTGTTTCGGGATTAAAAGATTATTAGCATCAAGATGCTCCGTAATTGCCTCTTTGATGAAGCTTTCAAAAATTTTGCCCACAACGGACGTCAGACTCACCGGCCGATAGTTTCCGGCGTCACTTTTCGCTCCCTTTTTGAATATTGGCACTACATTCGCCTGTCGCCAATCAAGTGGCACAGACCCAGTCTCAACAGAATCCTTAAATATAAGATATAACGGTCTGTCTATCACATTACTTAGTTCCCTTAGTACCCGTGGGTGTATGCCATCAGGTCCTGGTGATTTGTTTATTTTAATGTTACTGAGGCGTTTCTGTACCCCAGCTTGGGTTAGATTTGTCATACTTAGTGGAGGATTAAGCTTGTCACTTCTCATTTCTCCTGTTAGTTCTATTTCCTTTGTGAAAGTTGTCAAAAAAAAATTATTTAATAGATTAGCTTTATCCTCATCTTTCTCTATGATTTTGCCTTCCTCACTTTTTATCGGTCCAATATTATCCAATTTAATCCTTTTACTATTTATATACGTAAAGAACAGTTTGGGATTTGATCTACTTTCCCTAGCAATACGTCTCTCTGTTTCCTCCTTCGCTATTATTATTTGTTTTTTACAGGTTCTCGTTTTTTCCTTGTAACACATTAGTGCCTCCTTACTGTTTTCCTGTTTTAATCTCTTGAATGCCTCTTTTTTGCTATTTAACGTCCCTTTTACGTTCTTGTTCAACCATATTGGTTTCCTCTTATTTCTGGCCCTTTTATTCCCATACGGTATATACCTCTCGCACTGAGTATTCAGAATTCTTTTGAAGGTTTCCCATTTACTATTCGTATTCCTTTGATTAAGAACTTTGTCCCAGTCAATAAGTTGAAGGTTTTTTATCAGCTGATCAAACTTCGCCCTCCTAAAGTTTAATGTTTTTGTTGTTCCCTTATTGATAACCCTACTGAAGGGCATTTTGAAGTCGATAATATTATGATCGCTATTACCTAGGTGCCCCCCTATCTGTACCTCAGTTATTCTATCAGGCCTATTAGTCAATATTAAGTCCAACACGGCCTTCCCTCTCGTTGGTTCCTGCACTAGTTGGGAGAGATAATTATCCTTAATATTTGTCAAGAACCTTTTTCCTTTCTGAGATCTACAGGTTTCTGTTTCCCAGTCAATATCCGGGTAGTTGAAGTCCCCCATTACAATCACTTCATTATGTTTTGCTACTTTGTCTATTTGTCCTGCTGTAGGAAGCCGGCAGTAGAAGTGGGGCGCTGCTGCGGGCCCCGAGCTGGGAGGAGCGGGGTATCCAGGAGGTGCGAGGCTGCGGGCCCTGGGCTTCAAGGAAATGTTAGCGGTGATTTAGGAAGGGAGTCCCGGCTCTGCCCATTGATTTTCTGGCGGTGGGCTTCAGGCAAATGGCTGCTGGAGGCGGTGCATGTGCAGATTTAGATCTCGGCTCAATGACGAGCTGAGATCTCAATCTGCGTATTGGCCATCTCCAGCAGCCTACTTCTTGCAGCCCACTGCAGAGAAATCAATAAGTAGAGCAGGGCCTCCCCTCCTGAATTACCGCTAACATTTCCTTGAAGCCCAGGGCCCGCAGCCTCGCACCTTCTGGACACCCCGCTCCTCCCAGCTTGGGGCCCGCGGCAGCGCCCCACTCCTACTGCCGACTTCCTGCAGCAGCGACTCTGCCTCCTGTGACCTCGCTCCACTGCCACCACCCCCCTCAGTAAGCAACCGAAAATTCGGACTATAAGACAGGACTATAAGACAGACCCCCATTTTATTATAATAAATGTTTTTCCTATTTACCTCCCAAAAATTTTTGGTGTGTCTTATGGTCTGCAAAATACGATATATTAGAAGAAAAAGCTTCTATCCCTCCATTATTATCTATTAAAATTGAGATGTTCTGTGCAGAGTGTCCGCCACTTACCTGGTGTAGTAATGTCCTGATGTTCTGAAGTAAATCCGTCAGATAGTCTGACGTTAGACGACGTTGTCGGTGTTTGGTCAGGCAATCCTTTACTAGCTCCATCACCAGCCGGTGAGTGAAGCTGAGGACGCCATCAGGTGGTAGAAGCACACTGTTAGGACGATTGATCATAAGGATCAACAATAGTGCTTTTACCTGAGGAATGTCCAAAACAATTTCAGCCATAGTGAAAAACTGCAAGTGCTATCAGTCACTATAGAGCCAAGAAAGGCACGGGTGAGCCTATGTGCATTGTATATATAGCGACTGTGAGCAGTGATGTCACCATCACCTGTGATGTCATCACGGAATCTTGTGATAGAATCTTCACGGAGCAGCTCTGCGCAAATAGAATGCGGCCTGGTAATATATAAAGTGAAAACACCATACAATTAACTACCCATGTTATCATGGCCGTTCTATTTTATATCCAATTAGAACACAACCAGGATAAAGGTGTGTTCACAAGTTGGATTTTGGCAGCATTATTTTTCTACCTCAAAAATCAAAGGTGGCAGGAAAAACGCTGCTTAAAATTCAGGTGTTTTTACTTGTGTTTTTTTTTCCATTCATTTGAATGGGTGAAAAATGCTGCAAAACCTCTGAAAGACTTGACAAGCTGCAGATTTAAAAAAAATGCAAAAAAACAGCATGTGAATGAGATTTCAGAAATGTCATTCACTAAGATGGTACTGTAAAACACAGCATTTTTGCTGCAGAAGAAAAAACAGTGAATACACCCTAAAGATATCCTCAGTCATATTATGGGAAATATTGTATATTTCGCATTTATTATCTCACGTGTTTTTCTTCACCATAGAACTTTTAAGGCTGTGTGCCCACTATGCGTTTTTTTAGGCGTTTCTGCAGCGTAACTTCCGCCGCGGAAACACTTAAAAAACGCTTGGTGATAGGTCTGCAATGGTCCCCAATGATAATCCGCATGTGCTGTGCACATGCTGCGGAGATTTCCGCTGCGGATTATCATTGCGGAAAAATCCGCAGCACGTCCTTTAATTTTGCAGAGTCGCTGCGATTTAGCCGCCATTGACTTGCATTGGAACGCATAACATCTGCATGACTACACATACACATGTGGATATTATGCAACTCAATGCGTGGATGGTACCCGGGTCTGGAGATGTAGAGACTCTCCTCCAGACCCGGGTACCATAGTACCTGTAGTTAAAATAGAATTAAAATAAAAAATAAACATATACTTACCTTCTGATGGCCCCTGTCTGCTCCCGGCAGTGCTGCTGGCTCTTCGGCTGCTCGCGGTGGTAAAAGGACCTTCCATGACGCCATTTAGTTATGTGACAGGTCAAGCGACCGCTGACATCGCACCGTGATCCGCCGAAGACACCGGACGCACCGGAGAAGGAGATCGAGGACCATCGGAAGATGAGTATAATGGGTTTTTTTATATTTTTCACCATTATTATTCTTTTTTTTTATTATTGATGCTGCATTTGCAGCATTGTAACTTGGTCACACTATGTAAATCCATGCCGGTTGCCGGTTGCATGGAATTATATAGTGTGACCAAGTTGTCAAGCACTTTTCCAAGTGATGCTAAAATCACTTGGCAAAGCGCTTGACAACCCAGGGAGATGCAGAAACGCTTAGGAAAAATCCGCAGCATTTCTGCATCGTGGTCATATATCCTAACTCATTGGCGAACTGTTATACAAGGCTATATTCACACTAGACGTTTTTTTAGCGGGCTTTTTTATGCAAATTTTCAGCTGCGTTTTACAGTACCAACAAAGTCTATGAGATTTCCGAAATCTCATGCACACAGCTTGCTTATTTGTCCTCAGTATTTTGTGCTTTCCATGGCTTTTTGCAATAGAGTATGTCACTTGTTTCAGCGTTTTTCACCCATTAAAAAAAAGGGTGGTGGAAAAAAATGCTGAAAAAAAGCCTAGTGTGAACATTTTGCTGTTTTTTAGTGAAAAAAACAAGTATGTGACACACATTTATTCTTGTGATTTTCCCAAGTTTAAACAATCTTGTCTTGGTCACTTGAGATAGCAGCTTGGATTATTACAGTTTAATTAAATTAGTGATGCCTACAAAGTAAACATTGGTTGAGCTAGGTGTGAGATTGAACAACACGTGTGGCCCAGGGAGGTGTGAAAATGAACAATGCCTGAGCAACTCAATGGCAAACCATAATGTGAAAGTAAATAGTGTCCTACAAATTCAATGCACTGCCAGGGTCTTAGATAAACCATACCAGACCAATTCACCCCCCCCCCCCCTGTTACATTTGTAATGTGTACTTTTTCATGAACATATGTCTTGCAATGGTGACCTGTTTTCATGTGTCTATGGTGGAAGCAAAGCTGAACTTTGGGATCCTGAAATACGCACCAAAAATGCACCAAGGACCACTGCAAAAAAACACACCAAAACCTGCGTTTTTGACGCTACTTCTTTCCTGCCAAGAGATTATGTTTTGCTGCAGAAAAAAACACCTAGTGTGAATATAGCCTAAGACTTACTCTGCCAGCATTAATAGTCAATATTCTGTATACAAATAGGACTCCAATCCAGGTATTCAGTTTATCATAAACATGCCTGAGTTAATCTGCCAAATACACATAGTATGCTTTCTCATAGGTGAAATATAAATCCTGTTAAAGGTCCAAGTTGCAGCAGTTAAGTAGAACAAAACAGACCTCTTCATTCTTTGTAGGTGGAAAAACTTTCGAAATTGTCAGTGTATCAAGTACTTATACTCCTGACTGTATATAGTATAATTGCCGCACTGCTACATACAGGTGCTTCTCAGAAAATTAGAATATCATAAAAAAGTGAATTTATTTCAGTTCTTAAATCCAAAAAGTGAAACTCATATATTATACAGAGTCATTACAAACAGAGTGATCTGTTTTAAGTGTTTATTTCTGCTAATGTTGATGATTATGGCTTACAGCCAATGAAAACACAAAAGTCATTATCTCAGTAAATTAGAATTAACAAGAAACACCTGCAAAGGCTTCCTAAGCATTTAAAAAGGTCCCTTAGTCAGTTTCAGTAGGCTCCACAATCATGGGCAAGACTGCTGACTTGACAGATGTCCAGAAGGCAGTCATTGACACACTCCTCAAGGAGGGTAAGCCACAAAAGGTCATTGCTAAAGAAGCAGCTGTTCACAGAGTGCTGTATCCGAGCATATTAATGGACGTGGAAGGAAAAAGTGTGGTAGAAAAAGGTGCACAAGCAACTGGGATAACCGCAGCCTTGAAAGGATTGCTAAGAAAAGGCCAATCAAAAATTTGGGGGAGATTCACAAGGAGTGGACTGCTGCTGGAGTCATTGCTTCAAGAGCCACCACACACAGACTTATCCAGGACATGGGCTACAAGTGTCGCATTGCTTGTGTCAAGCCCCTCATGGCCAATAGACAACGCCAGAAGCGTCTTACCTGGGCCAAAGAGAAAAAGACCTGGACTGATGCTCAGTGGCCCAAGGTGTTGTTTTCAGATGAAAAGTAAATTTTGCATTTCATTTGGAAATCAAGGTCCCAGAGTCTGGAGGAAGAGTGGAGAGGCCACAATCCAAGCTGCTGGAGGTCTCGTGTGAAGTCTCCACAATCAGTGATGGTTTGGGGAGCCATGTCATCTGCTGGTGGAGGTCCACTGTGTTTTATCAAGACCAAAGTCGGCGCAGCTATCTACCAGGACATTTTACAGCACTTCATGCTTCCCTCTGCCCACAAGCTTTATGGAGATGGAAATGTCATTCTCCAGCAGGACTTGGCCCCTGTCCACACGGCCAAAAGTACCAATACCTCGTTTACACACAACAGTATCACTGTGCTTGATTGGCAGCAAACTCGCCTGACCTTAACCCCATAGAGAATCTATTATAGAGAATCTATGGGGTATTGTCAAGAGGAAGATGAGACCCCAGACCCCACAATACAGATGAGCTGAAGGCTGCTATCAAAGCCACCTGGGCTTCCATAACACCTCAGCAGTGCCACAGGCTGATCGCCTCCATGCCACAGGCTGATCCCTCAATGCCACATTGCCGCATTGATGCAGTAATTGATGCACAAGGAGCCCGAACAAGTAGTGAGGGCATTTACTAAACATACATTTCAGTAGGCCAACTTTTCGGATTTTAAAAACATTTTTCAAGCTGTTGTTATGAAGTATTCTAATTTACTGAGATAATGACGTTTGTGTTTTCATTGGCTGTAAGCCATAATCATCAACATTAACAGAAATAAACACTTAAAATAGATCCCTCTGTGTGTAATGACTCTATATAATAGATCCATCTGTGTGTAATGACTCTATATAATAGATCCCTCTGTGTGTAATGACTCTATATAATAGATCCCTCTGTGTGTAATGACTCTATATAATAGATCCCTCTGTGTGTAATGACTCTATATAATAGATCCCTCTGTGTGTAATGACTCTATATAATAGATCCCTCTGTGTGTAATAACTGTATATAATAGATCCCTCTGTGTATAATGACTCTATATAATAGATCCCTCTGCGTGTAATGACTCTATATAATAGATCCCTCTGTGTGTAATGACTCTATATAATAGATCCCTCTGTGTGTAATGACTCTATATAATAGATCCCTCTGTGTGTAATGACTCTATATAATAGATCCTTCTGTGTGTAATGACTCTATATAATAGATCCCTCTGTGTGTAATGACTCTATATAATAGATCCCTCTGTGTGTAATGACTCTATATAATATAGGAGTTTCACTTTTTGCATTGAAGAACTGATATAAACTAACTTTTGATGATATTGTAATTTTGTGAGAAGCACCTGTATATAGTATGAAGCCCCACTGCCCCATATGTGTATGTATAATTTGATGCACATGACTCGCCCCCTGGGCCGTGGGGTACACGGAACCGGGCCTTCTAGTGTACGGTGCTGATGGGGGTAGTAGTGGCAACCCGATCCCGTGGCTCAGGGTGGTCAGACCAAATGGTGGCAGTCTATTTATCAGTGTTTTGAATGTCCGACTACGCCACCCGTGGATTGCGGTCAGGGATAACCGCCATTGCAAGGCAGACTGCTGAGGCTGGTGTTGGTGTGCAGCACAGGTGTAGGATAACTCCCCACGGGAAGAGTGTAGCCTCAGGGCAGTGTAGATGAATGTTGGGGGTGATAGTGCAGGCCGCAATAGTAAGAGTTCAGAGTCCGCTTCAAACAGTTCAGGGTCTTTATTGTAGATATTATTAATGACCCAACAGTACCGGTTAGGAATGGGCCTGGGTGTCTGAGAGCATTCGGGCGAGCCCCACTGGTCAGGGTGAGTGTGTAGGCCTACCGTTCTCTCTATGCTCTTTCTGACTATCCCCCTTTTCGTGGTGTAATAGCCCACGTCCCTGAGCTGGCCGTGTACTTCTCGCCTGTATGGCATGCGACTAGGGCCTTGGGTACCTGTTGCTTGCTCCTCGCTGTACTGGTCCCTCTGTGTGGCGGAGCCTCCAGGCTTCTTAGGCCAAGGGACCTGAAATCCCTCGCAGGTTGGTTCTCTGCTGCTGGGCTTGTAACCCTGACAGCCCCGGACCCCAATGCCCGGTAGATTGGTTTTCTTCCAGGACCGGCTCTCGTCACCTCTGTCCCTGGCTTGCAGTTTCTCCTCTGCCTCACGGACTCCTCAGCTACAGCTGAACTGTCCCTCCTTCTCTGGGACTAGTCTCACTCCTGAGCTAGGTCTTCCAGTTCTCTCTAACCCTGCCCCCAGTTGCAGCTTTTATAGGGGCAGCCAGCTCCCCCTGCTGGCCTGGGACAGGAGGTGCTGTATGCTAATTGTCCCTAACCAGGGGACCTCCCTCCTGCTCTCAGACACAGATTATTGTTTGTGGCATCCAGGCCTGGGGTGACACATTCTCCCCTAGTAAAATTTAGTACTCCGGACTAAACAGGAAACGCAAATACAGGGTATAAATGACAACATAACATATATACAAGTATATTTTGTCCTTGAGGTCACGGCGCCTCCGTGACCGGGTGTCCATGTCACCCAACAAGGTGAAGTTTTCCACGGTGTGGGGACCTGTTTCCATAAACCCCAAGTTCCTGGCCTTGGGCGTGGCGACAAGGCTGAGCTCTCTACTTTGGGCCACGAGGAGGCCACACTGGACAGATTTTTCTTCCGTGGCCATCTTCGAAAGAGGGCACCAAGTGCAACTATCTACAAGACAGTTCCGGTTATTCAGCGTCCATAACCTGTTAGTCCATGAACTAGAAAGACTGGAAAAACATAATTAGCAACCAGGCAACAAACATAAAACATTTACAATATACAGCAGTTAGATCTTCCAGCGAGCTGGTATTTGCCCCCTAGTGCTCCGGGTTGACCTGCATAACCCACTGTTTGGTGGTGGTCTAACCTGACTTTCCCCACTAGCATTCAGGGTACAACTACTAGCTGGGTTTACAGGCAGTGCAAGCAGCTATCTGCGGGTCCTTTGGCTTACCGCAGGTATGGCAGGCTCACTGTCAGCAGAGGGTTGACTCTCCTGGGCTGCTGGCATGGGTTCTTCTGCCTCTAGGGCTGCTTGGTCTTCTGATTCCTCCTGCTCTCCTGTAGGTTCCTGCTGGGTTGGTTGAAGGAAGTGTAGGACGGGTACCACTATTGCATCATTTATCCGAGTCCAGGACCGGGGGAACTCTCCAAGAACTTTGCTGATCATTTCTTTCTTGTCTTGTGCTGGTTCAAGGTCATCTTGATCTTCTCCTGCACTCTGTAGTTGCTTGGGGCACCTTTTTAGGTGGTCTCTGGAGATGGTGCTAGTGGTTTCTCCTCCATCCTTGGTAATTACACATACCTTCGGGTTGTTGTGGTTGGACTGCAGTACTGTGTACGGGTCGCTCTCCCACTGGTCATCTAGCTTGTGAAGCCTTCTCTTCCGCTTCAGGACCTGCTCACCAGGTTCCAGGGGACCAGCAGGGGCGTGTTGGTTGAAGAGCCTCTCTTGCTTTTCTCTCTCTTGAGCCAGACTCCTCTCCACACTCTCCTGTACCTTCTTGTACTGTAGCCGCCGTTCCGTATCCCAGTCCGCGTCTGGGGAGGTGTCCTCAGGGGTCAGGACTCCCATCTCCAGGTCTATCGGCAGCTTACCTGGTCTTGCCCTCATCAGGTAAGCCGGGGTGCAATTTGTAGCATTCACCGGAATATGGTTGTATAAGTCTATCAGGTCTGGCAGCTTCTCCGGCCACAGGCTGCGTTCTTCCAGGGGCAACGTTTTGAGGAGATCAATGACGATATTATTCATTTTCTCACATAGCCCGTTGGTTTGTGGGTGGTAAGACGTTGTCCGAATCTTCTTACAGCCGTAGAGGTTGCAGAACTGCTGGAAGATTTCAGCCTCAAACGCTGGACCTTGATCTGTCAAGACCTGTTCCGGATACCCGTGTGGACGGCAGAAGTGTTGTTGGAAGGCTCTGGCCGCTGTTTGGGCTGTCAAGTCTTTAACAGGAACCACCACCAGGAACCGGGAATAGTGGTCCACTATTGTCAGGGCATAGACGTAGCCCGACCGGCTTGGAGCCAGTTTCACATGGTCCAGAGCTACCAGCTCAAGAGGCTGCCTGGTGACGATGGGCATCAAGGGCGTCTTCTGGCTGGTACCATCCTTCCTTCTGAGGTTACATGGGCCGCAGTCCCTGCACCACTTCTCTATGGCCCCTCTCATTCCGACCCAGTAGAACCGCTCTCTCAGTAGGAACTCCAGTTTCTTCCACCCGAAGTGTCCCGCTCTGTCATGGTAGGCCTCCAGGACCATTGCTGCATCTCGTCTCGGGACCACTACCTGCCAGGTCAGCTCGTGCGTCCGGTGGTTGACAAGCCTTCTGCACAGCTTACCTTCGTAGAGGAATAGCCTGCTTTTCTCCTTCCATAACTGCTTGGCTTCCTCTGGAGCGTCCGAGCCAGGGCTAGCGTCTGCCTGGGTCAACAGGTCTTTCACCAGGCGAATTGCAGGGTCACTATCTTGTGCTTCAGCCCAGCCGTGGTGAGGTAAGGGATTGAACATGACAGTGGTCAAGTCTTTGTCTCTTACACGGTGGGAGTACTGAGTGGCCCCGTACCGGTGGAATGCAGGGAGCTCTATTTCCTCCAACTCGTCTGGATCTTCTCCCTCATCGGGCAAGTGGGGCATTCTCGATAGGGCATCTGCATTGGCATTGGCTCGGCCGGCCCGGTACTTGATGATGAAGTCATAGTTTGCTAGCCGGGCCATCCACCGCTGCTCTAGGGCACCAAGTCTCGCATTGTCCAGATGTGTCTACGGATTGTTGTCCGTGTACACAGTGAACTTCACAGAGGCCAGGTAATGCTTGAAACGTTCTGTTATGGCCCACCCCACTGCCAAGGACTCCAGCTTAAAGGAGCTGTAATTCTCCGTGTTTCTCTCGGTGGGCCTCAGCTTCCGGCTGGCGTACGCGATCACCCTTTCTCTGCCCTGTTGGTTCTGTGACAGTACGGCTCCCAGCCCCACATTACTGGCGTCTGTATGGAGGATAAAGGGCTGGCCATAATCAGGGTGGGCCAGGATCTCATCCCCCGTGAGGGCCATCTTCAGCTGGCGGAAGGACTCCTCTTCCTGCTTGTCCCACTTGAAGGGTGACTTTTGGCTTCTGGTCTTAGATTGTCCTATAAGGAGGTCCTGCATAGGGGCTGCCATCTTGGTGAACCTGGGGATGAACCTTCGGTAGTAGCCTACGAACCCGAGGAACTGCCTCACTTCTTTTATGTTAGAGGGGCTTGGCCAGTTCTTTATTGCCGTGATTTTGTCAGGGTCGGGGGCTACTCCTTCTGCACTCACCACGTGTCCCAGGTACTGTACCTTCGGCTTTAACAGATGGCACTTGGAGGGTTTCACTTTCATGCCAAAGCCTGCCAGGGCCTCGAACACCTCGGCCAGGTGCTTTAGATGGTCCTCGTAAGTCTTCGAATAGACAATCACGTCGTCCAGGTAAAGTAGGACCGTCTCAAAGTTTCGGTGCCCTAGGCAGCATTCCATCAGCCTCTGGAAGGTCCCGGGTGCGTTGCAGAGCCCGAACGGCATATAGTTGAATTCACGTAATCCCATCGGGGTGGTGAAGGCGGTCTTCTCCTTATCAGCCTCTGCCACAGGAACCTGCCAGTACCCACTAGTAAGGTCCAAAGTAGAGAAGAAATTAGCTGATTTTAGTGCGACCAAAGACTCCTCTATTCTAGGCAACGGGTATGCGTCTTTATGGGTGATACGATTGACTTCTCTATAGTCCACGCACATTCTCATAGTACAGTCTTTCTTTTTTACCAGAACCAAGGGGGCTGCCCAGGGGCTACAACTGTCTCTAATGACCCCGGATTCCTTCATTTCTCTCAGCATGCCCTTTGCGTTCTGATAGTGTGCGGGGTGGTACAGGTCTGTATCTTTCTTTTATTGGTGGGTGGCTCCCCATGGGGATGTGGTGTTCTACCCCTTTCACTCTGCCGAAGTCTAGCGGGTGCTTACTAAAGATTCTCTCTTACTCTTGAACCACCCAGTAGACTCCTTGTTTTTGGTGCAAGGGAGTGGAGTCAGCACCCACGTGGAGTTTCTGGCACCAGTCCTCCTTGGGTTTCTGGGAACCATTACCCTCCGCCTGGGGAGAAGGAGGCAAGGGTTCCATGGCCCTGAGAGCATTGTGTTCAACAGTATACAATTTGGCTAGTGTAGCGTACCGGGGCAAGTGTACTTCCCTTTCCCCAATGTTTAAGATCCGGACGGGCACCCTTCCATGGCGGACATCGACCATCCCCCGGGCTGTCAAAATGGTGGGCCTGGTGTCTGAGTACATGGGTTCTACCATGGCTTGGTAGTCTCTCCCTCTTAACCCGATTGCAGTCCGACACCAGATCATTTCACTTTTGGGGGGCATGGCAATGGGGAACGGGTCGCTCATCCTCACGCTACCGATCTCACCACCAGACAGTTCTACCTGTTGCCATCTCATCAGGGCTCTTATCTCCTTCTGGAGGACCCTCTCTTGGCTGGAGCTCGCATTCATCGCCACCTGCTGCAAAATTACAATTACTTCTGAAAGACAATTTTCAATCACATTAGTACCCAAGCTTATTTTAGGGTGACTTTCTCGACGGTCAATGTCCACAATGATCACTCCCTGTGCCGGCAGTTCAACTTTACCAATCTTAATGGTCATCTCTCTGAACCCCACCTGCGGCACGGGTTGACCATTGCTGGCGATGATGCTCAAGTCATCGTCTGGATAACGAGTTATATCAGTGTCACTCCAGTACTGCTTGAAAAGTACATAGGGGATGGTAGTCACTTGGGACCCGGTGTCCAGCAGTGCACTCATGCGGATACCGTCCAGCACTACGGGTAAAACCGGGCATCCCCCTACGTACTTATCACGCCAATTAGATGGGCCTGATGACCTTATGCCTGGGGGTTGGCCCTTTGCCCCAGGTCGGACCCATTTAAAGTACAGTACCTGGCTACGTGTCCCGGCTGGCTGCAACGGCGGCAAATCGGCTGTCCATCCTCAGTGTAATGATCGGCGGGTCTCCCTCTGAATGACAGGATCCTCCTCCGTCGACGCCACGGGACATCCTCCGGACTGGAAGCCAGCTTGATTGGTCCTGACGGGTCCATCTGTAACGACTGTACGGTCCTGGTCAATGCAGCAACACTTTTTGTTAGTTCTTGGACGTGATGGTGCAGGTTTGCAGGCGGGGATGGATTTAGGGCCTGCGCATCAGCCCCCACAAGGTCTGCGGGATAGGGCGCCGCCCCCTGGTGGTAAGGGATGGCAGGGCGCCGGGAAGCTACAGCGCCACCCGGTGCAGGTTCTCGGAGCACCCGGATGGCCCTATCTTTGAACTGTGCAAAAGTCAAAACGGGGTTCTGTAGGGCCATGAGGCGCAGCTGGGTTCTGTGGGCGCTGGACAGCAGACCTTCTATGAACTGGTCAGTCAATAGTGTATCTGTATCCTGCAGGCTGCCAGGGTCAGCTTGCTTAATTGCCCCCAAGGCTTCCTGTAAATTTAGGGCATAATCTCGGATGCTATCTTGAGCTCGCTGCTTACATCCATAGAACCGCATTTTGATTTCTGCTGAGGTACGGGTATCAAAGGTGTCCCGTAGACGGGTCAGAACCCCCCTTACAGTACTTTTCTCCTCAGCTGTCCAAGACTTTACCTCCCGCTGGGCCGCACCAGTTAGCTGCCCTATCAGTATGCTTACTTTCTGTTCTTCTGTCAGGGGATAAACTTTGAACAGTCTATACAGCCTTTCTTTAAAGTCGCCCAAGGTATGCGACTCGCCGGCATACTGGGGCAGCCAGGCCGCTCCGGGGATATAGGCAGGGGTGGATTAAGAGTAGCAAAGGCCCCGGGCAGTTTAGAAGGCGCGGGCCCCCTCCACACACCTGATTTATCACGTGACATGTCACATGATCCCCTGTGATAGATCATGTGATAGTTCACGGGAAATTAATTTGGCATAATATTAATTGTGCTGCCTCATCTGAGAGCAGCACAATATTGGGGCAGATACCCTGATTCCAGCGATGTGTCACTTTTTCAGCTGCTTGTTGTCATTTTGAGAAAATCACCGTTTTATCTGCTGCAGATCTAGCAGCTCTCTGAATGCTGCGCTCTGTATAGCCCCACCCACACCACTGATTGGCAGCTTTCTGCCCATGCTCAGTGTACACAGAAATCTACTGATCAGTGATGGGGGTGGGGTCCTACAGAACTTACTAGTCATCTAGTGATAATTACCTTCTGACAAATCAATGATTTTATCAAAACAAAACTAAGCAGCCCAGTAAGTGACACATTACTGGAATCAGTGCCTCTAACCCTACATTATGCTGCTCTCAGATTAGGTGGCAAAAACCTGATGACAGATTCCCTTTAAAGGAGCTGTTAAGACAAAAAAGTTTGTATTAAAAAAAATACAAGCCGTTTGTTAAATTAACTTTTTTTCATTGTTAATTCACATTAGACTGTACCTTCAACACTTTTGTCGGCAGGTCTTATTACAGACTCTGAATAGGGCAGCTCTCTCCCTCTCCCTCAGCAGAAAGTCACAGCATGGTTAAAAAACGGGATCTTTTATGATTTTCTCATAATAAATAAAAAAGGACATGCAAGTCCTCCAAACTATTTTCCGTTTCTCTATAGGGGAGGTCCTAAATCTTTCTTGTTCTTTAGTTGATCACATGTCAAAAATGCAAAGCATTTACTATGAACTCGCCTAAAAAAATATACACTTGGAGAGTAATATCATCATTTGCATGTAAATATTCCTTGACTCTAAGGGCTCGCTCACACTGTCGTATAACACGGCCGAATGCTATGTTATGTTTTATCGGATAGGACTCGGCCCTATGTTATACTATGGGACAGTGCGATTATTGGCATGAGAAAATAATCTCATTCGATATTCGGACCATGTGCACCCATACAAGTCTATGGGTGCACGTAAAACATTGGACTGCACTCGGATGTCATCCAAGTGCAGTCCGATGAACACTCACAGAGACTATGGAGAAGATGGAGAAATTAAGTTCTCCATCTTCTCCATATCTGTGCTGCGAGAGAATCGGATCACACTCAGTTGAAGCTCTGACAGAGTTTGAGCCCAGTGTCATTAGCATAATTGGCCCTATTCTCTTGCATGAGAGAATATATGGCTTAGTGAGTGGACCCTAAAACTGAATAGTAGTGACGGACAGGCACCTCACAAGCGGGATCCATGTAGCTCTCAGATGTCATGTAGGTAGGGCTTCATTCCATGGGGTAGGGCTTAATTTCAAGGTATATAAAAAAAATGGACTTCAAATAAAAATTAAATGAACACAAAAAGCACTAATTGAATTATTTTTCTCATATTTATGTTTGCAGCCCCTTTAAAAACCCTTTGAGGACCAAGGCACATATATGTCCCATAGTTTTAAACTGGAAAAAAACTTGATTGAATAAAATTTAAGGTCCTCAAAGGTTTAAGTAGGTCATAACCAGGGGAGGAGTCCTGAGGAGATAATTTGCATATTCCCACTGCATTTTGGGGTAAGTGAAGAGTCTCCGCGAGCTCAAAGAACACTGGATTTTGGCTGTTGGAGCTGAAAAGAGGACATCGGTAAACCAGGGGAGGAGTCCTGAGGAGATAATTTGCAAATTCCCACTGCATTTTGGGGTAAGTGAAGAGTCTCCGCGAGCTCAAAGAACACTGGATTTTGGCTGTTGGAGCTGAAAAGAGGACATCGGTAAACCAGGGGAGGAGTCCTGAGGAGGTAATTTGCATATTCCCACTGCATTTTGGGGTAAGTGAAGAGTCTCCGCGAGCTGAAAGAACACTGGATTTTGGCTGTTGGAGCTGAAAAGAGGACATTGGTAAACCAGGGGAGGAGTCCTGAGGAGATAATTTGCATATTCCCACTGCATTTTGGGGTAAGTGAAGAGTCTCCGCGAGCTCAAAGAACACTGGATTTTGGCTGTTGGAGCTGAAAAGAGGACATCGGTAAACCAGGGGAGGAGTCCTGAGGAGGTAATTTGCATATTCCCACTGCATTTTGGGGTAAGTGAAGAGTCTCCGCGAGCTGAAAGAACACTGGATTTTGGCTGTTGGAGCTGAAAAGAGGACATTGGCAAACCAGGGGAGGAGTCCTGAGGAGATAATTTGCATATTCCCACTGCATTTTGGGGTAAGTGAAGAGTCTCCGCGAGCTCAAAGAACACTGGATTTTGGCTGTTGGAGCTGAAAAGAGGACATCGGTAAACCAGGGGAGGAGTCCTGAGGAGATAATTTGCATATTCCCACTGCATTTTGGGGTAAGTGAAGACTCTCCGCGAGCTCAAAGAACACTGGACTTTGGCTGTTGGAGCTGAAAAGAGGACATCGGTAAACCGCACGCCTACCGGCGCGCGCATTTTGAAGCTTTTTTTTTAAGCTTTTTTCACTGTTTTCAGAACATTAACAATAAGAACATGGAAGAGTCCAGGAGCCATTTGGTGAGCTGCATATCCTGCTACATGTTCACAGACTTGCCAGTGGAAAAGCCAAACTTCACATGCCAGAAATGCAAGCTTGTGTCCCTGTTGGAGGAAAAGTTGCGAAATCTAGAAGAGAGGTTAACTACCTTGAAAATCATTAAGGAAGGTGAAGAGTTCTTAGACAGAGCAGAATTATCTCTTCATGATTCAGAAAGAGAAGAAATTCGAACTGCACCTGACGAAACAGAGGAATGGAAGCATGTGACCCAGAGAAGCAGGAGGCTCGAGAGGCAGTCAGCACCTATACTGCTCAGGAACCAGTACCAGGCTCTCACGCAGGAGAACCATGAAGAAATACAGCAAAATAAGACTTTGCCAGCAATGAATAACCTTGTAAGCCCTCAGAATCCTCCTGGATGGAGAAAGAAGAATGTTGTGAAGAAAAAACGGAGAGTGGTGGTCATGGGGGATTCCCTGTTAAGAGGAACAGAGGCCGCAATCTGCAGACCAGACATAACCTCAAGAGAAATGTGCTGTCTTCCAGGAGCAAAAATTAAAGATGTGTCTGACAGGATATCAAGACTCTTCAGACCTACAGATCACTACCCATTCCTGCTAATACATGTGGGGACAAATGACACCGCAAGAAAGGACCTGGAAACCATCTGCAGTGACTTTGAAGACTTAGGCAAGAAAGTGAAAGAATTGGGAGCGCAGGTGGTCTTCTCATCCATCCTCCCAGTGGATGGCCATGGAACAATGAGGTGGAATAAGATTCTACAGGTGAACAACTGGCTACGTCGATGGTGCCGTCAACAAGGATTTGGATTTCTGGATCACGGAATGAATTACCTATACGATGGACTACTTGCTAGAGATGGGGTGCACCTTACGAAGACTGGAAAACATGTATTTGGAAGTCGCCTTGCTACACTCATCAGAAGAGCTTTAAACTAGAACAATGTGGGAAGGGAAGCAAAAGGCCAGAAAAAGCCATACAGCTGACAAATACTATTGAGATCTCTGCTACTGGAAGTGGAAAAGAAGAACAAAGACAAAAAAATCTAAATAATAAAAATATGGGAGGAAGAGAAACCAATCACAAACTAAAATGTTTTTATACAAATGCACAAAGCATGGGCAACAAACAAGGAGAATTGGAACTACTAATGCAGGAAAAGGAATATGATGTCATTGGAATCACTGAAACTTGGTGGGACAATACACATGATTGGAATAAAAGGCTAAAAGGATACAACTTATTTGCAAGAAACAGACTTGATAAACGAGGAGGAGGTGTTGCATTGTATGTTAGAAAAGCGTATATCTGCACAGAGATTGAAGCTTCAGAGACTGGGAGTTCTGTGGAAACTGTTTGGGTAAGAATACAAGGAGAGAACAACGGAAAGGACACCATTGTAGGCATTTACTACAGGCCACCTGGGCAAGCTGAAGATATGGATGAACTCTTTATGTATCAAATGACCAAATTCTTCAAAAAATATGACGTAGTGGTCATGGGAGATTTCAACTATCCAGACATTTGTTGGGAATCTCTCTCAAGTAAAACTAACAGGTCAAGCAAATTCTTATCCTCTCTTGCTGACAACTTTATCTTCCAAAAGGTAGGGGAGAAAACAAGGGGATCTGCTACTTTGGATCTAATCCTTATAAACAGGGAGGAAATGGTTGAGGAGGTAAAGGTGGCTGGGACCCTAGGAGGCAGCGATCATGCTTTTATAGAATTTTGGATAACTAGAGGAGGAAGACATGTGAAGACTCAAACTTCAAGGTTAGATTTTAGAAAGGCAGATTTTAAGAGACTCAGAAAGAGAATAGGAGGGATCCAATGACTGGATGTCCTTAAGGACAAAAATGTCCAGGAAGGATGGGAAATTTTTAAAAATGAGATTCTCAAAGCACAATTGTTAACAATCCCGAAAAGTAGGAAGAATGGGAAGCATTTAAGGAAACCAGGATGGATGAACACAGAACTTAAACACATGCTAAAAAGAAAGAAAGAAATGTTTATTAAATGGAAAGAGGGAGGCATATCTAAAGAAGATTATAATGCAGTCTGCAGATCCTGCAGGGCACGTATCAGGTTAGCTAAAGCTGACAATGAATTAAGGCTTGCAAGAGATGTCAAAAGCAATAAAAAAGGATTTTGGGGGTATGTCAAAAATAAAAGAAAAGTCAAAGATGCTATAGGATTTTTACAGGATGAAAATGGAGAAATGGTAAGAGAGGATGTTGAGAAGGCCGAACTTTTTAATTCCTATTTTGCATCTGTTTTCTCTCATAAATAAAATGTAACATCAACTGATCTTCACTGTCCTTTTAAAGGAATAGAGGAATCCAAGTTATCTGTAAACAGAAAGATTGTGAGGGAATATTTAGCTAACGTAAATGAGTTCAAGTCTCCAGGTCCAGATGAATTACACCCCAGAGTACTGAAGGAGATCGCAGAAGAAATTTTAGAACCACTCTCCATAATCTTTGAAAATTCTTGGAGAACAGGAGAAGTCCCAGAAGACTGGAGAAGAGCAAATGTTGTTCCTATCTTCAAAAAGGGGAAGAAGGTGGACCAAGGGAACTATAGGCCGGTGAGTCTGACTTCTATACCAGGAAAGATCTTTGAACAAATTATTAAACAACATGTATGTAAGTACATGGATAAGAATGAAGTGATTAACCAGAGTCAGCATGGGTTTGTAACTAACAAGTCATGTCAGACTAACTTAATTTCCTTCTATGACAGAATCACTGACTGGGTGGATCAGGGAAATGCTGTAGATATAGTATATCTTGACTTCAGCAAAGCATTTGACAAAGTATCTCACACCATCCTTATTGAAAAAATGACCAAGTATGCAATGGACCAGGCAACTGTTAGGTGGATTCACAACTGGCTTAGTGATCGGACTCAAAGGGTGGTTGTAAATGGCTTCACATCCAGCTGGATGAATGTCTCAAGTGGGGTACCACAGGGCTCCGTCCTGGGACCTGTATTGTTCAACATCTTTATCAATGATTTAGATGAAGGAATTGAGGGTAAACTGATTAAATTTGCTGATGACACAAAGCTAGGAGGGATAGCTAATACTAGAGAAGAGAGAGGATTCAAAAAGACCTAAATAAACTGGAGCAGTGGGCAGCAACCAACAGAATGGTTTTTAATAGGGAAAAATGCAAAGTACTACATCTGGGCAATAAAAATGAAAAAAGCATATACAGAATGGGAGGAATAGAGCTAAGCAACAGTACATGTGAAAAAGACTTAGGTATACTAATAGATCATAGACTGAACATGAGTCAACAGTGTGATGCAGCAGCAAAAAAGGCAAATACAATTCTGGGATGTATTAACAGAAGCATACAGTCTAGATCACGTGAAGTCATTATCGGTCTTTACTCCTCTTTGGTCAGACCTCATCTGGAATACTGTGTACAGTTTTGGGCACCACATTTTAAAAAAGACATAGACAAACTGGAGCAAGTTCAGAGAAGAGCGACCAGAATGGTGACTGGTCTGCAAACCATGTCCTATGAGGAACGGTTGCAGGATTTTGGAATGTTTAGCTTGCAAAAAAGAAGACTGAGAGGAGACTTAATAGCTGTCTACAAATATGTCAAGGGCTGTCAAATTGTAGAAGGATCATCTTTATTCTCATTTGCACAAGGAAAGACTAGAAGCAATGGGATGAAACTAAATGGGAGGAGACACAGATTAGATATTAGAAAAAACTTTTTGACAGTTAGGGTGATTAATGAGTGGAACAGGCTGCCACGAGAGGTGGTGAGTTCCCTGTCTGAGATGATCTAGTGAATCCTGCTTTGAGCAGGGGGATGGACCAGATGACCCAGGAGGTCCCTTCCAACTCTACCATTCTATGATTCTATGATTCTATAAATTCATATGAATACTTGCTCATACAATTGCACATGCCAAAAGATGAAGAAGAACAGAATCAAAAATATGACATTAAGTGGAGCACTTACAGGTATTCAAGGTGAAAGAGACCAGCAAAGGCATAGTCTCGAATGACAGTAAATGAGTTAGTATTCAGCAAGCTGAAAATGAAGACAGCAGGTTAGAAGCGAACCAGACTTTATGGTGCTCAGAATTAGTCAAGCAGAATTTATAGACTGCTCTTGCAAAGCACTGAAACTCCCGCTGTGTATAGATGGCGCCGTGCGGCCTCCCGCTGTGTATAGATGGCGCCGTGCGGCCTCCCACTGTGTATAGATGGCGCCGTGCGGCCTCCCGCTGTGTATAGATGGCACCGTATAGATGGCTACGTGTGGCCTCCTGCTGAGTATACGTGTATAGATGGCTACGTGCGGCCTCCTGCTGAGTAGATGCCGCACGGCGCTCCCCCCAGAGACAGCAGGAGGCCGCACAGCGCCATCTATGCTCAGCGGGAGACCGCACGTAGCCATCTATACACAGCAGGAGGCCGCACGGCGACATCTATACTCAGCGTGGGGCCGCACGTAGCCATCTATACACAGCGGGGGGCGCATGTAGCCATCTATACACAGCGGGGGGCCACACGGCGCCGTGTAAAAAAAGCGGGGGGCCACACGTAGCCATCTATACACAGCGGGAGGCTGCATGGAGCCCCCCCAGAGACATCAGGAGGCCGCACGGCGCTAACTATACTCAGCAGGAGGCCGCATGCAGTCATACACACACACAAACATATACAGACACGCATAAACACATTTGAAACACAAAAATACATACAAACAGACATCACACAATGACATCTGCCCACACACACACAAACAGACAGACATCACACACATACACACCTGCCCACACACACACACACCTGCCCACACACACACACCTGCCCACATACACATCTTTATGTGTGTATGTATAGTGTGTGTGTGTGTGTATAATGTGTGTGTATGTATAGTGTGTGTGTGTGTGTGTGTGTATCATTTGTGTGTGTGTATTTTTTTTTTAAGTTAAAAACAAGTAAAATGCTTGTGGCATCAATATCAAGACTCCAGATATAAGGGTCTATTCACACTGAATTTTGCAATGCATTCATCTCCTCTTTCCAGGCTTCTATCTAAATCCCTGAAAAATGGCATTCAGATGTGCCTTGACATAGCCATTGATTTGAACAAAGGCAAACCGAGGCTAAATTCTGAATCTTTAGGCTCCATTTTCTCTGCTTTCAGATGTCTCATTTCAGACAGCACAATCCTGAATTTCAGGGATTCAGTTGTAAGCCTTGTGTAAAGACCTGAATGCAGCGCTGAATGTAGTGTGAATAGGTCCTTACATCCTACACCACCTCAGGGGATTGTTGTTATGGAGTATTGCCCCTGGGTGGCCGCAGTTATGACCACCACCAGGGCTCGCGGTCACCCACCCTAACTTTGGTATTCTGGGGAGCTGGTATAATGAATATCTGAGAAGAGCCCTAGAGAAGCAAGAACATTGGACAACCAAGAGGTGGTGGCCTCAAGTCAGGTGTAGTGTTCAACAGGGCAAGACTTTCTAACCTGCCCACACACACACACACACACACACACATATACACACACACACACACCTGCCCACACAGACAGACACACACACCTGCCCGCACAGACACACACACACACCTGCCCACACACACACACACCTGCCCACACACATACACACCTGCCCACACACACACACACACACCTGCCCACACACACACACACCTGCCCACACACAAACACACCTGCCCACACACACACACACACACCTGCCCACACACACACACACACCTGCCCACACACACACCTGCCCACACAGACACCTGCCCACAAACACACAAACACACCCATATACACACACCTGCCCACACACACACACACCTGCCCACACACAAACACACCTGCCCACACACACACACACACACCTGCCCACACACACACACATACACACCTGCCCACACACACACACAAACACCTGCCCACACACACACACACTGGCCCACACACATACACACCTGCCCACATACACACACACACCTGCCCACACACACACACACACACCTGCCCACACACACACGTGCCCACACAGACACCTGCCCACAAACACACAAACACACCCATATACACACACCTGCCCACACACACACACATGCCCACACAGACACCTGCCCATACACACACACACACGCACACACACACACACATATACACACACACACCTGCCCACACAGACACCTGCCCACACAGACACCTGCCCACAAACACACACACACCTACCCACACACACACACATATACACACACACACACACATATACACACACACACACCTGCACACACACACCTGCCCACACAGACACCTGCCCACACACACACACACTCACACACATATGCACACACACACATATACACACACACACACACCTGCCCACACAGACACCTTCCCCCACAGACACCTGCCCACAAACACACACACACCTGCCAACACACACACATCTGCCCACACACACACACACTCACCATCCCCCGGCTCAATTCCTCCTGATTGCTCTCTCTCTTTTCTGGTGCAGCACTGCAGGCCGGGGCGCACTGCGTGACGTCACAGCTAGGAGACACAGCCACGCACAGGGCCATGTCTCCTAGCAGTGACGCGGCCGGGCCAGCACAGGGAAGTTAACTGCTGCAGTGCTGGCCCGGCCGATGAAGAAATAGCGGCGGCCGCTGCTGGGGGAGCGGTCTGGGCCCCCCCCCTCCTGCCACTGCTACCGCTATGTGCCGCGGCGGCCCGCACATATAATGAGGGCAATCCGGCATTAGACACCCCGCCTGGAGCCGCGGGCCCCCTGCAGGCTCGGGGCCCTGGGCGGTCGCCCGGATTGCCCTCATTATAATCTGCCTATGAATATAGGGCATGGAAAACGGCATCACAGCTGCAGCGGCTACGCTGGTGGTAGAGGGTCCCTCCGCGTCCGACATCTACCTCCCCCCTAGTTAACCGTGGCCTACCTTCTGGTGATCCTCTTCTGTAGGCCGCGGCTCCGCTCGCGATGCTCTGGGCGAGGACCTTGCGTTGCTCGGTGATGACGTCGGTATCCGCTGGATCTCCTTCCAGGACATTGCGCAGCGTCTCAGCGTAGGGCGGGGCTTCATGTCTCGCGCATTTTTGGACGTCCACGCCCCTCTTCTTCCCGCGCGGCGTCCCGAAGATGACGCCCGATGGCGGGAAACGGATACGATTGGTGGGAAATAGCCCCGAATGGCGGGAAACTTCACTCAGATATGTATACAGTCTTTTCCAGGCACGCAATACCCGTTTGTGGCGGGTTGGTCACAATTCTGCCGACTACGCCAAAGCTGACTCGCCCGCTGGGCCGTGGGGTACCCGGAACCGGGCCTTCTAGTGTACGGTGCTGATGGGGGTAGTAGTGACAACTCGATCCCGTGGCTCAGGGTGGTCAGACCAAATGGTGGCAGTCTATTTATCAGTGTTTTGAATGTCCGACTACGCCACCCGTGGATTGCGGTTGGAGATAACCGCCGCTGCAAGGCAGACTGCTGAGGCTGGTGTTGGTGTGCAGCACAGGGGTAGGATAACTCCCCACGGGAAGAGTGTAGCCTCAGGGCAGTGTAGGTGGATGTTGGGGGTGATAGTGCAGGCCGCAATAGTAAGAGTTCAGAGTCCGCTTCAAACAGTTCAGGGTCTTTATTGTAGATATTATTAATGACCCAACAGTACCGGTTAGGAATGGGCCTGGGTGTCTGAGAGCATTCGGGCGAGCCCCACTGGTCAGGGTGAGTGTGTAGGCCTACCGTTCTCTCTATGCTCTTTCTGACTATCCCCCTTTTCGTGGTGTAATAGCCCACGTCCCTGAGCTGGCCGTGTACTTCTCTCCTGTATGGTTTGCGACTCAGGCCTTGGGTACCTGTTGCTTGCTCCTCGATGTACTGGTCCCTCTGTGTGGCGGAGCCTCCAGGCTTCTTAGGCCAAGGGACCTGAAATCCCTCGCAGGTTGGTTCTCTGCTGCTGGGCTTGTAACCCTGACAGCCTCGGACCCCAATGTCCGGTAGATTGGTTCTCTGCCTGGACCGGCTCTCGTCGCCTCTGTAACTGGCTTGCAGTTTCTCCTCTGCCTCACGGACTCCTCAGCTACAGATGAACTGTCCCTCCTTCTCTGGGACTAGTCTCACTCCTGAGCTAGGTCGTCCAGTTTTCTCTAACCCTGCCCCGAGATCCAGCTTTTATAGGGGCAGCCAGCTCCCCCTGCTGGCCTGGGACAGGAGGTGCTGTATGCTAATTGTCCCTAACCAGGGGACCTCCCTCCTGCTTTCAGAAACAGATTATTGTTTGTGGCATCCAGGCCTGGGGTGACACACACACACTGCTCTATATTTAGTATGATGCCCCCACTCCTCCATATATATAGCATGATGGTCCCACTGCTCCATATACAGGTGCATTTCACTAAATTAGTATATCATCAAAAAGTTAATTTATTTCAGTTATTCAATACAAAAAGCTGTCTTTCAGCTCATCTGCATTGTTGGGTCTGGTGTCTCTCATCTTCCTCTTGACAATACCCCATAGATTCTCTATAATAGATTCTCTATGGGGTTAAGGTCAGGCGAGTTTGCTGCCAATCAAGCACAGTGATACTGTTGTGTAAACCACGTATTGGTACTTTTGGCCGTGTGGACAGGGGCCAAGTCCTGCTGGAGAAAGACATTTCCATCTCCAAAAAGCTTGTCGGCAGAGGGAAGCATGAAGTGCTGTAAAATGTCCTGGTAGCCGGTTGTGCTGACTTTGGTCTTGATAAAACACAGTGGACCTACACCAGCAGATGACATGGCCCCCCAAACCATCACTGATTGTGGAGCCTTCACACTAGACCTCAAGCAGCTTGGATTGTGGACTCTCCACTCTTCCTCCAGACTCTGGGACCTTGATTTCCAAATGAAAATTGGAACTCTAGGACCTTGTGGAGTGTGTCAATGACTGCCTTCTGGACATCTGTCAAGTCAGCAGTCTTCCTCATGATTGTGGAGCATACTGAAACAGTATTGAAGAACTGGAATAAATTAACTTTTTGAAGATATTCTAATTTAGTGAGATGCACCTGTATATACTATGATGGTCCCACTGCCCCACATACATATAGTATAATGGCCCCACTACTCCATATGTAGTATGATGGACCCACTACTCCAGATATATAGTAGGATGGCTCCACTGCCCGATCATTTAAAAAAATAAAGTTTATTCTCACTTAATCCTGATTCCCTACATCACGGCCTCTGTCTCCTCTTCCATGGTGGGACTGCAGAGCAGAGCGATGCAATGATGTCACCGAGCCACCTGCGTGAGTATGCTGACATCTCGCTAACCGCAGGCCTATGGCGATCTGTGGCATATGAAAGAGATAGTGATAGGGCAGGGAGCTTGTATCTCACTGCTTTATCATGCGACGCCTCTGCATAAGAGACATTAGGGCTACATTAGCTACGTCACAGAAGACACTGGAGCTGGAGTATATAGAATAGGAGACACTGGGGCTGGCGTATATTCATCAGAGGATACATTGGGGCTAGAGCATATACATCACAGAAGAAGCTGGAGTATATAGAATAGGAGACACTGGGGCTGGAGTATATAGAATAGGAGACACTGGGGCTGGCGTATATTCATCACAGGATACATTGGGGCTAGAGCATATACATCACAGAAGAAGCTGGAGTATATAGAATAGGAGACACTGGGGCTGGAGTATATAGAATAGGAGACACTGGGGCTGGCGCATATACAGTTCTGCTCAAAAGTTTACATACCCCGGCAGAATGTTTCCTTTCTTGGCCTTGTTTCAGAGAAAATGAATGATAACAAAAACACTTTTTCTCCACTCATGGTTATTGGTTGGGGGAAGCCATTTACTGTCACATTTCTGTGTTTTCTCTTTTTAAATCTTAATGACAACTAGTGATGAGCGAGCATGCTCGCTACTGCTCGGTGCTTGCCCGAGTATCTCACTACTCGAGATGCTCTGCGCTCACCGAGTATTTCCGGGTTGGTCGGGCGGGAAGTCGGGTCCCCTCCCTGCATGTTTGGCGCTCTTTACAGAGCCAATGAACATGCAGGGATTGCCTGCCATGCACTGTAATGCCATAGCCATGTTGGTTGTGGCATTACAGTGATTGGCTGGCCGCACAGCGTCATCAGGTCTATATCTGACCTGGCGCCGCCATGCTCATCATAGTCACTCCGGATCAGACAGTGTAGGGAGAGCTGCTGCTGCGTTAGGGAGAGATTTGATCGTGCATTAGGTAGTGTAGTGAGAAAAACCGCACATTACACATATCCATCTCAACAAACAGTCCTTCTGAGGACTAATCCATCTGCAGAGATATCAGGCAGGCAGTGTATATAGGCAGGCAGGCAGTGTATATAGCAGACTGCAGTGCATATAGCACAAGAGGCTCCATTCCAATTCTGCCTTCTGCTGCTGTTAGATATTTCTATACAAAGACCCAGGTCTCAGGGGCGAGGAATACTTTTCTTTGGATCTTAATCCTCATTATTTGCTTATAAAGCAATCCAGAGAACACCGTTTTTCTGCGCCATTTGCTTGTTGGCACTGCAGAATACAGCCAGGTCCTTTCCATATTAGAGCGCTAGAAATCCAGCTATTTAAAACTGTGTTTTCTCCGTCACACGGATCACATATACGTTGTCAGAAAATACTGCCATTTCTGGCCTCCATTTTTTCAGTGTGTCAGTGAAGCAATTCACAGCAGTTTGCTGTTCACACTACTTACCTACAGGCCAGGTATTTAAAACTCTGTTTTCTCCATCACACTGATCACATATAACTTCACTTCAAACTCAGTCATTTCTAGTGAGCGTGGCAGATACTATCCTCCATTTAAAATGGGCAAGGCACGTGGCAAGGGACGGGGAACTGGACGTGATGGTAATGGTGCATGCAGAGGCCGAGGACAAGACCGTGGGCAAGCCGAAATTGTGCCACAACAAACACCCACACCTTCTCGCCTGACCTTCCTGTCCCAATTTCTAGGGGACCGCAGCACACCACTATTGAACCCAGATAAGTGTCAAAAGGTTGTTGGTTGGATAGCGGATAATGCTTCCAATCACTTAGCCACCACCACCACCACCCTGTCTTCCACACGGTCAAGTCCCAATAGCCATGAGTCTGGACCTCATATTCCTCACCCTGATCCTCCTTCCTCCCACCATGCCGAGTACCCAGAGACAACTGATCCCACACTTGGACAAACTGAAGAGCTGTTCACTTTTCCATTTATAGATTCGGGCCTCTCGCCCGGTCCACTTGAAGCGGGGCAAGAGGAGATCATGTGTAGCGATGCCCAAATATTTGAGCAGCCACAGTCACACGAAGGTGACGGTGGGAAACTGTCACAAGAGGTTGACGATGATGAGACACAATTGGCAGAAAGTCAGGAATAGTACCAGGGTGCAGAAGTGGGAGACGAGGTGGTGGATGATATAGTAACTGACCCAACCTGGCAGGAGGACATGCAGAGCAAGGACAGCAGCACACAGGGGGAGGGAGGCAAAGCACCCCAACAGGCAGGAAGAAGCAGTGTGGTGGCCGCAGACAGAAGGCAGGCTACCGTTTCCCGTAACACCAACACGAAGGAAGTTGCCACTACAACTGTTAGGTCTTCCCAAGTCTGGTTGTTTTTTAAAGACTCTGCCGATAACTCCAAAAAGTCCATTTGCATCACGAGCCAGACCAGCATCAGCAGGGGTGGCAAAACGACCAGCCTGACCACCACCAGCATGATCAGGCACATGGCAGCAAAGCACTCGACTTTGTGGGCCGAACACCAGGGTCCAGGAACAGTGTCTACAGGTGGCACCATTGCTTCTTCTGCTGTTGTGCATGCAAGTCAATCCCCTGTCCATAGTTCATGTAAAGATGCCTCCTGCCCTGCACCTGTCATTGCACACTCTCAAGTAGCAGCATCAGGAAGCACGTCCATGTCCTTGTCCCAGCGCAGCGTTCAGTTGTTCATACTCCAGTCCTTGGAATGCAAGCGCAAATATGCAGCCAACGTCCCACAGGCCACACTACTAAATTCTCACAATTCACGACTGCTTGGCTCGAAATGTTGCCTTTTAGGCTTGCGGAGACAGAAGCATTCTGCAACCTGATGGCGGCGGCCGTCCCTCGGTACTCTGTCCCCAGCCGCCACTATTTCTCCCAGTGTGCCGTCCCCACATTACACAAGCACGTGTCCCAAAACATTAGCCGTGCCCTTAACAATGCAGTTACCGGTAAAGTCCACCTAACCACGGACACGTAGACAAGTGCTTGTGGGCAGGGACGGTACATCTCGCTGATGGCACACTGGGTTAACATAGTGGAAGCCGGGACCCAGTCGGACCTTGGGACGGAACACGTCCTCCCGACGCCAAGGATTGCAGGCCCTAGGTCAATCAGGGTTGCCCCCACGGTCTACAGCTCCTGAACCTCATGCTCCTCAGCCTCCTCCTCCTCCTCAGCCTCTATCTCCGAAATGACCACATCAGTCACAAGCTGGAAGCACTGCAGCACTGCCTCGGCCAAGCGGCAACAGGCTGTGCTGAAGCTAATATGCTTAGGTGAAAAAACACACAATGCTGAAGAGTTATGGACAGCTCTGAAAGAGCAGGCAGATCTGTGGCTCAAACCGCTGAACCTACGGCCAGGCATGGTCGTGTGTGACAATGGCCGGAACCTGGTGGCGGCTCTGAGGCGAGGCGAGCTCACACACGTACCATGCCTGGCCCATGTGCTTAACCTCGTGGTTCAGCGGTTACTCAAATCCTACCCGGAGCTGCGGGATCTGCTTGTTAAAGTATGCCGCCTGTGTGCCCATTTTAGAAAGTCAGCTACAGCTTCCGCCGCCCTTGCAGTGTTTCAGCAGCGTTTGCAGCTTCTGGCTCACAGACTGGTGTGTGATGTCCCCACACGTTGGAACTCTACATTGCAGATGTTGGGAAGGATTTGTGAGCAGAAGAGGGCAGTTGTTGAGTACCAGCATCAAAAAGGCTATCGGTATTCAGTTCAGACTCCACACATAAGACCTCAGTAGTGGACGTGGATGTCACACATATGTACCATCCTCCAAAACTTTGAGGACTCCACCAAGATGGTGAGCGGCGATGACGCCATAATTAGCGTCACCATCCCGCTTCTCTGTCTTCTGAAACGCTCTCTGCTCACAATCAAAGATGATGCATTGCAGGCGGAGCACGATAAGATGGAGCAATTAACCATACAGGGTGATTACACACAGCCAAGCCTCATCTCATCCCAACGTGGATTGGGTGACAATGAGGAAGAGGAGGAGGAGGAAGGACAGGAACTAGTTTCATGCACTATAGACGGTGCTATCTGCACAGCTGTCATACCGTCTGTTCAGCGTGGATGGCCAGAGGACAGAGAGGAGGAGGAGGAGAGCATGGTCAGTCACCCTCTTGGTGAGGACATGGAAGTCTTGCCTGTTAGTAGTCTGGCACGCATGGCTGAGTTTATGTTATGCTGCCTTTCCCATGACCCTCGCATTCTCAAAATTTTAGGTCATTACTGGTTGGTGACACTTCTAAACCCACTCTACAAGGAGAACTTTATATCTCGTATTCCTGAGGTGTACAAAAATGAGGCAGTACCAGAAGGCCCTTGTTGCGGAGCTATTAAAAAAATTCCCATCTGAAAACGCCGGAGGCAGAGGGCACACTTCGTTTGACAACCAAGGAGTACAGGCGAGAGAGACACAACTTCAATCCAGCAGAGGCAGGGGAACACTGTCAAAGTTCTGGGAGAGTTTTCTCAGACCCTCCCATCGCACAGGCCCTGAGGCGCAGGGTACTCTCACAAGGAGTGCAAAGTTTGGGAAGATGCTGAGGGAGTACCTTGCCGTACCGTACCAATGTCCTCCGTGATTCCTCTGTGCCTTATAAATATTGGGTATCCAAGCTAGATATGTGGAATGAACTGGCTCTATGCCTTGGAGGTCCTGGCCTGCCCTGCCACCAGTGTTTTATCAGAGCGGGTTTTTAGTGCCGCTGGTGGAATTATAACTGATAAGCGCATCCTCCTGTCAACTGAAAATGCTGACAGGCTGACTCTTATAAAAATGAACAAGGGCTGGATTGGGCTAGACTTCTCAACACCACCGAATGATAGCAGCGTAACATAAACTCAAATCCAGTGTCTTTTCTTGGGAGGTGTATTCCCATGCACCTTTTCACACCCACACATGGGTATACGCTTCCTGATTTTGGCTATTTGCTCTTGTCCTCCTCCTTCTCCTCATCCTCCACCACCATATCACCAGGGTGACCGTGGTCCATGATGCAACACCCACATAATTTTTTTAAAGGGTGTTTGACTCGCCCCTGGGCCGTGGGGCACTCGGAGCCGGGCAATAGGGAGACGGTGGGGGTAGTAGTGGCGACCCGGTTCCGTGGCTCAGGGTGGTCAGACCAGTGGTAGTCCTTTAGCAGTCCTAAGTGATGTCCGACTACGCCACCCGTGGATTGCGGTTATTATGAACCGCCTCTGCAAGGCAGACCGCTGGGGCTGATGATGTATGCAGCTGAGGTAGTGTGACTCCCCACGGGAAGAGTGCAGCCCCAGGGCAGTGTAGTGGATGGTGGGGGTGATGGTGCAGAGAGTCCCAGTGCCGTTAGTGCTGGAGGAGCGAAAGAGTACACAGACAACGTACTGCAGTCCAATGTCTTTTACTCACAGTTCATGTACTCCGGGTCACTTCTGTCAGCAATGACCGCCCGAGCCGTGCTGCGTCCACCAGGTGAGGGGCTCGGTCAACCCCAGGCAGTTCAGGAGCATGGCACAGGACCCCCTTCAATCCTTTCTCTGGCCTGCCTCACCAGTGATCTACTTTTGTTCAGCTGCCGCGGACTTGTGCGGGTAAACGTGGTTCCCGTTCCCCGCTGTCCTATATGGTGCCTTCCTAGCAAGTTTGATGAGGTGTCGCACCAATAAATGATCACGACCTCCGGTCTTTGGCTGAGGGCTGTTTCTCCTCCACCAACTTGGGATCCGGTACCCTTAATCTGCCTGACCCTGTATTCTCGTGGGTTCTTAGGGTCCCTTCTGCCGTCTTGTTCCTGAGCCCTTCTGTTTCTCTCTTTCTCTTTCTCTTCTGTTCCTTTCTGTTCTTGTTCCTTTCTGTTCTTGTTCCTTTCTGTTCCTGGCCTTCACCCTAGGCCTGCCTCGTGGAGCTGGGCCCAGACTGAGCCACAGCTCCCTGTCAGCCCTCTCTGGCTGCACTCCTTCTCTTACTCCACTCACTGAACTTCTCTTCTTCTCTTCTCTCTGTGCTGGCTGGGCCTCAGAGGCTAGGCCCGCCTACGGAGCACTCCGTCACTTCTTCTCTCTGACTGAACACTGTTCAAAGATGGTGCCCACCTTTTATACCTCCCTCTAGAACATGAGCTCAGGTGACCAGCAACCAATGGGCTCCTATCTACGCTCAGGAACCAACCCCTATCTGCTCCTACATCACTGGGTATTCCTACCCCCTCCCCACTCCAGCCAGGGACATGGTCTGTCGTGCCTGCATTTGGGGTGAGTGTGCTGTATGCAGCTAACTGAACCCTGGTCCATACTCCATCCTTACCCGGGAGTGGAATATCACACCTCTGGCAGAGGTGCAATACCCCTGTAGCGGCCGAGCCCTCGGGGCGCTACATTTTTATGATGCCCGTAAAAAAAGTTTTTTATACAGTATGTTCATGTATACCCCCCAGGAGTAAATGTTTGTCAGCCCATACACTTAGTGCATGGCATTACAAGTATAGGAGGCCCGCTCCTTTCTAATGGTAAAATTTTTTTATGATGCGCTCCTCCACGTCTCTTCCAAGGGCCATTGAAGTGCCTCCAAATTTTTGGCAGCCCTTGCAGTCACTGCATAGTCCAACACTATGGGAGACTCTCTCCTTTCTAATGGGAATTTGTCATTACTGTGGCCTGGTCTATGTGTCTTTAAATTCTTAGTGGGGATTTTCCTAAACTTGGTCAGCTGTTGGACTCACTGCATACCCTATAACTGTATAGTAGACCCTGTCCTTTCTAATGGGAACATGTCATATCTTGTTACTGTGGCCCTGCTCTGTGTGTCTTTAAATTCTTAGTGGGGATTTTCCTAAAATCTGTCAGCCGTTGGACTCACTGCATACCCTATAACAGTATCGCCAACCCTATCATTTCTAATGGGAACATGTTGTACTTGTTACTGTGGCCCTGCTCTATGTGTCTTTAAATTCTTAGTGGGTTTTTTCCTAAAATTGGTTAGCTGTTGGACTCACTGCATACCCTATAACTGTATAGCAGACCCTGTCCTTTCTAATGGGAGCATGTCGTACCTTGTTACTGTGGCCCTGCTCTGTGTGTCTTTAAATTCTTATTGGGGTTTTTCATTAAAATTTGTCAGCCGTTGGATTCACTGCATACCCTATAACTGTATAGCAGATCCTCTACTTTCTAATGGGAACATGTCATACCTTGTTACTGTGGCCCTACTCTGTGTGTCTAAATTCTTAGTGGGGTTTTTCCTAAAATTTGTCAGCCGTTGGATTCACTGCATACCCTATAACTGTATAACAGACCCTCTCCTTTCTAATGGGAACATGTCATACCTTGTTACTGTGGCCATGCTCTTTGTGTCTTTAAATTGTTAGTGTTTTTTTTCAAAAATTTTGGCCACCCTTGCAGTCACAGCATGGGCATTACCACTATAGAAGACCCGCTCCTTTATAATGGGAACATTTTTTTTACTGAGACCTCCTCTATGTCTCTTCAAAGGGGTATTAGGTTGCGTCCAAATTTTTGACAACCCTTGCAGCCACTGGATGCGCAATAACAGTATAGGAGACCCACTTGTTAATAATGGGAACAACAAAGCATAGCCCTCTGATGGCTCTCTAACAATAGCTAGGGCCGACTGCTGGCCTTTTAAGAATAGTAAGGGCCGTCTGATGTCCCTATAAAAATAGGCTTTATGACTTTCAGAGTCCCTCCATCATAAATAAAACTGGATGTGTCTGATGACACCACATTGCCAGATGAGGTTGTAAAATGTTAAAATGACATTTCCCGGTGAATGCATTTGTCATAAAAAATAACATAAAAAAACATAACAATAGGATCTTTCTTTAGTATAAAAAACAGCATCACCAATTTAACCTCAATGTAATCACATTGTTCAGCTCATGCACCTCCTCCTCCATCTCCGAAATGACCACATCAGTCACAAGCTGACAGCACTGCAGCACTGCCTTGGCCAAACAGCAACAGGCTGTGCTGAAGATAACATGCTTAATGCTTAATTGACAAACCGCCCAGCGCTGCATAGTTGTTGAAAGCTGTAACACAGCAGCTTGATCTGTGGCTCTCACTGCTGAACATACAGCCAGACATGGTCGTGTGTTACAATGGGCAGAACCTGGTGACGGAGAAATGACAACCGGGGTAGATACGGTTTCCCTCTATGCCAGTCCTTTCACAGAGCTAAAGAATATGGCTGTGGTGAAATACAACTCCCACTGAGAAGCTGTTTCAGATTGAAAAACATTGTGCCCACCAGAGGATGTGTTTCTGAGTGCTAACCTTTCTCACCCGCTCAAGAGCCCCATAGCAGCTGCAAAGTTAGCGCTATCATGAACTCTCCTGAGGTAGAAGCCAAGGAGAATTCTCTGGTGGGACTGTCCAACCCTGCAGAGAAGCAGTCCTGGCTAAGAAAAGTGTGTGGGAAGATTCCAGGACACTCTATTTTTACTGAGGAGGAAACACACGCAAACATGGGGAGAACATACAAATTTCTTGCAGATGTTGTCCTTGCTGGGATTTGAACCCAGGATCCCAGCGCTGCAAGACTTCAGTGCTAACCACTGATCCAATGTGCTGCCGTTCACCCTCTAATATCTAACTGGAGAAACTTGAACCTACTGCCACTCTATCATCAGCTCCTTTGTGAGAAAATGTATTTGGGCAGCCACTCAGTCTACCAAATAAAATTCCAGAGAAGGAAATTGAGGATGGCTTCGCTACTGGTACTGGGGGCAGTGCTAATACCATGGTGTTGTACCGTCCCTGGCCACATTCACCTGTCCACGTGTTTGTGGTTAGGCAGTCCTTCTTAGTAAGTGCACTGGGTAGGGCATGGGTAATGTTGTGGGACCCGTGCTTGTGGAAGGCGAAGGCGATACCGGGAAAAATAATGGCGGCTGGGGACCGAGTATGGACACCCGGCCGCCGCCTGCATGAGGTTATGAAAAGCTTCCACCTCCACAAGCTTAAAAGGCCATATTTCAAGTGCAAAGAGCTGCCCAGAAATCTGTCAGTTTAGTGTTGCGGCCTGTGGGTGGGTGGGTGGCTGGCTGCATATTTGCAATTGCATTCCAAGTAACAGAAAACTAAGCAGATGATGGCCTCTATCATCATCATGGCCTCACCTCGGCACTATGAACTCTCCTGAAGGAGAAGCCAGGGTCCGCCGGAGGAGTCTCCGGTTCTCTGGTGGGCCCGTCCAACCCTGCCGAAAAGCAGCCCTGGCTAAGAAAAGTGTGGGGGAAGGTTCCTGGACACTCTATGGCTGCTTTTTTAATGCGGATCGGCCATGCTTATGCATGTTATTTCTCAAAACGCATTACGGATCAGGCCATTTTCAAACTCTGTATTCAAGAAATTAAATGCGCAAAGAAAGATGTGTGTGTGTCAAAGCACCATTGACAAGTGCGAGTTGATGATGGATGGGCTGCCATTGCTTCTGCAACAAGCTCAATTACAGGATTTTCTGGGAGAAATGACACGCAGGTTAGATACGGTTTCCCTCTATGCCAGTCCTTTCACCGAGCTAAATACAACTCTTAGCAAAAAAAGTTGTGGACTGGCTCCATACCGTCCCTGGCCACATTCACCTGTCCACGTGTTTGTGGTTAGGTGGTCCTTCCCAGTAAGTGCACTGGTGAGGGCACGGGTAATGTTATGGGACCCGTGCTTGTGGAAGGCGGAGGCGATACCGGGAAATATAGTGGCGGCTGGGGACCGAGTATGGACACCCGGCTGCCGCCGGCATAAGGTTATGATAAGCTTCCGCCTCCACGAGCCTAAAAGACCACATTTCAAGTGCAAGCAGCTGTCAAAAATTTGGCAGTATAGTATTGCAGCCTGTGGGTGGGTGGCTGCCGGCATTCTTGTGCTTGCATTCCAAGGAATGGGGTAGGGACAACTGAACACTGCAGTGGGACAAGGACGTGGACGGTGATTGTTGCAAGTCTGCAACGACAGGTGCATGGCGGGAGGAATCTTCGCATGTGCCAAGGATCACTTATGATGGGCACACATTTAGGCAGTGACCTGGGAGTCAGAGATGTTTCCAGAGGTCTTCCCCTTGCTGTTCCCATGTCTTTTCAGCACTGTATGCATGTGTCTGATGATGTGTCACACACCACATGGCCAGATAAGGTTGTAAAATGTTAAAATGACATTTCCTGGTGAATGCATTTGTCTTGGTTGAAAGCAATGCAAAAGTGCAAAGACGTGTCAAAAATGCTACGTGTGAACATAGCCCAAGGTGTGTAGGAGTATTTTTGTTTTTGTTTATTTATTTTGCCTTATATACAAGTCATCACCCTGGAAAGGATGTTCCTTACGCCGTAAAAGTGGCGTAATACTCTGACGACGTTGTTGACAGCAGTGATCTGGGAGTCAGAGATGCTTCCAGGGGTCTTCCCCATGCTGTTCCCATGTTATTTGAGCACAGTTCCCATCGATTTGAGCAATTTTTAGGCCCTCTGCAGACCGCCGTGGGGAGCCACCTGAAAAATGCTCAAGTTTCCCCTAGACTTATATTGGGCTCATTGCTCGGGTTGAGCACCCGAGTATTTCAATTTGCTCGACCCAAGCAACGAGTACTTGAGCATTTTAGTGCTCGCTCATCACTAATGACAACCAAAAACATCCAAATAATCCTGATCAAAAAGTTCACATACCCTGGTGATTTTGGCCTGATAACATGCACAGAATTTGACACAAATGGGTTTGAATGGCTACTAAAGGTAACATCCTCACCTATGACCTGTTTGCTTGTAATCAGTGTGTGTGCATAAAGCTGAGTGAGTTTCTGGGATCCAGCCACTGACGTTTCTGGATTTTGAGATGGGGAAAGCAAAAGAATTATCAACGGATCTACGGGAAAAGGTAGTTGAAATGTATAACACAGGAAAGGGAGGCAAAAAGAATATAACACAGGAAAGGGATACAAAAAGATATCCCAGGAATTGATAATGCCAGTCTGCAGTGTTCACACTGTGATTAACAAATGGAAAATCAGATGCTCTGTAAAAACCAAACCACAGTCAGGTAGACCAACAAAAATTTCAGCCACAACTGCCAAGAAAATTGTTCGGGATGCAAAGAAAAACCCACAAATAACATCAGCTGAGAACACACTTAGGGGTGTACTCACTTTTGTTGCCAGCGGTTTAGACATTAATGGCTGTGTGTTGAGTTATTTTGCAGGCACACCAAATTTACAGTTAAACAAGCTGTACACTGACTACTGTACATTGTATCAAAGTGTCGCATCTTCAGTGTTGTCCCATCAAAAATATATATATGTATTCCGGCCCATTTTTGGAGTTTTGTGTGAAATTATGTCCAATTTGCCTTTTTTTTCTCAGTTTTTTTGTGTTGTTCCAATAAACACAAAGGAAATAAACATGCGTGTAATAAAACATGTGTAATTTTCTGAAACAATTTCAAGGGTGCCAGCACTTTCCGCCATGACTGTATATGCAGGTAGAGTCCTTAACCCCTTTACAACCCAAAGTGGTTTGCACGTTAATGAGAAGGCCAATTTTTACAATTCTGACCACTGTCACTTTATGAGGTAATTACTCTGGAACGCTTCAACGGATCCCCCTGGTTCTGAGAATATTTTTTCATGACATATTGTACTTTATGATTGTGGTAAAATTTCTTCGATATCACTTGTGTTTATTTGTGAAAAAAACAGATATTTGGCGAAAATTTTGAAAATTTTGCAATTTTCAAAATTTGAATTTTTATGCCCTTAAATCGGAGAGATATGTCACACAAAACAGTTAATAAATAACATTTCCCATATGTCTACTTTACATCAGCACAATTTTGGAACCCAAATTTATTTTTATTAGGGAGCTATAAGGGTTAAAATTGACCAGCGATTTCTCATTTTTCCAACAAAATTTACAAAACCATTTTATTAGGGACCACATCACATTTGAAGTCACTTTGAGGGGTCTTTATGACTGAAAATACCCAAAAGTGACACCATTCTTAAAACTGCACCTCTCAGTGAATCGGGTCATCATGGCAACATCCGGGAAGCCGCGGCACATATTGCTGGACGCCGGCAGGAGAGGTGACTATCCCGATCACCTCCCCTTGCCCCCGCAATGCTGCGAACGACTTCGATCGCAGCATTGCGGGGGTTAATGTGCGGGACCTCTCCCAGCACATAGCACCGGGTGTCAGCTGTGACAATCAGTTGACACCCGGCGGCGATCACGCCCGCACAGCCTGTGTGCGCGATCGCAAAGATGTACTAATACGTATCAGGCTCTTAAGTCCCAGGGCGCAGATACGTATCAGTACGTCTTGGGCTTTAAAGAAGTTAAAATTATGTGAAAATGGGAAAAGTCACAAAACTTTGCAACTTTTCAAGAGCTTTATGCCTTTTTCTGGCAAAAACACTGGTGAATCGGGTTCATAATCTCTAATCCTTTCAGCTCCCTTTAATTAGACTACTTTCAACAAACTAATTATAAGTATTGGGTCTGTTTTTTTTTTAATGCTTTTAAAATAATTGTAAATATTTTCAATCCCCTTTTGTTATAAGGATTTCCCAAAAATTAGCTAATCATAGGTTGTCCTGCATTCGTGACAGTGATTGACTGCGCGGTCACTTGGAAGTTTACATTGGCATCACTACAGGGCAGATAAAGAAGGACTGTCAGGGACCCCCAGAGTGTGGTAAAATGCGCCAACTAATTCATAATTCATTTAATTCTCACACAATATACTAAGTTAGTGTAAGTCTACAAAAAAGCAACAAAACTTGGTGCTAAAAAAATTGAGCATAACTTTTTGAAAAATGAACCAGGTTATGCCAAATCTTACATATTTTGTGACTTTGTGATCAGTTATCAACACAAATATTTTACTCAAATTACCAGATCGATGGATAAGCATTGGGACTTTTCCCTAAATCTCTCCAAAACATCACCGCTTATAGAAGACCACCCTCATATCCAGATCAGATTTTCTGTGAGTGATGCCCAGATTCACAATATAGTATGCATACTGGCCATCTATGAGAAGTCCACCCCAATGGAAGTCCAGTTATTAAAGGAGATTTTACTGTTTATATAAGGGGGCAGACAATGACAGTGAAGGGCCCTTAATCAGGACTTCTGATCTGGGCCCCCCACCCTCCATCAGGCACCACCTACATATACATTTCCATGTATATTTATATTAGGCACACATATAAAATTTGCACATGCTAATACTCTATACACATTTTAACGTATGCATATACATAGTGCACACAAACATAAAATACGGACATACACATAAGATGCACATACACAGTATAGAGTCCCGGTAGTCCTCATAGTTTTAAGCATGGACCCTGGCAAATTGTAGACTTTTATTGTTCATGGGCTTTAAGGGAGAGAGGCTTCCTTTGTGGAGGACACTCATGAATGCCATTCATTTGCAGTGTACACCGTGTCGTGTCATGGAAAACATTCACCCTGGTTTGGCTTTCTACTTCTTCAGCTAATAGCAATGAATTTGCCTGTCGATTTTCTTCTCATCAGAAGATGCTTTTGTTTAGATGTTAACTTCCATCTGACTGATAAGAAAAGCTTTGCTGATCTTCTTGTAGACTTCACATTTATTGCAAAGAAATTATTTTCTTTCTCAGAAATGTCTTGTGACATTTCTCTTCTATGTGGTGCCACTTACCCTTCTCATCAGAGGACGCTTTTGTTTAGGTGTTAACTTCCATAGTCGGCCTGGACGTCTCTGTAAGATGGTTGCAGTTCCATCTTTGTTATAGTTTTGCATCACTTTTGCTACAGTATTCTGACTGATAAGTAAAGTTTTGCTGATCTTCTTGTAGACTTCACATTTATTGCAAAGAAATGATTTTCTTTCTCAGGTTTTGTGACATTTCCCTTCTATGTGGTGCCATTGCTGATAGCATGAAATGGGAAGGAGTTTTCTTTATTAAGTAACTTCCTTTTACAGACACCTGTCTGCTGGACATCTGTTTAATGAATAATTACACTTACCTGTGGTTCAGTTCTTGTTAATTAGAATTTTGTTGTCTAAACTTAGCTTTTCTCTTAAGACTGTTACTGGGATGTTCTCATTTTTGAAACATGATCTTGAATGAGTTTGTTAAGAAAATTACTTTTTTGGGGTCTGCAAAATACCAAATCTTGTTTGCATTCAATGGCTCAAATTTGCGAGAGTATTTTGTAGTATGGTATCCCATATAAAATGATGATTCTGAAAGGAAACTACAGGTTTGCTGACAAATCTATTTGGGTGTACTGATTTATTTTAAACACTGTATATATATATATATATATATATATATATATATATATATATATATATATATATAAACCTTATAAGTTTGGTATCACAGTAATCGTACTACTGACTCTGAATCATTTTGTCAGTTTGTTTTTACAACACAATACACACTGTAAAATGAAGGAACCCAAACCTGGCATTTTTTCTCATTTTTCAACACATTATATGATAAAATGAATGGTGTTGTTCAAAACTACAACACTAAGCGTCAGCACACTGTGATTTGCAGATCTGTAAGATGCGTTCTTTGTGCTGTGAAAATACACAGCTGTGATATCTCACCAAATATTCATAGTGGGAACTTAAAATTATGTTTTTCTGCCATGATTAAGGATGGTTTGGATGTATGAAACATGTTGACCTTTTATTTCTATCTTTGTGGAATTAAGGCTGCATGAACCAGTCACCAACCATTATCTGTATATGTACAAATATTAAGTGCTACTGAGTGCTGTAGGAAAAACTTAGAATAGTGAGGTGATTTGATAGTCCTGCCACAAATAATCTGTTTCTACTGCACACTTAAAATCTCTGATAGTGGGAATGAACCTGATTGCCTGCAGTAGTGCACTCCTGAGAGCTGGTGCAGCAGAGAAAATGTCTTGGACATGAGAGTGGGAGGTCCTGATTATGGAGGATGTTAATCTTAGCTCATTGGAGTGTAGATATGGTAGAGATGCAGGACTGTGCAGCAGTGTGGAGAGCTTTGTGGATGAGTGTAATGACTGGTACAGGGTGGAGGCACCAGTGTAACTGCTGGACAGAAATATGAGACTGACTGCTGCATTAAGGATAATGAGAAATACATTTAGTGAGAAGAAGAGCAATTAGTGAGTTACAAGTATTTGTGAATTCAAGACAAAAAGGAATCAGAGCAACAGTAACAGATTTTACTTTTTTTTAATTAATAATGGGATGAATAAAATCGTGAACATTATCAATAGACTAAATCAAAGTCAGGAAGATAGCCGGGGTCAGATACCAGGTGATCAGTAAATGACAAGTCAGACGAGCAGTATGAATACCGCGGAGCCCGATGACAGAGGTGTTACTGAAACTTGTCCAGGTTGACCAGTCAGAAGGCCACAGGTAGATGGTGAAGGTCCTTCTATACAGCTCCAGCAGTGATGGTGGATGTGCTGGACTTCAGGGCGCTGGATGCTTAGGTGTCCCGTCTTTTAGATGGTTTTAGGGCAACAGTGACAGCATGCAAATGCGCGAGCAGCCCTGGATAATCCACGCCGGCAGGATGATAAGATCCGGCGGATGATGGAACCTATGAGAAGAGAAATAAATATAATGTAAGTGATGGGACTCCATATTACATGATAATGCTGTGCAGTCACTGTGGCCGGACGGCAGAGGAATATTATCATACAGAGGTCAGGGGTCATTGTCAGCAATCATACATGTGACAATCCCATCACTGACAGATGACATCTACTCCACATGAATTATTCTCACTGACATCACACAACATGGAGTTGATTCTCACACTTACCTCGTCTCTTTTTCCCATTTTATCCATTTTCTGAGTTTTCTTGCTCCATACTCAGATTTATTGCCGATTTTCTTTCTTCATGAGATGGAAATTCTGATGAAAAATTTAAAAAAAAAATCAGTAACAATATATTCTTATAGGATCTGCTTTGTCATAATATGGATAACATAAGAGACCTATAGTATTGTATAAAACCATGTGGGAATATTTGAGCCTTGAAGTCAACATTCACATTGTTGGTGCTGTAGACATGTACATACCTGGCAATGGGGACGAGGGTGACAAGATGGTAACAGCATCGTCTGTATTACATACAGGAACAGATACTTTCTGCCTGTTTGAAGAAGAAAAACATGTAAATCTCAAGTAAACTCCGTATAAAAGAGGTTGTCTCACTAGAAGAACACCGACTATAAGGACTAGTAGGACATATGACTGTCATAGTGGAGATGGTCTTCTGCTCAAGACTACCTTTTATAGAGAGCTGAGAGGAAAACAACTACCAAGAATGGCCGGCATTTCATACTACATCTCTCCTACAGTTAAGGCAGCACTAAAAGTGCATGACCGGCCACAATTATGGGCTGTTATCTCCAACAATTCCGAAAGCTGAAAGCACAATGACCCATAACCATGGGGAGGTGGATGCTGCATTTGATATTATGGCATTTATGTCCTATATGTGGTGTTGCGCACATATATCAGCCTGGATCTCCCAGTAATGACCCCATAATCTACTCACATTTCTGAGATGTTTGTGTTGGATTCTGGTGAACACTCTGGAGGGGCCTTGGGATCCTCGTTGTTCACCATCCCGTTAGTGGTGGTAGAGTGCTAAATGTGGATAACAATAAGTTATTAAATATACATACTTTTTAATTTTATAGATCCTTTTTTTGTACATATTTTGGATTTATCGATCACATACTTACTTTAGAAAGCCTCTCAGAAGATGATGATGCAAATATTCGGAAGATAAAGTTCTCATCGTCCTCACTTGTGCCCTCCTTATCCTCTGAGACTAGATGGTTGTTTTCATCAGAGTGATCTACAAGACATAGGTAAGGAAGGATTGTTAGAGGGTGTCAGTATAACACAGTCGCTATATCTCACTAGGTTACTAGATGATACAACGTAATATACAGAATACATGAAAAAAAACTCCTGTACAAAATTAGGGAAATAGGGATACAGTACGAACCCATGGTCAACATAGCTGAGATCCATGAAACATGGATAACATAGTAGACCAGAAAAACCATGTGGAAATATTTGAGTATTTGAGCCTTGATGTCAACATTCACATTGTTGGTGCTGTAGACATGTACATACCTGGCAATGGGGACGAGGGTGGCAAGATGGTAACAGCATCGTCTGTATTACATACAGGAACAGATTCTTTCTGCCTGTTTGAAGAAGAAAAACATGTAAATCGTAAGTAAACACAGTATAAAATGGGTTGTCTCACTATAAGAACACTGACTATAAGGCCTAATAGGACATATGACTGTCATAGTGGGGAAGGTTTTCTGCTCCAAACTACCTTCCATGGATCAGAACACAACTACCAAGAATGTCTGGCAAGTAATACTACAGCTCTCCTACAGAGTAGGCAGTGCTAAAAATGCATGACCTGCCACAATTATGGGCTGTTATCTTCTGCATTTTCTGAAGCCAAAAGTACAATGACCGTTAACCATGAAGCGGTGAATGCTGCATTTGATCTTCTGTTATTTATGTCCTATATTTGGTGTTGTGTACATAGATCAGCCTGGAACTCCCAGTAATGACCCTTTATAATCTACTCACATTTCTGAGATGTTTGTGTTGGTTTCTTGTGTATACTCTGGATGGGCATTGGGATCCTCATTGTTCACCATCCTGGTAGCGATGGTACAGAGCTAAATAAGGATAAAAATAAGATATAAAATATTTTTTTTATGTACTTTTAGAGTTTTTTTTAATTTTTTTTACATATTTTGGATTTATTAATCACATACTTACTTTACAAAGCTTTTCAGAAGATGACGTAAAATTTTGGAAGTCAAGGCTCTCATTGTTCTCACTTACGCCTTCCTCATCCTTTGAGACCAGATGTTTGTTTATATCAGAATGATCTACAAGAAATAGGTAATGAAGTATTATTAGAGGTTGTCAGTATAACACAGTCACTTTTTATCACTAATATTAATGGGAACAGATGATCACATATTAGGGAAGATGAGACAAACAGTCGCTTAGTCTAGATGACGTCTCCTTCTACTTACTGATAAATAAGCTGGTGTCTGCGTCTGAAACAAGCTGAGGAACATACTCCAGCTCCTGGCTCAGAATGTTGTCAAAGTCCAAGTCACTCAGGAATGGATGAACCTTGATCTCAAATGCTCCTCCTAGAAAAAGAAAAACAAAAGTGATGCGGACATAGTCAGGGATGGCTCCATATCTGAACAGTTTATCTTAATCTGAACTAATGACAAAACTGAGCCGACATGAAGGAAATAAACTGAAAGTCTTAGTGTGGAGAACTAGAAATACAGTAGATGATCTGATAGAGAAATGCTGATCTTCATGGACATGAGCGATATGTTCTTGGTCTAATAAGGGAATATTAATACTAGTATATCTGTTACCTGTCCCAAGTCTACGCACAGGATTTCTTCTGAGCAGCTCAGTGATGAGATTCTGAGCATCCAGGGGTGGAGCGCGATCACAATTCCAAATTAGTTCTCCTGTTACATAGAAAATTACAGAAAATAAAACCTCTTTACTGGACTGTAACATAAAGCAAAGGAAATAACTAAACAAATGTAACCAATCAACGCAATGATCGGATTATTCTACTCACCAATGACAACCCTTTTATAAAGCTCAGTGAGGGAATCAGCATCAAATGGTACACATCCCAGCAGGAATTTATACAGGATGATCCCCAATGACCACCAATCAACAGGTCTTCCATAGCCTTCTTTCAGGATGATCTCTGGGGCTATGTAACATGGGGTGCCACAGAACTGGAAACCAACAGAACATAGAGATGAGAATCGATGAAACATTTATTATGACAAGTTATCATCGTTAAAACACAATGCAGAAGATAAAATATTAGTGGAAAAGTTCTCTAGAAAGGAAGAACGTAGAGAAGAGACAATAGTGTGATGAGATTTGCAAATAACAAGCTAAGTTCTTGTAGGTGATGCTGACCTCACGGTCCTGGAACTCTCTGGAGATGTCCACTCCTAATTCCTTGTAGGTGTTGGTTTTCGGTATCATTAGACCAAGTTTTGAAATCCCAAAATCGGTAACTTTAATATGTCCAGTAGATGTAATCAGGAGGCTGCAAAAGAGAAGATGGTTTTAGCCTCACAGACTGAATGATAATAAATGACAACTTTCCCCACTTTATTATACTATGGGGGCACTTACTTTTCCGGCTTCAGGTCTCTGTGCACCACACCGTAACTATGCAGGTATTCCACGGCAAGTACCGCCTCTGCAAAGTACAAGCGGGCCATGGGGACAGAGAAAGGACCCCTGGTGCTTAGAAGGGTCCCACAGTCTCCACCTATAGAAGAAAGGAAATATGACCGGTGAGGGGTTTATACAGCAGATGACCATGATATACCACGAGCAGATAACCATGATGTATAATGAGCAGTGAGCGGAAACATCCTGGGGAGATCACACAGATAGTGGCATACATAGAAATCACAAGACCCCATATCAAAAGTTGTATTTGCCCCCCACCCTAAAAAGTAAAAAATAAATATATTTATATCCCTGTTGAAGCAGCTTGGTGTTCTCACCAGCAATACAACTTTAATGGCCATTTTAGAGTATGATGCTCCCAAAAATGCCCACATCCACACTCAATGAGTATGGTATCCCCACAGTGAATCCTCCTAAGGAGGCCACCACTTAGAAGGAGGCCAGCCACAACCCCCTACTTGGTGTGATGGCACCCACAGCAACCCTCCCACTCAGGATAATGGTTCCCACAGTCCCTCACACAATATAATGGTCCGCATAACTCCCCACTCAGTATGATGTCCCCACACAGAATGGGGGCCTCCATACAGAGTGAGGACCCCCACAGCACCCCACTTAATATGATGACCTCCACTCAGCATTCACAGTCCCCCCATATCTAGTCATACGGCCCCCTTTCAGTATTTTGGCCCCTACTAGCCACCTACTCAGTATTTTTGCCCCCACCAGCCCCACCTCCTTGAAGAAGCAAATACCGCTGAAATTGTGATGACAGGTGGAGGGATGCTGCCCACTGCCGAGCGTCGACAGACCCCCTCCGACTGATGAGCCCCATAGCGCCCCTGCACCAAGATCAATGAATTTACGAGCATCTTGGTAATAGATAACCTATAGTAAATGCTCTGTGGGGACGTAACCAACAATGTCCTAATGATATGAGCAGTGATAAGATGAAAGCAGACATGGGCTGAATATAATACAATAGATGTGTCTTACCTCCTACATACTCCATGACCATACACAGGTGAGATCTAGTTGGAAAGGAGCAGAGCATGGAGACCACAAAGGGACAATCAGCAAATGTTAAGATGTCCCTCTCCAGAAAGGCCCATTCCAATCTCTGTGCAGTATTTAGGTTCCGCTTAGCCATTTTCTTCATAGCAAAGGTCTGGTGTGAGTCTTTATGATGCACTAAGTAGACGGCCCTGGAGAGAAGGAGAATCCATCAGTTATAATAAATCCTTATTAATAATCCATCTATAGAAATCATTATATGTTTAATACTGGTATCCAAGGGGTAACATTTCTCCTTGCGGAGAGTGACATGTTAAGCTTGTCAAGGTGAGGAGACTTTTAAGCCTCAATGATCCTCTGGGAAATATGCAAATTGTCTCTTCAGAGAGGAAGAGAACTAGAACTCTTGTGCCACCTATAGGAAGTAGTAATCCTAAAAGTCAATATCGACCCTTTAACGAGCCTTATCACATGACATGGAATAATAGCCATAACCAAAATCTCAATTTTCGGACACTATGTTTTGGGGTACAAGCACTCATCAGTGCAAAGTGTGAGATATGGTTTGGCTGGGTGAGAGGCATCTGACCGGGATCCAAGCGGTAACGTTTCTCCTTGCGGAAAAAGCCATGTTAAGCATGTCAAGGTGAGGAGACTTTTAAGCTGCAATGCTCTTCTGGGAAATATGCAAATTGTCTCTTTTCAGAGAGGAAGAGAACTAGCACCCTAGTGCCACCTATAGGAAGTAGCAATCCTATTTCCCAGAGGAGCATTGCGGCTTAAAAGTCTCCTCATGTCCGCAAGGAGAAACGTCAACCCCTTGGATACCGGTCAGACACCTCTCACCCCGTCAAACCATATCTCACACTTTGCACTGAAGAGGGGCAGTACCCCAGAACACAGTTCCTGCAAATTGAGATTTTGGTTTTGGCTATTATCCTAAGTCATGTGACAAGGCTTGTTAAAGGGTCGATATTGACTTTTAGGATTGCTACTTCCTATAGGTGGAGTTCTAGTTTGCTTCTTCTCTGAAGAGACAATTTGCATATGTTTAATACTAGAAGTCTGGCCGCCACTATAAATCCACATCTAGAAATACATAAAATAGCACTACATAGATCACCTATGGGAGGTCTCCACAATGCCACTTCTGCCGGAGCCATCACCCAGGTCACATTATAGATACGAGAATCTATCGAAATTCTCTTTGGGCAGATTCGCTATAACTGACCAAATACAATTTAGTGCAAATAAAATTGGTCCAAAATGAATGTGCTCCAGGGCTCTCTTCTGCTGCTGAGGCCAGTGATTGGGCCCACATGGTCATGGTGGAGGGTGTAGATGTCATTGACGTCAATATGGTGTCACCCTTCATGTGACCATGTGTAGCCAACTTCTCTGATCAGCTTCATAATGGAGCCCCCCCATCAAAACAAAGATCAGAGTGGAGAGCAGAAAAGCTCAGGTGGAGGAGGCAGCATAAGAACAGATGAGGGTCTAGCACAGGCGAATGTAATAATATTATATTATTATATATTATATTATATGTAATTATATTATTTAAATCGCTTTCCTTACAGTTTGATTTGCTACAGATCATATAATTTCCCTATGATAACACTGAATGGCAGAGTGCAGGGGCAGAAGCATTGTCATAGGGAACCCTGAGAAATGTGGATTATGGCAACAGAAATCTCACCCAAAATTTCCACTGCTGATGAGTTTGGAAGTTTCATAGTCGCTCATATGCGGCTTTCTCGCCGGAACCAATGAATCCATCACGCTCTATAAAAGAATAAGAAATAATACTGATTTATTGAAGATGCAGGAAAAAAGTTACAGATGCAAAAACTTCTCCCCCCATATTATGTCCCAGATGATTTACACTGATCTGATGTTGGGAGAATACAAACCGGACGCTGGGCAGACCGGGCGCTAGCACCCAGCACACCCAGGCAAGTGCCGGGGCCCTGAGTAGGCGAGGGGCCCACTTGCTGTCGGGCATCCTGGCGCGCTATGGGACCGGTGAGCAGAGTAGAGTGGTGCCAGCGCCAGCTAGTGGGCCTTGCTCCCCCCCCCAATGCTTGCCCAGGACCACGGCCGGCACAATACTTACCTCTCCACAGCTGGTGAGCAGTGAGGTGAGCATTTGATTTTTTTTTATGTATGGAGGTATGGGGCATTATATGGGGGGAGAAGTGACATCCTGCATGGGGCATTATATGGGGGGGAGGTAGGGACATCCTGCGTGGGGTATTATATGGAGGGGGAGAAGTGACATCCTGCATGGGGCATTATATGGGGGGGAGTGACATCCTGCATGGGGCATTATATAGGGGGGACATCCTACATGAGGCATTATATGGGCAGGACATCCTGCATGGGGCATTATATAAGGGGGTGACATCCTGCATGGGGTATTATATGAGTCGGAGAAGTGACATCCTGCATTGGTCATTATATGGGGGAGGAAGTGACATCCAGCATAGGGCTTTAAATGGGGTGAGAGGTGACATTTTGCATGGGGCATTATATGGGGGGTGACATCCTGCATGGGGCATTATATGGGGGGAGTGACATCCTGCATGGTGTATTATATGGGGGGAGAAGTGACATCCTGCATGGGGCATTATATGGGGTGAGAGGTGACATCCTGCATGGGGCAATATATGGGGTGAGAGGTGACATCCTACATGGGGCAGTATGTGTTGGGGGGACATCCTGCATGGGGCATTATGTGGGGGGGGATATCCTGCATGGGGCATTATGTGTGGGGGACATGCTGCATGGGGCATTATGTGGGGTGGGACATCCTGCATGGGGCATTATGTGGAGGGGACATCATGCATGGGGAATTATGTGGGGGGTGACATCCTGCATGGGCCATTATGTGGGGGGGCACAGCCTGCATGGGGCATTATGTGGGGGGCACAGCCTGCATGGGGCATTATGTGGGAGGGACATTCTGCATGGGGAATTATATGGGGGGGTGACATCCTGCATGGGCCATTATGTGGAAGGGGGACATCCTGCATGGGGCATTATGTGGGGGGGGGGCACAGCCTGCATGGGGCATTATGTGGGGGGTCAAAGCCTGCATGGGGCATTATGTGGGGGGCACAGCCTGCATGGGGCATTATGTGTGGGGTCACAGCCTGCATGGGGCATTATATGGGGGCACAGCCTGCGTGGAGCATTTTATGGGGTCCATTATTCTATATGGAGCAATATATGGAGCTCATAATACGGTATAGAGGACTATGTGGTGCCATTATACTGTGTGGAGGACATTACTGTCCGGTCTGCACTGTGAGCTGTGAGGATTCGCCGCTTTCTGAGCTATTGTGGAATTTACAATAGATATCGCTCATGTAATGTAAGAAGTGAAATCTTCGGGCTTGTACTATATATATATATATATATATATATATATATATATATATATTTATATATATATATATATTTATCTGCGGTATCTGTGCATCATGAATCGTGGTATGTGTTAAAGGGGCCACTGAGACTCTTTCGCCCAGGGCCCACGAAATCCTGGAGCCGCCCTGCAACGGTCATCATACATTACTATAACATTCTGGATAATGTGGGAGATCACACAGAGGAGGACTTACAGGTAATCTGTCACCAGGTGTTTGCTATGTATTCTGAAAGCACCATGATGTAGGGGCAGAGACCCTGATTCCAGTGATGTGTTACTTACTAGGCTGTGTGTGGCTGTTTCAGTAAAATCAGTAGATTATCACTAGAAGACTATCTGTCTAGCCAGGTAGTCCTATTGCTCTGTACCCCTGCCTCCACCACTGATTAGCAGCTTTCTGCCTATGCACAGTGTACACAGAAAGCTGACAATCAATGGTGTGGGCGGGGTTATACAAGACTCAGCATTCAGAGCTCTGCAGCAGAAAAAAATAGTGATTTTATCACAACTGCTCCACCGAGTAAAGTAATCAACACATGGAATCAGGGTCTCTGTCCCTGCATCATGCTTCTCTCAGACCAAATAGCATAAACCTGGTGACAGATTCCCTGTAATTCAAATGTAATTAACACCATAGGGTCAATTAACACCATAGGGTCATCTACACTTAGAATAGAGATGTCCCATGGCTGTATGGGGGATAATACTGGACGAGTCATTCACACCCCATGATCTGATGACACACACGCATCCCCCTCTATGATACTTACGGATTCTTGGATCTCCGGGATCTCACTAATTCCATTGTTAGGATTCGACAGCTCAGTTGTTTCTAAAATAATGATGAAAAAATGAAATGTATTAGAGGATATTATTCCTACATAGATAATACAGCAATATAACGGAGAAATGACAAGATGTCTGTAAATGGGATTAATACTCGTTATATGGGGATTCTAAATATGAGAATATACGGGGAATCCATAGATAAATGTAATGTAAATGATGGAGGAACCCCTTCATAAATAACAAAAGACTGACCATCACTTCCGAAAAGAAAATGGGTGTGAACAGGTGCATACTAAGAGTAGCCATCCAAATACATAACTAACAAAGTTGCACTCTGTAACGCTATAGCATGTAAACATGAAATAAATGAAATTTTAATTGCATTACTGCTGTAGAAAATAGGATAAAAGGAAGATACTTAGCGCATAATTTGGCCAATTCATGCATGGCCAGCAGCCACGGCAAGACGACCTTCTTTTTCTGGGTGCATGCCAAGCAGCCACAGCAAGGTGACCTTTTTTTTTGCTGGGTGCATGCCCAGCAGTCACGGCAAGACGACCTTCTTTTGCTTGGTGCATGCCCAGCAGTCACGACAAGGTGACCTTCTTTTGCTGGGTGCATGCCTAGCAGCAACGGCAAGGCGACCTTCTTTTGCTCGGTGCATGCCCAGCAGTCACGGCAAGGCGACCTTTTTTGCTGGGAACCTATCTCCACCCATCAGCCTGGGGTGGTTTTAATTACAACAGGATCCTACCTACCCATATAAATGTAGGCTTCAGCCTAGGAGAGGATTCACATTAGGAGAGGATTCCAACAAAAAGATCGCCTTGTCATTGGCTGCTGGGCATTCATGAATTGGCCAAATTATGTGCTCAGTATCTTAGTTTTTTCCCATTTTCTAGAGCAGTAATGCAATTTAAATTAAATTTATTTCATGTTACTTGCTATAGCACTGCAGAATGGACCCTCCATCACATGAATGAGGAAGCCCCCACCCACGCTGCACATATGAGTGATGGTAAGAGAGCTGAAACATAGGAGAGATTTGCAAATTAGCCTGGAAGTGCACTGGGGGCGTGTCACTGCACTTGGATTTCTTCTTTCACGCCCTCAGAGCACTTCCATTCTGATTTGTATATGGTGTCTTCTTTACATTTCTCCTGACTGGCACATTGGATTTCTACAAACAATTATTATTAGGGGACAATGGCCTATACCGTCACACCACTACTTCTATATGTAACAATGTGCTGCCAGGTTCCCATTACACAGAGTAGAGAGTAAATCTAACATTATCCTCCGTCCTCTGTAATATCTGGATATTCCTTGTAGAAGGTCGGGTGATCGCTCACCTGTAATCAGATCGCTGTTCAGCTCCGGCTGACTCCTATTAGGGTCAGGGATTTTCGGGGTCACATTTTGCCCATATTTGGCGTCGCCTCCTGTTGTTTCCTGATAGATATAATATATATAATTAATATGTGGAAGATTTCACTAAATCACCAAATACATAAATCATGAAGGACTAAACCAACATTTACAGATGCACCAATTGTAACGATACAAATCCCGCGCCATCTTCAGACCTTTTCTCAGAAAGTCTCCTCAGATACGGTGGATTAAGATACGTCTATTAATATTGATCCTTACCGGGCGTTCCAATGAGCGTTCTAGTATAGACAGGACTTTTTCGGCCAGTTCTTTAAAGACAGCCAAATCTTCAGTCTGAGATCTTTCTTCAGCCTATAAAGAAGGAAAAATGGAAAGGAGAATTTTGAGATGAGAGCGGTCAGAATGGAGGCGGAAATTGTATGTGACATCGGTTCTCTGTCTGCAGATACAATGACTACATACTGTATTTGGGGACTCGTTGTGTTTTACCGTATTTTTTGGACTATAAGATGCCTTTTTTTCCAAAATTTTTGACCTCCCTTCTAACACCTCGCACCCCTCCAATCTATCCTAAACTCTGCTGTCTGACTAATCCACCTGTCCCCCCGCTATTCCCTGGCTTCTCCCCTCGCTCCGCCAATCCCTTCACTCGCTCCACATTACCCAGAGACTCCAGTTCAAGACCCTAACCTTGGCATGCAAAGCCACCCACAACCTGTCTCCTCCATATATCTGTGACCTAGTCTCCCGGTACTTACCTGCAACCTCCAATCCTCACAAGATCTTCTTCTCTACTCCCCTCTTATCTCCTCTTCCCACAATCGCATACAAGATTTCTCCCGTGCATCCCCCCTACTCTGGAACTCTCCACCCCAGCATATCAGACAGATTATTAATAATAATAATTGTCTGAATGTAGCTTACCAGGGGGGTGGCTGTGGTGGAGTGAGGTCACAGGAGGTAGGGTCACTGCTGTAGGAAGCCGGCAGTAGAAGTGGGGCGCTGCTGCGGGCCCCGAGCTGGGAGGAGCGGGGTATCCAGGAGGTGCGAGACTGCGGGCCCTGGGCTTCAAGGAAATGTTAGCGGTGATTTAGGAGGGGAGTCCCCGCTCTGCCCATTGATTTTCTGGCGGTGGGCTTCGGGCAAATGGCCGCTGGAGGCAGTGCATGTGCAGATTTAGATCTCGGCTCAATGACGAGCTGAGATCTCAATCTGCGTATTGGCCATCTCCAGCAGCCTACTTCTTGAAGCCCACTGCAGAGAAATCAATAAGCAGAGCAGGGCCTCCCCTCCTGAATTACCGCTAACATTTCCTTGAAGCCCAGGGCCCGCAGCCTCGCACCTTCTGGACACCCCGCTCCTCCCAGCTTGGGGCCCGCAGCAGCGCCCCACTCCTACTGCTGACTTCCTGCAGCAGCGACTCTGCCTCCTGTGACCTCGCTCCACTGCCACCACCCCCCTCAGTAAGCAATCGAAAATTCGGACTATAAGTCAGACCCCCATTTTATTATAATAAATGTTTTTCCTATTTTCTTCCCAAAAATTTTGGTGCGTCTTATGGTCTGCAAAATACGATATATTAGAAGAAAAAGCTTCTATCCCTCCATTATTATCTATTAATATTGAGATATTCTGTGCAGAGTGTCCGCCACTTACCTGGTGTATTAATGTCCTGATGTTCTGAAGTAAATCCGTCAGATAGTCTGACGTTAGACGACGTTGTCGGTGTTTGGTCAGGCAATCCTTTACTAGCTCCATCACCAGCCGGTGAGTGAAGCTGAGGACGCCATCGGGTGGTAGAAGCACACTGTTAGGACGATTGATCATAAGGATCAACAATAGTGCTTTTACCTGAGGAATGTCCAAAACAATTCCAGCCATAGTGAAAAACTGCAAGTGCTATCAGTCACTATAGAGCCAAGAAAGGCACGGGTGACCCTATGTGCATTGTATATATAGCGACTGTGAGCAGTGATGTCACCATCACCTGTGATGTCATCACGGAATCTTGTGATAGAATCTTCACGGAGCAGCTCTGCGCAAATAGAATGCGGCCTGGTAATATATAAAGTGAAAACACCATACAATTAAATACCCATGTTATCATGGCCGTTCTATTTTATATCCAATTAGAACACAAGCAGGATAAAGGTGTGTTCACAAGTTGGATTTTGGCAGCATTTTTTTTCTACCCAAAAATCAAAGGTGGCAGGAAAAACGCTGCTTAAAATTCAGGTGTTTTTACTTGTGTTTTTTTTTCCATTCATTTGAATGGGTGAAAAATGCTGCAAAACCTCTGAAAGACTTGACAAGCTGCAGATTTAAAAAAAATGCAAAAAAAACAGCATGTGAATGAGATTTCAGAAATGTCATTCACTAAGATGGTGCTGTAAAACACAGCATTTATTGCTGCAGAAGAAAAAACAGTGAATACACCCTAAAGATATCCTCAGTCATATTATGGGAAATATTGTATATTTCGCATTTATTATCTCACGTGTTTTTCTTCACCATAGATCTTTTAAGGCTGTGTGCCCACTATGCGTTTTTTAGGCGTTTCTGCAGCGTAACTTCCGCCGCGGAAACACTTAAAAAACGCTTGGTGATAGGTCTGCAATGGTCCCCAATGATAATCCGCATGTGCTGTGCACATGCTGCAGAGATTTCCGCTGCGGATTGTCATTGCGGAAAAATCCACAGCACGTCCTTTAATTTTGCAGAGTCGCTGCGATTTAGCCGCCATTGACTTGCATTGGAACGCATAACATCCGCATGACTACAAATACACATGTGGATATTATGCGACTCAATGCGTGGATGGTACCCGGGTCTGGAGATGTAGAGACTCTCCTCCAGACCCGGATACCATAGTACCTGTAGTTAAAATAGAATTAAAATAAAAAATAAACATATACTTACCTTCTGATGGCCCCTGTCTGCTCCCGGCGGTGCTGCTGGCTCTTCGGCTGCTCGCGGTGGTAAAAGGACCTTCCATGACGCCATTTAGTCATGTGACAGGTGAAGCGACCGCTGACATCGGCGGTCGCGTGACCTGTCACATGACTAAATGACGTCATGGAAGGTCCTTTTACAGCACCGTGATCCGCCGAAGACACCGGACGCACCGGAGAAGGAGATCGAGGACCATCGGAAGATGAGTATAATGTTTTTTTTTTATTTTTCACCATTATTATTCTTTTTTTTTATTATTGATGCTGCATTTGCAGCATTGTAACTTGGTCACACTATGTAAATCCATGCCGGTTGCATGGAATTATATAGTGTGACCAAGTTGTCAAGCACTTTTCCAAGTGATGCTAAAATCACTTGGCAAAGTGCTTGACAACCCAGGGAGATGCAGAAACGCTTAGGAAAAATCCGCAGCATTTCTGCATCGTGGTCATATATCCTAACTCATTGGCGAACTGTTATACAAGGCTATATTCACACTAGACGTTTTTTTAGCGGGCTTTTTTATGCAAATTTTCAGCTGCGTTTTACAGTACCAACAAAGTCTATGAGATTTCCGAAATCTCATGCACAAAGCTTGCTTTCCATGGCTTTTTGCAATAGAGTAGGTCACTTGTTTCAGCGTTTTTCACCCATTAAAAAAAAGGGTGGTGGAAAAAAATGCTGAAAAAAAGCCTAGTGTGAACATTTTGCTGCGTTTTTAGTGAAAAAAGCAAGTATGTGACACACATTTATTCTTGTGATTTTCCCAAGTTTAAACCATCTTGTCTTGGTCACCTGAGATAGCAGCTTGGATTATTACAGTTTAATTAAATTAGTGATGCCTACAAAGTAAACATTGGTTGAGCTAGGTGTGAGATTGAACAACACGTGTGGCCCAGGGAGGTGTGAAAATGAACAATGCCTGAGCAACTCAATGGCAAACCATAATGTAAAAGTAAATAGTGTCCTACAAATTCAATGCACTGCCAGGGTCTTAGATAAACCATTCCAGACCAATTCACCTCCCCCCCCTGTTACATTTGTAATGTGTACTTTTACATGAACATATGTCTTGCAATGGTGACCTGTTTTCATGTGTCTATGGTGGAAGCAAAGCTGAACTTTGGGATCCTGAAAAACGCACCAAAAATGCACCAAGAACCACAGCAAAAACACACACCAAAGCCTGCGTTTTTGACGCTACTTCTTTCCTGCCAAGAGATTATGTTTTGCTGCAGAAAAAAAAACACCTAGTGTGAATATAGCCTAAGACTTACTCTGCCAGCATTAATAGTCAATATTCTGTATACAAATAGGACTCCAATCCAGGTATTCAGTTTATCATAAACATGCCTGAGTTAATCTGCCAAATACACATAGTATGCTTTCTCATAGGTCAAATATAAATCCTGTTAAAGGTCCAAGTTGCAGCAGTTAAGTAGAACAAAAGAGACCTCTTCATTCTTTGTAGGTGGAAAAACTTTCGAAATTGTCAGTGTATCAAGTACTTATACTCCTGACTGTATATAGTATAATTGCCGCACTGCTACATACAGGTGCTTCTCAGAAAATTAGAATATCATCAAAAAGTGAATTTATTTCAGTTCTTAAATCCAAAAAGTGAAACTCATATATTATACAGAGTCATTACAAACAGAGTGATCTATTTTAAGTGTTTATTTCTGCTAATGTTGATGATTATTGCTTACAGCCAAAGAAAACACAAAAGTCATTATCTCAGTAAATTAGAATTAACAAGAAACACCTGCAAAGGCTTCCTAAGCATTTATAAAGGTCCCTTAGTCAGTTTCAGTAGGCTCCACAATCATGGGCAAGACTGCTGACTTGACAGATGTCCAGAAGGCAGTCCTTGACACACTCCTCAAGGAGGGTAAGCCACAAAAGGTCATTGCTAAAGAAGCAGCTGTTCACAGAGTGCTGTATCCGAGCATATTAATGGACGTGGAAGGAAAAAGTGTGGTAGAAAAAGGTGCACAAGCAACTGGGATAACCGCAGCCTTGAAAGGATTGCTAAGAAAAGGCCATTCAAAAATTTGGGGGAGATTCACAAGGAGTGGACTGCTGCTGGAGTCATTGCTTCAAGAGCCACCACACACAGACGTATCCAGGACATGGGCTACAAGTGTCGCATTGCTTGTGTCAAGCCCCTCATGACCAATAGACAACGCCAGAAGCGTCTTACCTGGGCCAAAGAGAATAAGACCTGGACTGATGCTCAGTGGCCCAAGGTGTTGTTTTCAGATGAAAAGTAAATTTTGCATTTCATTTGGAAATCAAGGTCCCAGAGTCTGGAGGAAGAGTGGAGAGGCCACAATCCAAGCTGCTGGAGGTCTAGTGTGAAGTCTCCACAATCAGTGATGGTTTGGGGGGCCATGTCATCTGCTGGTGGAGGTCCACTGTGTTTTATCAAGACCAAAGTCAGCGCAGCCGTCTACCAGGACATTTTACAGCACTTCATGCTTCCCTCTGCCCACAAGCTTTATGGAGATGGAAATGTCATTCTCCAGCAGGACTTGGCCCCTGTCCACACGGCCAAAAGTACCAATACCTGGTTTACACACAACAGTATCACTGTGCTTGATTGGCAGCAAACTCGCCTGACCTTAACCCCATAGAGAATCTATTATAGAGAATCTATGGGGTATTGTCAAGAGGAAGATGAGACCCCAGACCCCACAATACAGATGAGCTGAAAGCTGCTATCAAAGCCACCTGGGCTTCCATAACACCTCAGCAGTGCCACAGGCTGATCGCCTCCATGCCACATTGCCGCATTGATGCAGTAATTGATGCACAAGGAGCCCGACCAAGTATTGAGGGCATTTACTAAACATACATTTCAGTAGGCCAACTTTTCGGATTTTAAAAACATTTTTCAAGCTGTTGTTATGAAGTATTCTAATTTACTGAGATAATGACGTTTGTGTTTTCATTGGCTTCAAGCCATAATCATCAACATTAACATAAATAAACACTTAAAATAGATCCCTCTGTGTGTAATGACTCTATATAATAGATCCCTCTGTGTGTAATGACTCTATATAATAGATCCCTCTGTGTGTAATGACTGTATATAATAGATCCCTCTGTGTGTAATGACTGTATATAATAGATCCCTCTGTGTGTAATGACTCTATATAATAGATCACTCTGTGTGTAATGGCTCTCTATAATAGATCCCTCTGTGTGTAATGACTCTATATAATAGATCCCTCTGTGTGTAATGACTCTATATAATAGATCCCTCTGTGTGTAATGACTCTATATAATAGATCCCTCTGTGTGTAATGACTCTATATAATAGATCCCTCTGTGTGTAATGACTCTATATAATAGATCCCTCTGTGTGTAATGACTCTATATAATAGATCCCTCTGTGTGTAATGACTCTATATAATAGATCCCTCTGTGTGTAATGACTATATAATAGATCCCTCTGTGTGTAATGACTCTATATAATAGATCCCTCTGTGTGTAATGACTCTATATAATAGATCCCTCTGTGTAATGACTCTATATAATAGATCCCTCTGTGTGTAATGACTAGAGATGAGCGTTGTTCTACTCGAACTGTTCGCCAATCTCAAATTCGAGCTGTTTTGGGCGGTGTTCGAGCCGGTCGGCGAACACGAACAATTTGAGAAAAATTCGGCTGTTCGAGGTTATGTTCGATAACTGTTCGTGCACCAAAATCATAACTGGATTTTTTCTCAGTAATGATGAAAATTAATGTTAATACGCAGTTTGAGTGTACAGCGGGGTGGGGGGAGGGGCAGGGGATGGATCTCTGCAGGAACAATGAAGATCTCCATTTTTTTTTCTCTTTCCCGCATTTGCAGTGGGGAGGTGCAATCTGTCAGCCTATCAGCAGCGCACACACGGAGCGAAGTGCTTTTTTTCACACAAGCAAGGGCATGTGTGATTGGAAGTGTATGTCACATGTCCTTGCCCTATAAGACCAAGCCATTTTCCCCGTCGCCACCATTTTCTCACTGCTGCAGCTGCGTGTTAGACGGCACCGCTGTTGCTGTGTGCGCTATACCTTGTTAATTTCAAGCCAATTTTCGCACAAATATACAGATAGCTTGGGAGTAGGGAATAGTTGTGATTGCAGTCCTTTTAAGGACTAGGTTACAGCATTTCCTACGACTTTTATCAGGCAGGTCTGTGCTCTTAAATAGATAGATTGTGGGAGTAAAGACTAATTGTAATTGGAGTCCTTTTCAGGACTAGGTTACATCAGTTCCTATCAGTTTTTGCCAGGCAGGTCTGTGCCAGTGCTGTGCAAGTTTTTCTCACAGCATTTGGCTGAATCTAGCAAAGCTAATCCTTTTTGGCCTATTGCAGAGTGTGTTAGTCAGTGGAGTAGCCTATCTGTGTTGCAAGATATACCACCTGTGTATAGAATACCAATTTTTTTACTGCACCTAGTGAAGTAAAATCTTTTGGGCATAGCATCATTCTATTAGTCCATCTATACTGACCTCCATCAGGTTGCAAACTGAATATAATTTTTTTCTGCATCTAGCTCTGAAAAAATATTTGGGCTTCTAGCAGTGTGTGGGACTTGGTCTATTAGTCCATCTATACTGACCTCCATCAGGTTGCAAATTAAAAATAATTTTTTTCTTCATTTATCTCTGAAAAAATATTTGGGCTTCTAGCAGCGTGTGGGACTTGTTCTATTAGTCCATCTATACTGACCTCCATCAGGTTGCAAATTAAAAATAATTTTTTTCTGCATCTAGCTCTGAAAAAATATTTGGGCTTCTAGCAGTGTGTGGGACTTGGTCTATTAGTCCATCTATACTGACCTCCATCAGGTTGCAAATTAAAAATAATTTTTTTCTGCATCTAGCTCTGAAAAAATATTTGGGCTTCTAGCAGTGTGTGGGACTTGGTCTATTAGTCCATCTATACTGACCTCCATCAGGTTGCAAATTGAATAAAAAAAATTTCTGCATCTAGCTCTGAAAAAATATTTGGGCTTCTAGCGGTGTGTGGGACTTGGTCTATTAGTCCATCTATACTGACCTCCATCAGGTTGCAAATTAAAAATAATTTTTTTCTGCATCTAGCTCTGAAAAAATATTTGGGCTTCTAGCAGTGTGTGGGACTTGGTCTATTAGTCCATCTATACTGACCTCCATCAGGTTGCAAATTGAATAAAAAAATTTTCTGCATCTAGCTCTGAAAAAATATTTGGGCTTCTAGCGGTGTGTGGGACTTGGTCTATTAGTCCATCTATACTGACCTCCATCAGGTTGCAAATTAAAAATAATTTTTTTCTGCATCTAACCCAGCCAATAGTTTTGGCCTAATACCACAGTTTGGCCACTCAGCTCTGCTCGGTTACCATCCATTGTTTTTTTGTGCAAACAACTCCAGAGTTGTGAATTAGTTAACCACCAAAATGAGTGGAAAAAGGCCTGCTGCTGGTGGAAAGGGGAATAGGCGTGTTGGGAAGGGGAAAAAAGGTTGTGTCCGTGGGGTAGGTGCAGAAGAAAGACCATCTTCCAGCCAAACTAAAATGTCTACTTCTTTTAGCGGACAATGTGATAAGATCCCTTTCTTACGGCCACGCCAATCGCTACAAATTCCAGATGAGGCACAAAAACAGCAGGTGCTTCAACGGATATCAAGTGCTCCTTTAAGTGGGCTCTCCTCCACATCAACTTCAACATCACAAATACTCCAGTCCTCAAAGGTGTCACCCAAATCGCACTTGCTTCCTCACAGCTCCCAAATCTCCAGCTGCCCGTCTGAGTATGAGGTAGAACAGATGGTTGAGTCTGCAGAGCTGTTTACTCATACTATTGCCTGGGAATCAGAGGTCGACTCCAGCGCTTCTGTGAATCCAGACGAGGAAATGATCTGCACTGATGCCCAGAATCTTTATGAGTCGAATCCAGGACCAGACGCAGAAGGTTCTGACCATAATGTAGACCCTCATTCCCAAACTGTAACTCCTGTTGGTGGAGACAATGAGGAAGACGATGATAAGACTCAAATACCTGATTGGAGCGACAACTTTAGTTTTTTGTCAGGGCAGGAACAGGTTGGCTCTGAGGACGACGGGTGTGATAACGCACAGGGTGATGATGATGAGGTCGGAGATCCCACTTACTGTCAACCCACAGTCAGCCAAGAGATGAGGTCAGCAGAGGAGGTGGAGGAAGATGCTAGTGACGACGAGGTCAGGTTGCGCCTTCCTGGACAGAGACGTAGTACTGGAAGCACGTCAACAACTGCATCCTCAAACACAACTCTGCCTCTCACCACAAGTCGTGGTGGCTCTTCAGGTCGCATGGGTGCTAAGCCTTGCATAGCCTGGGCATTTTTTCAGATCGATAAAGATGACCCAACTCGTGTTATCTGTAACATTTGTCAGCAAAAGCTAAGTAGAGGCCAAAAAATACATAGTTTGAGTACTTCATGCATGAACCGGCACATGGACATGAAGCATAAGTTGCAGTGGGAAGCTCAGTGTGCTACAATGCGGTCTAGCCGGCCGGGCCAACCACCGTCTGCCATATCTTGTGCATCCGCGGCCTCTTCATCCTCTGTGACTGGGGGGACAGCAGTCACACCTGTTTTGGGGCGCAGACCTGCCACCTCTTTACCCGCAACAGCCAGCGTGATTGGCAGGTCATCATTTTCTTTGGAGGTGGTAACACCAGCTGGTCTTGAGCGCTGTCCGACATCGATAGCACCACCTTTGGATCAAGGCAACCTAACATGTCCGCCTGCATCTTCCTCACAGACCGGCAGTTTGCCGGGGACACCCTTATCAACCCCGTCTAAGCACAATAGCCAGCCCTCGGTCCCTCAGATGTGGACAAGTAAAAGACCATTTCCTCCTAGCCATGAGAAAGCTAAGAGGTTGAATTTCACCATCTGCAAGCTCTTGGCTACAGAAATGCTGCCTTTCCGCCTGGTGGACACAGAGGATTTTCGAGACCTTATGTCCGTCGCAGTGCCCCAGTACCAGATGCCCAGTCGGCACTACTTCTCAAAGAAAGGTGTGCCTGCGCTCCACCAGCATGTCGCACACAACATCACCGCTTCTTTGAGAAACTCTGTGTGTGACAGGGTGTATTTCACCACAGACACTTGGACGAGTAGGCATGGACAGGGGCGTTACATGTCGCTGACTGGGCACTGGGTAACTATGGTGACAGCAGGACAAGGGGCTGCTGTCCAAGTCTTGCCGTCCCCACGAGTTGTGCGTCAATCCTCTTTATGTCATTTTTCCTCCACTGCTTCTGCCTCCTCAACCTCCTCTCGGTCTTCCACCTGCACCCAAAGCCTGTCTGGTCATGCCACAAGCTTTCTAACTGCACAGAAGGGATCCTGCACACCTCCTTACTATGCTGGCAGTAGGGCTCAACGTCATCAGGCGGTTTTTACATTGAAATGTCTGGGAAATGTGAGTCACACAGCTGAGGAGTTGTGGTCAGCTCTGGAGAACCAATTTCATGAATGGTTGTCTCCACTGGACCTGAAACCAGGGAAGGCCGTGTGCGACAATGCTGCAAACCTGGGTGCGGCCCTTCGCCGGGGAAATGTCACACACGTGCCTTGTATGGCTCACGTGTTGAACCTGGTTGTCCAGCAATTTTTAGCCCACTATCCCAGACTAGATGGCCTTCTGCAGAGGGCACGGTCGCTGTGTGCTCACTTCCGCCGTTCGCATCCCGCAGCTCAGCGACTTACATCTCTACAGAAGTCGTTGGGCCTGCCACTTCACCGGCTAAAATGCGATGTGCCTACCCGGTGGAATTCAACTCTGCACATGTTGCAGCGACTGTGGCAGCACCGACAAGCCCTGGTGCAATACGTTCTGACGTATAGCCTGGGCCAACGAGATTCAGAGGTGGGGCAAATCACGCTGGAGGAGTGGTCTCAGATCAGGGACCTATGCACCCTTCTGCACAGTTTTGAAATGGCGACGAAGATGTTTAGTGCTGACGATGCCATTATCAGCATGACTATTCCGGTGATTTACATGCTGGAGCACATGTTAAACAGAATTCGGAGTCAGGTGGTGGCACAAGAGGAGGTGGAGGAAGTAGAGGAGGAGGAGTTGTATGCGGAAGGGCTAACATCTGCAAGGTCCAGACGGTCGGCAGCACCAGGGCGGCAGGCATGTGAGGGTGGGGGAGATGATTTTACCAGGGCGCATGGTAGCAGCCAAACTAGTGAGGAAGGTGCAGGAGCCCAGGAAGAAGTGGAGGACGAACTGATGGAAGACTCATCAGATGAGGGAGACCTTGATCACATTTCTGTTGTGCGAGGTTGGGGGGAGAGGACAGAGGAAGGAAGCATGATTGTTACCTCGCCACCAACACAACAGGGACTTGGTGCTCCTGGATGCGCAACACACATGAGTGCCTTCTTGCTGCACTACCTGCAACATGACCCTCGAATTGTGAGAATTAGAAATAATCCTGACTACTGGGTTGCCACACTGTTAGATCCCCGGTACAAAAGTAAATTTGCAGAAATTATTCCTGCCATAGAAAGGGATGCACGCATGCAGGAGTATCAGCAGAGACTGTTGCAGAATCTTACATGTGCTTTTCCACAAAATACCAGTGGTGCACGTAGTGAATCTCACAGTTCCAACTTGCCAACCGTGGGACCGTCAAGTGTTCAGCACTCAAACCGTAACAGAACCACAGTATCTGCTGGTAACATCAATTTTGCGGAATCATTTCACCACTTTTTTAGCCCATCCTTTGCAAGGCCACAGGAGACAAGAAGTCTGACACATAGTCAACGCCTAGAGACGATGGTACAGGAGTATCTCCAAGTAAACATTGAAGCCACGACTGTGTCACTGGACCCTTGCTCTTTTTGGGCTTCCAATCTGGATAAATGGCCGGAGCTAGCCACTTACGCCTTGGAGATCTTGTCATGCCCCGCAGCCAGCGTTCTGTCTGAACGTGTGTTCAGCGCTGCTGGTGGTGTGCTGACAGATAAGCGCACGCGGCTCTCCACTGATAATGTAGACAGACTCACGTTCATAAAGATGAACAAATCATGGATCCGAAACGACTTTTCTACCCCTGTGTCATCCTGGGGAGAGTAAAAGCTTGATGATTGGTTAAAATCACCCTACCAACCGTTTTAAGCTTTCAAATTACTAATCATGTTTATCTGTATCTTGACTGGAAAATAATTTGGGCTTTGTAGCAGTGTGCAGCACTGATCCTATTAGGCCATCTATAATAAGCTTCACCAGATTTAAAATTAAAAATAATTTTTAGCTGCATCTAGCCCGGAAAATAATTTTGGGGCTCCGAGATGCGTAAGACACATAAGTGCCTTCTTGCTGCACTACCTGCAGCATGACCCTCATATTGTCAGAATTCGAAGTAATCATGACTACTGGGTTGCCACACTCTTAGATCCCCCAAACTTTTCGATCAACCTTTTCATTTTAATAAAGACCAAAAAAATGGTCATTTTTGAAATTATAAGCATTAGCAGGTTGTTAGAAACTGAAATCAAACAGTTTTCAACTCAAAACTTTATTCTAGGTGATGTTACATTTTCACATAGGACCCCTTGTTCGAAAGGAGCTTCTGAACTCTCTCGTCCATTGAATTTGTCAGGTTTTGGATGGTTTCTGCTTCAATTGTTTTGCATGAGGACAGAATACCCTCCCAGAGCTGTTGCTTAGATGTGAACTGCCTCCCGCCATCATAGACACTCCTTTTAATGATGCTCCAAAGGTTCTGAATGGGGTAGAGGTCAGGGGAGCATGGGGGTCACACCATAAGTTTGTCCCCTTTTATGCCCATATCAGCCAGAGATGCAGATGTTTTATGTGCAGCATGAGATGGTGCATTATCATGCAGAAAAATGATCTTGCTGTGAAATACACGGTTCTTCTTCTTGAACCATGGCAGGAAGTGCTGTTTGAGAAAATCCACATACATTATGGAGTTCATCTTTAGCGCCTTCAGGGATCCTAAAGGGGCCGACAATCTCTCTCCCCATGATTCCAGCCCAAAACATTACTCCACCTCCTCCTTGTTGGCGCTGTAGCCGTGTTTGCGTGGGGTGTCCATCAACCAGCCATCCTCCACTCCATTCATCTGGACCATCGAGCGCTGCACGGCACTCATCCGTGAACAAAACAGTTTTGAAATCAGTCTTCATGTAATGTTTGGCCCACTGGAGCCGTTTCTGCTTGTGTGAAGTGGATAGAGGAGGTCGACAGGATGGCGTATGCACAGCTGCAAACCTCTGAAGGACCCTGCATCTTGTTGTTCGGGGGACGTTGGAGGCACAAGCAGCTTCAAAAACTTGTCTGCTGCTATGACAAGGCTTTTTTGCCGCTGCTCTTTCAACCTGACGTAATTGCCTGTAGGAAAGAGTCCTCAATTTGCCCTTATCAGCACGCACACGTGTGTACTGTGAATCAGCTACATACTTCTTGATTGCCAAGACACTTCATCCTGATCATCGCACAATGTTGATTGTAGTCATGCCTTGACCTAAACACTCCTCAATTTGTTGCTTCTCAGCAGCCGACACATCCTTTTTCTTTCCCATTTTGGCAGAAAATGTAGGCTGCTTAATAATGTGAGAGAGCCTTCTTAAGTAGTCTTGCCTTTCATTGGACACACCTGCCAAACTAATTAGCACAGGTGTCTGCAATTGCTTACAGTGATATAAAGAGCCCTGACACACATCACCATCAATGAGTTTAACTGACAAACAAACAAATTCTTCCCTTATCACTCCTAAACACTTTTTGCATAATAATTTGGAACGCGGTGTACATGTGCTTTTCCACAAAACACCAGTGGTTCACGTAGTGAATCTTACAGTTCTAACTTGCCAACCGTGGTCTGTATGGAATTGTTCAATAAAGGGCCCAAAATTAAGATAACATAGATGGGAGAGGTCTCTATGAATAGGAATTCCTAAGTATTTGATACCCTGTGAGGGCCAGGCAAAGGGAAAGTTGGACTGGATGGAATCCTATATGGATTTAGGGAGGTAGACATCGAGGGCCTCAGACTTCGCTGCATTGATTTTAAAATTTTACCATGTAACAAAGTGATCTATTTCAGCCATAACAGCAGGGATGGATATATGTGATTGAGTGATATATACTAGGACATCATCAGCAAATAGAGAGCACTTGTACTCGGTGCCTCCCACCTCAATCCACCTAATATTGGGATTATGGCGAATTGATGAGAGCAGGTGCTCCGTCACTAGGATGTATAAGAGAGGGGACAGAGGACATCCCTGCCTTGTCCCATTGGTGATTGTGAAAGGTGATGAAAATGTTCTGACGCACCCCCTGGGCCTTGGGACACCCGGAGCCGGACCCTTTTTGGTGGATGCTGGTGGTTGTAGTCTTCGTGGCGGCGATCCGGTTCCGTGGCTCAGGGCGGTCAAACCAGTGGCGGAACTATTTATGTGGTTTTGATGTTTAAATGTCCGACTACGCCACCCGTGGATTGCGGTCAGAGTGAACCGCCGCTACAGGGCAGACCGCTAAGGCTGGTGTTGTGGGTGCAGCAGAGCGTAGCATAACTCCCCACGGGAGGAGTATAGCCTCAGGGCAGTGTATGCGGAGGATGGGGGTGATGGTGCAGGGCAGCAGCAGTAACGACACGGAGTCAGTGATGCAGTTCAGGGCCTTTACTCACAGTTCTTATTATCCAGACCACGTCTGCAGGTAACGGCTGCCCACGTCGTACTGTGCTCACCAGGTGAGGGGCTCAGACAACTCCCAGATAACTTTGGAGCGCTTCACAGGACCCCCTTTGTGTGTCCTTTGTCTGGCCTTTCTTACCAACACTTCTGTCCGGCTGCCTCGGGCCTCCTCTTGGTAAACTTGGCGCCAGTTTCCCTGACCCTATGTGGTGCCTTCCTAGCGGGTGGAGCAAGGGGCTGCGCCACATAAAATGTCAGAGCCTCCGGTTTCTAGCTGAGGGTCGTTTCCTGCCTCCACTAGTTCGGGGACCGGTCTCCCCCTTTGGCCTGACCCCTCCACGCAGGTGGATTCGGGCGTGCGGTGGCGACTCGCCCGTCCGCACCCCTGGGATCCCTTCATTCCTCGTTCCTGGAGCCTTCTCCGCTCCTCTTCCTTCCTTCTCCCTCTTGCAGGCCTGGGCCTCTGTTACTAGGCCCGCCTCCGGAGCAGAGCTCATGCAGAGCCCCTGCTCCCTGCCACTTCTGCTCAGACTTCTCTGCACTGAACTAAGATGGTGCCCACCTTTTATACTCCCTTCTCAAAGCACCCAGGAACTGCTTCCTCCCTGCTCCTGCACTGCAGGGTTCCCCTTCCTCAGTGTTCCCTCCCCCCACTCCAGCCAGGGACAGGGACTGTCGTGCCCATCTCAGGGGCATATTGGTCGCCCTGCCCCACGGCAATGTGGTGTAATGCATGCAGGTGTCGGGTCCTGATCCACACTCCATCCTTATCTGAGAGTGAGATATCACACCTCTGGGTGAGGTGCAATACGTCTGTAGCAACCGAGCCCTCGGTGCTACAGTTCCATTCATCTTCAGCCTAGGTGACGTATTGTGATACAGGGCCGTGATTTTGGCTATAAAAGGGTCCCCTAGACCCCTACCCCAAGCTTTTTAAGAGAATCATATATGGCGTGCCAGGAGACTCTATGGAATGCTTTCTCAGCATCCAACGAGAGTATCTACTTACAAATTTTTAACTGCATCTAGCCCAGGAAATACTTTGTGCCTAGTAGCAGTGTCTGCTAGTCAGCGGATTATCCCGGCTGTTAAGCAAGCTACACCACCTGTAGTTTGGACACTTAATTTTTTCAAAGGAAATGCTTCGGGACCACGGGATACTTAGTGAAGAGCATCAGGAGGCACCCCAAGGCATAGGGGCTGGGACTGGCACTAGGATGCCTTGCGGTGGACAGCCGAGCTCGATCCTTATAAAAGCTTTTTAACTGCAGCAGCTTTAGTGGACGCTACTGGAGCTGGAATTACGCGGCTGCTGGCATGAGACTTGCCCTCCAATAGATCCTTGTAAATGGATTTAAAGTGTATTCATTCAAATTAGAGGGACAATTTAAATTAAAAAGCTTAGAGCTGCCTCCACCACAGGGGGGCTCTCTCGACCCACCAGCGGACAGGCACCAGTATTGGGAGAGGGGGGCTGGCCGTCAGGGTTCACCGCGGCTCTGGCACAAACCCGGCGACACGGAGGTGGCACGGGCAGGAGCGGACTGGCCGTCTCGGCTTCTCACTTTTTGGATTTTAGAAGGGCATGACATGCCTATATCTGTGTCTCCCCCTCCTTTTACTCCTCCACCTCTTTTCTTTTCGCATGACTATATGTACTTGTCACTTTTCCATGTGTTAGTTGTGTCTTCTGAGCAGTTTGTCAGCTTTTGGACACCTTTGAAGGTGTTTTCTATGTGTTTCTATGTGTTTTTGTTTGCCTGCCATTGGTTTTAACGGTGTTCGAAGGTGTTCGACGAACAGTTCGACGAACAGTTGGCGAACACACGGGTGTTCGACGAACCGAACCGAACTCGAACACTACGGGGGTGGCTCAACACTAGTAATGACTCTATATAATATAGGAGTTTCACTTTTTGCATTGAAGAACTGAAACAAACTAACTTTTGATGATATTCTAATTTTGTGAGAAGCACCTGTATATAGTATGAAGCCCCACTGCCCCATATGTGTATGTATAATTTGATGCACATGACTCGCCCCCTGGGCCGTGGGGTACACGGAACCGGGCCTCCTAGTGTACGGTGCGGATGGGGGTAGTAGTGGCAACCCGATCCCGTGGCTCAGGGTGGTCAGACCAAATGGTGGCAGTCTATTTATCAGTGTTTTGAATGTCCGACTACGCCACCCGTGGATTGCGGTCAGGGATAACCGCCGCTGCGAGGCAGACTACTGAGGCTGGTGTTGGTGTGCAGCACAGGGGTAGGATAACTCCCCACGGGAAGAGTGTAGCCTCAGGGCAGTGTAGGTGGATGTTGGGGGTGATACTGCAGGCCGCAATAGTAAGAGTTCAGAGTCCGCTTCAAACAGTTCAGGGTCTTTATTGTAGATATTATTAATGACCCAACAGTACCGGTTAGGAATGGGCCTGGGTGACTGAGAACATTCGGGCGAGCCCCACTGGTCAGGGTGAGTGTGTAGGCCTACCGTTCTCTCTATGCTCTTTCTGACTATCCCCCTTTTCGTGGTGTAATAGCCCACGTCCCTGAGCTGGCCGTGTACTTCTCGCCTGTATGGCATGTGACTAGGGCCTTGGGTACCTGTTGCTTGCTCCTCGCTGTACTGGTCCCTCTGTGTGGCGGAGCCTCCAGGCTTCTTAGGCCAATGGACCTGAAATCCCTCGCAGGTTGGTTCTCTGCTGCTGTGATTGTAACCCTGACAGCCCCGGACCCCAATGCCCGGTAGATTGGTTCTCTTCCAGGTCCGGCTCTCGTCGCCTCTGTCCCTGGCTTGCAGTTTCTCCTCTGCCTCACGGACTCCTCAGCTACAGCTGAACTGTCCCTCCTTCTCTGGGACTAGTCTCACTCCTGAGCTAGGTCTTCCAGTTCTCTCTAACCCTGCCCCCAGTTCCAGCTTTTATAGGGGCAGCCAGCTCCCCCTGCTGGCCTGGGACAGGAGGTGCTGTATGCTAATTGTCCCTAACCAGGGGACCTCCCTCCTGCTCTCAGACACAGATTATTGTTTGTGGCATCCAGGCCTGGGGTGACACATTCTCCCCTAGTAAAATTTAGTACTACGGACTAAACAGGAAACACAAATACAGGGTATAAATGACAACATAACATATATACAAGTATATTTTGTCCTTGAGGTCACGGCGCTTCCGTGACCGGGTGTCCATGTCACCCAACAAGGTGAAGTTTTCCACGGTGTGGGGACCTGTTTCCCCAAACCCCAAGTTCCTGGCCTTGGGCGTGGCGAAGAGGCTGAGCTCTCTACTTTGGGCCACAAGGAGGCCACACCGGACAGATTTTTCTTCCGTGGCCATCTTCGAAAGAGGGCACCAAGTGCAACTATCTACAAGACAGTTCCGGTTATTCAGCGCCCATAACCTGTTAGTCCATGAACTAGAAAGACTGGAAAAACATAATTAGCAACCAGGCAACAAACATAAAACATTTACAATATACAGCATTTAGATCTTCCAGCGAGCTGGTATATGCCCCCTAGTGCTCCTGGTTGACCTGCGTAACCCACTGTCTGGTGGTGGTCTAACCTGACTTTCCCCACTAGCATTCAGGGTACAGCTACTAGCTGGGTTTACAGGCAGTGCAGGCAGCTATCTGCGGGTCCTTTGGCTTACCGCAGGTATGGCAGGCTCACTGTCAGCAGAGGGTTGACTCTCCTGGGCTGCTGGAATGGGTTCTTCTGCCTCTAGGGCTGCTTGGTCTTCTGATTCCTCCTGCTCTCCTGTAGGTTCCTGCTGGGTTGGTTGAAGGAAGTGTAGGACGGGTACCACTATTGCATCATTTATCCGAGTCCAGGACCAGGGGAACTCTCCAAGAACTGTGCTGATCATTTCTTTCTTGTCTTCTGCGGGTTCAAGGTCATCTTGATCTTCTCCTGCACTCTGTAGTTGCTCGGGGCACCTTTTTAGGTGGTCTCTGGAGACGGTGCTAGTGGTTTCTCCTCCATCCTTGGTAATTACACATACCTTCGGGTTGTTGTGGTTGGACTGCAGTACTGTGTACGGGTCGCTCTCCCACTGGTCATCTAGCTTGTGAAGCCTTCTCTTCCGCTTCAGGACCTGCTCACCAGGTTCCAGGGGACCAGCAGGGGCGTAATGGTTGAAGAGCCTCTCTTGCTTTTCTCTCGCTTGAGCCAGACTCCTCTCCACAATCTCCTGTACCTTCTTGTACTGTAGCCGCTGTTCCGTATCCCAGTCCGCGTCTGGGGAGGTGTCCTCGGGGGTCAGGACTCCCATCTCCAGGTCTATCGGCAGCTTACCTGGTCTTGCCCGCATCAGGTAAGCCGGGGTGCAATTTGTAGCATTCACCGGGATATGGTTGTATAAGTCTATCAGGTCTGGCAGCTTCTCCGGCCACAGGCTGCATTCTTCCAGGGGCAACGTTTTGAGGAGATCAATGACGATATTATTCATTTTCTCACACAGCCCGTTGGTTTGTGGGTGGTAAGACGTTGTCCGAATCTTCTTACAGCCGTAGAGGTTGCAGAACTCCTGGAAGATTTCAGCCTCAAACGCTGGACCTTGATCTGTCAAGACCTGTTCCGGATACCCGTGTGGACGGCAGAAGTGTTGTTGGAAGGCTCTGGCCGCTGTTTGGGCTGTCAAGTCATTAACAGGAACCACCACCAGGAACCGGGAATAGTGGTCCACTATTGTCAGGGCATAGATGTAGCCCGACCGGCTTGGAGCCAGTTTCACATGGTCCAGAGCTACCAGCTCAAGAGGCTGCCTGGTGACGATGGGCATCAAGGGCGTCTTCTGGCTGGTACCGTCCTTCCTTCTGAGGTTACATGGGCCGCAGTCCCTGCACCACTTCTCTATGGCCCCTCTCATTCTGACCCAGTAGAACCGCTCTCTCAGTAGGAACTTCAGTTTCTTCCACCCGAAGTGTCCCGCTCTGTCATGGTAGGCCTCCAGGACCATTGCTGCATCTCGTCTCGGGACCACTACCTGCCAGGTCAGCTTGTGCGTCCGGTGGTTGACAAGCCTTCTGCACAGCTTACCTTCGTAGAGGAATAGCCTGCTTTTCTCCTTCCATAACTGCTTGGCTTCCTCTGGAGCGTCTGAGCCAGGGCTAGCGTCTGCCTGGGTCAACAGGTCTTTCACCAGGCGAATTGCAGGGTCACTATCTTGCGTTTCAGCCCAGCCGTGGTGAGGTAAGGGATTGAACATGACAGTGGTCAAGTCTTTGTCTCTTACACTGTGGGAGTACTGAGTGGCCCCGTACCGGTGGAATGCAGGGAGCTCTATTTCCTCCAACTCGTCTGGATCTTCTCCCTCATCGGGCAAGTGGGGCATTCTCGATAGGGCATCTGCATTGGCATTGGCTCGGCCTGCACGGTACTTGATGGTGAAGTCATAGTTTGCTAGCCGGGCCATCCACCGCTGCTCTAGGGCACCAAGTCTCGCATTGTCCAGATGTGTCTACGGATTGTTGTCCGTGTACACAGTGAACTTCACAGAGGCCAGGTAATGCTTGAAACGTTCTGTTATGGCCCACACCACTGCCAAGGACTCCAGCTTAAAGGAGCTGTAATTCTCCGGGTTTCTCTCGGTGGGCCTCAGCTTCCGGCTGGCGTACGCGATCACCCTTTCTCTGCCCTGTTGGTTCTGTGACAGTACGGCTCCCAGCCCAACATTACTGGCATCTGTTTGGAGGATAAAAGGCTGGCCATAATCAGGGTAGGCCAGGATCTCATCCCCCGTGAGGGCCATCTTCAGCTGGCGGAAGGACTCCTCTTCCGGCTTGTCCCACTTGAAGGGTGGCTTTTGGCTTCTGGTCTTAGATTGCCCTATAAGGAGGTCCTGCATTGGGGCTGCCATCTTGGTGAACCTGGGGATGAACCTTCGGTAGTAGCCTACCAACCCGAGGAACAGCCTCACTTCTTTTATGTTAGAGGGGCTTGGCCAGTTCTTTATTGCCGTGATTTTGTCAGGGTCGGGGGCTACTCCTTCTGCACTCACCACGTGTCCCAGGTACTGTACCATCGGCTTTAACAGATGGCACTTGGAGGGTTTCACTTTCATGCCAAAGCCTGCCAGGGCGTCGAACACCTCGGCCAGGTGCTTTAGATGGTCCTCGTAAGTCTTCGAATAGACAATCACGTCGTCCAGGTAAAGTAGGACCGTCTCAAAGTTTCGGTGCCCTAGACAGCATTCCATCAGCCTCTGGAAGGTCCCGCGTGCGTTGCAGAGCCCGAACGGCATATAGTTGAATTCACTTAATCCCATCGGGATGGTGAAGGCGGTCTTCTCCTTATCAGCCTCTGCCACAAGAACCTGCCAGTACCCACTAGTAAGGTCCAAAGTAGAGAAGAAATTAGCTGATTTTAGTGCGGCCAAAGACTCCTCTATTCTAGGCAATGGGTATGCATCTTTATGGGTGATACGATTGACTTCTCTATAGTCCACGCACATTCTCATAGTACCGTCTTTCTTTTTTACCATAACGAAGGGGGCTGCCCAGGGGCTACAACTGTCTCTAATGAGCCCGGCTTCCTTCATTTCTCTCAGCATGCCCTTTGCGTTCTGATAGTGTGCGGGGTGGTACAGGTCTGTATCTTTCTTTTATTGGTGGGCGGCTCCCCGTGGGGATGTGGTGTTCTACTCCTTTCACTCTGCCGAAGTCTAGCGGGTGCTTACTAAAGATTCTCTCGTACTCTTGAACCACCCGGTAGACTCCTTGTTTTTGGTGCAAGGGAGTGGAGTCAGCACCCACGTGGAGTTTCTGGCACCAGTCCTCCTTGGGTTTCTGGGAACCATTACCCTCCGCCTGGGGAGATGGAGGCAGGGGTTCCACGGCCCTGACAGCATTGTGTTCAACAGTATACAATTTGGCTAGTGTAGTGTACCGGGGCAAGTGTACTTCCCTTTCCCCAATGTTTAATATCCGGACGGGCACCCTTCCATGGTGGACATCGACCACCCCCCGGGCTGTCAAAATGGTGGGCCTGCTGTCTGAGTACACGGGTTCTACCATGGCTTGGTAGTCTCTCCCTCTTAACCCGATTGCAGTCCGACACCAGATCATTTCACTTTTGGGGGGCATAGCAATGGGGAACGGGTCGCTCATCCTCACGCTACCGATCTCACCACCAGACAGTTCTACCTGTTGCCATCTCATCAGGGCTCTTATCTCCTTCTGGAGGACCCTCTGTTGGCTGGAGCTCGCATTCATCGCCACCTGCTGCAAAATTACAATTACTTCTGAAAGACAATTTTCAATCACATTAGTACCCAAGGTTATTTTAGGGTGACTTTCTCGACGGTCAATGTCCACAATGATCACTCCCTGTGCCGGCAGTTCAACTTTACCAATCTTAATGGTCATCTCTCTGAACCCCACCTGTGGCACGGGTTGACCATTGCTGGCGATGATGCTCAAGTCATCGTCTGGATAACGAGTTATATCAGTGTCACTCCAGTACTGCTTGAAAAGTACATAGGGGATGGTAGTAACTTGGGACCCGGTGTCCAGCAGTGCACTCATGCGGATACCGTCCAGCACTACGGGTAAAAGCGGGCGTCCCCCTACGTACTTATCACGCCAATTAGATGGGCCTGATGACCTTATGCCTGGGGGTTGGCCCTTTGCCCCAGGTCGGACCCATTTAAAGTACAGTACCTGGCTACGTGTCCCGGCTGGCTGCAACGGCGGCAAATCGGCTGTCCATCCTCAGTGTAATGATCGGCAGGCCTCCGTCTGAATGACGGGATCCTCCTTCGTCGACGCCACGGGACATCCTCCGGACTGGAAGCCAGCTTGATTGGTCCTGACGGGTTCATCTGTAACGACTGTACGGTCCTGTCAATGCAGCAACACTCTTTGTTAGTTCTTGGACCTGATGGTGCAGGTTTGCAGGCGGGGATGGATTTAGGGCCTGCGCATCAGCCCCCACAAGGTCTGCGGGATAGGGCGCCGCCCCCTGGTGGTAAGGGATGGCAGGGCGCCGGGAAGCTACAGCGCCACCCGGTGCAGGTTCTCGGAGCACCCGGATGGCCCTATCTTTGAACTGTGCAAAAGTCAAATCGGGGTTCTCTAGGGCCATGAGGCGCAGCTGGGTTCTATGGGCGCTGGACAGCAGACCTTCTATGAACTGGTCAGTCAATAGTTTATCTGTATCCTGCACACTGCCAGGGTCAGCTTGCTTAATTGCCCCCAAGGCTTCCTGTAAATTTAGGGCATAATCTCGGATGCTATCTTGAGCTCGCTGCTTACATCCATAGAACCGCATTTTGATTTCTGCTGAGGTACGGGTATCAAAGGTGTCCCGTAGACGGGTCAGAACCCCCCTTACAGTCCTTTTCTCCTCAGCTGTCCAAGACTTTACCTCCCGCTGGGCCGCACCAGTTAGCTGCCCTATCAGTATGCTTACTTTCTGTTCTTCTGTCAGGGGATAAACTTTGAACAGGCTATACAGCCTTTCTTTAAAGTCGCCCAAGGTATGTGACTCGCCGGCATACTGGGGCAGCCAGGCCGCTCCGGGGATATAGGCAGAGGTGGATTAAGAGTAGCAAGGGCCCCGGGCAGTTTAGAAGGCGCGGGCCCCCTCCACACACCTGATTTATCACGTGACATGTCACATAATCCCCTGTGATAGATCATGTGATAGTTCACGGGAAATTAATTTGGCATAATATTAATTGTGCTGCCTCATCTGAGAGCAGCACAATATTGGGGCAGATACCCTGATTCCAGCGATGTGTCACTTTTTCAGCTGCTTGTTGTCATTTTGAGAAAATCACCGTTTTATCTGCTGCAGATCTAGCAGCTCTCTGAATGCTGCGCTCTGTATAGCCCCACCCACACTGCTGATTGGTAGCTTTCTGCACATGCTCAGTGTACACAGAAATCTAGTGATCAGTGATGGGGGTGGGGTCCTACAGAACTTACTAGTCATCTAGTGATAATTACCTTCTGACAAATCAATGATTTTATCAAAACAACACTAAGCAGCCCAGTAAGTGACACATTACTGGAATCAGTGCCTCTAACCCTACATTATGCTGCTCTTAGATTAGGTGGCAAAAACCTGATGACAGATTCCCTTTAAAGGAGCTGTAAAGACAAAAAAGTTTGTATTAAAAAAAATACAAGACATTTGTTAAATTAACTTTTTTTCATTGTTAATTCACATTAGACTGTATCTTCAACACTTTTGTCAGCAGGTCTTATTACAGACTCTGAATAGGGCAGCTCTCTCCCTCTCCCTCAGCAGAAAGTCACAGCATGGTTAAAAAACGGGATCTTTTATGATTTTCTCATAATAAATAAAAAAGGACATGCAAGTCCTCCAAACTATTTTCCGTTTCTCTATAGGGGAGGTCCTAAATCTTTCTTGTTCTTTAGTTGATCACATGTCAAAAATGCAAAGCATTTACTATGAACTCGCCTAAAAAAATATACACTTGGAGAGTAATATCATCATCTGCATGTAAATATTCCTTGACTCTAAGGGCTCGCTCACACTGTCGTATAACACGGCCGAATGCTATGTGATGTTTTATCGGATAGGACTCGGCCCTATGTTATACTATGGGACAGTGCGATTATTGGCATGAGAAAATAATCTCATTCGATATTCGGACCATGTGCACCCATACAAGTCTATGGGTGCACGTAAAACATTGGACTGCACTCGGATGTCATCCAAGTGCAGTCCTATGAACACTCACAGAGACAATGGAGAAGATGGAGAAATTAAGTTCTCCATCTTCTCCATATCTGTGCTGCGAGAGAATCGGATCACACTCAGTTGAAGCTCTGTCAGAGTTTGAGCCCAGTGTCATTAGCATAATTGGCCCTATTCTCTTGCATGAGAGAATATATGGCTTAGTGAGTGGACCCTAAAACTGAATAGTAGTGACGGACAGGCACCTCACAAGCGGGATCCATGTAGCTCTCAGATGTCATGTAGGTAGGGCTTCATTCCATGGGGTAGGGTTTAATTTCAAGGTATATAAAAAAATGGACTTCAAATAAAAATTAAATGAACACAAAAAGCACTAATTGAATTATTTTTTTCATATTTATGTTTGCAGCCCCTTTAAAAACCCTTTGAGGACCAAGGCACATATATGTCCCATAGTTTTAAACTGGAAAAAAATTGGATTGAATAAAATTTAAGGTCCTCAAAGGTTTAAGTAGGTCATAGATTCATATGAATACTTGCTCATACAATTGCACATGCCAAAAGATGAAGAAGAACAGAATCAAAAATATGACATTAAGTGGAGCACTCACAGGTATTCAAGGTGAAAGAGACCAGCAAAGGCATCGTCTCGAATGACAGTAAATGAGATAGAATTCAGCAAGCTGAAAATGAAGACAGCAGGTTAGAAGCGAACCAGACTTTATGGTGCTCAGAATTAGTCAAGCAGAATTTATTGACTGCTCTTGCAAAGCACTGAGACTCCCGCTGTGTATAGATGGCGCCGTGCGGCCTCCCGCTGTGTATAGATGGCGCCGTGCGGCCTCCCGCTGTGTATAGATGGCACCGTATAGATGGCTACGTGCGGCCTCCTGCTGAGTATACGTGTATAGATGGCTACGTGTGGCCTCCTGCTGAGTATAGATGCCACACGGCGCTCACCCCAGAGACAGCAGGAGGCCGCACAGCGCCATCTATACTCAGCGGGAGGCCGGACGCAGCCATCTATACACAGCGGGAGGCCGCACAGCGCCATCTATACTCAGCGGGAGACCGCACGTAGCCATCTATACACAGCAGGAGGCCGCACGGCGACATCTATACTCAGCGGGGGGCCGCACGTAGCCATCTATACACAGCGGGGGGCGCACGTAGCCATCTATACACAGCGGGGGGCCGCACGGCGCTGTCTATAAACAGCGGGGGGCCGCACGTAGCCATCTGTACACAGCGGAAGGCCGCACGGAGCCCCCCCAGAGACATCAGGAGGCCACACGGCGCCAACTATACTCAGCAGGATGCCGCATGCAGTCATACACACACACAAACATATACAGACACGCATAAACACATTTGAAACACAAAAATACATACAAACAGACATCACACAATGACATCTGCCCCCACACACACACACACACACACACAAACAGACAGACATCACACACACACACAAACCTGCCCACACACACACACCTGCCCACACACACACACCTGCCCACATACACATCTGTGTGTGTGTATGTATAGTGTGTGTGTGTGTGTGTGCATAATGTGTGTGTGTGCATAATGTGTGTGTGTGTGCATAATGTGTGTGTGTGTGCATAATGTGTGTGTGTGTATGTATAGTGTGTGTGTATGTATAGTATGTGTTTGTGTTTGTGTGTGTGTATTTTTTTTTAAGTTAAAAACAAGTAAAATGCTTGTGGCATCAATATCAAGACTCCAGATATAAGGGCCTATTCACACTGAATTTTGCAATGCATTCATCTCCTCTTTCCAGGCTTCTATCTAAATCCCTGAAAAATGGCATTCAGATGTGCCTTGACATAGCCATTGATTTGAACAAAGGCAAACCGAGGCTAAAGTCTGAATCTTTAGGCTCCATTTTCTCTGCTTTCAGATGTCTCATTTCAGACAGCACAATCCTGAATTTCAGGGATTCAGTTGTAAGCCTTGTGTAAAGACCTGAATGCAGCGCTGAATGTAGTGTGAATAGGTCCTTACATCCTACACCACCTCAGGGGATTGTTGTTATGGAGTATTGCCCCTGGGTGGCCGCAGTTATGACCACCACCAGGGCTCGCGGTCACCCACCCTAACTTTGGTATTCTGGGGAGCTGGTATAATGAATATCTGAGAAGAGCCCTAGAGAAGCAAGAACATTGGACAACCAAGAGGTGGTGGCCTCAAGTCAGGTGTAGTGTTCAACAGGGCAAGACTTTCTAACCTGCCCACACACACACACACACACATATACAAACACACACACCTGCCCACACAGACACACACACACACACACCTGCCCACACAGACACACACACACACACACCTGCCAACACACACACACACACCTGCCCACACACACACCTGCCCACACACACACACACCTGCCAACACACACACACACCTGCCCACACACACACACACCTGCCCACACACAAACACACCTGCCCACACACAAACACACCTGCCCACACACAAACACACCTGTCCACACACACATACACACCTGCCCACACACACACACACCTGCCCACACACACACACACACCTGCCCACACACACACACACCTGCCCACACACACACACATACCTGCCCACACACACACCCACACCTGCCCACACACACACCTGCCCACACAGACGCCTGCCCACACAGACGCCTGCCCACACACACATATACACACTCACAGATATCCACACACACACACCTGCCCACACACACACACATATACACACACACACACACAGACACCTGCCCACACAGACACCTGCCCCCACAGACACCTGCCCACAATCACACACACACCTGCCCACACACACACCTGCCCACACACACACACACCTGCCCACACACACACACATACCTGCCCACACACACACCCACACCTGCCCACACACACACCTGCCCACACAGACGCCTGCCCACACAGACGCCTGCCCACACACACATATACACACTCACAGATATCCACACACACACACACCTGCCCACACAGACACACACACATATACACACACACACACACAGACACCTGCCCACACAGACACCTGCCCCCACAGACACCTGCCCACAATCACACACACACCTGCCCACACACACATCTGCCCACACACTCACCATCCCCAGGCTCAATTCCTCCTGCCTGCTCTCTCTCTTTTCCGGTGCAGCACTGCAGGCCGGGGCGCACTGCGTGACGTCACAGCTAGGAGACACAGCCGCGCACAGGGCCATGTCTCCTAGCAGTGACACGGCCGGGCCAGCACAGGGAAGTTAACTGCTGCAGTGCTGGCCCGGCCGATGAAAAAGTAGCGGCGGCCGCTGCTGGGGGAGCGGTCTGGGCCCCCCCCTCCAGCCACTGCTACCGCTATGTACCGCGGCGGCCCGCACATATAATGAGGTCAATCCGGCATTAGACACCCCGCCTGGAGCCGCGGGCCCCCTGCAGGCTCGGGGCCCTGGGCGGTCGCCCGGATTGCCCTCATTATAATCCGCCTATGGATATAGGGCATGGAAAACGGCATCACAGCTGCAGCGGCTACGCTGGTGGTAGAGGATCCCTCCGCGTCAGACATCTTCCTGCCCCCTAGTTAACCGTGGCCTACCTTCTGGCGATCCTCTTCTGTAGGCCGCGGCTCCGCTCGCGATGCTCTGGGCGAGGACCTTGCGTTGCTCGGTGATGACGTCGGCATCCGCTGGATCTCCTTCCAGGACCTTGCGCGGCGTCTCAGCGTAGGGCGGGGCTTCAGGTCTCGCGCGTTTTTGGACGTCCACTCCCCTCTTCTTCCCGTGCGGCGTCCCGAAGATGGCGCCCGATGGCGGGAAATCGCTCCGATTGGCGGGAAATGGCCCCGAATGGCGGGAAACTTCACTCAGATAAGTATAGAGTCTTTTCCAGGCACGCAATACCCGTTTGTGGCGGGTTGGTCACAATTCTGCCGACTACGCCAAAGCTGACTCGCCCCCTGGGCCGTGGGGTACCCGGAACCGGGCCTTCTAGTGTACGGTGCTGATGGGGGTAGTAGTGGCAACCCGATCCCGTGGCTCAGGGTGGTCAGACCAAATGGTGGCAGTCTATTTATCAGTGTTTTGAATATTCGACTACGCCACCCGTGGATTGCGGTTGGAGATAACCGCCGCTGCAAGGCAGACCGCTGAGGCTGGTGATGGTGTGCAGCACAGGGGTAGGATAACTCCCCACGGGAAGAGTGTAGCCTCAGGGCAGTGTAGGTGGATGTTGGGGGTGATAGTGCAGGCCGCAATAGTAAGAGTTCAGAGTCCGCTTCAAACAGTTCAGGGTCTTTATTGTAGATATTATTAATGACCCAATAGTACCGGTTAGGAATGGGCCTGGGTGTCTGAGAGCATTCGGGCGAGCCAAACTGGTCAGGGTGAGTGTGTAGGCCTCCCATTCTCTCTATGCTCTTTCTGACTATCCCCCTTTTCGTGGTGTAATAGCCCACGTCCCTGATCTGGCCGTGTACTTCTCTCCTGTATGGCTTGCGACTCAGGCCTTGGGTACCTGTTGCTTGCTCCTCGATGTACTGGTCCCTCTGTGTGGCGGAGCCTCCAGGCTTCTTAGGCCAAGGGACCTGAAATCCCTCGCAGGTTGGTTCTCTGCTCCTGGGCTTGTAACCCTGACAGCCTCGGACCCCAATGTCCGGTAGATTGGTTCTCTGCCAGGACCGGCTCTCGTCGCCTCTGTCCCTGGCTTGCAGTTTCTCCTCTGCCTCACGGACTCCTCAGCTACAGCTGAACTGTCCCTCCTTCTCTGGGACTAGTCTCACTCCTGAGCTAGGTCGTCCAGTTCTCTATAACCCTGCCCCCACTTCCAGCTTTTATAGGGGCAGCCAGCTCCCCCTGCTGGCCTTTTAACAGGAGGTGCTGTATGCTAATTGTCCCTAACCAGGGGACCTCCCTCCTGCTTTCAGAAACAGATTATTGTTTGTGGCATCCAGGCCTGGGGTGACACACACACACTGCTCTATATTTAGTATGATGCCCCCACTCCTCCATATATATAGCATGATCGTCCCACTGCTCCATATACAGGTGCATCTCACTAAATTAGAATAGCATCAAAAAGTTAATTTATTTCAGTTCTTCAATACAAAAAGCTGTCTTTCAGCTCATCTGCATTGTTGGGTCTGGTGTCTCATCTTCCTCTTGACAATACCCCATAGATTCTCTATAATAGATTCTCTATGGGGTTAAGGTCAGGCGAGTTTGCTGCCAATCAAGCACAGTGATACTGTTGTGTGTAAACCAGGTATTGGTACTTTTGGCCGTGTGGACAGGGGCCAAGTCCTGCTGGAGAATGACATTTCCATTTCCAAAAAGCTTGTCGGCAGAGGGAAGCATGAAGTGCTGTAAAATGTCCTGGTAGACGGCTGTGCTGACTTTGGTCTTGATAAAACACAGTGGACCTCCACCAGCAGATGACATGGCCCCCCAAACCATCACTGATTGTGGAGCCTTCACACTAGACCTCAAGCAGCTTGGATTGTGGACTCTCCACTCTTCCTCCAGACTCTGGGACCTTGATTTCCAAATGAAAATTGGAACTCTAGGACCTTGTGGAGTGTGTCAATGACTGCCTTCTGGACATCTGTCAAGTCAGCAGTCTTCCTCATGATTGTGGAGCATACTGAAACAGTATTGAAGAACTGGAATAAATTAACTTTTTGAAGATATTCTAATTTAGTGAGATGCACCTGTATATACTATGATGGTCCCACTGCCCCACATACATATAGTATAATGGCCCCACTACTCCATATGTAGTATGATGGACCCACTACTCCAGATATATAGTAGGATGGCTCCACTGCCCGATCATTTAAAAAAATAAAGTTTATTCTCACTTAATCCTGATTCCCTACATCACGGCCTCAGTCTCCAATTCCATGGCGGGACTGCAGAGCAGAGCGATGCAATGATGTCATCGAGCCACCTGCGTGAGTATGCTGACATCTCGTTAACCGCAGGCCTGTGGCGATCTGTGGCATATGAAAGAGATAGTGATAGGGCAGGGAGCTTGTGTCTCACTGCTTTATCATGCGACGCCTCTGCATAAGAGACATTAGGGCTACATTAGCTACGTCACAGAAGACACTGGAGCTGGAGTATATAGAATAGGAGACACTGGAGCTGGAGTATATAGAATAGGAGACACTGGGGCTGGCGTATATTCATCACAGGATACATTGGGGCTAGAGCATATACATCACAGAAGAAGCTGGAGTATATAGAATAGGAGACACTGGGGCTGGAGTATATAGAATAGGAGACACTGGGGCTGGTGCATATACAGTTCTGCTCAAAAGTTTACATACCCTGGCAGAATTTTTGCTTTCTTGGCCTTGTTTCAGAGAAAATGAATGATAGCAAAAACACTTTTTCTCCACTCATGGTTATTGGTTGGGTGAAGCCATTTGCTGTCACATTTCTGTGTTTTCTCTTTTTAAATCTTAATGACAACTAGTGATGAGCGAGCATGCTCGCTACTGCTCGGTGCTTGCCCGAGTATCTCACTGTCGAGATGCTCTGCGCTCACCGAGTATTTCCGCTTTGGTCGGGCGGGAAGTCGGGTCCCCTCCCTGCATGTTTGGCGCTCTTTACAGAGCCAATGAACATGCAGGGATTGCCTGCCATGCACTGTAATGCCATAGCCATGTTGGTTGTGGGCATTACAGTGATTGGCTGGCCGCACAGCGTCATCAGGTCTATATCTGACCTGGCGCCGCCATGCTCGTCACAGTCACTCCGGATCAGACAGTGTAGGGAGAGCTGCTGCTGCGTTAGGGAGAGATTTGATCGTGCATTAGGTAGTGTAGTGAGAAAAACCGCACATTACACATATCCATCTCAACAAACAGTCCTTCTGAGGACTAATCCATCTGCAGAGATATCAGGCAGGCAGTGTATATAGGCAGGCAGGCAGTGTATATAGGCAGGCAGGCAGTGTATATAGCAGACTGCAGTGCATATAGCACAAGAGGCTCCATTCCAATTCTGCCTTCTGCTGCTGTTAGATATTTCTATACAAAGGCCCAGGTCTCAGGGGCGAGGAATACTTTTCTTTGGATCTTAATCCTCATTATTTGCTTATAAAGCAATCCAGAGAACACCGTTTTTCTGCGCCATTTGCTTGTTGGCACTGCAGAATACAGCCAGGTCCTTTCCATATTAGAGCGCTAGAAATCCAGCTATTTAAAACTGTGTTTTCTCCGTCACACGGATCACATATACGTTGTCAGAAAATACTGCCATTTCTGGCCTCCATTTTTTCAGTGTGTCAGTGAAGCAATTCACCGCAGTTTGCTGTTCAAACTACTTACCTACAGGCCAGGTATTTAAAACTCTGTTTTCTCCATCACACCGATCACATATAACTTCGCTTAAAACTCAGTCATTTGTAGTGAGCGTGGAAGATACTATCCTCCATTTAAAATGGGCAAGGCACGTGGCAAGGGACGGGGAACTGGACGTGACGGTAATGGTGCATGCAGAGGCCGAGGACAAGGCCGTGGGCAAGCCGAAATTGTGCCACAACAAACACCCACATCTTCTCGCCTGACCTTCCTGTCCCAATTTCTAGGGGACCGCAGCACACCACTATTGAACCCAGATCAGTGTCAAAAGGTTGTTGGTTGGATAGGGGATAATGCTTCCAGTCACTTAGCCACCACCACCACCACCCTGTCTTCCACACGGTCAAGTCTCAGTAGCCATGAGTCTGGACCTCATATTCCTCACCCTGATCCTCCTTCCTCCCACCATGCCGAGTACCCAGAGACAACTGATCCCACACTTGGACAATCTGAAGAGCTGTTCACTTTTCCATTTATAGATTCGGTCCTCTCGCCCGGTCCACTTGAAGTGGGGCAAGAGGAGATCACGTGTAGCGATGCCCAAATATTTGAGCAGCCACGGTCACACGAAGGCGATGGTGGGAAACTGTCACAAGAGGTGGACGATGATGAGACACAATTGGCAGAAAGTCAGGAATAGTACCAGGGTGCAGAAGTGGGAGACGAGGTGGTGGATGATATAGTAACTGACCCAACCTGGCAGGAGGACATGCAGAGCAAGGACAGCAGCACACAGGGGGAGGGAGGCAAAGCACCCCAACAGGCAGGAAGAAGCAGTGTGGTGGCCGCAGACAGAAGGCAGGCTACCGTTTCCTGTAACACCAACACGAAGGAAGTTGCCACTACAACTGTTAGGTCTTCCCGAGTCTGGTTGTTTTTTAAAGACTCTGCCGATAACTCCAAAAAGGCCATTTGCATCACGAGCCAGACCAGCATCAGCATGGGTGGCAAAACGACCAGCCTGACCACCACCAGCATGATCAGGCACATGGCAGCAAAGCACTCGACTTTGTGGGCCGAACACCAGGGTCCAGGAACAGTGTCTACAGGTGGCACCATTGCTTCTTCTGCTGTTGTGCATGCAAGTCAATCCCCTGTCCATAGTGCATGCAAAGATGCCTCCTGCCCTGCACCTGTCATTGCACACTCTCAAGTAGCAGCATCAGGAAGCACGTCCATGTCCTTGTCCCAGCGCAGCGTTCAGTTGTTCATACTCCAGTCCTTGGAATGCAAGCGCAAATATGCAGCCAACATCCCACAGGCCACACTACTAAATTCTCACAATTCACGACTGCTTGGCTCGAAATGTTGCCTTTTAGGCTTGTGGAGACAGAAGCATTCCGCAACCTGATGGCGGCGGCCGTCCCTCGGTACTCTGTCCCCAGCCGCCACTATTTCTCCCAGTGTGCCGTCCCCACATTACACAAGCACGTGTCCCAAAACATTAGCCGTGCCCTCAGCAACGCAGTTACCGGTAAAGTCCACCTAACCACGGACACGTGGACAAGTGCTTGTGGGCAGGGACGGTACATCTCGCTGATGGCACACTGGGTTAACATAGTGGAAGCTGGGACCCAGTCGGACCTTGGGACGGAACACGTCCTCCCGACGCCAAGGATTGCAGGCCCAAGGTCAATCAGGGTAGCCCCCACGGTCTACAGCTCCTGAACCTCATGCTCCTCAGCCTCCTCCTCCTCCTCCTCCTCAGCCTCCATCTCCGAAATGACCACATCAGTCACAAGCTGGAAGCACTGCAGCACTGCCTCGGCCAAGCGGCAACAGGCTGTGCTGAAGCTAATATGCTTAGGTGAAAAAACACACAATGCTGAAGAGTTATGGACAGCTCTGAAAGAGCAGGCAGATCTGTGGCTCAAACCGCTGAATCTACAGCCAGGCATGGTCGTGTGTGACAATGGCCGGAACCTGGTGGCGGCTCTGAGGCGAGGCGAGCTCACACACGTACCATGCCTGGCTCATGTGCTTAACCTCGTGGTTCAGCGGTTACTCAAATCCTACCAGGAGCTGCCGGATCTGCTTGTTAAAGTATGCCGCCTGTGTGCCCATTTTAGAAAGTCAGCTACAGCTTCCGCCGCCCTTGCAGTGTTTCAGCAGCGTTTGCAGCTTCTGGCTCACAGACTGGTGTGTGATGTCCCCACACGTTGGAACTCTACATTGCAGATGTTGGGAAGGATTTGTGAGCAGAAGAGGGCAGTTGTTGAGTACCAGCATCAAAAAGGCTATCGGTATTCAGTTCAGACTCCACACATAAGACCTCAGTAGTGGACGTGGATGTCAGACATATGTACCATCCTCCAAAACTTTGAGGACTCCACCAAGATGGTGAGCGGCGATGACGCCATAATTAGCCTCACCATCCCGCTTCTCTGTCTTCTGAAACGCTCTCTGCTCACAATCAAAGATGATGCATTGCAGGCGGAGCACGATAAGATGGAGCAATTAACCATACAGGGTGATTACACACAGCCAAGCCTCATCTCATCCCAACGTGGATTGGGTGACAATGAGGAAGAGGAGGAGGAGGAAGGACAGGAACTAGTTTCATGCACTATAGACGGTGCTATCTGCACAGCTGTCATACCGTCTGTTCAGCGTGGATGGCCAGAGGACAGAAAGGAGGAGGAGGAGAGCATGGTCAGTCATCCTCTTGGTGAGGACACGGAAGTCTTGCCTGTTAGTAGTCTGGCACGCATGGCTGAGTTTATGTTATGCTGCCTTTCCCATGACCCTCGCATTCTCAAAATTTTAGGTCATTACTGGCTGGTGACACTTCTAGACCCACTCTACAAGGAGAACTTTATATCTCTTATTCCCGAGTCGGACAGGTGTACAAAAATGAGGCAGTACCAGAAGGCCCTTGTTGCGGAACTATTAAAAAAATTCCCATCTGAAAACGCTGGAGGCAGAGGGCACACTTCGTTCGACAACCAAGGAGTACAGGCGAGAGAGACACAACTTCAATCCAGCAGAGGCAGGGGAACACTGTGAAAGTTCTGGGAGAGTTTTCTCAGACCCTCCCATCGCACAGGCCCTGAGGCGCAGGGTACTCTCACAAGGAGTGCAAAGTTTGGGAAGATGCTGAGGGAGTACCTTGCCGTACCGTACCAACGTCCTCCGTGATTCCTCTGTGCCTTATAAATATTGGGTATCCAAGCTAGATATGTGGAATGAACTGGCTCTCTATGCCTTGGAGGTCCTGGCCTGCCCTGCTGCCAGCTTTTTATCAGATCGGGTTTTTAGTGCCGCTGGTGGAATTATAACTGATAAGCGCATCCTCCTGTCAACTGAAAATGCTGACAGGCTGACTCTTATAAAAATGAACAAGGGCTGGATTGGGCCAGACTTCTCAACACCACCGAATGATAGCAGCGTAACATAAACTCAAATCCAGTGTCTTTTCTTGGGAGGTGTATTCCCATGCACCTTTTCACACCCACACATGGGTATACGCTTCCTGATTTTGGCTATTTGCTCTTGTCCTCCTCCTTCTCCTCATCCTCCACCACCATATCACCAGGGTGACCGTGGTCCATGATGCAACACCCACATAATTTTTTTAAAGGGTGTTTGACTCGCCCCTGGGCCGTGGGGCACTCGGAGCCGGGCAATAGGGAGACGGTGGGGGTAGTAGTGGCGACCCGGTTCCGTGTCTCAGGGTGGTCAGACCAGTGGTAGTCCTTTAGCAGTCCTAAGTGATGTCCGACTACGCCACCCGTGGACTGCGGTTATTATGAACCGCTGCTGCAAGGCAGACCGCTGGGGCTGATGATGTATGCAGCTGAGGTAGTGTGACTCCCCACGGGAAGAGTGCAGCCCCAGGGCAGTGTAGTGGATGGTGGGGGTGATGGTGCAGAGAGTCCCAGTGCCGTTAGTGCTGGAGGAGCGAAAGAGTACACAGACAACGTACTGCAGTCCAATGTCTTTTACTCACAGTTCATGTACTCCGGGTCACTTCTGTCAGCAATGACCGCCCGAGCCGTGCTGCGTCCACCAGGTGAGGGGCTCGGTCAACCCCAGGCAGTTCAGGAGCATGGCACAGGAACCCTTCAATCCTTTCTCTGGCCTGCCTCACCAGTGACCCACTTTTGTCCAGCTGCCGCAGACTTGTGCGGGTAAACGTGGTTCCCGTTCCCCGCTGTCCTATATATGTCCTTCCTAGCAGGTTTGATGAGGTGTCGCACCAATAAATGATCACGACCTCCGGTCTTTGGCTGAGGGCTGTTTCTCCTCCACCAACTTGGGATCCGGTACCCTTAATCTGCCTGACCCTTCACCCTGTATTCTCGTGGGTTCTTAGTGTCCCTTCTGCCATCTTGTTCCTGAGCCCTTCTGTTTCTCTTTCTCTTTCTCTTCTGTTCCTTTCTGTTCTTGTTCCTTTGTGTTCTTGTTCCTTTCTGTTCCTGGCCTTCACCCTAGGCCTGCCTCGTGGAGCTGGGCCCAGACTGAGCCACAGCTCCCTGTCAGCCCTCTCTGGCTGAACTCCTTCTCTTACTCCACTCACTGAACTTCTCTTCTTCTCTTCTCTCTGTGCTGGCTGGGCCTCAGAGGCTAGGCCCGCCTACGGAGCAGAGCCCCTTGCAGAGGCCCCCACTCTGTCACTTCTTCTCTCTGACTGAACACTGTTCTAAGATGGTGCCCACCTTTTATACATCCCTCTAGAACATGAGCCCAGGTGACCAGCAAACAATGGGCTCCTATCTACGCTCAGTAACCAACCCCTATCTGCTCCTACATCACTGGGTATTCCTACCCCCTCCCCATTCCAGCCAGGGACATGGTCTGTCGTGCCTGCATTTCTGTCTAATGGGAGCACCGTTGAGCTGTCCCTCGGAAATGGGGTGAGTGTGCTGTATGCAGCTAACTGAACCCTGGTCCATACTCCATCCTTACCCGGGAGTGGAATATCACACCTCTGGCAGAGGTGCAATACCCCTGTAGCGGCCGAACCCTCGGGGCGCTACATTTTGATGATGCCCGTAAAAAAAAATTTTTATACAGTATGTTCATGTATACCCCCCAGGAGTAAATGTTTGTCAGCCCATACACTTAGTGCATGGCATTACAAGTATAGGAGGCCCGCTCCTTTCTAATGGTAAAAAATTTTTATGATGCGCTCCTCCACGTCTCTTCCAAGGGACATTGAAGTGCCTCCAAATTTTTGGCAGTCCTTGCAGTCACTGCATAGTCCAACACTATGGGAGACTCTCTCCTTTCTAATGGAAATTTGTCATTACTGTGGCCTGGTCTATGTGTCTTTAAATTCTTAGTGGGAATTTTCCTAAAATCTGTCAGCCATTGGACTCGCTGCATACCCTATAACAGTATAGCCGACCCTATCATTTCTAATGGGAATTTGTCGTTACTGTGGCCCTGCTCTATGTGTCTTTAAATTCTTAGTGGGTTTTTTCCTAAAATTGGTCAGCCGTTGGACTCACTGCATACCCTATAACTGTATAGCAGACCCTGTCCTTTCTAATGGGAGCATGTCGTACCTTGTTACTGTGGCCCTGCTCTGTGTGTCTTTAAATTCTTATTGGGGTTTTTCATTAAAATTTGTCAGCCGTTGGATTCACTGCATACCCTATAACTGTATAGCAGACCCTCTACTTTCTAATGGGAACATGTCGTACCTTGTTACTGTGGCCCTGCTCTGTGTGTCTTTAAATTCTTATTGGGGTTTTTCATTAAAATTTGTCAGCCGTTGGATTCACTGCATACCCTATAACTGTATAGCAGACCCTCTCCTTTCTAATGGGAACATGTCGTACCTTGTTACTGTGGCCCTGCTCTGTGTGTCCTTAAATTCTTAGTGGGTTTTTTCCTAAAATTTGTCAGCCGTTGGATTCACTGCATACCCTATAACTGTATAGCAGACCCTCTCCTTTCTAACGGGAACATGTCGTACCTTGTTACTGTGGCCCTGCTCTGTGTGTCCTTAAATTCTTAGTGGGGTTTTTCCTAAAATTTGTCAGCCGTTGGATTCACTGCATACCCTATAACTGTATAGCAGACCCTCTCCTTTCTAATGGGAACATGTCGTACCTTGTTACTGTGGCCATGCTCTTTGTGTCTTTAAATTGTTAGTGTTTTTTTCAAAAATTTTGGCCACCCTTGCAGTCACAGCATGGGCATTACCACTATAGAAGACCCGCTCTTTTATAATGGGAACATTTTTTTTACTGAGACCCTCCTCTATGTCTCTTCAAAGGGGTATTAGGTTGCGTCCAAATTTTTGACAACCCTTGCAGTCACTGGATGCGCAATAACAGTATAGGAGACCCACTTGTTAATAATGGGAACAACAAAGCATAGCCCTCTGATGGCTCTCTAACAATAGCTAGGGCCGACTGCTGGCCTTTTAAGAATAGTAAGGGCCGTCTGATGTCCCTATAAAAATAGGCTTTATGACTTTCAGAGTCCCTCCATCATAAATAAAACAGGATGTGTCTGATGACACCACATTGCCAGATGAGGTTGTAAAATGTTAAAATGACATTTCCCGGTGAATGCATTTGTCATAAAAAATAACATAAAAAAACATAACAATAGGATCTTTCTTTAGTATAAAAAACAGCATCACCAATTTAACCTCAATGTAATCACATTGTTCAGCTCATGCACCTCCTCCTCCATCTCCGAAATGACCACATCAGTCACAAGCTGACAGCACTGCAGCACTGCCTTGGCCAAACAGCAACAGGCTGTGCTGAAGATAACATGCTTAAAGCTTAAGTGACAAACCGCCCAGCGCTGCATAATTGTTGAAAGCTGTAACACAGCAGCTTGATCTGTGGCTATCACCGCTGAACATACAGCCAGGCATGGTCGTGTGTTACAATGGGCAGAACCTGGTGACGGAGAAATGACAACCGGGGTAGATACGGTTTCCCTCTATGCCAGTCCTTTCACAGAGCTAAAGAATATGGCTGTGGTGAAATACAACTCCCACTGAGAAGCTGTTTCAGATTGAAAAACATTGTGCCCACCAGAGCATTTGTTTCTGATGGCTAACCTTTCTCACCCGCTCAAGAGCCCCATAGCAGCTGCAAAGTTAGCGCTATCATGAACTCTCCTGAGGTAGAAGCCAAGGCACACCAGAGAATTCTCTGGTGGGACTGTCCAACCCTGCCGAGAAGCAGTCCTGGCTAAGAAAAGTGTGTGGGAAGATTCCAGGACACTCTCTTTTTACTGAGGAGGAAACACATGCAAACATGGGGAGAACATACAAATTTCTTGCAGATGTTGTCCTTGCTGGGATTTGAACCCAGGATCCCAGTGCTGCAAGACTTCAGTGCTAACCACTGATCCAATGTGCTGCCGTTCACCCTCTAATATCTAACAGGCTGGAGAAACTTGAACCTACTGCCACTCTATCATCAGCTCCTTTGTGAGAAAATGTATTTGGGCAGCCACTCAGTCTACCAAATAAAATTCCAGAGAAGGAAATTGAGGATGGCTTCGCTACTGGTACTGGGGGCAGTGCTAATACCATGGTGTTGTACCATAGTTTGCTGGAAATAGTCCAGGCTGGTAGGAGGCAAGAAAATTCCCACAGAAAAGTAGCAGCAGTAACATTCAGGCCACATTTCAAGTGCAAGCAGCTTTAGAGAACTTCCTGGGAGAAATGACACGCAGGGTAGATACGGTTTCCCTCTATGCCAGTCCTTTCACTGAGCTAAATGCAACTCTTATCAAAAAAAGTTGTGGACTGGCTCCGTACCGTCCCTGGCCACATTCACCTGTCCACGTGTTTGTGGTTAGGCAGTCCTTCTTAGTAAGTGCACTGGGTAGGGCATGGGTAATGTTGTGGGACCCGTGCTTGTGGAAGGCGAAGGCGATACCGGGAAAAATACTGGCGGCTGGGGACCGAGTATGGACACCCGGCCGCCGCCTGCAAGAGGTTGTGAAAAGCTTCCACCTCCACAAGCTTAAAAGGCCACATTTCAAGTGCAAAGAGCTGCCCAGAAATCTGTCAGTTTAGTGTTGCGGCCTGTGGGTGGGTGGGTGGCTGGCTGCATACTTGCAATTGCATTCCAAGTAACAGAAAACTAAGCAGAGGATGGCCTCTATCATCATCATGGCCTCACCTCGGCACTATGAACTCTCCTGAAGGAGAAGCCAGGGTCCGCCGGAGGAGTCTCCGGTTCTCTGGTGGGCCCGTCCAACCCTGCCGAAAAGCAGCCCTGGCTAAGAAAAGTGTGGGGGAAGGTTCCTGGACACTCTATGGCTGCTTTTTTAATGCGGATCGGCCATGCTTATGCATGTTATTTCTCAAAACGCATTACGAATCAGGCCATTTTCCAACTCTGTATTCAAGAAATTAAATGCGCAAAGAAAGATGTGTGTGTGTCAAAGCACCATTGACAAGTGCGAGTTGATGTTGGATGGGCTGCCATTGCTTCTGCAACAAGCTCAATTACAGGATTTTCTGGGAGAAATGACACGCAGGGTAGATACGGTTTCCCTCTATGCCAGTCCTTTCACCGAGCTAAATACAACTGTTAGCAAAAAAAGTTGTGGACTGGCTCCGTTCCGTCCCTGGCCACATTCACCTGTCCACGTGTTTGTGGTTAGGCGGTCCTTCCCAGTAAGTGCACTGGGGAGGGCACGGGTAATGTTATGGGACCCGTGCTTGTGGAAGGCGGAGGCGATACCGGGAAATATAGTGGCGGCTGGGGACCGAGTATGGACACCCGGCCGCCGCCGGCATGAGGTTATGAAAAGCTTCTGCCTCCACGAGCCTAAAAGGCCACATTTCAAGTGCAAGCAGCTGTCAAAAATTTGGCAGTATAGTATTGCAGCCTGTGGGTGGGTGGCTGCCGGCATTCTTGTGCTTGCATTCCAAGGAATGGGGTAGGGACAACTGAACACTGCAGTGGGACAAGGACGTGGACGGTGATTGTTGCAAGTCTGCAACGACAGGTGCATGGCGGGAGGCATCTTCGCATGTGCCAAGGATCACTTATGATGGGCACACATTTAGGCAGTGACCTGGGAGTCAGAGATGTTTCCAGAGGTCTTCCCCTTGCTGTTCCCATGTCTTTTCAGCACTGTATGCATGTGTCTGATGATGTGTCACACACCACATGGCCAGATAAGGTTGTAAAATGTTAAAAAGACATTTCCTGATGAATGCATTTGTCTTGGTTGAAAGCAATGGAAAAGTGCAAAAACGTGTCAAAAATGCTACGTGTGAACATAGCCCAAGGTGTGTAGGAGTATTTTTGTTTTTGTTTATTTATTTTGCCTTATATACAAGTCATCACCCTGGAAAGGATGTTCCTTACGCCGTAAAAGTGGCGTAATACTCTGACGACGTTGTTGACAGCAGTGATCTGGGAGTCAGAGATGCTTCGAGGGGTCTTCCCCATGCTGTTCCCATGTCATTTGAGCACAGTTCCCATCGATTTGGGCAATTTTTAGTCCCTCTGCAGACCGCCGTGGGGAGCCACCTGAAAAATGCTCAAGTTTCCCCTAGACTTATATTGGGCTCATTGCTCGGGTTGAGCACCCGAGTATTTCAATTTGCTCGACCCGAGCAACGAGTACTCGAGCATTTTAGTGCTCGCTCATCACTAATGACAACCAAAAACATCCAAATAATCCTGATCAAAAAGTTCACATACCCTGGTGATTTTGGCCTGATGACATGCACAGAATTTGACACAAATGGGTTTTAATGGCTACTAAAGGTAACATCCTCACCTATGACCTGTTTGCTTGTAATCAGTGTGTGTGCATAAAGCTGAGTGAGTTTCTGGGATCCAGCCACTGACGTTTCTGGATTTTGAGATGGGGAAAGCAAAAGAATTATCAACGGATCTACGGGAAAAGGTAGTTGAACTGTATAACACAGGAAAGGGAGGCAAAAAGAGTATAACACAGGAAAGGGATACAAAAAGATATCCCAGGAATTGATAATGCCAGTCTGCAGTGTTCACACTGTGATTAACAAATGGAAAATCAGATGCTCTGTAAAAACCAAACCACAGTCAGGTAGACCAACAAAAATTTCAGCCACAACTGCCAAGAAAATTGTTCGGGATGCAAAGAAAAACCCACAAATAACATCAGCTGAGAACACACTTAGGGGTGTACTCACTTTTATTGCCAGCGGTTTAGACATTAATGGCTGTGTGTTGAGTTATTTTGCAGGCACACCAAATTTACAGTTAAACAAGCTGTACACTGACTACTGTACATTGTATCAAAGTGTCGCATCTTCAGTGTTGTCCCATCAAAAATATATATATGTATTCCGGCCCATTTTTGGAGTTTTGTGTGAAATTATGTCCAATTTGCCTTTTTTTTCTCAGTTTTTTTGAGTTGTTCCAATAAACACAAAGGAAATAAACATGCGTGTAATAAAACATTGACAACCACAAAAAGTCCCAATGGTATCCATAGGTTTATAAAGTATTATATCCAACTCGAGGATAATATATCAAACATTTGTATAGGGGATGAGTCATCCACACACAAAACAAAAAGAGTATTAAGGATATATTAAAATATTAAATTTTATTAAGATAAAATTAAAAACAGAAATAAAAATAAAAAACCCAGCTTCAGAAAAGTAGGGAGCAATCGCCAAAGTGTTCGATACAAAGACAGATAATTAAATCTACATGCAAAATAATGACATAGTATACCAGTAACAAGTATGCCCAAACTAGCAATGAGAAACCATATAGAAATTATATACGTCCTATTATGGCATAATACAACACGGCAAATGATAAAGCACGGCAATGCTCAGTGGGTACAAATGGAAAATTAAGTTCCAATGCTAAATAGAGGCGCTTTACCTGAGACAGGGCTATTAAAACGAACACAAGGGGCTCCCAACAACGCTCCGACGCGCGTTTCGTTCCTTCTTTATCAAGGAGCGTAGTAAGTGATGTGTATCGTGTGTTATATATATGTGTATGTGTGGGTATTTATAATAAGTAAACTTGTACAGCTGTGCTGCCGGACTTGCAGATGCACGTGGCGCGCATGCGTGATGACCACTTCCCACGTCTACCAATTCAATACTTAGAGCGGATTCTTCGCATCTCCCCTCTACTGTCCGGAGTATTCCGATTGGACAGTATTTGAGGGCGAGAAGAATCTGTTCATCTGATGAATTGTTTGAGCAGCAGGCCTCTGAACTATATACTAGTTTCAGAGAGCGAGGATATGGACATAGACAGATTCGACGTGGCTACCAACGAGCCAAGGAAAATAGCAGAAACCAGCTCTTATATTCTGTTCAGTCCCCTAAAAATATGAATAAGGATAACGTCAGCTCAAGTGAAGTTAGATTAATAACCCCCTATAATCGTCAATGGCATCAATTCACCGGTATTATACAAAAACATTGGCACGTCTTGCAAACTGACCCAATTTTGTATAAAATCATATCCAACAAACCCTGTATCACGGCGAAAAGGTCAAAAAATCTGAAAGACCATTTAGTTCGCAGTGAATACAAACCGGCGACAACCAATTTATCGCTTTTCAGTGATCGGATTCAGGGATTTTGTCCCTGTGGGCAATGCAAGGCTTGCCGCAATACCATAAGAAGTAAGGTATTTTTTGATTCAAGTAAGGGACGGAAATTCACCATCAGGCAATTCCTTACCTGCTCCTCAAAGGGGGTGGTTTATGTGGCTGAGTGTGCATGTCAAAAAATCTATGTTGGTATGACCACTAGGGAGCTTAGGATCCGTATACGGGAACATATACGTGATATTGAAAACACTAAGGACTCTGATGTTGATGAACATCTAAAAACCCTCCCCAGACACTTCAAATACTTTCACAATTCGGATCCCTCCTCGTTACGGGTGAAAGCTATTGATCAAGTATCTCTGGGATGTAGGGGGGGTGATTTATTTAAATGTTTATCACGCAATGAAAGCCGGTGGATTTACCGACTAAATTCTATTGCACCTTACGGTCTCAATGAGAATTTCGGATTTGGTTCTTTTCTGTAATACTTTCCAATATTAACTGTTCACCATGTATCTATGTGTATTTTAATGTGTTTTTGTATTTGTTTTTAACTCAATTTGTTTTTATATCTAGTGATTGTACTTTCTGCTTACCTTGCCTTGTGGATGTCGTCGCTGCCTGGTTGTCCCTTGGTTTCGTTGTGCTGTGGTGTCGGTGAGATGGCCGTGGCTTGCCGTGTGTCCTTGGTGCGGCCTGCTCTTGGCGGAGTTCTTCTTCTTGTTCACTGTTGGACGATATTGTTCGAGGGAACTTGTCATCATTGTATGTTTCGTTGCGGCCTGCTCTTGGCGGAGTTCTTCCTTTTGCTCACTGTTGGACGATATTATTCGAGGGAACTTATCATCATTATATAATTCGTGTATGCTTTTTGTCTATTCTATGATTTTCATCATCTATTTTACATCAATAATCTTTGCATGTTAATTCAATATTCAGATTTTGGATTGTATAACCCTCTTCACAATATTTGTATTTGTATTTAATTTTTATATGTATGTATTATAAATTTTACACAATTACTTATTATATGAACACAATTTTGTCCTTTATACTTCTGTAACACTGTATATCGCTCCAGCATGTTTTAATAAGTGTGATTTCACACAGGCTTGTCCACATATATTTATTACAACATATATACACTCTCATCTCTCCATTCTCGCAATACTAATTTTTGTTTTCTCATTATTCACAAATGTACACATCTTTGCCCCTTATATTCAGCAACACTGCACAACGTTCACATGTTCCACTTACCATAGCTCATTCCCTTTTATTGTTGTCCCGAAGTTCCTGCACTACATTCATGCACTTCACAATCCTCTTCTTTCACTTCTTTTTTAGTCCCATCTCGATTTTTCATTTTTAAATTCATCATCATTATTTTCAATTTGTTTTACATTTTTATTTTCCATTATTATTTTCATTTTTTCATTTTAATTTGTATTATCATGTTTATTCCCATTCATATTTATTTTCATTATCATTATTCCCTTCATTTAGATTTTTATTTTAAATTTTTTATTTATTCACATTTTTTTCATATACATTTTTATTCATTGCATTTGTTTATTTTCATCTATTCACCCCTCATTATTTATTCATTTTATTATATTTCACATTATATTTTTCATAATTGATTTTTCATATATTTTCCTTTCCTTTGTATATCCCTCTGCCTTCTGACTCACTATTTCCATCGGCACATCAACAATTACTCCAATATTGCAGTTTGGTCGCGCATACAGGATTGACAGAGCTTCCGCCCCTTCCTGACGCGGATCATGTGACCCCTGGAACGCAGGTTGCATAGCAACCTGGAGCCTGCGTGTCACCCGCCGCGAACAGAAGTAAGGCCCATAGGAAGTGGTCATCACGCATGCGCGCCACGTGCATCTGCAAGTCCGGCAGCGCAGCTGTACAAGTTTACTTATTCTAAATACCCACACATACACATATATATAACACACGATACACATCACTTACTACGCTCCTTGATAAAGAAGGAACGAAACGCGCGTCGGAGCGTTGTTGGAAGCCCCTTGTGTTCGTTTTAATAGCCCTGTCTCAGGTAAAGCGCCTCTATTTAGCATTGGAACTTAATTTTCCATTTGTACCCACTGAGCATTGCCGTGCTTTATCATTTGCCGTGTTGCATTATGCCATAATGGGACGTATATAATTTCTTTATGGTTTCTCATTGCTACTTTGGGCATACTTGTTACTGGTATACTATGTCATTATTTTGCATATAGATTTAATTATCTGTCTTTGTATCGAACACTTTGGCGATTGCTCCCTACTTTTCTGAAGCTGGGTTTTTTATTTTTATTTCTGTTTTTAATTTTATCTTAATAAAATTTAATATTTTAATATATCCTTAATACTCTTTTTGTTTTGTGTGTGGATGACTCATCCCCTATACAAATGTTTGATATATGTGTAATAAAACATGTGTAATTTTCTGAAACAATTTCAAGGGTGCCAGCACTTTCCGCCATGACTGTATATGCAGGTAGAGTCCTTAACCCCTTTACAACCCAAAGTGGTTTGCACGTTAATGAGAAGGCCAATTTTTACAATTCTGACCACTGTCACTTTATGAGGTAATTACTCTGGAACGCTTCAACGGATCCCCCTGGTTCTGAGAATATTTTTTCATGACATATTGTACTTTATGATTGTGGTAAAATTTCTTCGATATCACTTGTGTTTATTTGTGAAAAAAACAGATATTTGGTGAAAATTTTGAAAATTTAGCAATTTTCAAAATTTGAATTTTTATGCCCTTAAGTCGAAGAGATATGTCACACAAAAAAAGTTAATAAATAACATTTCCCACATGTCTACTTTACATCAGCACAATTTTGGAACCCAAATTTATTTTTATTAGGGAGCTATAAGGGTTAAAATTGACCAGCGATTTCTCATTTTTCCAACAAAATTTACAAAACCATTTTATTAGGGACCGCATCACATTTGAAGTCACTTTGAGGGGTCTTTATGACTGAAAATACCCAAAAGTGACACCATTCTTAAAACTGCACCCCTCAGTGAATCGGGTCATCATGGCAACATCCGGGAAGCCGCGGCATACATTGCTGGACGCCGGCAGGAGAGGTGACTATCCCGATCGCCTCCCCTTGCCCCCGCAATGCTGCGAACGACTTCGATCGCAGCATTGCGGGGGTTAATGTGCGGGACCTCTCCCAGCACATAGCACCGGGTGTCAGCTGTGACAATCAGTTGACACCCGGCGGCGATCACGCCCGCACAGCCTGTGTGCGGGCGCGATCGCAAAGATGTACTAATACGTATCAGGCTCTTAAGTCCCAGGGCGCAGATACGTATCAGTACGTCTTGGGCTTTAAAGAAGTTAAAATTATGTGAAAATGGGAAAAGTCACAAAACTTTGCAACTTTTCAAGAGCTTTATGCCAGTTTTCTGGCAAAAACACTGGTGAATCGGGATCATAATCTCTAATCCTTTCAGCTCCCTTTAATTAGACTACTTTCAACAAACTAATTATAAGCATTGGGTCTGTTTTTTTTTTAATGCTTTTAAAATAATTGTAAATATTTTCAATCCCCTTTTGTTATAAGGATTTCCCAAAAATGAGCTAATCATAGGTTGTCCTGCATTCGTGACAGTGATTGACTGCGCGGTCACTTGGAAGTTTACATTGGCATCACTACAGGGCAGATAAAGAAGGACTGTCAGGGACCCCCAGAGTGTGGTAAAATGCGCCAACTAATTCATAATTCATTTAATTCTCACACAATATACTAAGTTAGTGTAAGTCTACAAAAAAGCAACAAAACTTGGTGCTAAAAAAATTGAGCATAACTTTTTGAAAAATGAACCAGGTTATGCCAAATCTTACATATTTTGTGACTTTGTGATCAGTTATCAACACAAATATTTTACTCAAATTACCAGATCGATGGATAAGCATTGGGACTTTTCCCTAAATCTCTCCAAAACATCACCGCTTATAGAAGACCACCCTCATATCCAGATCAGATTTTCTGTGAGAGATGCCCAGATTCACAATATAGTATGCATACTGGCCATCTATGAGAAGTCCACCCCAATGGAAGTCCAGTTATTAAAGGAGATTTTACTGTTTATATAAGGGGGCAGACAATGACAGTGAAGGGCCCTTAATCAGGACTTCTGATCTGGGCCCCCCACCCTCCATCAGGCACCACCTACATATACATTTCCATGTATATTTATATTAGGCACACATATAAAATTTGCACATGCTAATACTCTATACACATTTTAACGTATGCATATACATAGTGCACAGAAACATAAAATACGGACATACACATAAGATGCACATACACAGTATAGAGTCCCGGTAGTCCTCATAGTTTTAAGCATGGACCCTGGCAAATTGTAAATGGACTTTTATTGTTCATGGGCTTTAAGGGAGAGAGGCTTCCTTTGTGGAGGACACTCATGAATGCCATTCATTTGCAGTGTACACCGTGTCGTGTCATGGAAAACACTCACCCTGGTTTGGCTTTCTACTTCTTCAGCTAATAGCAATGAATTTGCCTGTCGATTTTCTTCTCATCAGAAGATGCTTTTGTTTAGATGTTAACTTCCATCTGACTGATAAGAAAAGCTTTGCTGATCTTCTTGTAGACTTCACATTTTTTGTAAAGAAATTATTTTCTTTCTCAGAAATGTCTTGTGACATTTCTCTTCTATGTGGTGCCACTTACCCTTCTCATCAGAGGACGCTTTTGTTTAGGTGTTAACTTCCATAGTCGGCCTGGACGTCTCTGTAAGATGGTTGCAGTTCCATCTTTGTTATAGTTTTGCAGCACTTTTGCTACAGTATTCTGACTGATAAGTAAAGTTTTGCTGATCTTCTTGTAGACTTCACATTTATTGCAAAGAAATGATTTTCTTTCTCAGGTTTTGTGACATTTCCCTTCTATGTGGTGCCATTGCTGATAGCATGAAATGGGAAGGAGTTTTCTTTATTAAGTAACTTTCTTTTACAGACACCTGTCTGCTGGACATCTGTTTAATGAATAATTACACTTACCTGTGGTTCAGTTCTTGTTAATTAGAATTTTGTTGTCTAAACTTAGCTTTTCTCTTAAGACTGTTACTGGGATGTTCTCATTTTTGAAACATGATCTTGAATGAGTTTGTTAAGAAAATTACTTTTTTGGGGTCTGCAAAATACCAAATCTTGTTTGCATTCAATGGCTCAAATTTGCGAGAGTATTTTGTAGTATGGCATCCCATATAAAATGATGATTCTGAAAGGAAACTACAGGTTTGCTGACAAATCTATTTGGGTGTACTGATTTATGCTAAACACTGTGTATGTATATATATATATATATATATATATATATATATATAAACCTTATAAGTTTGCTATCACAGTAATCGTACTACTGACTCTGAATCATTTTGTCAGTTTGTTTTTACAACACAATACACACTGTAAAATGAAGGAACCCAAACCTGGCATTTTTTCTCATTTTTCAACACATTATATGATAAAATGAATGGTGTTGTTCAAAACTACAACACTAAGCATCAGCACACTGTGATTTGCAGATCTGTAAGATGCGTTCTTTGTGCTGTGAAAATACACAGCTGTGATATCTCACCAAATATTCATAGTGGGAACTTAAAATTATGTTTTTCTGCCATGATTAAGGATGGTTTGGATGTATGAAACATGCTGACCTTTTATTTCTATCTTTGTGGAATTAAGGCTGCATGAACCAGTCACCAACCATTATCTGTATATGTACAAATATTAAGTGCTACTGAGTGCTGTAGGAAAAACTTAGAATAGTGAGGTGATTTGATAGTCCTGCCACAAATAATCTGTTTCTACTGCACACTTAAAATCTCTGATAGTGGGAATGAACCTGATTGCCTGCAGTAGTGCACTCCTGAGAGCTGGTGCAGCAGAGAAAATGTCTTGGACATGAGAGTGGGAGGTCCTGATTATGGAGGATGTTAATCTTAGCTCATTGGAGTGTAGATATGGTAGAGATGCAGGACTGTGCAGCAGTGTGGAGAGGTTTGTGGATGAGTGTAATGACTGGTACAGGGTGGAGGCACCAGTGTAACTGCTGGACAGAAATATGAGACTGACTACTGCATTAAGGATAATGAGAAATACATTTAGTGAGAAGAAGAGCAATTAGTGAGTTACAAGTATTTGTGAATTCAAGACAAAAAGGAATCAGAGCAACAGTAACAGATTTTACTTTTTTTTAATTAATAATGGGATGAATAAAATCGTGAACATTATCAATAGACTAAATCAAAGTCAGGAAGATAGCCGAGGTCAGATACCAGGTGATCAGTAAATGACAAGTCAGACGAGCAGTATGAATACCGCGGAGCCCGATGACAGAGGCGTTACTGAAACTTGTCCAGGTTGACCAGTCAGAAGGCCACAGGTAGATGGTGAAGGTCCTTCTGTACAGCTCCAGCAGTGATGGTGGATGTGCTGGACTTCAGGGCGCTGGATGCTTAGGTGTCCCGTCTTTTAGATGGTTTTAGGGCAACAGTGACAGCATGCAAATGCGCGAGCAGCCCTGGATAATCCACGCCGGCAGGATGATAAGATCCGGCGGATGATGGAACCTATGAGAAGAGAAATAAATATAATGTAAGTGATGGGACTCCATATTACATGATAATGCTGTGCAGTCACTGTGGCCGGATGGCAGAGGAATATTATCATACAGAGGTCAGGGGTCATTGTCAGCAATCATACATGTGACAATCCCATCACTGACAGATGACATCTACTCCACATGAATTATTCTCACTGACATCACACAACATGGAGCTGATTCTCACACTTACCTCGTCTCTTTTTCCCATTTTTTCCATTTTCTGAGTTTTGTTGCTCCATACTCAGATTTATTGCCGATTTTCGTTCTTCATGAGATGGAAATTCTGATGAAAAATTTAAAAAAAAAATCAGTAACAATATCTTCTTATAGGATCTGCTTTGTCATAATATGGATAACATAAGAGACCTATAGTATTGTATAAAAACCATGTGGGAATATTTGAGCCTTGAAGTCAACATTCACATTGTTGGTGCTGTAGACATGTACATACCTGGCAATGGGGACGAGGGTGGCAAGATGGTAACAGCATCGTCTGTATTACATACAGGAACAGATACTTTCTGCCTGTTTGAAGAAGAAAAACATGTAAATCTCAAGTAAACTCCGTATAAAAGAGGTTGTCTCACTAGAAGAACACCGACTATAAGGACTAGTAGGACATATGACTGTCATAGTGGAGATGGTCTTCTGCTCAAGACTACCTTTTATAGAGAGCTGAGAGGAAAACAACTACCAAGAATGGCCGGCATTTCATACTACATCTCTCCTACAGTGAGGGCAGCACTAAAAGTGCATGACCGGCCACAATTATGGGCTGTTATCTCCAACAATTCCGAAAGCTGAAAGCACAATGACCCATAACCATGGGGAGGTGGATGCTGCATTTGATATTATGGCATTTATGTCCTATATGTGGTGTTGCGCACATATATCAGCCTGGATCTCCCAGTAATGACCCCATAATCTACTCACATTTCTGAGATGTTTGTGTTGGATTCTGGTGTACACTCTGGAGGGGCCTTGGGATCCTCGTTGTTCACCATTCCGTTAGTGGTGGTAGAGTGCTAAATGTGGATAACAATAAGTTATTAAATATACATACTTTTTAATTTTATAGATCCTTTTTTTGTACATATTTTGGATTTATCGATCACATACTTACTTTAGAAAGCCTCTCAGAAGATGATGATGCAAATATTCGGAAGATAAAGTTCTCATCGTCCTCACTTGTGCCCTCCTTATCCTCTGAGACAAGATGGTTGTTTTCATCAGAGTGATCTACAAGACATAGGTAAGGAAGGATTGTTAGAGGGTGTCAGTATAACACAGTCGCTATATCTCACTAGGTTACTAGATGATACAACGTAATATACAGAATACATGAAAAAAAACTCCTGTACAAAATTAGGGAAATAGGGATACAGTACGAACCCATGGTCAACATAGCTGAGATCCATGAAACATCGATAACATAGTAGACCAGAAAAACCATGTGGAAATATTTGAGTATTTGAGCCTTGATGTCAACATTCACATTGTTGGTGCTGTAGACATGTACATACCTGGCAATGGGGACGAGGGTGGCAAGATGGTAACAGCATCGTCTGTATTACATACAGGAACAGATTCTTTCTGCCTGTTTGAAGAAGAAAAACATGTAAATCGTAAGTAAACACAGTATAAAATGGGTTGTCTCACTATAAGAACACTGACTATAAGGCCTAATAGGACATATGACTGTCATAGTGGGGAAGGTTTTCTGCTCAAAACTACCTTCCATGGATCAGAACACAAGTACAGCTCTCCTACAGAGTAGGCAGTGCTAAAAATGCATGACCTGCCACAATTATGGGCTGTTATCTTCTGCATTTTCTGAAGCCAAAAGTACAATGACCGTTAACCATGAAGCGGTGAATGCTGCATTTGATATTCTGATATTTATGTCCTATATTTGGTGTTGTGTACATAGATCAGCCTGGAACTCCCAGTAATGAAGTAATGACCCTTTATAATCTACTCACATTTCTGAGATGTTTGTGTTGGTTTCTGGTGTATACTCTGGAGGGGCATTGGGATCCTCATTGTTCACCATCCTGGTAGCGATGATACAGAGCTAAATACGGATAAAAATAAGATATAAAATATTTTTTTTATGTACTTTTAGAGTTTTTTAAAAAAATTTTTACATATTTTGGATTTATTAATCGCATACTTACTTTACAAAGCTTTTCAGAAGATGACGTAAAATTTTGGAAGTCAAGGCTCTCATTGTTCTCACTTGTGCCTTCCTCATCCTTTGAGACCAGATGTTTGTTTATATCAGAATGATCTACAAGAAATAGGTAATGAAGTATTATTAGAGGTTGTCAGTATAACACAGTCACTATTTATCACTAATATTAATGAGAACAGGTGATCACATATTAGGGAAGATGAGACAAACAGTCACTTAGACTAGATGACGTCTCCTTCTACTTACTGATAAATAAGCTGGTGTCTGCGTCTGAAACAAGCTGAGGAACATACTCCAGCTCCTGGCTCAGAATGTTGTCAAAGTCCAAGTCACTCAGGAATGGATGAACCTTGATCTCAAATGCTCCTCCTAGAAAAAGAAAAACAAAAGTGATGCGGACATAGTCAGGGATGGCTCCATATCTGAACAGTTTATCGTAATCTGAACTAATGAGAAAACTGAGCCGACATGAAGGAAATAAACTGAAAGTCTTAGTGTGGAGAACTAGAAATACAGTAGATGAGCTGATAGAGAAATGCTGATCTTCATGGACATGAGCGATATGTCCTTGGTCTAATAAGGGAATATTAATACTAGTATATCTGTTACCTGTCCCAAGTCTACGCACAGGATTTCTTCTGAGCAGCTCAGTGATGAGATTCTGAGCATCCAGGGGTGGAGCGCGATCACAATTCCAAATTAGTTCTCCTGTTACATAGAAAATTACAGAAAATAAAACCTCTTTACTGGACTGTAACATAAAGCAAAGGAAATAACTAAACAAATGTAACCAATCAACGCAATGATCGGATTATTCTACTCACCAATGACAACCCTTTTATAAAGCTCAGTGAGGGAATCAGCATCAAATGGTACACATCCCAGCAGGAATTTATACAGGATGATCCCCAATGACCACCAGTCAACAGGTCTTCCATAGCCCTCTTTCAGGATGATCTCTGGGGCTATGTAACATGGGGTGCCACAGAACTGGAAACCAACAGAAGATAGAGATGAGAATCGATGAAACAATTATTATGACAAGATATCATAGTTAAAACACAATGCAGAAGATAAAATATTAGTGGAAAAGTTCTCTAGAAAGGAAGAACGTAGAGAAGAGACAATAGTGTGATGAGATTTGCAAATAACAAGCTAAGTTCTTGTAGGTGATGCTGACCTCACGGTCCTGGAACTCTCTGGAGATGTCCACTGCTAATTCCTTGTAGGTGTTGGTTTTCGGTATCATTAGACCAAGTTTTGAAATCCCAAAATCGGTAACTTTAATATGTCCAGTAGATGTAATCAGGAGGCTGCAAAAGAGAAGATGGTTTTAGCCTCACAGACTGAATGATAATAAATGACAACTTTCCCCACTTTATTATACTACGGGGGCACTTACTTTTCCGGCTTCAGGTCTCTGTGCACCACACCGTAACTATGCAGGTATTCCACGGCAAGTACCGCCTCTGCAAAGTACAAGCGGGCCATGGGGACAGAGAAAGGACCCCTGGTGCTTAGAAGGGTCCCACAGTCTCCACCTATAGAAGAAAGGAAATATGACCGGTGAGGGGTTTATACAGCAGATGACCATGATATACCACGAGCAGATAACCATGATGTATAATGAGCAGTGAGCGGAAACATCCTGGGGAGATCACACAGATAGTGGCATACATAGAAATCACAAGACCCCATATCAAAAGTTGTAATTGCCCCCCACCCTAAAAAGTAAAAAATAAATATATTTATATCCCTGTTGAAGCAGCTTGGTGTTCTCACCAGCAATACAACTTTTATGGCCATTTTAGAGTATGATGCTCCCAAAAATGCCCACACCCACACTCAATGAGTATGGTATCCCCACAGTGAATCCTCCTAAGGAGGCCACCACTTAGAAGGAGGCCAGCCACAACCCCCTACTCGGTGTGATGGCACCCACAGCAACCCTCCCACTCAGGATAATGGTTCCCACAGTCCCTCACACAATATAATGGTCCGCATAACTCCCCACTCAGTATGATGTCCCCACACAGAATGGGGGCCTCCATACAGAGTGAGGACCCCCACAGCACCCCACTTAATATGATGACCTTCACTCAGCATTCACAGTCCCCCCATATCTAGTCATACGGCCCCCTTTCAGTATTTTGGCCCCTACTAGCCACCTACTCAGTATTTTTGCCCCCACCAGCCCCACCTCCTTGAAGAAGCAAATACCGCTGAAATTGTGATGACAGGTGGAGGGATGCTGCCCACTGCCGAGCGTCGACAGACCCCCTCCGACTGATGAGCCCCATAGCGCCCCTGCACCAAGATCAATGAATTTACGAGCATCTTGGTAATAGATAACCTATAGTAAATGCTCTGTGGGGATGTAACCAACAATGTCCTAATGATATGAGCAGTGATAAGATGAAAGCAGACATGGGCTGAATATAATACAATAGATGGGTCTTACCTCCTACATACTCCATGACCATACACAGGTGAGATCTAGTTGGAAAGGAGCAGAGCATGGAGACCACAAAGGGACAATCAGCAAATGTTAAGATGTCCCTCTCCAAAAAGGCCCATTCCAATCTCTGTGCAGTATTTAGGTTCCGCTTAGCCATTTTCTTCATAGCAAAGGTCTGGTGTGAGTCTTTATGATGCACTAAGTAGACGGCCCTGGAGAGAAGGAGAATCCATCGGTTATAATAAATCCTTATTAATAATCCATCTATAGAAATCATTATATGTTTAATACTGGTATCCAAGGGGTAACATTTCTCCTTGCGGAGAGTGACATGTTAAGCTTGTCAAGGTGAGGAGACTTTTAAGCCTCAATGATCCTCTGGGAAATATGCAAATTGTCTCTTCAGAGAGGAAGAGAACTAGAACTCTAGTGCCACCTATAGGAAGTAGTAATCCTAAAAGTCAATATCGACCCTTTAACGAGCCTTATCACATGACATGGAATAATTGCCATAACCAAAATCTCAATTTTCGGACACTATGTTTTGGGGTACAAGCACTCATCAGTGCAAAGTGTGAGATATGGTTTGGCTGGGTGAGAGGCATCTGACCGGGATCCAAGCGGTAACGTTTCCCCTTGCGGAAAAAGCCATGTTAAGCATGTCAAGGTGAGGAGACTTTTAAGCTGCAATGCTCTTCTGGGGAATATGCAAATTGTCTCTTTTCAGAAAGGAAGAGAACTAGCACCCTAGTGCCACCTATAGGAAGTAGCAATCCTATTTCCCAGAGGAGCATTGCGGCTTAAAAGTCTCCTCATGACCGCAAGGAGAAACGTCAACCCCTTGGATACCGGTCAGACACCTCTCACCCCGTCAAACCATATCTCACACTTTGCACTGAAGAGGGGCAGTACCCCAGAACACAGTTCCTGCAAATTTAGATTTTGGTTTTGGCTATTATCCTAAGTCATGTGACAAGGCTTGTTAAAGGGTCGATATTGACTTTTAGGATTGCTACTTCCTATAGGTGGAGTTCTAGTTTGCTTCCTCTCTGAAGAGACAATTTGCATATGTTTAATACTAGAAGTCTGGCCGCCACTATAAATCCACATCTAGAAATACATAAAATAGCACTACATAGATCACCTATGGGAGGTCTCCACAATGCCACTTCTGCCGGAGCCATCACCCAGGTCACATTATAGATACGAGAATCTATCGAAATTCTCTTTGGGCAGATTCGCTATAACTGACCAAATACAATTTAGTGCAAATAAAATTGGTCCAAAATGAATGTGCTCCAGGGCTCTCTTCTGCTGCTGAGGCCAGTGATTGGGCCCACATGGTCATGGTGGAGGGTGTAGATGTCATTGACGTCAATATGGTGTCACCCTTCATGTGACCATGTGTAGCCAACTTCTCTGATCAGCTTCATAATGGAGCCCCCTCATCAAAACAAAGATCAGAGAGGAGAGCAGAAAAGCTCAGGTGGAGGAGGCAGCATAAGAACAGATGAGGGTCTAGCACAGGCGAATGTAATAATATTATATATTATATTATATGTAATTATATTATTTAAATCGCTTTCCTTACAGTTTCATTTGCTACAGATCATATAATTTCCCTATGATAACACTGAATGGCAAAGTGCAGGAGCAGAAGCATTGTCATAGGGAACCCTGAGAAATGTGGATTATGGCAACAGAAATCTCACCCAAAATTTCCACTGCTGATGAGTTTGGAAGTTTCATAGTCGCTCATATGCGGCTTTCTCGCCGGAACCAATGAATCCATCACGCTCTATAAAAGAATAAGAAATAATACTGATTTATTGAAGATGCAGGAAAAAAGTTACAGATGCAAAAACTTCTCCCCCCATATTATGTCCCAGATGATTTACACTGATATGATGTTGGGAGGATACAAACCGGACGCTGGGCAGACCGGGCGCTAGCACCCAGCACACCCAGGCAAGTGCCGGGGCCCTGAGTAGGCGAGGGGCCCACTTGCTGTCAGGCACTCTGGCGCACTATGGGACCGGTGAGCAGAGGAGAGCGGTGCCAGCGCCAGCTAGTGGGCCTTGCTCCCCCCCCCCAATGCTTGCCCAGGACCACGTCCGGCACAATACTTACCTCTCCACAGCTGGTGAGCAGTGAGGTGAGCATTTGATTTTTTTTTTTTATGTATGGAGGTATGGGGCATTATATGGGGGAGAAGTGACATCCTGCAGGGGGCATTATATGGGGGGGAGGGACATCCTGCGTGGGGTATTAAATGAGGGGGGAAAAGTGACATCCTGCATGGGGCATTATATGGGGGGGGAGTGACATCCTGCATGGGGCATTATATGGGGTGAGAGGTGACATCCTACATGAGGCATTATATGGGGGGACATCCTGCATGGGGCATTATATATGGGGGTGACATCCTGCATGGGGTATTATATGAGGGGGAGAAGTGACATCCTGCATGGGTCATTATATGGGGGGGGAGTGACATCCAGCATAGGGCTTTATATGGGGTGAGAGGTGACATTCTGCATGGGACATTATATGGGGGGTGACATCCTGCATGGGGCATTATATGGGGGAAGTGACATCCTGCATGGGGTATTATATGGGGGGAGAAGTGACATCCTGCATGGGGCATTATATGGGGTGAGAGGTGACATCCTGCATGGGGCAATATATGGGGTGAGAGGTGACATCCTACATGGGGCAGTATGTGTTGGGGGGACATCCTGCATGGGGCATTATATGGGGGGTGACATCCTGTATGGGCCATTATGTGGGGTGGGACATCCTGCATGGAGCATTATGTGAGGGGGACATCCTGCATGGGGAATTATATGGGGGGTGACATCCTGTATGGGCCATTATGTGGGGGGGATATCCTGCATGGGGCATTATGTGTGGGGGACATCTTGCATGGGGCATTATGTGGGGTGGGACATCCTGCATGGGGCATTATGTGGAGGGGACCTCCTGCATGGGGAATTATATGGGGGGTGACATCCTGCACTGGCCATTATGTGGGGGGGGGCACAGCCTGCATGGGGCATTATGTGGGGGGCACAGCCTGCATGCGGCATTATGTGGGAGGGACATTCTGCATGGGGAATTATATGGGGGGTGACATCCTGCATGGGCCATTATGTGGGATGGGGATATCCTGCATGGGCCATTATGTGGGGGGGGGCACAGCCTGCATGGGGCATTATGTGGGGGGTCAAAACCTGCATGGGGCATTATGTGGGGGTCACAGCCTGCATGGAGAATTATGTGGGGGGTCAAAGCCTGCATGGGGCATTATGTGGGGGACACAGCCTGCATGGGGCATTATGTGGGGGGCACAGCCTGCATGGGGCATTATGTGGGAGGGACATTCTGCATGGGGAATTATATGGGGGGGTGACATCCTGCATGGGCCATTATGTGGGAGGGGGACATCCTGCATAAGGCATTATGTGGGGGGGGGCACAGCCTGCATGGGGCATTATGTGGGGGGTCAAAACCTGCATTGGGCATTATGTGGGGGTCACAGCCTGCATGGAGCATTATGTGGGGGGTCAAAGCCTGCATGGGGCATTATGTGGGGGGCACAGCCTGCATGGGGCATTATGTGTGGGGTCACAGCCTGCATGGGGCATTATATGGGGGCACAGCCTGCGTGGAGCATTTTATGGGGTCCATTATTCTATATGGAGCAATATATGGAGCTCATAATACGGTATAGAGGACTATGTGGTGCCATTATACTGTGTGGAGGACATTACTGTCCGGTCTGCACTGTGAGCTGTGAGGATTCGCCGCTTTCTGAGTTATTGTGGAATTTACAATAGATATCGCTCATGTAATATAAGAAGTGAAATCTTCGGGCTTGTACTATATATATATATATATATATATATATATATATATATATATATATATTTATCTGCGGTTTCTGTGCATCATGAATCGTGGTATGTGTTAAAGGGGCCACTGAGACTCTTCCACCCAGGGCCCACGAAATCCTAGAGCCGCTCTGCAACGGTCATCATACATTACTATAACGTTCTGGATAATGTGGGAGATCACACAGAGGAGGACTTACAGGTAATCTGTCACCAGGTGTTTGCTATGTATTCTGAAAGCACCATGATATAGGGGCAGAGACCCTGATTCCAGTGATGTGTTACTTACTAGGCTGTGTGTGGCTGTTTCAATAAAATCAGTAGATTATCACTACAAGACTATCTGTCCAGCCAGGTAGTCCTATTGCTCTGTACCCCTGCCTCCACCACTGATTAGCAGCTTTCTGCCTATGCACAGTGTACACAGAAAGCTGACAATCAATGGTGTGGGCGGGGTTATACAAGACTCAGCATTCAGAGCTCTGCAGCAGAAAAAAATAGTGATTTTATCACAACTGCTCCACCGAGTAAAGTAATCAACACATGGAATCAGGGTCTCTGTCCCTGCATCATGCTTCTCTCAGAACAAATAGCATAAACCTGGTGACAGATTCCCTGTAATTCAAATGTAATTAACACCATAGGGTCATCTACACTTAGAATAGAGACGTCCCATGGTTGTATGGGGGATAATACTGGACGAGTCATTCACACCCCATGATCTGATGACACACACGCATCCCCCTCTATGATACTTACGGATTCTTGGATCTCCGGGATCTCACTAATTCCATTGTTAGGATTCGACAGCTCAGTTGTTTCTAAAATAATGATGAAGAAATGAAATGTATTAGAGGATATTATTCCTACATAGATAATACAGCAATATAACGGAGACATGACAAGATGTCTGTAAATGGGATTAATACTCGTTATATGGGGATTCTAAATATGAGAATATACGGGGAATCCATAGATAAATGTAATGTAAATGATGGAGGAACCCCTTCATAAATAACAAAAGACTGACCATCACTTCCGAAAAGAAAATGGGTGTGAACAGGTGCATACTAAGAGTAGCCATCCAAATACATAACTAACAAAGTTGCACTCTGTAACGCTATAACATGTAAACATGAAATAAATGAAATTTGAATTGCATTACTGCTGTAGAAAATCGGATAAAAGGAAGATACTTAGCGCATAATTTGGCCAATTCATGCATGGCCAGCAGCGACGGCAAGGCGACCTTCTTTATCTGGGTGCATGCCAAGTAGCCACGGCAAGGTGACCTTTTTTTTTTGCTGGGTGCATGCCCAGCAGTCACGGCAAGACAACCTTCTTTTGCTGGGTGCATGCCCTGCAGTCACGACAAGGCGACCTTCTTTTGCTCGGTGCATGCCCAGCAGTCACGGCAAGGTGACCTTTTTTGCTGGGAACCTATCTCCACCCATCAGCCCGGGGTGGTTTTAATTACAACAGGATCCTACCTAACCATATAAATGAAGGCTTCAGCCTAGGAGAGGATTCACATTAGGAGAGGATTCCAACAAAAAGATCGCCTTGTCATTGGCTGCTGGGCATTCATGAATTTGCCAAATTATGTGCTCAGTATCTTAGTTTTTTCCCATTTTCTAGAGCAGTAATGCAATTTAATTTTAATTTATTTCATGTTACTTGCTATAGCACTGCAGAATGGACCCTCCATCATATGAATGAGGAAGCCCCCACCCACGCTGCACATATGAGTGATGGTAAGAGAGCTGAAACATAGGAGAGATTTGCAAATTAGCCTGGAAGTGCACTGGGGGCGTGTCACTGCACTTGGATTTCTTCTTTCACGCCCCCAGCGCACTTCCATTCTGATTTGTATATGGTGTCTACTTTACATTTCTCCTGACTGGCACATTGGATTTCTACAAACAATTATTATTAGGGGACAATGGCCTATACCGTCACACCACTACTTCTATATGTAACAATGTGCTGCCAGGTTCCCATTACACAGAGTAGAGAGTAAATCTAACATTATCCTCCGTCCTCTGTAATATCTGGATATTCCTTGTAGAAGGTCGGGTGATCGCTCACCTGTAATCAGATCGCTGTTCAGCTCCGGCTGACTCCTATTAGGGTCAGGGATTTTCGGGGTCACATTTTGCCCATATTTGGCGTCGCCTCCTGTTGTTTCCTGATAGATATAATATATATAATTAATATGTGGAAGATTTCACTAAATCACCAAATACATAAATCATGAAGGACTAAACCAACATTTACAGATGCACCAATTGTAACGATACAAATCCCGCGCCATCTTCAGACCTTTTCTCAGAAAGTCTCCTCAGATACGGTGGATTAAGATACGTCTATTAATATTGATCCTTACCGGGCGTTCCAATGAGCGTTCTAGTATAGACAGGACTTTTTCGGCCAGTTCTTTAAAGACAGCCAAATCTTCAGTCTGAGATCTTTCTTCAGCCTATAAAGAAGGAAAAATGGAAAGGAGAATTTTGAGATGAGAGCGGTCAGAATGGAGGCGGAAATTGTATGTGACATCGGTTCTCTGTCTGCAGATACAATGACTACATACTGTATTTGGGGACTCGTTGTGTTTTACCGTATTTTTTGGAATATAAGATGCCTTTTTTTCCAAAATTTTTGACCTCCCTTCTAACACTCTCGCACCCCTCCAATCTATCCTAAACTCTGCTGTCTGACTAATCCACCTGTCCCCCCGCTATTCCCTGGCTTCTCCCCTCGCTCCGCCAATCCCTTCACTGGCTCCACATTACCCAGAGACTCCAGTTCAAGACCCTAACCTTGGCATGCAAAGCCACCCACAACCTGTCTCCTCCATATATCTGTGACCTAGTCTCCCGGTACTTACCTGCACGCAACCTCCGATCCTCACAAGATCTTCTTCTCTACTCCCCTCTTATCTCCTCTTCCCACAATCGCATACAAGATTTCTCCCGTGCATCCCCCCTACTCTGGAACTCTCCACCCCAGCATATCAGACAGATTATTAATAATAATAATTGTCTGAATGTAGCTTACCAGGGGGGTGGCTGTGGTGGAGTGAGGTCACAGGAGGTAACATAGTAACATAGTTTGTAAAGCCGAATAAAGACTTGCGTCCATCAAGTTCGACCTGTTAGTTCTGTAATTGCTAAAGTTAATCCAGAGGAGGGCAAAAACCCCAAATGATTTAGCCAATCTTCACCTGAGGAAAAATTCCCTCCCGACTCTAAAACCAGCAGTCAGAATAAGTCCCTGTATCAACCTACTATTTTATTTTATTTTTAAGTATATGCTGAAATCTGCCTGGTATCTAGAAATGCATCCAGTCCCCGCTTGAACTGGTGTAGTGAATCTGACATTACCGTCTCCTCACTCAGTGAATTCCATATTCTCACTGCTCTTACCGTAAAGAACCCCTTCCTATGCTGGTGCTGAAACCTTTTCTCTTCCAGTCTTAGTGAGTGCCCTCTTGTTACCGTAATATCCCTCCTTTTGAACAAATCCCGGGTAAGGTCTCTATACTGTCCCCTAACATATTTGTACACATTTATTATGTCCCCCCTCAACCTTCTCTTTTCCAGGCTGAATAGTCCTAGTTTTGCCAACCTCTCTGGGTATTGCAGTCCCTCCATTCCCTTTATTAATTTTGTTGCCCTCCTTTGTACCTTTTCAAGCTCATTTATATCCTTTCTATATATTGGGGCCCATAAGTGAGCACAGTATTCCAAGTGTGGTCTGACCAGTGCTTTGTACAGTGGAAGAACAATGTTCTCCTCCTTTGCAGCTATACCTCTTCTGATGCATCCCATTACCCTGTTTGCCCTTATAGCAGCCGCCTGACTTTGGGCACTCCAATTTAGTTTGCTATCAATCAAGATGCCCAAGTTCTTCTCCATCTCTGAATTCCCCAATGATTTCCCATTCAGTGAGTACTGGTGACTTCCATTTTTCCTTCCCATATGTATGACCTTACATTTCTCCTCATTAAACCTCATTTGCCATTTAATGCTCCACCTACCCAGCTTATCCAAATCCCTCTGTAGGTCTGCACTGTCCTCTTTTGTATTAATTGTTTCACATAACTTTGTGTCATCTGCAAATATTGATATTTTACTATTTATCCCGTTGACTATGTCATTAATAAAGATATTAAATAACATTGGGCCTAGTACAGACCTCTGTGGTACCCCACTAGTGACGCTTACCCAATCTGAGTATATTCCATTTATAACCACCCTCTGCCTTCTATCCTTTAGCCAGTTAGCTACCCACTTGCAGACATTTTCCCCCAGCCCCATCATTCTCATTTTGTATACCAACCTATTATGTGGCACGCTATCGAACGCTTTTGAGAAGTCGAGATACACGACATCCACTGGTTCCCCCTGATCTACTCGAGAGCTAACCTCCTCGTAGAAGTCAATCAGGTTTGTTTGGCAGGAGCGATTCCTCATGAATCCATGTTGGTTCGGGATTAAAAGATTATTAGCATCAAGATGCTCCGTAATCGCCTCTTTGATGAAGCTTTCAAAAATTTTGCCCACAACGGACGTCAGACTCAACGGCCGATAGTTTCCGGCGTCACTTTTCGCTCCCTTTTTGAATATTGGCACTACATTCGCCTGTCGCCAATCAAGTGGTACAGACCCAGTCTCAACAGAGTCCTTAAATATAAGATATAACGGTCTGTCTATCACATTACTTAGTTCCCTTAGTACCCGTGGGTGTATGCCATCAGGTCCTGGTGATGTGTTTATTTTAATGTTACTGAGGCGTTTCTGTACCCCAGCTTGGGTTAGATTTGTCATACTTAGTGGAGGATTAAGCTTGTCACTTCTCATTTCTCCTGTTAGTTCTATTTCCTTTGTGAAAGTTGTCGAAAAAAAATTATTTAATAGATTAGCTTTATCCTCATCTTTCTCTATGATTTTGCCTTCTTCACTTTTTATCGGTCCAATATTATCCGATTTAATCCTTTTACTATTTATATACGTAAAGAACAGTTTGGGATTTGATCTACTTTCCCTAGCAATACGTCTCTCTGTTTCCTCCTTCGCTATTTTTATTTGTTTTTTGCAGGTTCTCGTTTTTTCCTTGTAACACATTAGTGCCTCCTTACTGTTTTCCTGTTTTAATCTCTTGAATGCCTCTTTTTTGCTATTTAACGTCCCTTTTACGTTCTTGTTCAACCATATTGGTTTCCTCTTATTTCTGGCCCTTTTATTCCCATACGGTATATACCTCTCGCACTGAGTATTCAGAATTCTTTTGAAGGTTTCCCCATTTACTATTCGTATTCCTTTGATTAAGAACTTTGTCCCAGTCAATAAGTTGAAGGCTTTCTTTCAGCTGATCAAACTTCGCCCTCCTAAAGTTTAATGTTTTTGTTGTTCCCTTATTGATAACCCTACTGAAGGGCATTTTGAAGTCGATAATATTATGGTCGCTATTACCTAGGTGCCCCCCTATCTGTACCTCAGTTATTCTATCAGGCCTATTAGTCAATATTAAGTCGTTGGTTCCTGCACTAGTTGGGAGAGATAATTATCCTTAATATTTGTCAAGAACCTTTTTCCTTTCTGAGATCTACAGGTTTCTGTTTCCCAGTCAATATCCGGGTAGTTGAAGTCCCCCATTACAATCACTTCATTATGTTTTGCTACTTTGTCTATTTGTCCTGCTGTAGGAAGCCGGCAGTAGAAGTGGGGCGCTGCTGCGGGCCCCGAGCTGGGAGGAGCGGGGTATCCAGTAGGTGCGAGACTGCGGGCCCTGGGCTTCAAGGAAATGTTAGCGGTGATTTAGGAGGGGAGTCCCCGCTCTGCCCATTGATTTTCTGGCGGTGGGCTTCAGGCAAATGGCCGCTGGAGGCGGTGCATGTGCAGATTTAGATCTCGGCTCAATGACAAGCTGAGATCTCAATCTGCGTATTGGCCATCTCCAGCAGCCTACTTCTTGCAGCCCACTGCAGAGAAATCAATAAGTAGAGCAGGGCCTCCCCTCCTGAATTACCGCTAACATTTCCTTGAAGCCCAGGGCCCGCAGCCTCGCACCTTCTGGACACCCCGCTCCTCCCAGCTTGGGGCCCGCGGCAGCGCCCCACTCCTACTGCCGACTTCCTGCAGCAGCGACTCTGCCTCCTGTGACCTCGCTCCACTGCCACCACCCCCCTCAGTAAGCAACCGAAAATTCGGACTATAAGACAGGACTATAAGACAGACCCCCATTTTATTATAATAAATGTTTTTCCTATTTACCTCCCAAAAATTTTTGGTGTGTCTTATGGTCTGCAAAATACGATATATTAGAAGAAAAAGCTTCTATCCCTCCATTATTATCTATTAATATTGAGATGTTCTGTGCAGAGTGTCCGCCACTTACCTGGTGTAGTAATGTCCTGATGTTCTGAAGTAAATCCGTCAGATAGTCTGACGTTAGACGACGTTGTCGGTGTTTGGTCAGGCAATCCTTTACTAGCTCCATCACCAGCCGGTGAGTGAAGCTGAGGACGCCATCGGGTGGTAGAAGCACACTGTTAGGACGATTGATCATAAGGATCAACAATAGTGCTTTTACCTGAGGAATGTCCAAAACAATTCCAGCCATAGTGAAAAACTGCAAGTGCTATCAGTCACTATAGAGCCAAGAAAGGCACGGGTGAGCCTATGTGCATTGTATATATAGCGACTGTGAGCAGTGATGTCACCATCACCTGTGATGTCATCACGGAATCTTGTGATAGAATCTTCACGGAGCAGCTCTGCGCAAATAGAATGCGGCCTGGTAATATATAAAGTGAAAACACCATACAATTAACTACCCATGTTATCATGGCCGTTCTATTTTATATCCAATTAGAACACAACCAGGATAAAGGTGTGTTCACAAGTTGGATTTTGGCAGCATTATTTTTCTACCTCAAAAATCAAAGGTGGCAGGAAAAACGCTGCTTAAAATTCAGGTGTTTTTACTTGTGTTTTTTCTTCCATTCATTTGAATGGGTGAAAAATGCTGCAAAACCTCTGAAAGACTTGACAAGCTGCAGATTTAAAAAAAATGCAAAAAAAACAGCATGTGAATGAGATTTCAGAAATGTCATTCACTAAGATGGTACTGTAAAACACAGCATTTTTGCTGCAGAAGAAAAAACAGTGAATACACCCTAAAGATATCCTCAGTCATATTATGGGAAATATTGTATATTTCGCATTTATTATCTCACGTGTTTTTCTTCACCATAGAACTTTTAAGGCTGTGTGCCCACTATGCGTTTTTTTAGGCGTTTCTGCAGCGTAACTTCCGCCGCGGAAACACTTAAAAAACGCTTGGTGATAGGTCTGCAATGGTCCCCAATGATAATCCGCATGTGCTGTGCACATGCTGCAGAGATTTCCGCTGCGGATTATCATTGCGGAAAAATCCGCAGCACGTCCTTTAATTTTGCAGTGTCGCTGCGATTTAGCCGCCATTGACTTGCATTGGAACGCATAACATCCGCATGACTACAAATACACATGTGGATATTATGCGACTCAATGCGTGGATGGTACCCGGGTCTGGAGATGTAGAGACTCTCCTCCAGACCCGGGTACCATAGTACCTGTAGTTAAAATAGAATTAAAATAAAAAATAAACATATACTTACCTTCTGATGGCCCCTGTCTGCTCCCGGCAGTGCTGCTGGCTCTTCGGCTGCTCGCGGTGGTAAAAGGACCTTCCATGACGCCATTTAGTTATGTGACAGGTCAAGCGACCGCTGACATCGCACCGTGATCCGCCGAAGACACCGGACGCACCGGAGAAGGAGATCGAGGACCATCGGAAGATGAGTATAATGGTTTTTTTTATATTTTTCACCATTATTATTCTTTTTTTTTATTATTGATGCTGCATTTGCAGCATTGTAACTTGGTCACACTATGTAAATCCATGCCGGTTGCCGGTTGCATGGAATTATATAGTGTGACCAAGTTGTCAAGCACTTTTCCAAGTGATGCTAAAATCACTTGGCAAAGCGCTTGACAACCCAGGGAGATGCAGAAACGCTTAGGAAAAATCCGCAGCATTTCTGCATCGTGGTCATATATCCTAACTCATTGGCGAACTGTTATACAAGGCTATATTCACACTAGACGTTTTTTTAGCGGGCTTTTTTATGCAAATTTTCAGCTGCGTTTTACAGTACCAACAAAGTCTATGAGATTTCCGAAATCTCATGCACACAGCTTGCTTATTTGTCCTCAGTATTTTGTGCTTTCCATGGCTTTTTGCAATAGAGTATGTCACTTGTTTCAGCGTTTTTCACCCATTAAAAAAAAGGGTGGTGGAAAAAAATGCTGAAAAAAAGCCTAGTGTGAACATTTTGCTGTTTTTTAGTGAAAAAAACAAGTATGTGACACACATTTATTCTTGTGATTTTCCCAAGTTTAAACAATCTTGTCTTGGTCACTTGAGATAGCAGCTTGGATTATTACAGTTTAATTAAATTAGTGATGCCTACAAAGTAAACATTGGTTGAGCTAGGTGTGAGATTGAACAACACGTGTGGCCCAGGGAGGTGTGAAAATGAACAATGCCTGAGCAACTCAATGGCAAACCATAATGTGAAAGTAAATAGTGTCCTACAAATTCAATGCACTGCCAGGGTCTTAGATAAACCATACCAGACCAATTCACCCCCCCCCCCCTGTTACATTTGTAATGTGTACTTTTTCATGAACATATGTCTTGCAATGGTGACCTGTTTTCATGTGTCTATGGTGGAAGCAAAGCTGAACTTTGGGATCCTGAAATACGCACCAAAAATGCACCAAGGACCACTGCAAAAAAACACACCAAAACCTGCGTTTTTGACGCTACTTCTTTCCTGCCAAGAGATTATGTTTTGCTGCAGAAAAAAACACCTAGTGTGAATATAGCCTAAGACTTACTCTGCCAGCATTAATAGTCAATATTCTGTATACAAATAGGACTCCAATCCAGGTATTCAGTTTATCATAAACATGCCTGAGTTAATCTGCCAAATACACATAGTATGCTTTCTCATAGGTGAAATATAAATCCTGTTAAAGGTCCAAGTTGCAGCAGTTAAGTAGAACAAAACAGACCTCTTCATTCTTTGTAGGTGGAAAAACTTTCGAAATTGTCAGTGTATCAAGTACTTATACTCCTGACTGTATATAGTATAATTGCCGCACTGCTACATACAGGTGCTTCTCAGAAAATTAGAATATCATAAAAAAGTGAATTTATTTCAGTTCTTAAATCCAAAAAGTGAAACTCATATATTATACAGAGTCATTACAAACAGAGTGATCTGTTTTAAGTGTTTATTTCTGCTAATGTTGATGATTATGGCTTACAGCCAATGAAAACACAAAAGTCATTATCTCAGTAAATTAGAATTAACAAGAAACACCTGCAAAGGCTTCCTAAGCATTTAAAAAGGTCCCTTAGTCAGTTTCAGTAGGCTCCACAATCATGGGCAAGACTGCTGACTTGACAGATGTCCAGAAGGCAGTCATTGACACACTCCTCAAGGAGGGTAAGCCACAAAAGGTCATTGCTAAAGAAGCAGCTGTTCACAGAGTGCTGTATCCGAGCATATTAATGGACGTGGAAGGAAAAAGTGTGGTAGAAAAAGGTGCACAAGCAACTGGGATAACCGCAGCCTTGAAAGGATTGCTAAGAAAAGGCCATTCAAAAATTTGGGGGAGATTCACAAGGAGTGGACTGCTGCTGGAGTCATTGCTTCAAGAGCCACCACACACAGACTTATCCAGGACATGGGCTACAAGTGTCGCATTGCTTGTGTCAAGCCCCTCATGGCCAATAGACAACGCCAGAAGCGTCTTACCTGGGCCAAAGAGAAAAAGACCTGGACTGATGCTCAGTGGCCCAAGGTGTTGTTTTCAGATGAAAAGTAAATTTTGCATTTCATTTGGAAATCAAGGTCCCAGAGTCTGGAGGAAGAGTGGAGAGGCCACAATCCAAGCTGCTGGAGGTCTCGTGTGAAGTCTCCACAATCAGTGATGGTTTGGGGAGCCATGTCATCTGCTGGTGGAGGTCCACTGTGTTTTATCAAGACCAAAGTCGGCGCAGCTATCTACCAGGACATTTTACAGCACTTCATGCTTCCCTCTGCCCACAAGCTTTATGGAGATGGAAATGTAATTCTCCAGCAGGACTTGGCCCCTGTCCACACGGCCAAAAGTACCAATACCTCGTTTACACACAACAGTATCACTGTGCTTGATTGGCAGCAAACTCGCCTGACCTTAACCCCATAGAGAATCTATTATAGAGAATCTATGGGGTATTGTCAAGAGGAAGATGAGACCCCAGACCCCACAATACAGATGAGCTGAAGGCTGCTATCAAAGCCACCTGGGCTTCCATAACACCTCAGCAGTGCCACAGGCTGATCGCCTCCATGCCACAGGCTGATCCCTCAATGCCACATTGCCGCATTGATGCAGTAATTGATGCACAAGGAGCCCGAACAAGTATTGAGGGCATTTACTAAACATACATTTCAGTAGGCCAACTTTTCGGATTTTAAAAACATTTTTCAAGCTGTTGTTATGAAGTATTCTAATTTACTGAGATAATGACGTTTGTGGTTTCATTGGCTGTAAGCCATAATCATCAACATTAACAGAAATAAACACTTAAAATAGATCCCTCTGTGTGTAATGACTCTATATAATAGATCCATCTGTGTGTAATGACTCTATATAATAGATCCCTCTGTGTGTAATGACTCTATATAATAGATCCCTCTGTGTGTAATGACTCTATATAATAGATCCCTCTGTGTGTAATGACTCTATATAATAGATCCCTCTGTGTGTAATGACTCTATATAATAGATCCCTCTGTGTGTAATAACTGTATATAATAGATCCCTCTGTGTATAATGACTCTATATAATAGATCCCTCTGCGTGTAATGACTCTATATAATAGATCCCTCTGTGTGTAATGACTCTATATAATAGATCCCTCTGTGTGTAATGACTCTATATAATAGATCCCTCTGTGTGTAATGACTCTATATAATAGATCCCTCTGTGTGTAATGACTCTATATAATAGATCCCTCTGTGTGTAATGACTCTATATAATAGATCCCTCTGTGTAATGACTCTATATAATAGATCACTCTGTTTGTAATGACTCTATATAATAGATCCCTCTGTGTGTAATGACTCTATATAATAGATCCGTCTGTGTAATGACTCTATATAATAGATCACTCTGTGTGTAATGACTCTATATAATATAGGAGTTTCACTTTTTGCATTGAAGAACTGAAATAAACTAACTTTTGATGATATTGTAATTTTGTGAGAAGCACCTGTATATAGTATGAAGCCCCACTGCCCCATATGTGTATGTATAATTTGATGCACATGACTCGCCCCCTGGGCCGTGGGGTACACGGAACCGGGCCTTCTAGTGTACGGTGCTGATGGGGGTAGTAGTGGCAACCCGATCCCGTGGCTCAGGGTGGTCAGACCAAATGGTGGCAGTCTATTTATCAGTGTTTTGAATGTCCGACTACGCCACCCGTGGATTGCGGTCAGGGATAACCGCCATTGTAGGCAGACTGCTGAGGCTGGTGTTGGTGTGCAGCACAGGTGTAGGATAACTCCCCACGGGAAGAGTGTAGCCTCAGGGCAGTGTAGATGAATGTTGGGGGTGATAGTGCAGGCCGCAATAGTAAGAGTTCAGAGTCCGCTTCAAACAGTTCAGGGTCTTTATTGTAGATATTATTAATGACCCAACAGTACCGGTTAGGAATGGGCCTGGGTGTCTGAGAGCATTCGGGCGAGCCCCACTGGTCAGGGTGAGTGTGTAGGCCTACCGTTCTCTCTATGCTCTTTCTGACTATCCCCCTTTTCGTGGTGTAATAGCCCACGTCCCTGAGCTGGCCATGTACTTCTCGCCTGTATGGCATGCGACTAGGGCCTTGGGTACCTGTTGCTTGCTCCTCACTGTACTGGTCCCTCTGTGTGGCGGAGCCTCCAGGCTTCTTAGGCCAAGGGACCTGAAATCCCTCGCAGGTTGGTTCTCTGCTGCTGGGCTTGTAACCCTGACAGCCCCGGACCCCAATGCCCGGTAGATTGGTTTTCTTCCAGGACCGGCTCTCGTCACCTCTGTCCCTGGCTTGCAGTTTCTCCTCTGCCTCACGGACTCCTCAGCTACAGCTGAACTGTCCCTCCTTCTCTGGGACTAGTCTCACTCCTGAGCTAGGTCTTCCAGTTCTCTCTAACCCTGCCCCCAGTTGCAGCTTTTATAGGGGCAGCCAGCTCCCCCTGCTGGCCTGGGACAGGAGGTGCTGTATGCTAATTGTCCCTAACCAGGGGACCTCCCTCCTGCTCTCAGACACAGATTATTGTTTGTGGCATCCAGGCCTGGGGTGACACATTCTCCCCTAGTAAAATTTAGTACTCCGGACTAAACAGGAAACGCAAATACAGGGTATAAATGACAACATAACATATAATCAAGCATATTTTGTCCTTGAGGTCACGGCGCCTCCGTGACCGGGTGTCCATGTCACCCAACAAGGTGAAGTTTTCCACGGTGTGGGGACCTGTTTCCATAAACCCCAAGTTCCTGGCCTTGGGCATGGCGACAAGGCTGAGCTCTCTACTTTGGGCCACGAGGAGGCCACACCGGACAGATTTTTCTTCCGTGGCCATCTTCGAAAGAGGGCACCAAGTGCAACTATCTACAAGACAGTTCCGGTTATTCAGCGTCCATAACCTGTTAGTCCATGAACTAGAAAGACTGGAAAAACATAATTAGCAACCAGGCAACAAACATAAAACATTTACAATATACAGCAGTTAGATCTTCCAGCGAGCTGGTATTTGCCCCCTAGTGCTCCGGGTTGACCTGCATAACCCACTGTTTGGTGGTGGTCTAACCTGACTTTCCCCACTAGCATTCAGGGTACAACTACTAGCTGGGTTTACAGGCAGTGCAAGCAGCTATCTGCGGGTCCTTTGGCTTACCGCAGGTATGGCAGGCTCACTGTCACCAGAGGGTTGACTCTCCTGGGCTGCTGGCATGGGTTCTTCTGCCTCTAGGGCTGCTTGGTCTTCTGATTCCTCCTGCTCTCCTGTAGGTTCCTGCTGGGTTGGTTGAAGGAAGTGTAGGACGGGTACCACTATTGCATCATTTATCCGAGTCCAGGACCGGGGGAACTCTCCAAGAACTTTGCTGATCATTTCTTTCTTGTCTTGTGCTGGTTCAAGGTCATCTTGATCTTCTCCTGCACTCTGTAGTTGCTTGGGGCACCTTTTTAGGTGGTCTCTGGAGATGGTGCTAGTGGTTTCTCCTCCATCCTTGGTAATTACACATACCTTCGGGTTGTTGTGGTTGGACTGCAGTACTGTGTACGGGTCGCTCTCCCACTGGTCATCTAGCTTGTGAAGCCTTCTCTTCCGCTTCAGGACCTGCTCACCAGGTTCCAGGGGACCAGCAGGGGCGTGTTGGTTGAAGAGCCTCTCTTGCTTTTCTCTCTCTTGAGCCAGACTCCTCTCCACACTCTCCTGTACCTTCTTGTACTGTAGCCGCCGTTCCGTATCCCAGTCCGCGTCTGGGGAGGTGTCCTCAGGGGTCAGGACTCCCATCTCCAGGTCTATCGGCAGCTTACCTGGTCTTGCCCTCATCAGGTAAGCCGGGGTGCAATTTGTAGCATTCACCGGAATATGGTTGTATAAGTCTATCAGGTCTGGCAGCTTCTCCGGCCACAGGCTGCGTTCTTCCAGGGGCAACGTTTTGAGGAGATCAATGACGATATTATTCATTTTCTCACATAGCCCGTTGGTTTGTGGGTGGTAAGACGTTGTCCGAATCTTCTTACAGCCGTAGAGGTTGCAGAACTGCTGGAAGATTTCAGCCTCAAACGCTGGACCTTGATCTGTCAAGACCTGTTCCGGATACCCGTGTGGACGGCAGAAGTGTTGTTGGAAGGCTCTGGCCGCTGTTTGGGCTGTCAAGTCTTTAACAGGAACCACCACCAGGAACCGGGAATAGTGGTCCACTATTGTCAGGGCATAGACGTAGCCCGACCGGCTTGGAGCCAGTTTCACATGGTCCAGAGCTACCAGCTCAAGAGGCTGCCTGGTGACGATGGGCATCAAGGGCGTCTTCTGGCTGGTACCATCCTTCCTTCTGAGGTTACATGGGCCGCAGTCCCTGCACCACTTCTCTATGGCCCCTCTCATTCCGACCCAGTAGAACCGCTCTCTCAGTAGGAACTCCAGTTTCTTCCACCCGAAGTGTACCGCTCTGTCATGGTAGGCCTCCAGGACCATTGCTGCATCTCGTCTCGGGACCACTACCTGCCAGGTCAGCTCGTGCGTCCGGTGGTTGACAAGCCTTCTGCACAGCTTACCTTCGTAGAGGAATAGCCTGCTTTTCTCCTTCCATAACTGCTTGGCTTCCTCTGGAGCGTCCGAGCCAGGGCTAGCGTCTGCCTGGGTCAACAGGTCTTTCACCAGGCGAATTGCAGGGTCACTATCTTGTGCTTCAGCCCAGCCGTGGTGAGGTAAGGGATTGAACATGACAGTGGTCAAGTCTTTGTCTCTTACACGGTGGGAGTACTGAGTGGCCCCGTACCGGTGGAATGCAGGGAGCTCTATTTCCTCCAACTCGTCTGGATCTTCTCCCTCATCGGGCAAGTGGGGCATTCTCGATAGGGCATCTGCATTGGCATTGGCTCGGCCGGCCCGGTACTTGATGATGAAGTCATAGTTTGCTAGCCGGGCCATCCACCGCTGCTCTAGGGCACCAAGTCTCGCATTGTCCAGATGTGTCTACGGATTGTTGTCCGTGTACACAGTGAACTTCACAGAGGCCAGGTAATGTTTGAAACGTTCTGTTATGGCCCACCCCACTGCCAAGGACTCCAGCTTAAAGGAGCTGTAATTCTCCGTGTTTCTCTCGGTGGGCCTCAGCTTCCGGCTGGCGTACGCGATCACCCTTTCTCTGCCCTGTTGGTTCTGTGACAGTACGGCTCCCAGCCCCACATTACTGGCGTCTGTATGGAGGATAAAGGGCTGGCCATAATCAGGGTGGGCCAGGATCTCATCCCCCGTGAGGGCCATCTTCAGCTGGCGGAAGGACTCCTCTTCCTGCTTGTCCCACTTGAAGGGTGACTTTTGGCTTCTGGTCTTAGATTGTCCTATAAGGAGGTCCTGCATAGGGGCTGCCATCTTGGTGAACCTGGGGATGAACCTTCGGTAGTAGCCTACGAACCCGAGGAACTGCCTCACTTCTTTTATGTTAGAGGGGCTTGGCCAGTTCTTTATTGCCGTGATTTTGTCAGGGTCGGGGGCTACTCCTTCTGCACTCACCACGTGTCCCAGGTACTGTACCTTCGGCTTTAACAGATGGCACTTGGAGGGTTTCACTTTCATGCCAAAGCCTGCCAGGGCCTCGAACACCTCGGCCAGGTGCTTTAGATGGTCCTCGTAAGTCTTCGAATAGACAATCACGTCGTCCAGGTAAAGTAGGACCGTCTCAAAGTTTCGGTGCCCTAGGCAGCATTCCATCAGCCTCTGGAAGGTCCCGGGTGCGTTGCAGAGCCCGAACGGCATATAGTTGAATACACGTAATCCCATCGGGGTGGTGAAGGCGGTCTTCTCCTTATCAGCCTCTGCCACAGGAACCTGCCAGTACCCACTAGTAAGGTCCAAAGTAGAGAAGAAATTAGCTGATTTTAGTGCGACCAAAGACTCCTCTATTCTAGGCAACGGGTATGCGTCTTTATGGGTGATACGATTGACTTCTCTATAGTCCACGCACATTCTCATAGTACAGTCTTTCTTTTTTACCAGAACCAAGGGGGCTGCCCAGGGGCTACAACTGTCTCTAATGACCCCGGATTCCTTCATTTCTCTCAGCATGCCCTTTGCGTTCTGATAGTGTGCGGGGTGGTACAGGTCTGTATCTTTCTTTTATTGGTGGGTGGCTCCCCATGGGGATGTGGTGTTCTACCCCTTTCACTCTGCCGAAGTCTAGCGGGTGCTTACTAAAGATTCTCTCTTACTCTTGAACCACCCAGTAGACTCCTTGTTTTTGGTGCAAGGGAGTGGAGTCAGCACCCACGTGGAGTTTCTGGCACCAGTCCTCCTTGGGTTTCTGGGAACCATTACCCTCCGCCTGGGGAGAAGGAGGCAAGGGTTCCATGGCCCTGAGAGCATTGTGTTCAACAGTATACAATTTGGCTAGTGTAGCGTACCGGGGCAAGTGTACTTCCCTTTCCCCAATGTTTAAGATCCGGACGGGCACCCTTCCATGGCGGACATCGACCATCCCCCGGGCTGTCAAAATGGTGGGCCTGGTGTCTGAGTACATGGGTTCTACCATGGCTTGGTAGTCTCTCCCTCTTAACCCGATTGCAGTCCGACACCAGATCATTTCACTTTTGGGGGGCATGGCAATGGGGAACGGGTCGCTCATCCTCACGCTACCGATCTCACCACCAGACAGTTCTACCTGTTGCCATCTCATCAGGGCTCTTATCTCCTTCTGGAGGACCCTCTGTTGGCTGGAGCTCGCATTCATCGCCACCTGCTGCAAAATTACAATTACTTCTGAAAGACAATTTTCAATCACATTAGTACCCAAGCTTATTTTAGGGTGACTTTCTCGACGGTCAATGTCCACAATGATCACTCCCTGTGCCGGCAGTTCAACTTTACCAATCTTAATGGTCATCTCTCTGAACCCCACCTGCGGCACGGGTTGACCATTGCTGGCGATGATGCTCAAGTCATCGTCTGGATAACGAGTTATATCAGTGTCACTCCAGTACTGCTTGAAAAGTACATAGGGGATGGTAGTCACTTGGGACCCGGTGTCCAGCAGTGCACTCATGCGGATACCGTCCAGCACTACGGGTAAAACCGGGCATCCCCCTACGTACTTATCACGCCAATTAGATGGGCCTGATGACCTTATGCCTGGGGGTTGGCCCTTTGCCCCAGGTCGGACCCATTTAAAGTACAGTACCTGGCTACGTGTCCCGGCTGGCTGCAACGGCGGCAAATCGGCTGTCCATCCTCAGTGTAATGATCGGCGGGTCTCCCTCTGAATGACAGGATCCTCCTCCGTCGACGCCACGGGACATCCTCCGGACTGGAAGCCAGCTTGATTGGTCCTGACGGGTCCATCTGTAACGACTGTACGGTCCTGGTCAATGCAGCAACACTTTTTGTTAGTTCTTGGACGTGATGGTGCAGGTTTGCAGGCGGGGATGGATTTAGGGCCTGCGCATCAGCCCCCACAAGGTCTGCGGGATAGGGCGCCGCCCCCTGGTGGTAAGGGATGGCAGGGCGCCGGGAAGCTACAGCGCCACCCGGTGCAGGTTCTCGGAGCACCCGGATGGCCCTATCTTTGAACTGTGCAAAAGTCAAAACGGGGTTCTGTAGGGCCATGAGGCGCAGCTGGGTTCTGTGGGCGCTGGACAGCAGACCTTCTATGAACTGGTCAGTCAATAGTTTATCTGTATCCTGCACGCTGCCAGGGTCAGCTTGCTTAATTGCCCCCAAGGCTTCCTGTAAATTTAGGGCATAATCTCGGATGCTATCTTGAGCTCGCTGCTTACATCCATAGAACCGCATTTTGATTTCTGCTGAGGTACGGGTATCAAAGGTGTCCCGTAGACGGGTCAGAACCCCCCTTACAGTCCTTTTCTCCTCAGCTGTCCAAGACTTTACCTCCCGCTGGGCCGCACCAGTTAGCTGCCCTATCAGTATGCTTACTTTCTGTTCTTCTGTCAGGGGATAAACTTTGAACAGTCTATACAGCCTTTCTTTAAAGTCGCCCAAGGTATGCGACTCGCCGGCATACTGGGGCAGCCAGGCCGCTCCGGGGATATAGGCAGGGGTGGATTAAGAGTAGCAAAGGCCCCGGGCAGTTTAGAAGGCGCGGGCCCCCTCCACACACCTGATTTATCACGTGACATGTCACATGATCCCCTGTGATAGATCATGTGATAGTTCACGGGAAATTAATTTGGCATAATATTAATTGTGCTGCCTCATCTGAGAGCAGCACAATATTGGGGCAGATACCCTGATTCCAGCGATGTGTCACTTTTTCAGCTGCTTGTTGTCATTTTGAGAAAATCACCGTTTTATCTGCTGCAGATCTAGCAGCTCTCTGAATGCTGCGCTCTGTATAGCCCCACCCACACCACTGATTGGCAGCTTTCTGCCCATGCTCAGTGTACACAGAAATCTACTGATCAGTGATGGGGTTGGGGTCCTACAGAACTTACTAGTCATCTAGTGATAATTACCTTCTGACAAATCAATGATTTTATCAAAACAAAACTAAGCAGCCCAGTAAGTGACACATTACTGGAATCAGTGCCTCTAACCCTACATTATGCTGCTCTCAGATTAGGTGGCAAAAACCTGATGACAGATTCCCTTTAAAGGAGCTGTTAAGACAAAAAAGTTTGTATTAAAAAAAATACAAGCCGTTTGTTAAATTAACTTTTTTTCATTGTTAATTCACATTAGACTGTATCTTCAACACTTATGTCGGCAGGTCTTATTACAGACTCTGAATAGGGCAGCTCTCTCCCTCTCCCTCAGCAGAAAGTCACAGCATGGTTAAAAAACGGGATCTTTTATGATTTTCTCATAATAAATAAAAAAGGACATGCAAGTCCTCCAAACTATTTTCCGTTTCTCTATAGGGGAGGTCCTAAATCTTTCTTGTTCTTTAGTTGATCACATGTCAAAAATGCAAAGCATTTACTATGAACTCGCCTAAAAAAATATACACTTGGAGAGTAATATCATCATTTGCATGTAAATATTCCTTGACTCTAAGGGCTCGCTCACACTGTCGTATAACACGGCCGAATGCTATGTTATGTTTTATCGGATAGGACTCGGCCCTATGTTATACTATGGGACAGTGCGATTATTGGCATGAGAAAATAATCTCATTCGATATTCGGACCATGTGCACCCATACAAGTCTATGGGTGCACGTAAAACATTGGACTGCACTCGGATGTCATCCAAGTGCAGTCCGATGAACACTCACAGAGACTCTGGAGAAGATGGAGAAATTAAGTTCTCCATCTTCTCCATATCTGTGCTGCGAGAGAATCGGATCACACTCAGTTGAAGCTCTGACAGAGTTTGAGCCCAGTGTCATTAGCATAATTGGCCCTATTCTCTTGCATGAGAGAATATATGGCTTAGTGAGTGGACCCTAAAACTGAATAGTAGTGACGGACAGGCACCTCACAAGCGGGATCCATGTAGCTCTCAGATGTCATGTAGGTAGGGCTTCATTCCATGGGGTAGGGCTTAATTTCAAGGTATATAAAAAAAATGGACTTCAAATAAAAATTAAATGAACACAAAAAGCACTAATTGAATTATTTTTTTCATATTTATGTTTGCAGCCCCTTTAAAAACCCTTTGAGGACCAAGGCACATATATGTCCCATAGTTTTAAACTCGAAAAAAACTTGATTGAATAAAATTTAAGGTCCTCAAAGGTTTAAGTAGGTCATAACCAGGGGAGGAGTCCTGAGGAGATAATTTGCATATTCCCACTGCATTTTGGGGTAAGTGAAGAGTCTCTGCGAGCTCAAAGAACACTGGATTTTGGCTGTTGGAGCTGAAAAGAGGACATCGGTAAACCAGGGGAGGAGTCCTGAGGAGAAAATTTGCATATTCCCACTGCATTTTGGGGTAAGTGAAGAGTCTCCACGAGCTCAAAGAGCACTGGATTTTGGCTGTTGTAGCTGAAAAGAGGACATCGGTAAACCAGGGGAGGAGTCCTGAGGAGATAATTTGCATATTCCCACTGCATTTTGGGGTAAGTGAAGAGTCTCTGCGAGCTCAAAGAACACTGGATTTTGGCTGTTGGAGCTGAAAAGAGGACATCGGTAAACGAGGGGAGGAGTCCTGAGGAGGTAATTTGCATATTCCCACTGCATTTTGGGGTAAGTGAAGAGTCTCCGCGAGCTGAAAGAACACTGGATTTTGGCTGTTGGAGCTGAAAAGAGGACATCGGTAAACCAGGGGAGGAGTCCTGAGGAGATAATTTGCATATTCCCACTGCATTTTGGGGTAAGTGAAGAGTCTCCGCGAGCTCAAAGAACACTGGATTTTGGCTGTTGGAGCTGAAAAGAGGACATTGGTAAACCAGGGGAGGAGTCAATTTGCATATTCCCACTGCATTTTGGGGTAAGTGAAGAGTCTCCGCGAGCTCAAAAAACACTGGATTTTGGCTGTTGGAGCTGAAAAGAGGACATCGGTAAACCAGGGGAGGAGTCCTGAGGAGGTAATTTGCATATTCCCACTGCATTTTGGGGTAAGTGAAGAGTCTCCGCGAGCTGAAAGAACACTGGATTTTGGCTGTTGGAGCTGAAAAGAGAACATCGGTAAACCAGGGGAGGAGTCCTGAGGAGGTAATTTGCATATTCCCACTGCATTTTGGGGTAAGTGAAGAGTCTCCGCGAGCTGAAAGAACACTGGATTTTGGCTGTTGGAGCTGAAAAGAGGACATCGGTAAACCAGGGGAGGAGTCCTGAGGAGGTAATTTGCATATTCCCACTGCATTTTGGGGTAAGTGAAGAGTCTCCGCGAGCTCAAAGAACACTGGACTTTGACTGTTGGAGCTGAAAAGAGGACATCGGTAAACCGCACGCCTACCGGCGCGCGCATTTTGAAGCTTTTTTTTTTAAGCTTTTTTCACTGTTTTCAGAACATTAACAATAAGAACATGGAAGAGTCCAGGAGCCATTTGGTGAGCTGCATATCCTGCTACATGTTCACAGACTTGCCAGTGGAAAAGCCAAACTTCACATGCCAGAAATGCAAGCTTGTGTCCCTGTTGGAGGAAAAGTTGCGAAATCTAGAAGAGAGGTTAACTACCTTGAAAATCATTAAGGAAGGTGAAGAGTTCTTAGACAGAGCGGAATTATCTCTTCATGATTCAGAAAGAGAAGAAATTCGAACTGCACCTGAGGAAACAGAGGAATGGAAGCATGTGACACAGAGAAGCAGGAGGCTCGAGAGGCAGTCAGCACCCATACTGCTCAGGAACCAGTACCAGGCTCTTACGCAGGAGAACCATGAAGAAATACAGCAAGATAAGACTTTGCCAGCAATGAATAACCTTGTAAGCCCTGAGAATCCTCCTGGATGGAGAAAGAAGAATGTTGTGAAGAAAAAACGGAGAGTGGTGGTCATGGGGGATTCCCTGTTAAGAGGAACAGAGGCCGCTATCTGCAGACCAGACATAACCTCAAGAGAAATGTGCTGTCTTCCAGGAGCAAAAATTAAAGATGTGTCTGACAGGATATCAAGACTCTTCAGACCTACAGATCACTACCCATTCCTGCTAATACATGTGGGGACAAATGACACCGCAGGAAAGGACCTGGAAACCATCTGCAGTGACTTTGAAGACTTAGGCAAGAAAGTGAAAGAATTGGGAGCGCAGGTGGTCTTCTCATCCATCCTCCCAGTGGATGGCCATGGAACAATGAGGTGGAATAAGATTCTACAGGTGAACAACTGGCTACGTCGATGGTGCCGTCAACAAGGATTTGGATTTCTGGATCACGGAATGAATTACCTATACGATGGACTACTTGCTAGAGATGGGGTGCACCTTACGAAGACTGGAAAACATGTATTTGGAAGTCGCCTTGCTACACTCATCAGAAGAGCTTTAAACTAGAACAATGTGGGAAGGGAAGCAAAAGGCCAGAAAAAGCCATACAGCTGACAAATACTATTGAGATCTCTGCTACTGGAAGTGGAAAAGAAGAACAAAGACAAAAAAATCTAAATAATAAAAATATGGGAGGAAGAGAAACCAATCACAAACTAAAATGTTTTTATACAAATGCACAAAGCATGGGCAACAAACAAGGAGAATTGGAACTACTAATGCAGGAAAAGGAATATGATGTCATTGGAATCACTGAAACTTGGTGGGACAATACACATGATTGGAATAAAAGGCTAAAAGGATACAACTTATTTGCAAGAAACAGACTTGATAAACGAGGAGGAGGTGTTGCATTGTATGTTAGAAAAGCGTATATCTGCACAGAGATTGAAGCTTCAGAGACTGGGAGTTCTGTGGAAACTGTTTGGGTAAGAATACAAGGAGAGAACAACGGAAAGGACACCATTGTAGGCATTTACTACAGGCCACCTGGGCAAGCTGAAGATATGGATGAACTCTTTATGTATCAAATGACCAAATTCTTCAAAAAATATGACGTAGTGGTCATGGGAGATTTCAACTATCCAGACATTTGTTGGGAATCTCTCTCAAGTAAAACTAACAGGTCAAGCAAATTCTTATCCTCTCTTGCTGACAACTTTATCTTCCAAAAGGTAGGGGAGAAAACAAGGGGATCTGCTACTTTGGATCTAATCCTTATAAACAGGGAGGAAATGGTTGAGGAGGTAAAGGTGGCTGGGACCCTAGGAGGCAGCGATCATGCTTTTATAGAATTTTGGATAACTAGAGGAGGAAGACATGTGAAGACTCAAACTTCAAGGTTAGATTTTAGAAAGGCAGATTTTAAGAGACTCAGAAAGAGAATAGGAGGGATCCAATGACTGGATGTCCTTAAGGACAAAAATGTCCAGGAAGGATGGGAAATTTTTAAAAATGAGATTCTCAAAGCACAATTGTTAACAATCCCGAAAAGTAGGAAGAATGGGAAGCATTTAAGGAAACCAGGATGGATGAACACAGAACTTAAACACATGCTAAAAAGAAAGAAAGAAATGTTTATTAAATGGAAAGAGGGAGGCATATCTAAAGAAGATTATAATGCAGTCTGCAGATCCTGCAGGGCACGTATCAGGTTAGCTAAAGCTGACAATGAATTAAGGCTTGCAAGAGATGTCAAAAGCAATAAAAAAGGATTTTGGGGGTATGTCAAAAATAAAAGAAAAGTCAAAGATGCTATAGGATTTTTACAGGATGAAAATGGAGAAATGGTAAGAGAGGATGTTGAGAAGGCCGAACTTTTTAATTCCTATTTTGCATCTGTTTTCTCTCATAAATAAAATGTAACATCAACTGATCTTCACTGTCCTTTTAAAGGAATAGAGGAATCCAAGTTATCTGTAAACAGAAAGATTGTGAGGGAATATTTAGCTAACGTAAATGAGTTCAAGTCTCCAGGTCCAGATGAATTACACCCCAGAGTACTGAAGGAGATCGCAGAAGAAATTTTAGAACCACTCTCCATAATCTTTGAAAATTCTTGGAGAACAGGAGAAGTCCCAGAAGACTGGAGAAGAGCAAATGTTGTTCCTATCTTCAAAAAGGGGAAGAAGGTGGACCAAGGGAACTATAGGCCGGTGAGTCTGACTTCTATACCAGGAAAGATCTTTGAACAAATTATTAAACAACATGTATGTAAGTACATGGATAAGAATGAAGTGATTAACCAGAGTCAGCATGGGTTTGTAACTAACAAGTCATGTCAGACTAACTTAATTTCCTTCTATGACAGAATCACTGACTGGGTGGATCAGGGAAATGCTGTAGATATAGTATATCTTGACTTCAGCAAAGCATTTGACAAAGTATCTCACACCATCCTTATTGAAAAAATGACCAAGTATGCAATGGACCAGGCAACTGTTAGGTGGATTCACAACTGGCTTAGTGATCGGACTCAAAGGGTGGTTGTAAATGGCTTCACATCCAGCTGGATGAATGTCTCAAGTGGGGTACCACAGGGCTCCGTCCTGGGACCTGTATTGTTCAACATCTTTATCAATGATTTAGATGAAGGAATTGAGGGTAAACTGATTAAATTTGCTGATGACACAAAGCTAGGAGGGATAGCTAATACTAGAGAAGAGAGAGGATTCAAAAAGACCTAAATAAACTGGAGCAGTGGGCAGCAACCAACAGAATGGTTTTTAATAGGGAAAAATGCAAAGTACTACATCTGGGCAATAAAAATGAAAAAAGCATATACAGAATGGGAGGAATAGAGCTAAGCAACAGTACATGTGAAAAAGACTTAGGTATACTAATAGATCATAGACTGAACATGAGTCAACAGTGTGATGCAGCAGCAAAAAAGGCAAATACAATTCTGGGATGTATTAACAGAAGCATACAGTCTAGATCACGTGAAGTCATTATCGGTCTTTACTCCTCTTTGGTCAGACCTCATCTGGAATACTGTGTACAGTTTTGGGCACCACATTTTAAAAAAGACATAGACAAACTGGAGCAAGTTCAGAGAAGAGCGACCAGAATGGTGACTGGTCTGCAAACCATGTCCTATGAGGAACGGTTGCAGGATTTTGGAATGTTTAGCTTGCAAAAAAGAAGACTGAGAGGAGACTTAATAGCTGTCTACAAATATGTCAAGGGCTGTCAAATTGTAGAAGGATCATCTTTATTCTCATTTGCACAAGGAAAGACTAGAAGCAATGGGATGAAACTAAATGGGAGGAGACACAGATTAGATATTAGAAAAAACTTTTTGACAGTTAGGGTGATTAATGAGTGGAACAGGCTGCCACGAGAGGTGGTGAGTTCCCTGTCTGAGATGATCTAGTGAATCCTGCTTTGAGCAGGGGGATGGACCAGATGACCCAGGAGGTCCCTTCCAACTCTACCATTCTATGATTCTATGATTCTATAAATTCATATGAATACTTGCTCATACAATTGCACATGCCAAAAGATGAAGAAGAACAGAATCAAAAATATGACATTAAGTGGAGCACTTACAGGTATTCAAGGTGAAAGAGACCAGCAAAGGCATAGTCTCGAATGACAGTAAATGAGTTAGTATTCAGCAAGCTGAAAATGAAGACAGCAGGTTAGAAGCGAACCAGACTTTATGGTGCTCAGAATTAGTCAAGCAGAATTTATAGACTGCTCTTGCAAAGCACTGAAACTCCCGCTGTGTATAGATGGCGCCGTGCGGCCTCCCGCTGTGTATAGATGGCGCCGTGCGGCCTCCCGCTGTGTATAGATGGCGCCGTGCGGCCTCCCGCTGTGTATAGATGGCACCGTATAGATGGCTACGTGTGGCCTCCTGCTGAGTATACGTGTATAGATGGCTACGTGCGGCCTCCTGCTGAGTAGATGCCGCACGGCGCTCCCCCCAGAGACAGCAGGAGGCCGCACAGCGCCATCTATACTCAGCGGGAGACCGCACGTAGCCATCTATACACAGCAGGAGGCCGCACGGCGACATCTATACTCAGCGTGGGGCCGCACGTAGCCATCTATACACAGCGGGGGGTGCATGTAGCCATCTATACACAGCGGGGGGCCACACGGCGCCGTGTAAAAAAAGCGGGGGGCCACACGTAGCCATCTATACACAGCGGGAGGCTGCATGGAGCCCCCCCAGAGACATCAGGAGGCCGCACGGCGCTAACTATACTCAGCAGGAGGCCGCATGCAGTCATACACACACACAAACATATACAGACACGCATAAACACATTTGAAACACAAAAATACATACAAACAGACATCACACAATGACATCTGCCCACACACACACAAACAGACAGACATCACACACATACACACCTGCCCACACACACACACACCTGCCCACACACACACACCTGCCCACATACACATCTTTGTGTGTGTATGTATAGTGTGTGTGTGTGTGTGTGTATAATGTGTGTGTATGTATAGTGTGTGTGTGTGTGTGTGTGTATCATTTGTGTGTGTGTATTTTTTTTTTAAGTTAAAAACAAGTAAAATGCTTGTGGCATCAATATCAAGACTCCAGATATAAGGGTCTAT